>NC_134538.1:69426364-70046007 GCF_050624435.1 Tenrec ecaudatus
CGTGCAGTGTTTCGTGTTTCTGTGCACAGGGCTGCTATGGATTGGAGCAGACTTGATAGCACCCAACAACAACCTGTATCAAGCAAAAGATATCTGAGGACTTGATACTGCCCATGCCAGTTTTCAAGGTCCAAATAGAATTTTGGATGTGTGCCAGCTAGTGCTATGAATTAAAATTAAGAGACTCATTGATAAAATGTTCCCTTACACTTAGATTTTATTGCTCATTATTGGTGGTCATTGATGTCTTCCAATGTTTCCTAAATAATTAGCCATGAGTACTAGTAGAGTCAGTTTCGGGAACTGCTTTTATCACAAGCAGTTGTTCCATAAAGTACTGCAGTCTCGTAACCACAGTATCTCCAGAAGACCCACTCTTTTCTCATGTTTATTCTTCTAATATCTGGAGTTTCTGTTCTCTGAAATGGAATTATCTGCTATTGGGAACAGTTCTTCCAAGCCTATACCCCAATTTTGCCTGGATCATATCCTACTTCTATCCACATTTTGAAGACAACACCATGCAATATTCCACAGTGGTTACATCATTGGACAGTCCCACTAGTAATGTGTGAGGTTCCAGTCTCTGCATATTTTCATCAGCATGTGTTGCTTTCGGTTCTTTTCCTCTTTAAAACTTCACCATTCATGCTAAAATGAGAAGATAACTCTTTTGTTTTTTATTGATATCGCTTTAAAATGTCATTGTGAGTCAGAATTGATTTGATGGCAGTGAGTTTGGAGGTTTCTGGAATGGCTAAGAGAGACTTGGTGGTACTGTCGGGAAACAGACTGCTAACTGCAAGGCCTCTGACTCAAACCTAAATGAAAGATTTAATGGCTTTTTAAAATAATGCTAGTGCTTATGAGTATTTCTTCATATGCTTGTTGGCTAACAGAAAGTCTTCTTCAGTGAGAAATCTATTCATATCCTCTATTTTTAAATTGGATTATCTTTTTCTTGTTGATATATTGGTGTTTTCTATACATTTTAGAAGGTTCATCCCTTGTCTGATATGTCATCGTCAAAAATGCTTCCCAGTTTGTGGGTTTTCTTCTTACTCTACTAATGGCATATTTTATTCATACAACATTCTATGTATTTCAGTTAATTTATTGTTCATTATATCTTGCTTCTCACTTCTTCCTTTGGGTTGCATTTTCTGCTTCTGGAAATATAGTTAAATATACTTTAGTGAGGATCTATCACAAAATTGAAGTTGTATAAGGAGAGTAGAGAGAATATGGGCAAGAACAATTTTAAGAGGTAATATTTCAAGACTTCTGCAAAGGTGACTAGGAGTTCCTCTGCATAAGGAAAATGACCCCCAACCCTCAAATAAAAAACAAACCAGCACAGAAGTAAAGAAAGGGCAAGAAGATGAGTTGTATTGGTGAATCAATCTAAAATAATACTGAGCATAATGAAGAAAACAAATTAATACTATTTGGGGGTGCTTGAAAGAGGCAGAATCAAAATACGTGACAGCAATTGCATAAACAGACAGAGGAGTTAAAAGTTTAAATATGTGTTGAGAGGGGTTCTCTAGAGAAGCAAAATCAGTGACGTTTTTATGTGGATGTATATATACAAAGATTTCATTCAAGAAAGAGTTCACGCCATTGTAGAAGCGTTAAGTCCAGTCTAGTTCGGTCAGTGGGTCCGATGTAAGTTAGGAGTTTCTCCTGACCCATGTAGCTGCAGACACTTATCAACAGGAAGCAGGAAGATGAATCAGAAAGACCATAGACTGGTGGATGCCAAGATGAATGAATCTGCGATCAGCCAAATGAATCCAAGGTTAGCGTCCACTGATGGAGGTTGACAACCAGATGCTGGTACAGATGCAGTGTGAGAAGAAGTGAACTAGTTCCTGCACCATGTTGATCTATATGAAGAGAAGGCTCCATCCCAAATGAAACCCCCCCTCAATGGTATCAATTTTATGACCAGATTGTGAAAGTGGTACTCTACCTTAGTGTGATAGGTTTATTGTGTCAACCTGGCCAATAGGAACATGTGGGATTAATCAGGTCACAGCTTGATTGGAAGGCAAAGAGATAAATGGCTTGGCAAGGCCCACTCCTCTCTCTCTCTTGCTGTCTAGTGATCAGACCAGTGTGGGGCTGCTTTAGCTAATTCTCTGCCTCAACTTGTGACCTGCACTACCTGTGGGACAAGCCAACCTGTGAATCCTATTGCTAGAGCTTGAGGTTACCTTCAAGATCTGTTTAGCCAGGATGCTGGTGTGTACATTGCTTGAGCTTGAGGCTGGTGGATCCTGTCATCTTGCATTGCGTGAGTTTGGTATCTCATTTGGGCCTGCTTCACCAAGCTCCTGAGTTGCTGCTGACTGTTTGTGCTCTGCCCTGTTGTTTGCTGCCTGTGGGTAGACTCTGCCTGCATTGCCTGAGGGAAGGCTCAGCTGTCTGCTTCCTTAACCTTGAATCTGGTAGTCCTCTTGAGTTGAAGGACTTCCAGTATATTAACTATTACACGGAAGTAAGTTGAACTGAGCTCTTGGTACAACTGTGTGGACTAATTAACTGTTATATTCCTCATGCTGTATAAATAAATTATTTATATATATATACACACAGTGTATATGTTATATTCCTCATGCTATATAAACAAATTATTTATATATATACCTATATGTATAAACAGTGTGTGTGTGCATAGATATATATAAGTGTCTTGATTTTGTTTCTTTAGTGAACCCTGCTCAACACATTTATTCTTCCCAAAAAGTGCTTGGCTGCGTCAACAAAAATTCCATTATGCAGCTGAACATACTATGCCAGGTCATATCATGGGAGAATCCTGGCCAAGCAAAGTTGACATAAAACCTAACTATCACAATAAGTCATAACATTCCCACATTGTCTAATATGTAGCAAGAACTATTATATATAATCCTAATCAAAGGTACAGATTGTAATTCCTTGGATAATAGTGTATATATAAATATTTTCTCTACAAATAGAGATTATAATGAAAAACAAATTGATCGATGAAGCTAAAGACAAAGGATACGAATAGAAAACAAATAGTAAGGTGACATATATAAAATCAACTCTAGTTGCATTATTAATATATGAAATATTAATATTTAAAGACAACGCTTGTCAAACTGAATTAAAAACAGCATAAAGTTATATGCTACTTACAATTTGAATATGTTGTTGCTGTTGTTAGGTGACATTGAGCTGGTTCCAACACCTAGTGACCTTATGCCCAACAGAACGAAATGCTGCATGGTCCTGCGCCATCCCCATAATTGTTCCTATTCCTGACCTCATTGGTGCCGCTGCTGTGTGTCATGAAGGACCTTCTTCGTTATGACTGCCCCTTCCCTTTACCGAACACAGTGACCTTGTCCAGGAACTGGTCTCTCCTGATAGTATGTCCATAGGAAGTAAAGCAAAGTCCACTCTGGCCTTCCTTACTTCTTACGTCCTTAATTTAAATATGAGAACATAAAAATAGTGATTGTAAAAGGATGTAAAAACTTATTATAGGTATATATCTCTATAAATATTAAAGTACACTTTAAATCAAGAAATATTACTAAGAGAAAAAGATATTTCATAACATTAAAAAGGTAAATCTCTTGGTAATTTATACATTGGAAGCGGGGAGGGAGGGGGAAAAAAAAAAGGACCTGATGCAAAGGGCGTAAGTGGAGAGCAAATGCTTTGAGAATGAATGTGCGGATGTGCTTTATACAATTGATGTATGTATAGGTATGGATTGTGGTAAGAGTTGTATGAGCCCCTAATAAAATATTTAAAATAAATAAATAAATAAAAGACCCCAAAAAAATTTTTTTTAAAAAAAGGTAAATCTCTGTGGAATGAAACAATACAGAATGTGTATGTATCTAGTAACAGATTCAGAAATAAAATTGGCATAACAGTAGAGAAAAGACAAATCTATAATTACAGTGATGAATTTAACATGCCTCTCTCAGGAGATGGGGAGAAAGACGGGGGCTTCTACTCCTGGAGAGAGTTATAGTCTTGGGAACCCATGGCCTGTTTTACCCTGTGCTATAGGGTAGTGTGTTCATCTGGGTTGACTAGGGAAACAAATCCGTAGACACTCAGATGTGTATAAGAAAGGGCTTGATATACAGAGTCATTGTATCTTAAGAAAACATCCCAGCTAAGTCCAGATCAAGTTCATAAGTCCAATATTAACCCATATGTCCGATACAGTCTATAAATTCCTCTTCAGACTTAGGCAATGCATGCAATGATGCTGAATTCAGAAAGATCAAAGGGTGGAACGTCTTGTGGATCCCATGGCGTTGTAAGCATCTCAGCACTAGTGTGGTGTCCACATGGCTCTTCTAGCTCCAAGGATCTGGCTCTATTAGTGTAGCTCCCTGTGGCTTGTCAACAGGAATGTCTCACCAGGAGAGCGTGTTTCTGGCCTCCAGTGGGCTATTTATCTTTGAAGTGCCTCCAAATGATGTCGTCAAGCTGCGACCTGATTGACAGACTCAGTACTCTACCCCTTAACTCTTAATAGTCTCAAGCTGACACCAGATTATGTAACCACCACAGGTGACTGAGTATGGGTCAGTGTCACTCAATGATGGTGAGTTTGGCTGGGTTTTATCTATTGAAAGAAACTCACTGTGAGTTTCCCAGCTCATAACTCTTGACGGAAGTAAGCCCCATCTTTCTCCTGTGGAGTAGCTGGTGTTTCAGAATTGCCGACCTTGAGGTCAACAGTCTAATGCATAATTGGAAGATACTGATTCTTCAGTATTCCTTGTGAGTTGTCCAGTTTTCTCATGCATCTGAGGCCATTGAACATACAAAGTGTACAGGAAGATCGCATAGATTCTTTAGGGATAGATCTTAAGGAACTTGAAAACTGCGTTGTTAAGAAAAGACCATAAATTGTGCTGAGGAATTTTCCTTTGTGACAATTCATCTACTCATTCCTCAAGGGTATCAAGGTCCATCCAAGAACATTTTGCTGGCAAACCTTATCCCGTTCACCCTACAGTCATGATCTTGTCTTTGCAGACTTCTTTTTGTTTCCCAAAGTTAAAGAACATTTAAAAGGACTACAATTTGAGTCCTTCAAAATTTGCAGAACTTCCATTGTGATGTGGTATTAATCAGAGCGCAGAATGCTCTGGGGAAGGGTTGGACAATAAAGTCATCCCTTCAGAAGTGGATAGACCTAGATGAAGGATAGGTCGAAAAACAGTAGCTACACACTTTGCTATTTTCATTGATCAAAGGTGATTATGATTTGGTAAGAGTACTTTTTAATTACCCTCGTGTGGGGGGGAATATTACCAATCTATTGTGACCTATCCACCACTTATCTGTCACTATATTGTGCCGTGGTGGCTTGCATGTTGCTGTGAACTGAGAAACGATGTCATCGGTATTTTAAATACCAGCAGGTTTACGCAGGTTTCAGAGCAAAAACAGACTACTAGTAAGATAGAATAAGATGTTCACTTCTGAGAGAACAGCCTCTGAAAACCTGATTAATAGCAGTGGAATATTAGTTGATAAAGTACCAGAAGATTGTCAAAGTAAAACTGAGGAAGCATCATCAAACTTAATGCTGTGGATGGAGGAAAGCTTTTAGTATCTTCACTGGCTGATGGGACATGACTCAAAATGAGAAGAAATAGCTAAAAACACCGACTAATCATCAAGATGTGGAATGCATGAAGTAAACATTTAGGAAATTTGGAAATTGTTAAAAATAACATGGAGCACATTGATATGCTGGGGCGAAATTGGTCATTTTGAATTGGACAATCATATGATTTACTCTGCCAAGAATACGGAATTTAGAAGGAATGGTGTCATATTTATCATCAAAAAAGAACATTTGAGAACCTATCTGGTTGTAAAATGCTGCATGTGAGAACATAATATCTATATGCTTACAAGGAAGACCAGTTAGTACAACTATTATTCAAATTTATACAATGACCAATAAAGCCAATGATAACGCTATTGAAAAATTCTGCCAGCTCCTTCAGTTTGAAATTGATCAAATATATAATCAAGATACATTGATTTTTTTCATGTTGATGTATTATTTAACACGGCACATAGAAGAAATGGTCACTTCAAGAGACAATCAACATAACACAACAATGTGAAGGAAACTATCGCTGTTGAGTTCATGTTTACACACAGCCATCCTAAAGGACAGAGCAGTCCTGCCCACGGGGTTCCCAAGGTTAAAGATCCACATGGGGCTGTGGGTTGGTGTGAAATCCAACGAGTGTGGCCTCAGAAGAAAAGTCTAGAAGTATGTTTCCATAAAGATCACCATTGTTGTTTGCTGATTAGTAGATAGGGTGTGTGCGTAGTAGAGCTGGGAGTCTATGGCCCAGAAAGACTGTGAGTTTCTGAAAGGCCATTTTTCCTTTTGGTTAACAAGAATCCATTGATAATTACTGAAATTCAAAGTTGGAAACACAGAGGAAGGATCCACGGTTGGAAATATGGCCTTCGTGATAGAAATGAAGCTGAAGATGGATAGAATTTTGCAGGATCAATGATTTCTTTGTCACCATTACCTTGTCCAGCAACATAAACCACAATGAGAAACATGGACTTCGCCGATGGAATACACAAGAATCAAATGGACAACATCCGTGGGCATAGAGGACAGAGAAACTCAGTGGCACCAGCCAGAACAAACCAGGAGCCAATTTCTCATAGCAATTTCTCTTATAAAAATTCAAGATGAGGATGAAGGAAGTTAAAATGTCCACAGAGGTGAAATACGACCCTGAGTATTCTATGACTGAATTTAAAGGCCATCCTAAGAATAGATTTGATGCATTTGACCCTCCAACAGACACGACTTTGTCTGCTGAGAGCTAAGAAGACTGAAGCACTTATTGATGCAGAGCACAGACTGGAACCTTCTGTATGGACTGCAACTCATTGTAAAGAAAACCAACGTATCCTTACTGCATCAGTGCATACCCTTCTGATAAGCGAAGAAAAGGTGGAAGTGTCAAAGCTTTCATTTTAATTGGTCCCATCACCAAATGCTCATCGAAGAAACAATTAAGAAATCAAATGGGCAAACTTGCAGCGAGGATAAATTTAAAGTGTTATCAAGCAAAGATGCCACATGCCACTTTAAGGACTCAGTGCACCTGATCCACTCCAAGGTATTTTCAATCACCTCATATTCATGTGAGAGTTGGAGAGTGAATAAAGAAGACCGGAGACAAATTGATGCATGTGGAATATGGTGTTGTAAAATAATATTAAAAGCCCCATGGACTGCCAGAAGAATAAGCATCTGTTTTGGAGGAAGTACCACCAGGAAAACTCTCCACAGGTTGGATGGTGAGACTTCATCTCACATATCATGAGAGACCTGTCCCTGGAAAAAGACATTATGCTTTGTAAAGTGGAAAGTCAATAAATATGAGATGGATTGACATAGTAACTGCAACAATGAGTTCAAACATAACAAGTCTGGAGATTGCACAGACCAGGCCGCATTTCCTTCTGGAGTACAGGGTTGCTATGAGTTGGATCTATTTTGATAACAGCTAACAACAGCATTTTGATTGCTTAGTTACTAACCATCCACTCTCTTGGTATGGTAGTTTTATAAGTCTTCATGAAAAGTAAGGAATTCATGTCAATGTAAAAAGATAGTTTTCAAAAAAATAAAACAAAAGTTAGTTTTCACAGAAAGTAACATCTTGTTAGTTTTTGCAAAATACTCTTATAGAATTATTTAAGATTATATGAATATATGGGCCAATTTGTGGAGAAATCAATACAGTGAATATTCCAGTACTTTAATATGAGATGTTCTCAACTTAACATATTGTTAGATTTTATCCAAATCATTCTTCATTAGTTCTTCTCTGTGGGGATATTATACAGTATTCAGAGTATTGATTTTTAGTTAATTGATAATTTAGCTATTCTTTAACTTGTATGTTTGAAAAATTTTGATTTCTCTTTGTCACTAGCACGCAGAAGTATAGAAGTGCTTGTGAATAAGTATGTGTCCTAAAGCCATTTGATATTCTGAAAAACTGTTTACAATGTGGAAAACATATTAAAACCCAAGTAAGCCAGGAGATCGCAAGAAATTTAAGTTACACACATGGCATATAATGAACTCAACTCGCTGCTTTCTTGTCGATTTCTGATTCATAGTGACCCAATAGGGCAAGGTAGAATTGCCTTTTTTGGTTTCCAAGATGGTGAAGCTTTATAGGAGTAGAAACTCTCATCTTTCTCCCTCTGAAAATCTGGTAGTTTTGAGTGGCTGACCTGGTCATCATCCCAATGGGCTCCTTTTTTTGGGAAAATGTTTCAAAGTTTATTGTGATGATGACTACAAAACTGTTCTTAGTATGCTTAAACGATTTAATTTAATTTTTTTTCTAATCGTTTCATTAGGGGCTCATACAACTCTTATCACAATCCATATATACATCAATTATGTCAAGCGTATTTGTACATTCATTGCCCTCATCATTCTCAAAACATTTGCTCTCCACTTAAGCCCCTGGCATCAAGTCCTCATTTCCCCCCTCACTCCCTGCTCCTCCATCCCTCTTGAACCCTTGATAATTTATAACTTATTATTTTGTCATATCTTGCCCTGCCCGATGTCTCCCTTCACACACTTTTCTGTTGTCCGTCCCCCAGGGAGGAAGTCACATGTAGATCCTTGTAATCGGTTCCTCCTTTCCAACCCACCCTTCCTCCCAGTATCACCCTTCACACCATTGGTATTGAAGGGATCATCTGCCCTGGATTCCTTGTGTTTCCAGTTCCTATCTGTACCAGTGTACATCCTCTGGTCTAGCCAGATTTATAAGGTAGAATTGGGATCATGATTAGGGCAGGGGTGGGGAGAACTAGAGGAAAGTTGTATTTTTCATTGTTGCTACATCACACTCTGTCTGGTTCATCTCCAATGGGCTCCTTTGACAGATAGAAGTAGCCTAAATTAAAATTATGTTGATGGAAAAGAAAAGAAGATAAATAAGAGATAGAGTTTGTTTACTGTTGGATGTAGATTGAGGGAACGGAAAGAGTTCATAATTGCTTCAAGATCTAGGAGGATAAAAACATCACACACAAAGGTGGAGGAAGAAAATTGGACCTTGAAAGAAGCGAGAGACATCCAAAACTGAGCTCATTGAATTCAAAGGGCTTGTGAAAAAACGCCCAGTGAGAAGTTGGATTTAATATGAATGTGACGTTCCAGAAACATCTTGGCAAACTTTAGTATGCAAGTGATAGGTAATGACACTGAGGTCCAAAAGATTACCTTAGAAGTGTGTAGGAAGATAAGAAAATAGTTAGACTTAGAGCCCTGGATATATCAATAGGTAAAATATTGGTAGATAAATCATAACAGGTGATCCAGGGATGAAACAAAGAAGTTAGAAGAACTTAAAGAGAAACAGAAGCCAAGTGAAGGAAAAAACATCAGTATGAATTATTACCGCAGTCAAGTTAGGGAAGAGAGTTGAGAAGACCAAAAAATCTTTTGGATTGAGTACAAAAGGGTCATGATAACTTTCAAGAAATATTTTTAATTTCTCAGAAGAGTGAGAGCTAGATTATGATTCTTGGTGTATTCTGCAACTAATCTGAATAGTGCTTTCATAGAACTGGGTATGAGGGTGATAAGACTTGAAAATGCTCCCCCACCAAGGTAAGCAATTAACTATCAAAAGTTAACTAGCATAATTTGCATTGCCAGAGATACTTATAAAATTCTGGGTTACATTTTTCAGAGTTGCTGATTTAGTAGATTTGAAGTGGGGCAATTGGATCTGTGTTTTACCAAGTGCCCCAAGATGAATATGATGTAGAATTACTAAAGGACACAGTTTTAGAAATACCACAGTGGAGGGAAAGCTTGTGAATACACACACACACACACACACACACACACACACACACACACACACACACCAAAAAAGAGCTGGTCCATAAGGGCTTGGAAAGGGGTAGGATCCAGAGATTAGGTTGTGGAATAAACATTAAATGAAAAATTTTAAAAAGTGTACCACTATGATAAGATGGAAAGTGTATAAGATAGGTAGTACAAACAATCTGGAGGAGAAAACAATGGAAACAATGATTCTGGGGGACATGGGCGGGGCCAGTGTAAGAAGGAGGCTGTCAACACACCCAGGGACAAACAAAATAAAACAAAAAGAAAGCTGATGGTTCCCAGCTATCAAAAGATGAAACATCTGGGGTTTTAAAGGCTTGAAGGTAAACAAGCAGCCATCTAGCTGAGAAGCAATCAAGCCCACATGGGAGAAAGCACACCAGCCTGTGTGGTCATGAGGTGTTGATGGGATCAGGTACCAGACATCAAAGACACAGAACAAAAAATCAAAGCACTATGAATGAGGGCAGCATGGAATGGAGACCCAAAGCCTATCTGTAGACAATTGGACATCCATTACAGAAGAGTCCCAAGGAGGAGGCGAGTCAATCAGGGTGCAGTATAGCACCAAGGAAACATACAACGTTCCTCTAGTTCCTAAATGTTTCCCCCCTGCCCCACTATCATGATCCCAATTCTACCGTACAAATCTGGCTAGACCAGAGGATGTACACTGGTACAGATCAGAGCTGGAAACACAGGGAATCCAGGACAGATAAATCCCTCAGGACCAACATCGGTGATGCCAGGAGGTTAAGGGGAAGGTCGGGGGAGAAAGAGGGAACCGAGCACAATGATCTACATATACTCCATTCTAGAGGACAGACAAAAGACAAATGGGTGAAGGGAGACAGCGGTCGGCGTAAGACATGAAAAAAAATGATAAATTTGTAAGGGTTCATGAGGGAGGGAGGGGAGGGAAGTGGCGGGAATGAGCTGATACCACAGGTTCAAGCAGAAAGAAAATGTTTTGAAAATAATGAAAGCAACATATGTACACATGTGCTTGACACAATGGATGTATATGTGGATTGTGATAAGAGCTGTACGAGCCCCCATAAAATGATCTAAAAAAACAGAAGGAAACTGTAGTGTTGTGTTATTGTTGATTTGGTTGTTTGTGTTTTGTTTTTATTTTTCATCCACTCTTTACAAAATGAGTAATGAAATCATTTACTAGGATAATGGACAACATAATTGGGCACTGCCAGGGGGCGGGGCTGCTTTTCCTCGGGGTGGTGTTTTCTTCTGGCCCCCATGGTACCCTCCCAGGAGGCGACTCCTTTACAGTGGGAACGGCTTGGACTTGGGCAGCTTCTCTGAGTGGTGTGCTGGAAACCTGTGATTCAGACCATCCTGTAAGGTTGGCAGGCGCCCCAATTAAATGTAGTCAGTGCCCCAGCACTGATGGTGGCCCGCAGTCCCTCGGTGGCATTCTCCGTTTGATGAGCCATGGTTACCTCGCTCCCGTGAGAATCAGCCTCGTGGGGGAGGTAGAGCTTTCTTCCAGGTTTGCCCCTTTGGGGACTTCAGTGCTGCTTCCCTAGAGCTAGTGCTATGGCTTTTCCGGAGTTCTTTGGAGCTCTCTCCGTAGTTTTAATAGTAAAGATGCTACTGCGGATGAATGGCTCTTTATGTTAAAATTTCCCCGAGTTCAAATGATTTCTGCCTTCAGACAGCAGCTGGGTGGATTCACTAATTGAAACTGTTTTCTTTGTAAATACCATTTTAAAATTGTTGACCTGGCTTAGAAAAAAGGCTATCTAAAGAAATATAATTCGGAACAAGTTAGCCAGCCCGCATTCCATGACAGAGATTGGTTTGTTTGAATGGAAAGAAAACTGGCTCGTAAGAATAAAAGTATAAAACTTCTGAATGTTCATATAACAGCTCTGGAGATCAATCATTGCAGAGAGGAGGTTTATAAAAGAAATACATGGATTTTCTTCCCATATTAACTGTGAAGAAGCATTTACTGACATTTGGCCTGCTTCAACTTGCTTGAAAGTTGACAGGCTCCATGCCTGAAAGCAGAGAATAAGAGAAAGATATGCTTCTTTGACTCTGTAAAGGTGTTTGACTGCGTGAATCATAATAAACTATGGATAGCCTTACTAAGAATGGGGATTCCAGACCACTTCATTGTTCTCAAGCAACCAATATATGGATCCAGAGGCAGTTGTGGGACCAGCACAAGGGAATACTGCATGGTAATCAGTAAAGGCATGCTTCGCAGTTGTGTCCTCACACCATACTTATTCATTCTGTTTGTGGAGCAAATCAGAGACACTGGATTATATGAAGCATGCAGTATCAGGATTGGAGGAAGGCTAATTAACACCCTGAGATATGCAGATGACACAAACTTGCTGGCTGAAAGTGAGGAGGTCTTGAACCATTTGCTGATGAAGATCAAGAACTGCAGCCTTCAGTGTGGACTACAACTAAATGTAAAGAAGACCCAAATCCTTACAATTAGGCCAATAGGTAATATTGTGATAAATGGATAAAATATTAAAGTCAAGGAGTTCTCTTGCTTGGATCCGCAATCAATACTTATGTAAGCAGCAGTAACGATACGTTGCTTTGGGTGAATCTGCTGCACAAGACCTCTTGAAAGTGTGGAAACGCAAGGATGGTACTTTGAAAACTAAAGTACAACCTAAGCCCTGGTCTTTTCGATGGCCTCATAGGCATTTGAAAATTGGCCATCAAATAAGGAAAACCAAAGAAAAATGAATGCCTTTGAAATAGGGTGGTAGTGAGGAATATTGAAAGTATTATGGACTGCCCAAAGAACAAATAGATTTGTCTTGGAAGAAGAACAGGCAGAATGCCATTAGAGGCCAGGATGCTGAAACTTCGTTACACATATTTTGGATTTATTATTCAGAGAGGTAAGCCCCTGGAGAAGGATATCATATGTGGTAAAGTGAAGGGGCACTGAAAAAAAGGAAGTTCCTTTCCAAGATGGATTGGCACACTGATGAAAACAGTGGGCTCACACACAAGAACAACTGTGAGGGTGGCACATGACCAAGCAGTGTTTTGTTCTGTTGTGCATAGGGTCCCTGTGACATGGGCCCAATTTGAGGGCACTTAACCACAGCATCAGCGACATTGCTGTATTCAGAAATGCACTTTAACTAGATCCGTTATAAATGAATATATTTTAGGAGCAAGAATGACACAACCATGACTGACTTAGGTATGTGTTATCAAGACAGACCCAATCACTATAAAGAGACATCAAGCTTGGTCAAGTAGGAGGTCAATGAAAACATGAGAAATCCTAAATAAGATGGATTGCCAGAACAACGTCAACAGTGAACTCAAACATACCAATCCTCAAGAAGATGGTAGAGGGCCAGTCAACGTTTCATTCTGCATAGGATTGCCATGAACTGGGTGAGGATGTGAGAAGAGCACTTTTTGGTAGATTATATGCCCTGTGAATGCGGTTAGGTCTCAGCATAATTAAAGGAAGACATGAATTATCTTTAAGGAATAAATAATAAATACCATATATGACAAGGTAAGTTGTATAGCTGACCAATTTCTTTGGACACCAACTATGCCTACCAAAGATGAATGGCTCAGGTCAAACCTAACAGTTTTGGTTTTTTACAGTCCAAACCTAATGTTCTATTTCTCTGCACTTGCTTATTTTATACTCACTAGGTTCACGCAGAGGTTAAATTTATTCCCCACCCAAAACCCACAGGAATCAAGCAAATGTGTTTTGATGGATTTCTGTAACTTCCTTTCAGAACCAGATGTTGGACAGAAGCCATCTGAGTGAAAACAGCTGCTGAGACAGGTTAAAAGGAGAAGAGAATCTGAAGAAGAAATTGGTTGAAAAAAGGTAAATACTTTATCACATAATCACACGTTATATTTGAAGTTTGTGATCCCCGAAAACCTTTAAACAATGATTCTCACAAATACCAGGGCCCATGACAGATTGCCATAGGTACCCAGCTACTATATGTGATAAGATTATTTGGGTACTCTGTTTTTGATGCAAAACCAATGAGGAGAATCTGAATAATTCAGGCATTGAGGTTTAGATTCTGCAAAGAGCACTCTTAGTAAATGTGAAATAAATCAAAATTATTTCAGCCTTTTCATTCTCTTCTGTAACAAGAAGGTCTTTGGAAATCAGATGAGCTCATAGTGGACATTAAAAAAATAGTAGGTTGCAAATTATTTTCAGTAAGAATTTGATGAAGTATCAATAGTCAATTGTTAGCACTGCCATACCAAATTACCACACACTGGGCAGTTTAAAATGTCAGTATTTTAATATTCCAATGAACGAGCTCTCCTGCTCTGGCAGGTCTTATGATCAGCAGTCCTTTGAACAGCAATAGAAGCTACAGTTGTAGGAAACCAGTTAAGGAACAACCATAAAATCTAGCTTTAGTCGTATTGAATTTAAGGGGACTTTAAAGTTACCAGATGACTATGAAAGGAAAGGAGTGAGAGATGTAGGAGTAAATTTGGGGTCTGTCTCCTGTGGATGCCAGGCATCATCCAGTGATCTAGAACATGCAATCTAGAGAGTAACAAGAATCTTTTTCTGACTCTGACATTCAGTATGTTTGCAACTTTGGGAAACTGAGGATTCTCTGTTTGCTTTTTAAAACACCTATCCCTAGAATTGCTGTAGTGATTAAATAAATTCAGGTGAAATATTAGAATGGTGCCAGGCAAATAGGATATATTGTATAAATGAGAGCAGCTAATTATGTGCCAATTGTGCTCCCAATAGTCATTTGCCCTTCTTGTTTAGTAATGAGAGCACTGTGTGGTTACGGGTGTTCTTCAGCATAAGAACTAAAACAAAATCATTACAGCTCCCACCCCAAACAACAACAACAAATATTTCTAAACCTTCCCCATAAATATGGCTGTTCAGTGATCTGTAAATGGAAGCTACTGGATGTGATTTATGAAAAAGTTCTATAAACAGCAATTATTTAGCTGGTTGGATTGTTTCCTTCTTTGCCTTTCCCCTCCCCTTTCTGGAAATAAAGAGATGGTGGCTGGAACGGCTGTGGAATTTTTGGTCCATGCACCTTGATGCTGAGATCCTTGTGTCATTGAGTCTTACCATGTCAGCCTTCTCATCACCCAAGAAAAATGTCAACCATTGTACCTTTAAGTAATACCACATTTTTATGTTGTCAACCTTAAATAATTCTTAAAATATATACCAAGAAGCCAAACCAATCTCACTCCCATTGGGTCAATCCTGAGTCATAGAAACGCTATAGGGCAAAGTAGAACTGATCCCTGGGGCATCCAAGGCTGTAAATCAGGAGCATACAGACTCATCTTTTTGCCCATGGAATGGTTTGATGGAGTTGAACTACTGACCTGGTGGTTAGCAGCTCAATGCACAGCCAACTATACCACCAGGGTGCCTATAAATGATATGCCTTCTAGAATTACAAATGAAAATTTAAATTGAGGAAAATTCCCTTGGGGGTAGAATTGGATCCAAAAGAAGCATATTATGAACACCTAAGAAGAACAATACTTCAAAAAGGAGGGACTAATCTTCAATATGTATTATACATCCTTGCTTACACCATTTACCTTTGACTTTATGAAAAAATAAATAGGATTTAGGAAATTATTACCAACAAAGCAATAAGTAAAACATTTTAAAACTAGATTCAGTCTTTAAAAAAATCAGGTTCAAGATAAGATATAGGTAGGCAAATTTTAAAAAAATCATTTTATTGGGGACTCATACATCTCTTATCACAATCCATCCATTGTGTCAAGAACATCTGTGCATTTGTTGCCATCATCATTCTCAAAACATTTGCCTTCTACTTGAGCCCTTGGGATCAGCTCCTCATGTTTTCCCCTCCTTCCTCCACCATCCCTCCCTCATGAACCCTTGATAATTTATAAATTTTTATTTTTAATGTCTTACACTGTCTCCAGGGCACCTATAAATAATATGCCTTCTAATATTACAAATGAAATAATGTCTCCCTTCACCCACTTTTCTGTTGGCTGTTCCCCTGGGAGGGGGTTATATGTAGATCATTGTGATCGGTTCCCACTTTCTCACCCCTTACCCTCCTGGTATAGCTACTCTCAGTATTGGTCCTGAGGGGTTTATCTGTCCTGGATTCCCTGTGTTTCCAGCTCTCATTTGTACCAGTTTACATCCTCTGGTCTAGTCAGATTTGTAAGGTAGAATTGGGATCATGATAGTGGGGTGGGGTGGGGGTGCAGAGGAAGCATTAAAGAACTAGAGGAAAGTTGTATGCTTCATTGGTGTTATACTGCACTGTGACTGGCTCATCTCTTCCTTGTGACCCTTCTGTAAAGAGATTTCCAATTGTCTATGAAAGGGTTATGGTCTCTACTGCAATCGCCCTCATTCACATTGATATGAGTTTTTGTTCTGGGTCTTTGATGCCTGACACCTAATCCTATCAACACCTCATGATCACATAGGCTGATGTGCTTCCTCAATGTGTACTTTGTTACTTCTCAGCTAGATGACTGCTTGATTATCTTCAAGCCTTTAATACCCCAGATGCTATATCTTTTGATAGCCGATCACTATCAGCTTTCTTCACCACATTTACTATGCACCCATTTTGTCATCAGCATTTGGGCAACACAATTTTTAAAATCATTTGTTATGGGCTCATACAACTCTTATCACAATCCATATATACATCAATCGTGTAAAGCACATTTGTACATTCATTGCCCTCATCATTGTCAAAACATTTGTTCTCCACCTAAACCCCTGGCATCAGCTCCTCATTTTTCTCCTCCCTCCCCACTCCCCCTTCCCTCATGAACCCTAATTTATAAATTATTATTTTGTTATATCTTGCCCTGTCCGACGTCTCCCTTCACCCACTTTTCTGTTGTCTGTCCCCCTGGGAGGAGGTCACCTGATCCCATTGACACCTTGTGATTGCACAGGCTGGTGTGTGTCTTCCATGTGGGCTTTGTTGCTTCTGAGCTAGATGGCCACTTGTTTACCTTCAAGCCTTTAAGACCCCAGATGCTATATCTTTTGATAGCCGGGCACCATCAGCTTTCTTCGCCACATTTGCTTTTGCACCCATTTGTCTTCAGTGATCGTACCAGGGAGGTGAGCACACAGTCATATGATTTTTTGTTCTTTGAAGCCTGATAATTGATCCCTTCAGCACCTCATGATCATGCAGGCTGGGGTGCTTCCATGTGGGCTGTGTTGTTTCTAAGCTACTTGGCCGCCTGTTTACCTTCAAGCTTTTAAGATCCCAGACACTATATCTTTTGATAGCCAGGCACCATCAGCTTTCTTCACATTTGCTTATTCACCCATTTGTCTTCAGCGGTTGTGTCAGGAAGGTGCCAATTTAATAGAAGAAAGCATTCTTGCATTGAGGGAGTACTGGAATGGAGGCCCAGTGTCCTTCTGCTATCTTAATACTAAACCTATAAATATATACACATAATCTATTTCCCCATCCTCACATATAAATATATTTGCATATGGGCAACACAATTTTTATATGATAAAAATACAACAAGGCGTTTGTGCTGGATCCTTGGACATAATGATTGTAGATGACTAAGTGCAACCTCAACATCCATTCATATATTTAAAGTGTGTATATCTAAAGTGTATATATATATATTCATATCTGGTCCATTTTAGAGACAGAATTATCATCTTGTTGAGAAATATTTTAAGTAAATTCCAATGAGACATTTGGTAATTCTAATAACAGTGTCATTAATCCAGCCAATGGTATAGAATTTAAAGTACTATTGAGAAAAGTACTATTTATTCTACATTTATAGCAAAGTTTTAGACTAAAATTCAAGGGATGTTCACTTATACAGTTTAAAAACTTTAGTAACTGAGCACTTTTTAAGAAAGAAATGAGGGTTAGACACGAGACAAACATTCAATATCACTCATTCACTATAGCAAAACTATGTCTGTAGAACCAAAACATGTGACAAAAAGCAAAGAAAGTATGAAAATAGCAAGTATATGGTAGTCTTAAATTGCCAATTATTGGGCAACTTAAAAGCAAGAGATTTGAGCCAAAGTATATTAAGTTCCAAATCCATGGCCAGGAGTCTACCTTTTGGAAGATGCACCATGCCACTGGACACAGCAAACACTCCCAATTGTGTACTAAAATAAGCACATCAGATCCTCCCTCTCCTGGCATAATACAATTTCAAAGACACCAACTCAGAAAAATTCGTATTTTTGTTTCTGATCATTTATTCTCTAATCTACCAGTTACCACTTGCTTCCTAATGATAGATGCATATTAGTCATCTTAGTTTTCACGTGGTGGTTTTTCTTGATGTAATGAAAGGTCTCCAAGTAAACTCTTTGGATAAGCTGCCTGCCAAAGGTTCATAGACCAAGTTAAGATCATACCACCAACATATTTTTAAGCAAGAAACAAGGAGAAAGAGAAGCATTAGATTGCTACACTTAGAATAAGGTGAAAACAGGGCTGAAAAACCATTCCACTTGGAATTTTGGTTAACTGGTGTTCATATTGCCTGCTTCTCTTTCTAATACATTAGCTTTTCTTGTTGACTGTAGGGATGTGGGGACCAGAGTGAAGGGTGAGCAAGGATAATCAGCAGCTGAATGCTGTCTAGAGCTAATCATACCCATAGCTGTTCTATTGAAGAGACATAGGGAAAAGTGTTGGACAAGTTCAACAATGATCCTAATAAGAAGCTACAATTTTTCACTTCCTAGAAAAACATGTAAGATCAGAATAGATGTCACTAAATGGTGGACAATATGAGTCATGAGTATTATTAGAGCCTATGTGTATCAATGAATATTAGTTACCTCCTAGTCCTTTCATCATTGTCTACCTGTTTCAGCACATACTATTTATATTATGTGTTCTCATATATTAATAATTTCCTCATTGCACTAATTAGTAGGGAATAAAATTTTTATACTATGAGCTATGCTCAATGCATTCTGATATATATGATGAAACTTATTCTGTGTTTTTAGTTGGTGGGTAGAAATGAGCTCATAGTAAGCAGCAATAGCCCACATGGCATAGGCTAATGCCCTTCCCTCTGTAACACAGGACCTTATTGCTGCTCAGTTTCTCTGGCAGGAGCTTCCTCAGGGGCACCTCATGTACACACAGAGTCTACCTCAATTGTACTCTACTTCCCAGGTGAACACAAAGCTCTCATGTAGCTCAGGTGTGGAATATCTCTACCTACTATAAGTTGTGTGGACGCCCAACAGAGAAGCCTTTTCCCTCTTGTCAGTTCGTGTTTTATTTTGAAATGTATTCCTTTATATATCTGAGATTCTCAGTTCTGAGTCCAGTAACAGAAGTGGGTAAGACAAAATCTCAAAGATTATGAGTAATTCCTAGAATGGTATTTTGTCTTAGGCTGCATTACAGAACTGTGCCCAATATGCTGTAAGTTTCTTTGTGGAATACTTTTTTAAAGGCCCCATGGTCTTCTTCTAATAGATGCAATGGAGAGAAGTCTAACAGACTTATTAGGAAGAGGCACTTAGATGCATAAATCTCAGACTCATGGAGAAAATTCTCACCCCCCAGATCTTCATTATTGTCGGTTGATTATTCTCAGCTTTTAAAACTTGAATGATGAATACCGTCCTTACTTCACTGTTGAAAAACCTCAAGGTTCCAGAGAGGTAAAATAGCTTGCTCAAGTACTGTAATCCTTGACCAGGCTTGCCATTGTCCATTCCTCTTAGTCCTCGTCATGCTGGAAGTGACTGTGTATATCCTACGTGGTTGCAGCATGACTGAGATTAGGGATGTCTTGGAATCATTCCTTAACCACTAACCATGAAGCATGGAGCCTTGGTGCTGTTGCAGGTTAGGCACATGGCTGCTAAGTGAGCAGTTAGCATTTAAAACTCACTAGCTTTTCAGAGATTAAATTTGGAGAAAATGAGGCCCAATGGGATGAAGCTGTCTGCTCCCAGAAGAGGGTTGCTATGAATCTGAAGCTATTCAATGGTTTTAGAACAATGACATGGGCAGAGGAAGGAACTGTTTGTAGAATTTGATCATTAGTTCCAGGTAATGTAGCTTATAGAAGTTTCATTAACGAGTAAGTGGAAATCGGGCAAATAATTCCCTTCGATGTCACTGTCAGTAAGGAAACAGTAATTTTTAGAAAGCCTTATAAATATCACAGTTTTCACCCTGCAGGCCCAGATTTAATTCTGTTAATGGTTAGAGAAATTATACCCCCAAACTGTGTCTCTGACTTAACACAAATCTCAGAAATATAAAAGGAGTGTTAAATAGTAGCCCTTTCATGAATACCCAACTACTTGGGTTTCACAATTTGAGGGTTGAAAAATTGTCTATTTCCTTTAAGGAAAACTTTGGATGAAGAGGCAACATTTAAGCAGATCCCTGGGATACACAGTCAATGGCATGTTTCAGAACAATCAAATTTAATATGGTTTGAGGTTTCTCAATAAAATCTCATATGATCTTAAGCAAAGAATGCATCTCCCTTTACAGAGTCCAGGAAAGAACTTGAACGGATGATAGCGAAAAATAGGTTAAACCAAACCAGAGGAAATAGACAGCAGGATGGGAGGCTCTGCCAACATGGGGTGGACTGGACCAGACCGTCACATACATTATCATTTTCCAAAACATCCTCTGTCCTGGAAGCCAAGGTTACCACTTGGCCTGCCAAAGGCCATGTGAGCAGCCATTAATAACAAACCCAGGTCAGCCATATCCGATGAAGCCCTTAACTCTTTAGCTCACAGCAGTACAGTTGTGAATAGGAGTTAGCATCTTCTATATTGCAGGAATTTGAACATTTGTGGCAACCAAAAATATTGTCTAATACATTTTTCTTTCCCAAGTTGTATCTCTTCTGTTTACCAAAGATCTGAAGCTCTCACACATTTTATTCCACACTTCAGGGAGGCATATTATTATTTGTGTATGGTACCTCAAAGATGCTTCCAATGACATGAATTGGGGCAAAAAGTTAATGATTTACTGTATATGAAGATGACAGTTAACTTGTTCCCTTTCACAAAAATCATGGAAAATTTCTTTCCGTGTCTAGATTATCCTCAAGTAAAGACAAATTCTTTTAATTTGAGGGGTACCCCCCCAAACCTGAATTGTGCTGGGTGGAGCAGAGCTCTTGCAGTTCGCATTTTCCCTGCTAGGCAAGCATCAAGCAATTCACTCTGAGTTAGTGTACCCAGTGGTGTCACCTGGGAAGGTTCTCTCTGGTCACAGTGAATTTTTTTCATACAAGCAGTTAATATTACAGGGCAGCCAGTTGACCTTATACCTATGGCCTAGAGAAAATGCTTAGATACTACACAAAGTGGTAAGAAGAATTCAGTGAAAAGTCTCAATGACTCGATGCAATAGTTAGGTTTTTGTGTAGACGTGGCTGGCGCAGTTTCAATGTTTTTTTCAGTCAATACCTATTAATTTCAAGATGTGACCTAATACAAAGTAATAAACTCTATAAAGGGATCTACTATGTATAGATAATCAGTTGTAAGAAATTTAGGGCGCAATGCAACACCCTTACTGAGGTTGCAGTCCTAAGGCAGCCGCTTGAAAGGAAGTTTACTTCGAAATACAGCCTGCTTCCTATATGAGGATGCTGTAGAAAGGGTGGCTGGTGGCTGAGTCTGGATTCAATTGCTTCAGTGGCCTCCAGCTCTTTGGAGCTGAGCCAAACACCCTGCCATATTACCAGACCTCTTGACCTTACATTCATTCAATTTTGTAGCCACAAGCCTGATCTGAGCTTGGCTTCATCTGCTACTGTAGCTACTCATTAGTAATCTTCAAAATGCAGATAATACCACTTTATTTGCTGAAAGCAAGGAGGACTTGAAATATCTGTTGATGAAAGGCAAGGACTGAGGCCTTCAGCACAGATAACAACTGTGCGGTGTAAAGAAAGCTAAATGTCTCACAAATAGCCTTATAGGCAACATAATAATAAATCGATAAAAGATTGAAGTTGTGAAGAATTTCATATGGATCCACAATCAAGGTGCATGCAAGCAGCAGTCAAGAAATAAAATAATATTACACTGGGCATATGGGCAGCACAAGACCTTTTCAGAGTGGTGGAAAACAATGATGTAACTCTGAAGAGTAAGGTACACTTGACCCAAGCCATGGGACTTTCAACAGTCTTACTTTCAACAGTCTCATATACATGTGTGATATTTAAGTTTTGTGTCAACTTGACTGAATATAGAGGAAGAAGACATTGGTGGAGCCCAACCTCTCTTTGAGGACGGTGAATATGTTCATGGGTGTATGGTCTGTTTGATATGTGTAAGAGACATTGTGGATATCTGGCTCTCTCTCTTCTGATTACTACTGTCCTGGATCCTTCATCTGGCTTCCAGTGGTGGCCAATATTGTGTGGTATGTTGACTCTAGGGATGTCATTGGCCTGCCAGGTTCCCTGTCAATACTGGATCAACTTTGCCTCCATTAGCTTGTGGTATTCCTGCTTCCTAGTTCATTGCTCTGACAGGTGCATGAGTTGGGAAGGTCATCTAAGTAGCACATGACCCATGGACCTAAGTTAAACTGAGATAGCCTATTCTGTGGTTGTAGAGGCCACTTTCTTGATATAAATTTATTTCTTGATATAAATGTCTTCCTTATACAGATATGAGTGTTATTGGTTTTGTTTCTCTAGAAAACCCAACCTAACACAGCATGTGAAAGTTCCACAATGAATAAGGAAGACCACAGAGGAATTGGTGCACTTGAATTATGGTGTTGGTGAGGAATATTGAAAGTATTGTAAACTTCCAGAAGAACAAATCTCTCTTGAATGAAGTATGTTAGAATGGTGCTTAGAAGTGGTTACAGTGAGACTTTATCTAAAATACATGTTAAAATAACAGACTAGTTCCTGGAAAATGATATCTTGCTTGGTCAGAAGGTCAGAGAAAAAGAGAAAGATGGTCAAAAAGATGGAATTACACATTAACACAAAAATGAGCTCAAACAAAACAATGAATGTGACGATGGATCAGGACAAGGCCCAGTGTTTTGTTCTGTCGTGCATAGGGTTGATACAAGTTGGAACTGATTCAATGGTATCTGAAAAATGTCTAATTTTCCTATATAAAATGTCTAATTTTCAACAATAATAGCAAAATGATCCTAGAAAGATGTAAGAAAATAACTACTTATATTCAAGAGAGAAAGCATGTGGAAGAACCAGAATTGACAATAATACAGATGGTATAACCATCAGACAAAAATATTTAAAATAAGACCCCAGACGCTATATCTTTTGGTAGCCAGGCACCATCAGCTTTCTTCACCACATTTGCTTATTCACCCATTTGTCTTCAGTGATTGTGTTCGAAGGTGAGCATCATGGAATGCCAGGTTATTAGAACAAAGTGTTCTTGCATTGAGAGAGTACTTGAGTAGAAGCCCAATGTCTGTCTGCTACCTTAATACTTAACATATAAATATATGTACATAGATTTATTTTCCTATAATTAAATATAAATATATTTACATATGTATATGTCCATATGTAGACCTCTAAAATTGTCCTTTGCCTCCAAGTTATTCCCGCTATTTCCTTTTACTTTTCTCTCATGCCAATATCATGTTCATAAATAACCGGCCATCTAGCTGAGAAGCAACAAAGTCCAAATGGAAGCACAGTAGCCTATGTGATCATGTGGTATTGATGGGATCAGGCATCACTCATCAAAGACCCAGAACAAAAAACCATATCAATGTGAGTGAGGGGAAATGTGGAAAGGAGATCCAAAGCCCCTCTGTGTACAATTGGATATCCCCTTACAGAAGGGTCACAAGGAAGAGATGAGAGAGTCAGGGTGCCGTATAGCACCTATGAACCATACAACATTCTGATAATTCTTTAATGCTTCCTCCCCACCCCACCCCCTACTATCATGACCCAATTCTATCTTATAAATCTGCCTAGACCAAAGCATGTATAGAGCATGTACAGATAAGAGCAGGAAACACAGGGAATCCAGGACAGATAAACCCCTCAGAGTAGCAATGTCAGGAGGGGAAGGGGAAGGTGTGGGTACAAAGGGGGACCTGATCACAATGATCTACATTTAACCCCCAAGGGGATGGACAAAAAAAATAGGTGAAGGGAGACATTGGTCAGTGTAATACATGAAGCAATAATAATAATTTATATGTTACCAAGGGTTCATGAAAGAGGGAGGGTGGGTGAGGGGGGGAAATGAGCTGATGCCAAGGGCTCACGCAGAAAGAAAATGTTTTGAAAATGATGATGACAACAAATGTACAAATGTTCTTGGCACAATGGATGTATGTATGTATTGTGATAAGAGCTGCATGAGCCTCCAATAAAATGATTATATATGTATATATATAATAACTAAGGATAGGGAAGTATAGACACTATGCATGCTCACTTTGTCAATTTAACTAAAATATGAAGGATTAAAAAAATATCACATAGAAATGAGAAATGCAATAAGAGAGATAATGAAGGTCTTCACACTAACCCACCCAAGGGGAGGGTATTGTTTATATCTCCACAGGAGAAGGAGAGAGAAACCAGATTTCAACCCAGTGTGCCAAACTGTGAATGCCACATAATGGTATGAAGCAGCAACCCAATAGAGAGGTCTGTGGGGCCGGCCCCAGTTCCAACTATATGGACCCCACCGCCTCCCCAGAAGAATGTACTTCAGAGGACAGCACTGAAACTATAGCTCGGAAGAGGGGTGCATGCGATTAGAGCACACAGGAGCAAATGAAGAGGGAAGGAGAGAGAGTGGAACACATCCTGACCCATCAAGCCCTGAGGATGACATTCCTGCTCAGGGCAGGCAATGTACAGAGAGGACCAGAGAGCCAGCCCCCATCATGAGACACAACGTAACTCACAGACCCATAGTACTGGAGACAGTACTGGGACAATACTGGAGACACAGTACAGGAATTGTGCCTGATCGGACCCCACTACACAGGGGCAAAACACTAATAGCTTGCAACAGAGCAGCAAGGGGAGCAAAGCAATGAAGTCCTCAGGGAATGCCTGTGGTAGTTACACAACTGGTGTCAATTTGGGACTTGAGAGGAATAAGAGTAAAGGGGTGGGGTCTAGTCTGTCAATCAGGTCACGGCCAATGAGGTCAGGTCACGGCCAATGTGGGCATGGCCTTTTCCTGAGAATTCTGTTATATCCTCCTTGGAGGTGGGATACACACTCTGTTCACTCCCAGGGAAACCTTGCAGCTAACAAGACACGTGGAATTATGCTGGTTCCCTGAGCTAGAGAAGTCACATGGACGTATCCTGCTGTAGCCCTGGTGCTGGGGAACCCAGGTGCAAACCCCTGACAGCACTGAGATGCTTAGAACACCACTGGACCCAGAGGACTTCCATCCCATTGGCCTGTGATCTTCTTGCATTCGACATCATAATAGCATGTGTTTCGTGAGTCAGAAGAGGACTTTATAGATTGATATCAGACATAGGGGATAATATCAGACTTACAGACGATCTGGACTGGGTTGGGATGTTTCCTCAATATTTAACTGCTCTTGTATATAAACCTCTTTCATATATATATATATGAGTTTCTGTAGATTTGTTTCTCTAGTCTACCCAGACTAACACAATGCCAAAAATAGACTTTGGGGCCAGGGCACGGCCCCCATCACACTTGGAAAATACTTCTAAAGGTCAACAAACAGACCTGGAACTACTGATAGGCTTTTCTTTTTTGTCATTAGCTTTTTATTGTTGTTGTTTTGTTTTCTTTTGCTGTCTTGCTTTTGTGTTTGTTATTGTTTCTTCATGTCTATCTAGATAAGATAGGCAGGATAAACAATCTGGAGGAGAAAACAGTGGAACTGACAGTTCTGGGGGGAAATTGAGATAGGGAGGTTGGGGAAAGAAAGAGGGTGTCAACAAACCCAAGGACAAGGGAACAATAAGTGATCTAAAAGCAATGGTGAGGGTATAGAATGCCTGGTATGGTTGATCAATGTAGCCGAGCGGAATTACTGAAACCCGAATGAAGCCCAAATGTGATAGTGGGACAAAAGGAAAGTAAAAGGAAATAGAGGAAAGAACTAGGAGACAAAGGACAATTATACAGGTCTAAATATAGGCATGTACTTATGTAAATATATTTATATATAACACTAGGGAAATAGATCTATGTACATATCATATATATTTGTGTATAAGCCGAGTTTTTCAGCACATTTTTAATGCAGTTTTGTGGTAAAATTAGGTGTGTTGGCTGATATTTGGGTCAGCTTATACTCGAGTATATATGGTATGTTTATATGCTAAGTATTAAGGTAGCAGATGGACATTGAGTACTCCTGTACTCCCTCAAAAACAAGAACACTTTGCTCTAATAACCTGGCATTCTGTGACGCTCACCTTCCTGAAATGATCACCGAAGACAAAATAGGTGCATAAGCAAATGTAGTGAAGAAAGCTGATGCCCAGCTGTCAAAATATATAGTGTCTGGGGTCTTAAAGGCTTAATGATAAACACATGGCCATTTAGTTGAGAAGCAACAAAGTCGACATGGAAGAAACACACCAGCCTGTATGATCATGAGGTGTTGATGGGATCAGGTGTCAGGCATCAAAGACCCAGAACAACAACAAAAAAAACAACCAAACATATCGATGTAAATGAGGGGGACCCATTTAATTTACACCTGGGATGATCTAAATTTGGGTCCAAGAATTGGGACCCAAAGCTCATCTATAGAAAATTGGACATCCCCTTACAGAAGGTTCACAACAAATAAATGAGCTAATCAGGGTGCAGTATAGCATCGACAAAACATAGAACAACTTTCCTCTAGTTCTTTAATGCTTCCACCACTCCACACTATTATCACCCCAAGTCTACCTTACAAATCTGTCTAGACCTGAGCATGCACACAGGCACACAGGTACAAAAGAGCTGAAACACAGGGAACCCAGGACAGGGAACCCCCTGAGGACCAATAATGAGAGTAGTAATACGATGAGGGGAAGGGGAAAGTGGGGGGAGAAAGGGGCAATCAATAACAATGATCTTCATATAACCTCTTCCCAGGAAGATAGACAACAAACAGAAATGTGGGTGAAAGGAGACAGCCGTTGGTGTAAGACATGAAAAAAAAAAGATAAATTATCAAGGATTCATGAAGGAGGGAGGGTGGAGGACGGGGGAATGAACTGATACCAAGGGCTCAAGTAGAAAAAATGTTCTGAAAATGATGATGGCAACAAATGTACAAATGTGCTTGACTCAATGGGTGGATGGATGGATGGATGGATGGATGGATGGATGGAGAGATGTTGATAAGAGCCATAAGAGACATTTGCTCTTGTCTTCTAAATTCCATACAAGTGGATTTCATTGACTGAATCAAGTCAGATGAATATATATATATATATGTATATATATATTTTTCTAGAATATCAATCTTTAAAGTTTCCAGAATAGTCAGATCCAGAAGATATACTATAAGGATATTGGTATGAATTTTGAGTACTAAATTAATATGTCTATCACAGAATATAAAAACACCAACTACCGTACAAAGTCATAAATATCTTCAGCCTTATCTGGGCTCTCAACATTGACTTATTTTATGCACACACACACAAATGTTTTCAATGTTTCAGTTATCTCTTTCATTTGATACCCATAATGCTCATGGTTTTTCACATTGTCATTAAAAATAGGTATCTTATCTACACAGCCAAATATTTACTTCATAAAAAGCAGACTAATGATTTGAAAACACTAAATGTTACTCATGATAAAGAAAAATAAAGCCAAAATGTAACTTTAACATTCATAATAGGCTTTATCTATTGATAGCATAAAAAAGAACATGTAGAAATACATAAGTAGATATATGCATAGGAATCAATTTTAGTATGGACAAGAAATATGACTAGTCAATGAGTCTCTAACAACCACCAAGAGAGATTTGTTTTGGCAAGTACTCAAGGAAATTTGTTACTTTCTTGTAGTTAGTAGGAATTGAAAATTGTTATACAAATAAGGTATATCAGCTAATGTACATATTGGTAGAGTGTTAAAATGAAATTCTACTTATATAAATCCATCAACATTTTTTTGAACTGACTCTTATTGCTAATTTTATTGGAGAAGGGTGGAGCTAGAACATACAACTGTTTTTAGGATCTGAGATAAAAGGAATATCTGCTAATCAAGAGAGAAGTTAAAGGTTCAGGGAATTAGACGGTAAAATAGAAAATTTAGTATCAAGGAAATCAGAAAGAGGTCTTTGTTTCTGAAAACATCAGAAGGCTATCAATGGTTAAAAGAAAATTGTAGAAAAGAGAATTAACATGGTTTTCTAATAGGCTAGTTGACTAGTCCATTCCAAGGTAAATATTGGAATACTGTAGAGAATTCGCTTGACAATATTGTTTTGGGGATCTGTAAAGCACACATCTTATCCACCAACAGGTAAAACCTACACAGGAGCAAAATACAGATAAACAATCTGGAAGATAAAACAATGGGACTGACGGTTCTGGGGGCATATGGGAGATGGGGAGATGGGGGAAAGGAAGTGATTGTTAACAAACCCAGGGACAAAAGAACAAGTGATCCAAAATTGATGGCGAGGAGGGTGGAGGAGGCCTGGTAGGGCTTGATCAAGGGCAATGTAACCAAGAGGAATTACTGAAACCCAAATGAAGGCTGAACATGATAGTGTGACAAGAGGAAAGTAAAAGGAAAATAGAGGAAATAATTAGGAGGCAAAGGGAATTTATAGAGGTCTAAATATAGGCATGTATATATGTAAATATATTTATATATGAGGATGGGGAAATAGATCTATTAAACTGGCACTCCATGATGCTCACCTTCCCAACACGATGGCTAAAGACAAAGCCGGTGCATAGCTTATGCGGTGAAGAAAGCTGATGGTGCCAGGCTATCAAAAGAGATAGTGTCTGGGGTCTTAAAGGCTTGAAGGTAAACAATCGGCCATCTAGCTCAGAAGCAACAAAGCCTACATGGTAGAAACACACCAGCTTGTGTGATCACGAGATGTTGATGGGATCAGGTACCAGGTATCAAAGACCCAGAACAAAAAGTCATAACACTGTGAATGAGGGGGAGCATGGAGTGGTGACCCAAAGCCTATTTGTCAACAACTGGACATCCCCTTACAGAAGGGTCACAAGGAAGAGGCGAGCCAGTATATTGGTGCAGTATAGCACCAATGAAGCATACAACTTCCCTCTAGTTCTTTAATGCTTCTCTCCACCCCCACTATCATGACCCCAATTCTACCTTACAAATTGGGCTAGACCAGAGGATGCACACTGGTACAGAGAAGAGCTGGAAAGATGGGGAATCCAGGACAGATAAATCCCTCAGGACCAATAATGAGAGTAGTGATACCAGGAGGGTAAGCAGAAGGTGTGGAGGAAGGAGGAACCAATCATAATTATCTACATATAACCCCCTCCATGGGGGACAGACAACAGAAAAGTGGGTAAAGGGAGACAAGGGACAGTGTAAGACATGAAAAAATAATAATAATTTATAAATTATCAAGAGTCCATGAGGGAAGGAGGATAGTGGGGAGGGGGAAAATGAGGAACTGATACCAAGGGCTCAAATAGAAAGCAAATGTTTTGAGAATGATGATGGCAACAGATGTACAAATGTGCTTGACCCAATGGATGGGTGTACGGATTGTGATGAGTTGTATGAACACTCAATAAAATGATTTTTAAAAAAAGAACAATATATGCATTTGTACTAATTGTCTTTTAAAAAGACCCCATGTCTTCAAATCAAAACCAATTTAGAAGCGGCTATCATGCTTAAATTCCATACTTTTAGAGCGGATGGGGCTGCATTATTATGTTGTTTAGGCAGGTTATCAAAATAAGAACTACTCAGCAAGTCGGATGTTACTATAAATGCCATCTGGAAAGTCCAGGGAAGGGCCATGTGCTGCTGCTGGGAAAGGGAATTGTCCTCGGGCCCGTGAGCTGGTGTGTTTGTCTGCCGAGTGGCTTCAGTGGTTTCATTCGATGCAGAAGGAGCCAAAAGAAAGGGGTCAAACAGGACTCTGATCCACACCACAATGAGCCGAAGATGACTGCCAAGGGAGTGTTTTGCTTGGGTGCTGCCTCGTCTTCGCTCTGAAGTGGTTCACTCAGTGTATGGGCTTCTCATCATCTTCTAGACATGATTAGTCCGGAGGGAGGGGGGAATGAGCAGCCGATATTAAGGGCGCAAGTGGAAGGCAAATGTTCTGAGAAGGATGATGGCAACAAATGTACATATGCGCTTGACACAATGGATGGATGTATGGATAGTGATAAGAATTGTATGAGCCCCCAATAAAATAATTTTTTTAAAAAGAAATGATTAGCCCATCTTTGGCATTGAGTGGGTTTTTCATATAGTTTGATGATAACACAAAGCCCTAGGACCTGTTAGGATTTTTAATGATGCTTTGCTATAATTGGTAAATACCTCCTATTTTCTTATATTTTTTATACATTTATTAAATGTTCACAGAGAAGAAAAAGACTAAAAGAGCTAGAAACTTGCTTCTGCTTTCAGACAGGTTGTCTTTGATTCCCCATGAACTCAATTTCGCACCAAACATATGGGCTAGAAACTTTGCTATTTGGATCACTGAGATTCAGATATTTATTTATACATCCACATTTTTATTTCTGCATACAAATCTCTCCCTTCAGTGTCTCCATTCCATACCACCCCATGTTCTTAGAGTACTGAAGGAGAATATAAAAAAAGTGTAAGAATATTTAATTAAAGTGTCAAGTTGATGGTGAAGTTAGAAAAAGAACAAACTGGATATTAGATGGAAATGGACATATTTGAACACTGTTAATAAGCAAGAAAATTTTATCAAATCTTCTGGAGCAAATTAGTATAATAGGAACCCAGTCTTAAGTCTCTTTCCCTTGACTCAGACTTAATGCTCACGGGGATTTATACTAAGTAACTAACAGTATGAGTCTAAATATCAAAATATAAGGATAATTGCAATACTATTGATTTTTAAATAATATAAATGTCTAACATTGATTGAACTCTGTCCCATTCTCTAGATTTTGGGAAAGCATGTTTGATTTAGGAACACATCATAGGTCTTTTTATAAGCCAATATTTTAATAGGAAAAAGTTCCAACTTAGAGAAAAGTTGAAGACATTTAACTGAGAATACCTACATGCCTATGACAGGTTCTACAATGAAAATTTTTACTGTGCTTTGAAAGACACATATCTATACACTTCTTCTTGTGTGTCCCTGTATTCATTCTGAATTTCAAAGTAAGTTGTAGAGTTCAGTTGGAAGAGGCACAGCCAGAAGATAATGCTCCTTAGAATCCAGGATGGTGAGATTTTGTATCACCTATAATATTTTGGAAATGTTATGCGAAAGCACCAGTCCCCTTTGGGGACTGGTGAAGTAGAAAGTCAGTGAAAAAGAGCAAATCCTCAGTGGAATGGATTAACACACAATTGCAAAGCAGCAGCAGTTGTGTGGTTGGGGTAGGGCTGGGCAGTGTTGCCTTCCACTTCGCATGTGCTGGCCATGGTTGGACACAACTTGCTGAAATATAGCAACGTCTGCAGCAAATATTTTACCTCGGATTCTAGTATCAAGAGTTCCATTTGTTTATTGCTTTTTAGACAAATGTATACACATTGAAACATGCAAATCTTAAGGATAGCATCATTGAAGGTTGAGATGTGTGCACCCCTGTATAGCACCAAACCTATCAAGATGTAAAACTTAAAATCACCCCAGAAAGCACCTACATTTATGAGTTCCTCCCACCCACCTTTATGGATGAGCTTTCCTTGTTCTAGAACTCGGTAGAAATAGACTCCTACAATATGAGCACATACCCTTTTGGATAAAGCCTCTTTCACTAAGCATTGATTTGGACGCTCCTCCATGGTGAATGCTTCCCATGTTCATTCCTCTCGTTGTTCAGCACGATTCCCGTACACGTACCCTGGTTTCTTTAGCCACTCTCCTGTTTATGGACATTTGGGCGGGAAAGCATAGGATGTGTTTGGAAAGAATAAGGAAAAGAGCCCAATAAGAAAGACAAGATGGTTTTATAAACATCAACACACAAAATGGGATAGGTTATACTGTGACGTAAGATACATCACAAAATAATTGGCTATGACCTTTAGGGGCAAAAAGAAGAATAGCTCAAAAAACACACAACACCCATCACGTTTGGAAAAACAGAATCCAATGAAAATGAGAGAGAGCTTCAACGATATGCGCTGACATAAACAGACTCAAACATATCACGATTATGGAGATGCTGCAGATTCAGACATTAGGGCCAATGTCACAGACCACTCGGCTGGCCCGAACAATAATAGCATCCTGTTTGCAAAGACATTTGTGTGTAGTAACATAGAAATCCTTCTGACAGGCACTAACATAATAATGGTAAAGTTAAGGGGATTTTATTTTGCTTAGATGATTTCTTGCCCTTCGGCAATTAACACGGAACTGTTGATCACTTTGTCATGATTAGACTGCCTAGAGGAACCTCGAAAGGAACTGAGATCGAAAAGAAAGCACAGAGCTATAATTCGACTCTCGGTCCCTGAAATCAACGGGGGTGCTCGTCTGCAGGAGCCACAGCCGCTCACCGCCTCTCGGCAGAGGGCGCCCAGGACCCAGAGGGCCATCTGTGGAGAAGCAGTGTGTGAACACTGCGCTCTAAGCAAAAGCCCAGACTGCGGTCCTGTGCCTGGCTCAGGATGCCACCTCGTAAAATCCCCACAAGTTCTTTTTGCTCTTTGTTACCAAAACACGTGAATTAACCTTTTGTTGTTTCCTAAAGAGCACAAAGGGAAGAGCACCATGGAATGTTTTCATTCCAAGTGACAGGAAATAAAGGGTGACCGCTGAAAGGGAACAGCGAAGCAGGGGAAGGGATTTGAAACCTCACAGAGCTCACGATTTCCGCACCGCAGTTGTGCCCATGTGTGAGCAAACACAGTTCCGATGAACTGGTAAAGGAAGTCTGCTTTGAGCACTGAAAACGATGATAATGTCTTATTTCGTACCATCACAGCTCTGCGAGGGACACTGGATCAGTAGTGGTTTCACTGGAAGAGTGACAATGAGGAGGCTACATGACGAGACAAAAACCAGGTCAACAGCAGGCTCTTCCTGTCCTCGGAGGCCACAACGAGCACCGGAGGAGATGACTGAGCTGGCTGATGGAACGTTGCAAACTCCTTCAATGAACACTGCCTAAAATCGCAGGAGCCTGCTGGCCCCCGCGTTTCTGTGCCAGCTCCTGAGCGGACCCCACTCGCCGCTTCTGCCTTGTCAGTGGTCGGGAGTCATCTTACCATCACAGCGAACTGTTGTGCGAGATGAAAACAGTCGCTAGTTTCTTAAATATGAGAGTATTTTCCACAGTGGTTTTGTGCAACCTATTTATAATAGAAATATGTTTACTTATATTGTATTGACTCTGTGAAGGATCGGGCCTGTGTGAATCATAACAACTACGGATAACATTGTGAAGAATGGGAATTTCAGAACACTTATATGTAGTTGTACTGAATCTGTAGATGGACCAAGAGAGAGAGAGTCATTTGAACATAACAAGAAGGCGTTTCATGGTTTAGAATCAGGAAAGGTGTGCACCAGGGTTGTATCCTTCCACGGGAATTAACCCATCTGCACGCTGAGCAAAGAATCCAAGAAGCTGGACTCTGTGAAGAAGAACATAACATCGGGATTGGTGGAAGGCTTGGGAACAGCTCACAGCATGCAGATAATACACCTCTGTTGAAAGCACAGTGCTTGGCAGCACTTAACTGATGAAGATCCAAGAGTACTGTCTTCAATATGGATTGCAACTAAGTATAAAGCAAAGCAAAACAAAAATATCATCAAGAGTGACCCAGTAGACAACATCATGATAAACAGATGAGATTAAATTGTCAGAATTTAATTTCATTTGGATCCATAATTGATATAGTTACAGTTTATTGTGCCAGCTGGCCGATTAAACACATGTGGGGTTAATTGAAGGGAAGAGGGATAAATGGCTCAGTGAGCCTCGCCTTTCTAGTTCTCGGGTCCCCTGCTTTCTGATGGCTGGACCAGGATGCAGCTGCCTTAGCCAGTTCCTTGCTTCAGCTGGCAAGGCTCACTTCCTGGAAGACATCCCCATGGAGAAGCCACATGGACCTACCTCGATGCAGCCCGGGGTGCCAGAGTAGCAGTGTGGAGATACCTGCCAGTGCTGAGATGCTTACACGCACAGATTCAGCTTTCCTCCTGTAGTCGGCGATACTGCATGGGTTTTGTGAGATGGAGCAGGACTTAGTGAATTGGTGTCAGACATATGGGCTAATGTTGGACTTGTGGGCTTGGGGAGCATTGGGTTGGGATGTTTTCTTGATGTGCACTTACCCTTTATATAAAATTCTCTTATATATATATATGTGCTTCTGTGGATTTTTTGGTCTAAAGTACCCAGACTATTACAATGATTGCTCTTAGAAGTACCAGTTAAGTAATGAAATGATGTATTAGATAAATCTGCTGCTTCAGACCTCTTTAAAGTGTTGAGGAGCAAAATTGCCATTTTAAGGACTAAGGTGACCCTGACCCAAGCCAGGGTATTTTGAATTGCTTCATATGTGTGCAAAAGCTAGACAATAAATAAGGAAGAATGCAGAAGAAGTGATGCATTTGAATTATGATGTTGGAGCAGAATATTACATGTATTGTGGACAGCCAAAAGAACAAAAAATAATCCTTAGAAAAAGTAAAACCAGGATGCTCCTTAAACGTGAAAATGATGAGACTTTGCTTCATGTTCTCTGGACAGAAGATTAGTCCCTGGGAAAGGTCATCTCATCAAGTTTGTTAAATAGGATCAATAAAACAGAGGAAGCCCTTCACAGGATGGATTAACAGGGAGCAACATGAGCTCCAGCATGGTGGCCATTGTGAGGTTAGTCTGGTAGTGGGCGCTGTTTCATTCTATTGTATGTGGGATCTTGGAGAGTTGGAACCAACATAATGACACTAAACAACAACTTAAACTACTGTACAAAGGTATATTTTGAGACTATCTAATTAAATGTGTATTATGTACTTGAAATTTTGCTTGCTTGGGTAATATTTTAGTTGAATGAATTTTTTTACTTATATCAGATTTGGTTCCCCATTAAATCAAGGTGTATAACTTCTCCTATAGCTGGCCCGTTGACTGGAGTCCAAAACTCCTAAGTCTAGGTGTGCAACCTTATCAACCACTGAGCGGGAAAGTGTGGTCACTCACAGAGAAAGGGCTATAAACCCTTCGTGGTTGAGCAAAACCAAGATCTCTGGTCTGCTCTGGCTTTCTGTATAATCGATCCTCTCTTTCCAGAAACACAGCAATCTGCACTGATCTTCTCTTTCCCAGACGTCTTTCTCCTAATGACAGAGATTAAGAATAAAAGATTCCCACAAATGTCCCTCCTCTGCATTTTCTAAAATTCTACTGATGCACTGGCCACAAAGCATGCTCCAACAACTCAGCACAAGAGTCTGCCAAGAGTCAGTGGCGGGACACTGACGGACAGACACCAGATTCAGTGGGAGAAGGAGGAGAGATGAAGGTGGCATCCTAGAGTTGGGAATCTGCTGTCAGTAATGAAATTTCTAAGTGCTGACCCCAGAGTGCAGAAGAGAAAAAAGGTGGGGAAGATAGGAGGGAAACGGCAGAGGTGGCAGACAACAATGGGAGAATTACTTAGAGTAGTGGTTCTCAACCTTCCTTATGCTGTGACCCTTTAATACAGTTCCTCATGTGGTGACCCCCCCAACCATAAAATTATTTTTGTTGCTACTTCATAACTGTCATTTTGCTACTGTTATGAACTGGGTGACTCCTGTGAAAGAGTCGTTTGATCCCCAAAGGGGTCGCGACCCACAGGTTGAGAACTGCTGACTTATAGGGTATTACATGTATGCCAATCAGTGTATTTCAACTCATTGTGACCTCAGGTGGAACAGAGTACAATTGTGCTCCAGGGGGCTTTCAATGGCTGTTTTTTTTTAAGTCTATTGACAGGATTTTCTTCCAAGGTGCCTCCAGGTAGGTTCAAGGCGCAAAACTTTTTATTAGCGGAGCATGTTCACTTTCGCACTAACCGGGGACTCCAGAGGCAGAGGCTGTAAGACTGGTCAAATGTGTGTGGGTGAGGGGGAGTGGGAGGAAGAGCGAGTCTGGCTGGCGGTAAGGAAGGAGAAGAAAAAACGGGACACTACCCGATGCTTTGCACCAATTGGAATCATCTTAAAAAAACCAACACATCAGTCTGCAGTTACAGTTATGCAGTGAGACTTCTTTTTTTTTTTAACATTTTATTAGGGGCTCATACAACTCTTATCACAATCTACACATACATACATCAATTGTATAAAGCACATCTGTACATTCTTTGCCCTAATCACTCTCAAAGCATTTGCTCTCCACTTAAGCCCTCTGCATCAGGTCCTCTTTTTTTTCCCCTCCCTCCCCGCTCCCCCCTCCCTCATGAGCCCTTGATAATCCACAGATTGTTATTTTGTCATATCTTGTCCTATCCGGAGTCTCGATTCCCCCCCTTCTCTGCCGTCCGTCTCCAAAGGAGGAGGTCACATGTGGATCCTTGTAATCAGTTCCTCCTTTCCAACCCACTCACCCTCTACTCTCCCAGCATCGCCCCTCACACCCCTGGTCCTGAAGGTATCATCCACCCTGGATTCCCTGTGCCTCCAGCTCCTATCTGCACCAGTGTACAACCTCTGCCCTATCCAGTCCTGCAAGGTAGAATTCGGATCATGGTAGTTGGGGGGAGGAAGCATCCAGGATCTGGGGGAAAGCTGTGTTCTTCATCGGTACTACCTCGCACCCTGACTGACCCTTCTCCTCTCCTAAACCCCTCTATGAGGGGCTCTCAGTGAGACTTCTTAAAGATACTAGACTGCTGTGCTTGACAGAAATAAAACTACAGACATTCGAAGAGAAGATTATATTTCATAAACATATTTAATAGCATATTAATATCCTCAAGAAGGATTCTTGGTAGCACAATAGTTAAATGGTTGTCTGTTGACGCAAACACACCCAGTGGTTTCATGGATAAAGACCTGGGGATTTGTTTCTACAGACGATCTTGGCCGCAAGCAAAGTGCATTGGAAAGTAGACTACCTCCACCTCTCTCCAGCCTGCTCAGGGAGGGGCAGTCTCTCTTAGGGGCTTGTCTGGGTATGTCCTTGATAGAGGTCACTGTACTGGGAAGATTACAGGGGCTCACCTAGTGTGAGTCATGTCCTGTTAATTGTGCCCTGACTGCGTTGGTCGGAAGGCCCTGAACTAATGGTGGAAGCTGTTCCATCCAGCAATGTTTGCTATCTAACTTTGTTTCTTCAGACTTTCTTATTTATTGTTCAGCATATGTGGCAGTTAAAAATTACCATAACTTGGATCAGGCACACTTTAGTTCTCAACATAATATCTTTGTTCCTTAGTACTTTAAAGAGGTCTTTTACAGGAGATTTTCTCAATGAAAATCTTTGAATTATTTTTTTATGTTGAGGTGTAACTGGTGCTGAAAGCTGCGTATTATATCTTCATCAGTAAGCACCTCACATCCTTTTCATTTCAGCAAATAATGCTGTGCCCCCTGCCTATCACAGGTTGTTAGTAAGTCTTCCTCCAACCCTGTTGCCACATTCTCATCCAGTACAGGATAAGAGAGGGATGCATTGCTGTCATGCAGCAGGATTAAAATATTGTAGTCGCTGACCGAGTCAATAGCCCAGACACTGTTTTAGAGAACAGTTGTGAGAGCTGTCAGCATTTCCATGTAGGGAAGAATAAGGAGAAGTGAAGGCCGACAAGCATTCCATCCTTAATCTCCACCTACAGTCCCAGAGGGACACAATCACGTTCTTTTATTTGGGGAAACTCACATGACAATGTCAGAATTGAAGAATTTTCAAATTTTGTAATTCTATACAGTGAATAATCTGTTAAATAGCTCACAGTAGAATGTCTCATCGTCTATTATTACTGTAATTGCTAGACCTCCATAAAATTATTCATCATTCAGAGAAGTAAAAACAAAGATGGCATTAGCGGACCAAAACACTCAGTTTTATAAATATGAAAAGGCAATCTAAACTCTTACGGAGTTCGTTTTGAATTTGGCGAGCTGACCCAAATGTTTTGAAGGAAACACAAAGAACTAGCTTAAAAGAGTCCAGACCATTTTACATAAGTAAAAGATTAGAGGAATTATTCTCCCAGATACCAAGACTTTTCGTAAGCTACAGTAAAAACGACAGTGTCCTATTGGCAGACAACACCAAGCAACTCAAACGCATTGCCATCAAGTCTACTCTGACTCAGCGACCCTACAGGACAGACTGCCGTGGTGGCTTTCTGAGATGGTAAATCTTCAAGAGAAAAGAAGGCCTTATCACACCTGGCCCCCAAGAGAGACTGGTGATTTTGCCCTCTCAGGGCTCCCTTGCTCAGACAAACAGATCTGAGAAACAAGAAAGTATCCTTTGAGTGAGGATTCAGTTGACACTACAGAGAAAAGCTGCTCAGACTCAGGTGGACTCCACCTTCCTTGCACAGAATCCCGTCTGGGTTCCACGTCTGCTCTAGTATCCACATTGTTTCCATTAAATTGTGATGTCCTTGCCTAGAAACTGAGATATGTAGCTGACCTGAAATACTATATATATATTTTTTTCTCAAAAATGTCTAGGATCGAGGATGAATCCCAAAACATGTAAGGAGACTTGAGGACACCAATATTAGACCTATCAGCCCATGGCAGAATATCAATGGATCTTTGGGAGTATTTTTTCATGGGGAGTCACTGTAGTTGAAGTAATTTATTATCACTTAAACTGGCAGAACATTGGGATGAAAAGACACAGTGTGCTAGAAGAGAGACCTGTGTGCTAAAGAGACAGCTGCTACCTTCAAGTTGGTTCCAACACATAGCAACCTTATAAGACAGACAGAGTAGAATAGACCATTGCATTTCCAAGGTGACAAAGCTACATGGAAGGAGCCTGCCATATCCTTCGCCTACAGTTCATGGGTTTGAACCACTGGTCTTTGAGTTAACAACTGGGTACTTAACCACTGCACCCCAGTCGTGGTAGTAAAATTCTTAACTGTAGACTAGCCAAGGTTATAAGGATGATTAACAACACCCCCACCCCCCACCCCCACCTCTCCCAAGAGGTTGAAATAGTAAGGAAGAAAAGGCTGTGGTCCAAGTAGAACAACCAGAAGCTTCTGGGACACTGATATTGGGAAGAAAGAAACGAAAGAAACTCTGGTCACTCTCAAGTCTCCGCAGGACTGAGAGTTTCTTTTCAATCAGAGATCGACTAAATGCTAGAACTGAATGCAAGAAGATCTGCATGTAGCTGTGAGAATGTTTCTAGTTCCCTTACCCAATGCTCTATAGAAGCGGCTGGAATGCAGAAGTTGACTGCAAGGGAGGAAAGTCTTTAGCACCTATGTTGTGGCTTTTAATTGAGAATAGCTGTTTTTACATATAAATTAATTTACTTTTTTATAAAAATCATTTTATTGGGGGCTCGTACAACTCTTATCACAATCCATCCATCCATCCATCCATCCATCCATCCATCCATCCATTGTGTCTAGCACATTTGTACATATGTTGCCATCATTTTCAAAACATTTTATTTCTACTTGAACCCTTGGTATCCGCTTCTCATTTTTTTGTCTCCCAACCCCCCCCTGCCCGCCTCCCTCATGAACTCTTGATAATTTATAAATTATTATTAATTTTTCATGTCTTACACTGTCTGATGTCTTCCTTCAACCACTTTTCTATTGGCTGTCCCCCGGGGAGGGGATTATATATAGATCATTGTGATCAATTCCCTCTTCCTCCCCCACCTTCCCCTTCCCCTCCTAGTATCGCTACTCTCATTATTGAACCTGAAGGATTTATCTATCCTGGATTCCCTGTCTTTCCAGTTCTTATCCGTACCACTGTACATCCTCTGGTCTAGCCTGATTTTTAAGGTAGAATGGGGATCATGATAATGGGGGGGAGGGGGAGGAAGTATTAAAGAACTAGAGGGAAGTTGTAGGTTTCATCAGAGCTATACTGCACCCTGACTGGCTTGTCTCCTCTATGAGACCCTTCTGTGAAGGGATGTCCAGTTTCCTACAGTTGGGCTTTGGGTCTCCACTCCGTACTCCCCCTCATTCACAATGATATGATTTTTTTGTTTTTTGATCACACAGGCTGGTGTGCTTCTTCCATGTGGGCTTTGTTGCTTCTCAGCTAGATGGCCATTTTTTATCGTCAAGCCCTTAAGACCCCAAACACTATATCTTTTAATAGCAGCTTCAGCTTTCTTCACCACATTTGCTTATGCACCTGCTTGTCTTCAGTGAATGTGTCGGGAAGGTGAGAATCATGGAATGCCAGTTTAATAGAATAAAGTGTTCTTGTGTTGAGGGAGTCCTTGAATAGAGAGGCCCATGTTCATCTGCTACCTTAATACTAAACCTATCAATATATGCACATAGACTTATTTCCCCATTGTCATATATAAATATATTTACATATGTACATGCCTGTATTTAGAACTCTATAAATGTCCTTTGCCTCCTAGTTCTTTCCTCTATTTCCTTGGACTTTCCTCTTGTCTCACTATAATATTTGATCATCATTCGATTCTCAGTACTTTCTTTCAGCTACATTGCACTTGCTCAAATCCCACCAGGCATTCTACTCCCTCCTCGCCATCAATTTTAGATCGCTTGTTGTTCCCTTGTTTCTAAGTTTGTTGGTTCCCTGCTTCCTTTCTCCCACCTTCTCCTCCCTTGTGTCTCCCTGGAACCATTTGTCCTGTTGTTTTCTCCTTGGGATTGTTTCTCTTGTCTATCTTATATAGATAGACAAAGAAAAAAAGAAGTGACCTATAAATTGTTCCAGGCCTGTCTGCTAACTATTATGAATATATTCTGATCAGTTCTGATGAAACCCCAAACACTGCTGCTGTCCCCTCCCCACATCAGAAGTCTATTTTCAGAATTCCTCAAGAACTTTGTTGCTTTCCTGTGCTTCCTGCTCTGTTCTGCTCCCTCCATATTTTGCCCTGGTGTTGGGAGGTCAGACCAGGCACAATTCCAAAACTGTGTCTCCAGTGCTATCCCCTGTGGAGCCGTGGGTCACTGAGGGGGTGCCATATCTCATAATGGGACCAGTCCTATGATCCTCTCTCTGCATTCGCTGCTCTGAGCAGGAATGTCCTCCTGGCTTGGTGGGCCAAGATGCATCTCTCTCTCTCTCTCTCTCTCTCTCTCCCCCTCCCCTCCTCTCTCCCTCTCTTCTCCTCTCCCTCTCTCCCTCTCCCCCTCTTAGTTTGTTTCTGTGTGGTCTGAACAGACCCACCCCTCTCCCCAGCCTGTATCTTCAGTGTTGTTCTTTGTAGTGCATTCTTCTGGGGAGGGGTTTGATGTACCTGGGATTGGGGCTGGCCCCACAGACCTCTCTGTTATTTACTGCTTCATGCTGGTATGTTGCTCTCAAGCATTGGCACACCAGGTTGAGGTCTGGTCTCTCTCTCTCCCTTTCCTGTGGAGACATAAGCAATACCCTCCCCATGGGTGGGTTAGTGCCCTGTTCCCCCACCACCCATGTCCTCCTCTTTTTTTTTTTTTTTTTACTTTTTCCCTCCTTTTTAGTTGGCTGTCATATGTATCCTGGGCTCTGACCTCTGCCAGAGTGCCTGGACCTTGCCACAGGAATGTATGCATTTAGTGGATTTTCCCCTACGCCCCTTGTATTTTTTAAGCTTACCCCAGTGGGCTCATGTTTTACTTGTCCTTTTGTGCTTGGATTACTTCTCTTAGCACAATTTCCTCCAACTCTTCCCATGTGTCAATTTGTTTCATGTGTTCATCACTGCCTTTTAGGGATGTGTGGTACTCCATTGTATGTATGTACCACAGTTTTTAATCCATTTGTCTGTTGATGGAAAATTAGGTTAATTCCAACACTTTGTGAACTGTACCACAATGAACTTTGGAAAACAGATATCTAGTCATGGTCTGTTTCTTACTTCTTCTGGGTATTTATCCAGTAGGGGGATTGCTGGGTCACATGGTAGCTCAATTTCCATTTGTTTTACGTCACCAAATCAATTTTCATAATGGTTTAACTTACAAGTCCAGCAGCAGTGGATGAGAGCTCCTATCTCACCACACCCCTTCCAACACTTGTTACTTTCTGATTTTTTGAATTGGACTATCTTTGAGGGTGTTAGGTGGTATCTCATAGTTGTTTTAATTCGAATTTCTCTGTGGCTAATGATCAGGAACAATTTTTCATATGTTTATTGACCCTTCAGATCTTTTGCCCACCTCCCCAATGGGCTATTTGTTTTCTTCTTATTGTAGGGCAGCAGAATACTGCAGATTTTAGTAATAAGGCCTTCGTCTGATGTGTCACTGACTAAAGAAGTTTTCCCAGGCTGTGGTCTCTCTTATTACACTCCTGGCAAATTCTTTCAATGTGCACAGGTATTTCATCTTCATTATATCCCACTTGTCAATTTGTGCTTCTTCTGTATTTGTATCCTTCCCTATTTCTGACAGCCTATGCACCCCTGTGCCAAAGTTCTTAGGTTTGTCCCGATTCCTTGATTAATGGCCCTAATAGTTTGGGGTTTTACCTTGAGGTCTGTACTCCACCTGGAGTTTATTCTTGTACATGGAGTGAGGTAAGGGTCTTGCTACATTTTTCTGCAGGTTGATACCCATTTTTTTTCCCAGCACCATTTACTGAAGAGGGCATTCACTTCCCATTTGTTATTTTTGATCCCCTCATTGAGGATCAGTTGTCTGTATGCTGATGATTTTATTTCTGGGTTTTCTGTTCTTTTCCATTGGTCTGAGTATCTGTCATTATCCGAGTACCACGCTGTTTTGACCACTGTGGATGTATAATAGGAACTAAAGGTAAGTAAAGCAAGCCCTCCGATGTGATCCTTCTTCTTGAGGAGTTCTCTGCTAATTCTAGGCTTCTCCCTCTCTACAAGAGGGTTGTAGTCAGTTAATCCATTGGTATTTGTATCGGGATAGCATTAAACTGAGTGCCTGGGGTAGGGCTGATATATTTACTGTATTATGTCTTCTGATCCACGATCATGGGATATTCTTCCATGTGCAGAAGCTACTTTTGGTTTCTTGTAATAGCTTTCTATAGTTTTCTTCATATAAATATTTCTTTATTTGGTTTAGGTATATTCCTAGATATTTCTATTTGTTCTTGGGTATTGTGAAGAGTGCTGCTTTTATGATCCCTTCATCCTTGGTCTCGTCCAATGTATATAGCAGTCTGATAGATTTCTGTTTGTTGATCTTGTGCCATGTTCCTCTATTGTGTCGAGAACTCCACTTGTGGACCTTTTTAAGCTTTCCATACATAAAATCATGTAATCTGAGAATAATGATAGTTTCACCACTTTTTCCCCTAAATGAATACCTTTTAATGTCTTTCCTTTGCTTTATGTTGTTAGCTAGGACCTCCAGTACAATTTTAAATAAGAGGGGTGACAAGGGGCAAACTTGTCTGGTCCCCTTTTCAGTAGATTGTTTTTGCCTTTTCCCGATTAATTATCATGATGGCTGTTGGTTTTACATGTGGAGCTTGTATTAAATTGAAGATTTTTCCTTTCATTCCTCTCTTTGTGGGTGTCTTAAACAGGAATGGGTGTAGGATGTTGTTGAATGCTTTTTCTGTGTCTATCAATACAATCATGTGGTTCTTATTCTTTTTCTTATCAATGTGGTGAATAATATTGATGGAGTTTTGGATGCTGAACCATCCCTGCACCCCTGTAATGAATCCCACTTGGTCATGGTGAATTATTTATTTTATATACTTTTGTATTCTATTGGCCAGTGTTTTATAAAGGATTTTTTTGCATCGATGTTCATTAGAGATATCAGTCTATAGTTCTCAATTCTTTGGAGGCCTTGCCCACTTTAGGACCTAAAGTTTAGGTATCAGTGTTACATTAGCTTCATAACACAGTTCAGGAGTTTGCCATCATTTTTACACTCTGGAAGAGTTTGTGTAAGATTGGTGTCAGTTCTTCCCTGAATGCTTGGTAGAATTCTCTTAATTTATAATTGCATTATAAATAATGACATTATTGAAAATTTTAGTGTATATTTTCACAAAAACACACTGTATTTTATTGTCTACACTGGAAATGTCTCCATCTCTATCTACTGGGATTCTACATAAAATTTATGCTTGTATTTCCTTTGGTCTAGTAAGCTTTTATTGCATTATACCTTAGTTCATCCAGAAATGTTCCCCAGTGCACTATTGTCAACAATGGAATCATTGGCTCCCTGCTTCATGGCTGCACAGATGGCTGGCTGGAATTCTTATTTAGTTAGTACCCACAGGTTAAAACCAGGAACCTGGTGTTTGTAAGAGCACTGATCATATTTTTAATTTATGCTTTCCTCTTTCAACTCTTTTTTTTTATAACTATGACACCTGTACTTGCTAGAAGGGTATAAATAAACTAATATATAAACAAATAACATAACTATGAACTGGTAAACAAATAGTTGATAAATATTCCCTTAAGCTCAAGTACGCTACAATACGATATGATCAATCTAGTGCAATTGGGTCCCAGGTAGCACCATCAGGTAAAATAGCTATGTTGGTGGTTCAAACTCAAGCAGCCAGAGAAAGATGCTTTTTAACAATCTTCCATATGCAGATAATACAACTTTGCTTGCTGGAGGTAAAGAGAACTCAAAGCACTTACTGATGAAGGTCAAGTACTACAGCTTTTCATGTAGATTACAGCTCACTGTAAAGAAAACCAAAATTCTTACAATTGGACCAGTAAATAACATTATAAACGATGGAGAAGAGACTGACCTTGCTTGATACTATATTCAATGCTCCTGAAAGACGAAGCCAAGGATCTACTGCAGAAAACTTCTTTAAAGTGTTGAAGAGTAAGATTATTATTTTAAGGACTGAGGAGGAACCAAGCTGTGGTGTTTTCAGTTCCCTCATATGCATGTGAAAGTTGGACAATGAATAGGGAAGGCCACAGAAGAATGGATGCATTTGAATTATGGTGTTGATAAAAAATATTGAAAATATTATGGTCTGCCAGAAGAACAAACACATGTCTTAGATGATGTTGAGACAGATTGCTCCTTAGAAGTGAGGATGGTGAAATTTCATCCCACATACTTTCGACATGTTATCAGGAAAAAACAGTCCTGGAAAAGTATATCATGCTTGGTAAAGCAGAGGGTTGGCAAAGAGAAGAAGACCCTCAACAAGATGAATTACCCCATTGGCTGCAAGAAGGTGCTCAAACATAGCAGTACTGGCAAGGTTGGTGCAGGACCAGGTATTTTTTGGTTCTGAGTTGGAACTGACCCACCATCACCTACCTCCTAAAATAATATTTCTACAATGAACTTGGATTACTTATATGAAAAATCAAAATATCCTGGTGCACTGCCTTTTTGAACAATATGGAATGGGGGTAGAGAACTCGACCATATGAAGAAGAATGTTAAATCAGGATTGGAGACTCATGAACCATGACAACATTAATAGCAGTTAAATATCAATATATTAATAGATTAAAATAAATACTTCATAAGTCTTTAAAATACTTTGAGTCTTTCATTTTAATAAATATTTCTTTATCATAAGAGGAAAATGAATTTGCAATTACTGATCTGGTTTTGGTGGCTTTTTTTTCCCCTGAAAAGATTGAGCTTGTGTACTGAGAGAGCACATATCCAACACCACTGTGATCAAGTCATTTCAGACCCATAGCAACGCAACAGATTTTCTGAGATTGTCATCTTTGTGGGAGCCAACAGTTTCCTCTTTTTCCAAGGAGTTGCTGGCAAGTGTGAATGGTCGTACTTGCAGTTAGCAGTCCCACACATCCCACTGCACCACCTGAGTAGCAGCGTTGACTGTCTTCACTCAAAGGCAAGAGACGGAAATCGCTGACCCATAAAGCGAGCAAAAATAGCATATTTTCCACATATTGACTGTATGTTATGGACTTCATCCTTTAGGCTTCACTACATGTTGACTTGCTGACCGCAAGGTCATCAGTTCAAAACCACTAGTCACTCTGTGGAAGGGTAAGGGTAAGGCTTTTTATGCCCTTAAAGATTTACAGACTCAGACACAGAAATGGGTAGTTTTATTCTGTCTTCTATGAGTCAGAATTGAATCACCAGCAATGAGTCTGAGATTTTGACAATTCTTTGGGTTCTGTCTTAGGATGCAAAAGTACAACAAGCTGTGAAATGACAGAGTCAAGGTATTAAACAATTTTTGTTTGACTGAAAACTGATTCTTTACATGAGACAGTACTCCCAAAATTACATAATGCTTCCATAATACTTCTCAGGGTTTTCAAAGTGCCACATAATAAATAAATAAATACTATGGGGCAGTTTTGTTTTTTACTAATCAGAAGATTGCAATAAGTATTATTATTCCCACATATGTTAGCGATGAAATTTCTGCTGCATGGGAACATCAAAAGACATTAAATTTTTGCTACTATAAGTGCTGTCTTTTGTATTTTATCCTAAAAAGCATTGTGATGTGAAACATTTGAAATTGCTTATAAAAAAACCCAGAAGTCTTGTATTCAGTTTTGAAGAAATCCCAAACCAAACAAAGAAACATGGTCCTTGCTAGACTGTAAATCAGAATTCCTAAATTCAGACAACCTCAAGGTTTGACCATAGAGCTTTCAGCTACTCCTTCCAGTTCCCTTTTCATGGACTCTAACTGATGCTCTCCAGATGCATTCGCTGTTGGTCCTCTTGAACCCTTGCTGCTTTCAGATGAAGCAGTGGCTGCTTTTCACAGACGATGGGGAAGAATAAAGCATCCTAGTGAAAAAATAGCCCATCTTTCTGGTACCATCAGGGCATAGAGATGAAGGTGAATGCATGTTTTTTTAAAAAAAAAATTATTTTTGGAGATCTTCACACACACACACACACACACACACATCACAAATCTGTCCCTCTGTCATACTGTGTGCTGGAAGCTCTGCCACCAGTATTACAAACGCAGCAGGGTCACCCATTGTAAACAGGGCTTAGCAAAGTCTCTGGACTAAGACAGACTAGGCAGAAAGATCTGGTGATCTGCTTCCAAAAATTAGGCTGTGAGAATGTTAGAGATCACACAGAATATTTTCTGCCAAGTTAGCAGTGCTGGAAGATGGGTCCTGTAGGTTGGAAGTAACTCAGAATATTCAGTAGCAGCAACAATGAACTGCAGCATACTAGTAATCATGAAGATAGGGAAAGAACGGACGTTTTGTTCTTTGTACCTGGGGTAGACTGGAGTTGGAGACCCCACTACATAGCAACTGACTAACTAGTTGACTAACTAATATACATTCATATATAGATAGGTAAATAGAGTATAATAAACAATAATAAATATTTAAATGTGCCAATACCAAGCATCAACAAACTTTTTATGGAGCCCATTACCCACATGTCTTTGCTTTATAGCAAATTCCATACAAGGTATTATTTTACCAACAAACATTCCCATATGTAACTATAAAAAGATAAGAACTCTTCTTCTTTTAATATAACCACGATGCCATGATTTTATCTTTAAAGCATTATAATAATCTCTGCATACCACCAAGATTTCAATCACTGTTCAAGTCTTCCATTGTTTCAATTCTATCATAGATTTTCGAGTTTGTATGAATCAAGAGCCCAGTAAAGCCGACACGAAATGATTGGTGAATACATTTAAATGTTCTCACATACTTTGGTTTCATCTTCCACCTCTTGCTTGTTCTTGCAATTTCTTTGCTAAAGAAACTTGATTGTCCTCTCTGACTTTGTTGATTGCCTATAACATGTTCCCCTGTCCTCTCTCTGTTTCATTAAGTAGTAATTGACCTATAGGATTCATCAGATTCAGATTTTATTTATCTGAAAAGACTCCATAGGAGGAGATGCTTTGATCACCTATCAGGAGGCATTTACGATCTGGTTATCTTTCTCTCTCACGTATCAGTCATCCTTTATGCTCAATGTCTAGATTCTCTCATTCATTGTAGGTTGCACAACGATGACACTTTATCTCTTTCTCTTTTTTTGTTTTTGTTGAGATGCCACGATGAAGACAATCTTATCTTTACTATTTGCCTGCCAGGATTCTAATGTTCATAAATTTGGAAAATAATTCATTGGTTCACCTTTATCTTCCAATGGGTGGCACGTTATTTTTCAAACATCATTTCAAACACATGGATTTAAACTTATTTAACATGTCCTAATCTTCTGATGTTTTAGCCCCACTGATTTGCAGATTGCTTCATTTTTTACAGTGCCTTCAAATTCTTGTCCAACTCCTGTTGCTACAAAGCAAACCAGGTCTTTAATAGTTCAAATATTATCTGGTATGAGAAAAGTTTCTAAGATGACTTTTTGTATTGTCTGCCCAAGAAATGGAATTAACTGTTTCTCCAAGGACCTTTTGCTAATTTAATAAAGAAATCCAAATATGGGTTCTGAGGGCAGGTTTAGAAACCAGTAGAAGCTAGGTTGTTAAGAGCTATTAGGAAACAGGCAGCCTGTCATAAAGAACATACACTCAATATATCATCACTTCTATCCTTGGATTACACCCACTACATTTCACTTTTCACACAAAGCTGAACTTTGGATAGTTGTCATCCAAGGATCGGTCCCCTGGAAAGTCTTAGTGCATCGGTTTTATGGAAGATGGCAAAAGAAGAAGCAACATATGTACCTAGTTGTAGCAAACCTAGTAGTTGCCTCCTCTTTGGTTGCATGGTCAAAATAGGAAATCACATGCAATTTATGACTGCATTTGATATTATGCAGAGTTTGTAAAGGAAAGTTTACTAAACAGTCCCAGGGGAAATTATTTCGAATTCATTGCTAGGCAAAACTTTTGATTTTTCTTAAGTGCTATGTTTCCTTTTCTTGATGAGACTCCTCATAACGAGGCTTTCTATTTTTACCTCTGGCTTCTAGGAATATGAGCCAAATTGTGGCTCCGCCTTGCAACAATAAGTATAATTATGTCAACGGCCTTATTACATGCACTAATTTTTTAACTTGTCCCTTTTCTCTGTAGAGTTATTTTTGAAATGTTGGTGTGAAAGGAAGATTCATAAGAAGTTCCATCTAACATTTAGTTCAGATGCGTATTTCTGAATCAGAGGTGAACAGTTAATCAAATTCTGATCCTGAAAGAGGCTTGATGCCAAAAGAATGTTTAAAAACACTGCTATGATATCAATTACTACACTCTACTTATAAAACAGAAACTTCTGTTCTAGTTGCACTTTACACATTTAAGAATTTGAATCAAAATTATTTTTTCCTGAACCAGATTAATTTTTGTATGGTAAAATATTTGTATGTTAATCTTGTTGCAGGATAATTAACAATGAACTGAGGAATTTATAGTACAGGACTTATCACTGGAAAACAGATCATGAATTTACAAGTCTAGACTAATGTTGGTCGGGGGGAGGGGGCTGGGACTGAACTCGTTTACAATAAATATTAAGATCCCAATGCAAATTTATCACCTGGTCCACTAACTTTGGAAAAGAAGTAACATTACATGCGTTGATTCTAAGTAGCATCTTCCTAGGAATAGATTGACCTAAAACACTTCTGTAGACATTTTAACCTCAACGAGTTCCATTTTCTTTCTTCTCTGTGCATCTCCTCCTGCCGTCACTGGATTGTGTTTCATGGGCATTGGTAACTCTTTTGTGGTCTTTTGCTGAACATTTGTCAGATTGGGCATAGTTTTATTACCATACACATGGAACCTCCGAATAAAATTCTTTCATTCACTTAACCAGTAATTCATGTCTGCAAATAGTTCTCTTATTGAAGACAAAAGATACAGTAACATACAGTGTTTTGTAAGATAGCTTTGATCAGACACATACCATTCTTTATGATGCATGTATCTAAAATTATATTAATTTTATCTCCAGTATTATTTTAATATGATTGTTTAGAGAGTGTGCGCTCCTAAGTCAAACTGAGTTATAGTTATGAAATGTTGTTTGGAAGGTGAATTGTTAGTATATTGAACTTCAATCTAAAAGGGGAAAAATAGATGTTGACAACCTAAAAACCCAATAACCAAACATTGATTTAGTAAGATTTTTAGTCAATAACCTCTAATGTTAATGTAGAATTATTAGAAAACCTATGATGATATTACTTTTATATTTATCTATGTGTCTGTGTATATGTAGCTAGACATCTACCTACACCAATAAAAAAAAAGAGAAGGATTGGGATAAGCAGTACTTGTTAAATAAAAGCTAACCAGACTTGAGAGATCAAATATTAAGCTTATATTTGGGAATCCAAAATGTTTCAATTAACAGAACAATTGAATGTAACCATTCATCTACAATATATTTAATTTATATTTTTCAGTTTTTGTATTTTTAGCTATTCCTGCTAACACTTTAAATCTTTTCTACCCTAGAGTAAATTAATAAATTTATGATACAGAATATTGGATTGACTTTTGTTCACTTGAGAAAAAATTAACTTCTGATTTTGAATCTATTATCCAACTGATTGCGATTTACATTCTCTTTGAAGTATTCTGAGAAGTTTAACTCTGACTGTTTTCTTTCTGTCTCACTGTTTTCAGTGAAATCAGATTAAATGCTTTAAATTTTACAGAATACAGAGTTTAATTAATGCCTTAGAGTATTGCAAAGTGGTTGATAATGAAATGTTTAATAGTGTTACCATACATAATTATTCATAGCATGAATAAAAACATTTACGTGACTTTCTCAAATATAACTGAACTTTAGACAAATTATTGTAAAATTTTGGTCTTTTGCTTTCTTCAATCAAGTAGAATTAGTAGCTAACATGGAATTCGATGTGCCTGGTGTAGAAAGAAAAACATTTGAGGTTAACATTTGTGTGGATGTTTTTATAAAGCATGGAGTCAGCTTAAACAGCTATAGTGGATTGTGACACTCACTCTTCTTTCTCACTTTTGATTTGATTTACGGAGCCAGTGGTCCTTAAGTGTTACGTTAAAGAGAGCTGAGTTAAAGGTAGTTATTATGATAAGCAAAGCCTCGCCCCTTTCTTGTGGTCAGACATCTGACTTTAGTTATGGGAGAGATAGACAAACATTGATACTATGGTCAGATACAAGTCGGTTTGCATTTTTAAAGCTCATTAGAGTCTGTAGCTGGCCACACACAAACACACACGCACACACTCAGTTTGAAATAAAGACACGTTTCTGTACTGTACCGATCAGTTTTCTAGACGGATAAATGCAGTTTCACATACCACTCTAGAATCAAAAGGCAAAAGTGCAAGAACAACAACAATAAAAATGGGCTCGCTTTCAGTTTATGTGACTTCATACTTGTTCTCGCAACCTCATCTGTAGCTCTTCCTGGGGTCAGTTTATTGAGTTATTTATCCTTAAATCATACAATTCCATTTTTCTACCACTTCACGTTTTCCCTAAGTCATACTTACTCTAACCCCAATCAAGAACAAAAAGACCAAAACCATCAAAGTGAATTACACAAAGGTCTTATTTAACCTCCTTTTCATCTCACTTGCCACCAAATGATTTCCTTCAAAGTCACATCATGATTATTAACTTGAATTTTTCAGTAGCAATAATAAGAAAATGGTTCTAATAGCTAGAATTTATAATCTGCATGATTTATTTATGTTCAAATATCAAAAGCAGTACATTGTGTTTAATAAGTGGAATAACAATACAATTACAACACAGATAAAACTAATAATCATCGACCCGAGCAGCCAAAGTCCCCTGACACCACATGTCCCTGTCCCTCTCTGATGTAAATTCCTGGAAGTGAGTGTGTACCTTTCAGCACAGACTAGTTAATTTTTGAGGTTTCCTTGAGATTTCTTAACCCTGAGTTCTTGGGAGAAAGATGAGGCGCCAGCTCCCGTGAAGATGTCCAGTCTTGGATACCCTTTATAGGATTGCTATGACTTGGAATCAGTTTGATGACAGTGGGGGTAACTCTGAGTTCACGTTCTACAGCGCGCGGGTTATGTAGTTCTTGAGAGATCCTATCACAGGTCCAAGGTGACTACAAAACACACTTTATAGATGTTTCTCTATAAGTCAAAGCAGTTTAAACAGGCTTTAAAATACCTAAGGCCACTCTGTCTATAGTAACCCAGAGGTAGAAGCAAATTATTTTTTTCATACTCCATACTCTAGTTCTTCAAGAAGATTTTGAAAACCTAGTTACAAATTTGGGAATAATTTTTGCCACTTCCAAAGTATGAAAAATAGTCAACAACTTTATATAATTACTAAATTTAAAGCGTAAGGTCAAATATGCTTAAATGTTTCCAGATAGGCAGGTAGGAAGTGCTTTCCCAATGCTAATGGAATCACTGAGTAACAGCTATTTGGTGTCCTTTGCTTTTGGAACAGTGATGGTGAATGCTAGTGCAGTTTGATAAATGAGCTTCCCATCATGTTCTCATTTTGTGGGTTTAGGTCAGACACCCATATTGTGACTTGGTCGATGGGAGGTTGGTGTTTTATTGTATTTTTAGAATATTTAGTCTATTTAGAAAGTTTATATAATTTTGGTTACAGTGACTAAAGTGACTAGGACAAAAATAAGAGGAGCTTCTACAAAAACAAACTCTTCTGGCATTAAAAGATGGCAGCGCATGCCAGTCTTTCAGATTTTGGGGTTTGGTGCTCAGATTTGCAAGTAGGGGTGTTTATGGAGGGGAGAAAACATGTTGCCTCTATTACTTACAAGGGATGGAACATTCCAGAAGGGCAAAATAAAAAAGGATGTTTACTTTGTCATAGTTCTTGGTCAAATGTAGAGCCAGCAAATAGATTTCATCTGGTTTCTCAACTCCAATACATTAGTAGTAGCTGTCTGGAGTTCTGTGGATGGAGAGTGGAGGGCCTCTTGAAACACACACACACACACACACACACACACAAACATTAAATCAGTTAGTGAAAGATGCCAAGGATTGAGTATAAAGAAGGAGCATATGGGTAACATACTTGATATTTCTGAACTAATAGAGAATGAGAGCTTACCTGGAAAAGACCGTCTAATAACCCATTTCTAGTTGCAGTTCCCTATTGTTTTTCATATTGTTCATGAATTTCCCTGTTGGCAGTTCATATTGCTTTTCAAGTGAATTGGATAGAAAGTTCCCTGAATGCTGATTTTTAAAACAAAATACTCATATTTACAATGTATAAAAATTTTAAATGCAGCAACACATAAATTCACAATGGTGTGTTAGGCAGGGCTATCTAGAGGAAAGAAACAGTGACACTCATATATACATAAGGAAAAACTTCAGGAAAACATTCAACTTTATGTCAAGAAGCCAAGTCTAACTCAAGTCCATGGGCCCCAGGCTAGTCAGAGCCTTCTTCAGACTCATGGAATTACAGGCTGAGGAAACAGAAAGGTAAAACACGAGGCAGGGAGATTAAAGGGCAGAATGATATAGATCCAAGGTTGGTGGGCACACAGCAGGACACCAACATCTTCAAAGTGAGCAGCGCATATCGAGTTGTCTCTGGAGACGTATGAAGCATACAAGCAAGCAGGAAAGTGAAGGGGGAGAAAGAGAGATGTTCTCATGGTCTCTCTTATAAAAAAGGCCACACCCCTAAGGAGGTATCACCAGGCTATGACCAGACTGACAGGTTGGAATCCATCCTGTTCTACCCAGGTACTACCAAATCTAACTACCACAAATTGTCCTTACTTAAACACATTGGAAACATTAAAGTTTTTTGTTTAAAAAGTATCTAGTTGCGACAAAAGCAGTTTTCACTTGATAATTAATATGTGAAGTTCTTTTATAAGATGAGATTTTACTGAGCATGATATTTTAAAAAGTATAAAGGAATGTGTTAGGCTGAGTTCTCTAGAGACGCAAAACCAGTGCTGCATATATATATAGTTTTACATCAAGAATTGGCTTATACAATTGTAGAAATAGGTTAATCCATGAGTTAGATGGTAAGCCGAATGCTTCTTCTGACTCATGGAGTTACAGGAGCTGGTGAATCAGGAAGCAGGAAAACCACAAGTTGGTGGATGCAGAGTCAAATGAATCCAAGGTCAGCAGTCTGTTGATGGCTCCTGGGTTAGGCAGGCAATATGGCAGGAAGTCAGCAAACCAGGGCCAGCAGAAGTGCCAACCTTTCTCATGGAGTCTGCTTAAAAAGGAAGATGAGCAATAAGAGTCTCCATCATAAATTAACAAGGAGAATTTGAAAGGGGGCTAAAGGCAGATAAATAAGCATAGACCTAGGAATGGGTTTTGGACTCTCACAAAACCCCAGCTTCAACTTAAGAACAATTGGTTCTTACATCATGGGTCTGCTTGACACTTGCCCTCAGGAAAGGAAGACAGAAGATACAGGTGCTGCAGCAAAGTGTGATGAAAAAATTAGATGGTGCCCAGCTAACAGACAAACTAGCACCTGGGATCTTAAAGGCTTCTTTGCAAACAAGCAGCCATCTACGTGAGATGTCAACTAAGTCTACAAGGAAGAAGCACATGAATATCAGTGACCAAAAGGATTATAAATCATATAGTCTGCAGCCGAAGGAGGGAATAGTATCAGAGCCTAAATTGTGAGAACTTGGTTTGCAGAAGAATGGGAAGAAACTGGTTACCAGAGTGCACTGGAGAGATGACTATAGACGGTCACAATGGTCAACCTGACTTGAATGGTTCAAACCTTGTCCCTTGATCCCCCTTCTGATACACATTGGGCCTGATCTGGTTCTTAAACTTTGTTTTCACTGGGGTTTACATCAAGTGCATTTTGTCATTGGGATGAGCCTCTTGAATTTTTGTTATATGGTTGTCTGCTTTTCAGTCTATGAAACCCAGGATTGATGAACCTACAGAGACAGCAAGTAGAATGAGGGTTTCTGGAGGGTTCAAGGAGGGGGTGTTGAAAAGGAACTGAAGTCATGGAGTTCAAGAAGGAAACAATAGTCTGACTGATTGTGGTAGCAATTGTACAATAATGCTCGACATAACTGACTATGGAATTGTATGATATCAATATTAACTCATGATAAAATGGTTTGAAAAAAAGACAATGAGCAGGTCATACCCTTGAGGAGTCTTTCTTCCACTGGAGTCAAGGCTGTGATGCAGCCAAGGAAGGTTTGCTCCAGCACAACTGCTGATTGCTCACAGGATTGATTACATCATGTACAACCCGTCACCAAGCTGTTCATATCGTGTCTCAGGGGTCCTCAAACTTTTAAAAAGAGGGGGCCAGTTCACTGTCCCTCAGACCCGTTGAAGGGCCAGACTGTAGTTTTTTTTAAAAAAACTATTAACAAATTCCTATGCACACAGCACAAATCTTATTTTAAAGTAAAAAAACAAACGGGGCAAAATGTCTTCCGCGAGCGTCATGTAGTCCGCGGGCAGTAGTTTGAGGACCCCTAGATAGCGGATTACTGCCGAACTACTTTAACACCTGGTCTAGACAAGTTGACCCAAAATCTGAATATCACAAGGAGCACGAACAAGTAGCATGAATGGCGATACACATTCAGAATATGAAAATTTAAGACCATGTATATACAACTTGTATATATTGGATTAGGATTTTAAAATATTTCCCATTTTTTGAACTATTTCCCATTTTATATAAATTGTGCTTAGAAATTTAATACTAAAGTAATAGGATGCTTACTGAAAATTTTTGTTTAAAAATTGAAATTTTAGTGTTTATGTATTACAAATAGTAACTCTTTGTAGCTGTATGAATTTCAAATATATTTTATTTGGTTTGTGTATTACTTGCTTACTATAGTTAGGGGGACTTTTGATGACAAGTTCTAAATTTTAATCGTCTTTATAAATCTTTTTCTTTATGATTTCGATTTCTCTATGTGTTATTTAAGAATCCTCCCCTGATGTATCATAAAGATATTCTTATGTTATCCTCTAAAAGCCATTGCCCCTTGCATTTGTCACTAATATACTTGCATTTGATTTTTTGTGTGTAGTGTAATGAATTCTCCCAGCACAATTGTTAAACAGCCCATCGTTTCTCAAATGATCACGGAACCACATCTTAAGAATTGAGTTTTCATCTATAACTAATTGTATTACAGTTTTCTATTGCTTCTTAATAACTTAGTGCTGTAGAAAATCATACTCTCATTTGCTTTAGTTGTATAATACATCTTGATATCTGGCAGGGCTGGTTTTCCCTAATACTGCTACTCATTTTCAAGTTTTGTTCTTATTTAGAAATTTATTGGCTATTTCTGACTTTCACAGAAGTCTTAGAGCTAGCCTCACGTCCCATAGTAAATATTTTACTGAGCCTGGTCTCGAACCTGCGGTGAGAATAACTGCGCAGGAAGTTTGTTGTGATTCCTGACCGGAAGTGAGGGAGGCAGGATGGAACTAAAGACAATGTTGAGCGGCAATGCAAGTGCATCAGGCTAAATCAAATACCACAGCGAGCTCCGGGTCTCAGAGATCATTCAAATTAGTTAAAGGGGTAGGTCTTTCAATATCCACAATGACTAGTTATTATATGTGGACTACTGCAATAAAGGGGTCATGACAGTAAGAAATTTACCTCCCATGAACCAAAAGCAACTCTCCCTCTATGACCCAACTATGAGCTGTCAGCCAACATTCCAGGAAGCTCCAGGAATGATTCCCTTGTTTTTGAAGAGGGGATCTGGGTGGTACACCACAAAACTCACTATAGTCCAACTCCTTCGGGACTCTGGTTGCGCTCCCCTCCTGGGGAAATCTCCAATGGAAGGCTCACGGAATCAGCTACAGAGTTCATCTTTGATGCTGGGTCCAGGTGTCACTAAATGATTGTCATCATTCTGCTTTTTAAGACACTTTCTAGATTCTTCTCACCCCTTGATAGCACTTTTGCCAGGCAAGGTGATTTACAGAGCAAATGGCCCAGGCCTCGGTCCAGAGGGTGTGAGGCTTTGGTCATCATGTCCTTTTTAGGACGTGGCTCCTGAATTTCTCCATGCAGAGTCCATCAAGTTGTTCCAGCGGATCACCTCCATATCAAATTAATTCTATTTTGCCCACACTGTATAATAGCAGCTTATCCTCTTCTTGATAATGATCAGAATTTATTATCACCTTCTCTTGTTTTGAAGCAAAAAATTCTGCAGCGACTAGAATTGCAGAGAGGAGCAGTGCAAATTTGTTGAGTGAGAAACTAAGAGTGATAGTTAAATATGGTCATTCTTACTGGCACCACTTAACTCCTAGACTGATATATATATATTTAACTACTGGGAACATCGCATCCTAAAGTGATTATTGACCTAGGGTGTACTCCACCTCCTGGAGTATGACACTCCACCTTTTTAAGCTGTCATTTTCAAGTTAATGCCTCTGCTGTGCTTTCAAATGGCCATTCAATTACTCTCTTCTGGATAGTGTATTTTACATCAGCCCCATGGATCCCCTGGGCTGTACCACTTTTCCTATCTAGTGGTCCCATGGTCTAAGTCAATGGTAGGTAGTACTCTGTGTTTCGTGTTGTTAAATCACTTCAAACCCTCAGTTTTATTGACCGAGATTCTGTGGGTGGCAAATCAGCCCACAATCATATCCACAATATGTGACGACTGGGCACTGCTAACACCTTGGTTTCTGACTTGTGGCCTCCAGAACTCTGTGACAATATATTTATGTTGTTTTAAACACTGGTTTATGGTTCTTGGTTACAACAGCCCTAAGAAACTAAAAACATTTGCCACAATTGTATATTAAACTTCTTAATTTTTGTACAGCTTTTAAAAGGTTTCTACATACACAATGATATTATTTGAAAAAAATATGAGTTTGGGTTTTCTTTTTCTATTGATTTTTTACTTCTTCATTGCATTAACTAGATACTAAATTTGATGAATAAATAGAAGTAGTGTTGACAATCATATAAATATATATATATATATATATATATATATATATAATGTACAAAAAGATAACTTCAAGTTAAAAGTCTAAGGCCTGTACCAGGAAACGTGAACTTGTTTGTCGAAATAGAATTTGTGTTTACAAATGTATCCGTTAAATGAACAAAGCCATACTGCAGTCGGTGAGCTGTCATTGTAATCCCTCTGAGTGGTGGAGTTAAAAAAGAAAGTTGGGTTGGAAAAGAGCAAAACAGATATAGAAACCCTCACACAAAGGGGGAAGACGCATGTCTTCATTCCTACGCAGCACGGGAACTCCTAGGACAGCCGTGAGACACCTCTCCTACACCTCTCAACGGAAATCCATATGGTTGAGACCGTGAATGCAGTGGAACCCCACACAGTCTGTTCTGTTAAAGCTGCCCATCTTGTTTTGCTGTGGCAGTCCTGGAATAGTAAGACACTGATTGCACAGAAAATACTTTTAACACTATACCACAATGTTGACTGTACTTTCTTGTTTGCTTGTTTTCAGTTGCTTTTTAACAAAGTAAAAAGTTTTGGGAAAAATTCTAATTTCCTAAAGCAGATTTAAATCATGTATGACAATAATTTTTGCATCTATTGAGATAACCATCTACCCTTACTTTTGTTTGGTTTATGTGATAGATCACATAAATGGATTTTCTTTTATTAATTAAAAATTGTATCAGAGTGTAAACTTGGTTTCTCATAGTTTATTTCTTAGTAATATTGATTTTTTGATCAAGGTGTTTGATTCTTACATCATTTTTATTAATTGAGTGGTTCTGGTTAGCTATGGATATCAAAAATGAGCCTTATAAAATGAGATGGGATAATTTTGTAAGGTCTATTTAAATGGACATTTTTTTCTTAAATACATAGTAGAAATTCTCTGTTAAATTGTTTGGGGCTGACATTTCCTTGATGAAATTTTTTATTGACGTTGAATCATTTTTATTTAAAGAAGTGAATGTATTTCTTGATAATTTCTGAAGCAACAAAGTACTTTTAGTTTACCAAATTACAGCAGCATCTTCATCTCTGGGAAGGAATTTGTTTATTAAATTTCCACTAGGCATGGCCAGAGAGTGCTGATTGTAACAACTTTATGGCATAATTTCCATCATTTTACTAGAAATCACCTTACAACTTATATAAAAATAACAAAAACAATAACTATCAATGCTACCTATGCATTTTGAAAACACAAGAATCATTTTCTAGGTGGCAACATAGTGTGGCATTAATAATGATTCAGAACAAGTTTCTGATTTTCTATCATTCTTATGTGTACGTGGCTTGATTTTCCTTTCACAGTGCCCTGAATATGCTGTTTCAAGTGGGGTAAATAGAGGAGGGAATCTCCTTACCAGCAGGAAGCAGGAATGGAGCATTTCTTCTGGTCTGGAGAGCCCTGTGCAGTGAACCTCCTGGATCCAGAAGACAGCTATCCCATCAGAGGCCCCTCAGCAACCCCTCAGAGTGGATGGCCTTCCCAAACCTTGGGGCAAGTAAAGCTGAATGGCTTTGTGCTGCAGGCTTGTTTGTAATGTTGGGTGTCTCTGGGCACTTAATTGGGGAAGTTGGGCTTGTATACACTGGAGCTTGAGTTGAGTTGGGGTTCATGGCGGAGAAGTACGTCCTTTTTGGACCTTTATCAGCAGACCTGAAGAACTTTGTAACACATCCTGATAAGCAACTCAACCCTGAGCATTTCCCATTGACATTGCAACTTGTTAAAGTTCTTAAACTCTTCAATCATGAATTTTGTCTGTGTGTTCTGTGCAGCCATTGAAATGGATTTTAGAACCCAGGGATCAAGAAGAGACTGTTAATTAAGATCTACAGGCATAAAATAAAGTCCTTCCGTCTCTGTTCAACAAGTCTGGTCTTTTTTATTATTTACAATGTGCCACATTTGTATCCCATTCTATTTAGAGTCTTGTGACGTGGTCTCCTGCAGAGCACTTGATAGTGCTGGCTGATCAGCATATAGCTGTAGTCTAAGAGGCCTGGGCTCTGATGTTTGTGAAGTCCATTAGTCCATTGGACACTATTTCCATGTCTCTGAATGTTATCACTCTTCATTCCTCTGGGGGAAAGGTGCATTTCAGATGACTTCTCATGAACTGTAAGTCCAAAGTCACTACTGACTCAAGTAGGATGTAGAACATCGTCCTTCTGGGCTATTTTGTGCCAACTGGCCAGGTATCCTCTGAGACCATGACCCTGACGTGTCATGGTCTGAGCCATTCGTTCCCTCAAGTATTTAATTATGTCTTAGAAGTTTTCACAACTTTGCCTTCTATATATTCTACACATATGTAGATATATTTGCAGCAAGAGTAAAGATCTATGTACAAATATCTATGATATAATTATATATATTTGTTGATTTCTTCTACTCTTCTTCACGCAGCCATTCAGCCTGTGTGTTTATCAGTGCATCACCTCATAGATCGTCATTATTGGAGGATAGTGTATGAAAGCGTACCGACCTCTGTTATCATTAACTCTGGCAAACCTCAGTGTTTTCTTCTGCCTCAATCATTTTTGCCAACACGTTCCTTTCACTCAAGGTAACACCTCCCTGTGCTCAAGCTTTCCTTTCCTTTGCCATCCCTGGTAGCTATCTAAGAATGTTTCTTTCAGTGTGAACACCTGCTGTTGCTTTGGGCCATCTTGAGACTGCATCTGTCCTCTCCAGTTTCACATCATCCAATTGAATGGACATAGTCTTATTAAATTCATTCAATTTATTAAAATTTAATTGTTTTAAACGCATGAAAATTGTTGACATGCTAAGGAACTTTTGGTCTTTCTCTTCAAGCTAAATCAAACACCTTAAGTCCTTGTACGTACTCATTTCTGAAGACCTCTGTTCACAATGATAAGAACTTTCACAAGAAAGATTGTGCCAAGACATTTTGTGCAAAGGTTCCCTGAAATTCCCAATATTCCAAGAGTGATCGGAGACTATACAACCCACAGATCCCATTAATGAAAGTGACATGTTTTTGTTAAGCTAGTGCTAGGTGCTTTCCAGTCAGATGTGATTCCTGGCAACTCTCCTTCTAATGTACTAAACAGTGTCCCATCCTACACTGTCCACACAGCCGTTACTATGCTGCGACCATGGTCAGTCCATTTTGTCGAGACTCTTTGCCATTTACTCTCTACCGAAGATTATGCCCTATTTCAGAGGCAAGTTCCTTCTGATAACAGGCTCAGGTCCTCCAGACGAAGTTCCCCATTCTTGTGTCCACGAGGTAATCCAGTTGTTTATGTTGTATATAGTGTGTTCAATAACCTTTGCTCACAGCATAATTTACATGCATCCATTCTTCTCTGGTCATTATTCACTGTCCAATATCACCTGCATCTAAACAATTGAAAATATCATGGCATGGGTGAAGCACACCTTGCTTCTCAAAGTGACACGGTTGTTTCTATATTTGAAAGAGGTCTTGTATAGCAGAGTTCCCCAGTGAAATATGTTGATTAATATCTTGACTATGATCATAAGTATAGTTTGTGGATTATAGTGAAATAAATCTTAGACAACTTCAATGTTTTCTCTATCATGATTTTATCGATCCAGTTGTGAATGTTTTGGTTTCCTTTACAGTGAGGTGTAATTCACACTGAAAGTTATCATTTTTAATCTTTGTCAGTAAATGTTTCGAGTCCACTTCACTTCGAGAAAGCAATGTTGTGCTAGATGCACATCTTAGGTTGTGAATGTCATTGTTAATGCGATGCCACATTCTTCTTAATATAATCCAGCTTCTAGGATTATATGTTTGGGGTGTAGATTGAATAAGCATGGTGAAAGGTTACAACCATGACTCACACATTACCTGGTTTTAAACTATGCTCTATCTCCTTATTCTTTTTGAATGAGTATCTCTTAGTGTATGTACAGCTTCTAAATAAATACAATCAGGTGTTCTTGAATGCTCATTATTCCCAATATTACCCATACTTTGTTGTGATCTACACTATGAACTGGTAGTATAAGCAAATATCTTTCTGATATTCTCCTTTCAGCTATTTCCATCTGAAATCAGCAATGATGTCTCAAATCCCAAGTCCTCTCTGGCTCCATCCTGCCTGTTTGGTAGCTCTCTATCAATGCATTGCTGCAATTATTTGTAAATTCTTTTCAGAAAAGTTTTACTTATATTTACATAATAATGTAATAATAATGATTTTAAATGATTTTCACATTGCATTGGGTCATTTAAAAAATTCATATAATATGAATCTCTTTCAGTAAGTTGGACAGTTAACTGACTTGCAGATTTCTTGGATGCATGGACTAGTGTTGCTACAGTATTACATCTGTTTGCTGAAACATTTCTTTATTCCATTTCATGGCTTCAGTGGAGTTTAAGACTTCTGTCAATACTGCTGGCTCTTAATCATATACTTCTCTTTAAATGGTTGAATATTGGCCATCTCTGTTTGTTATAATGACTCAGTGGCAAGCTTCTTTTGACGTTTCCTGTGTCATACAATATCTTCCCTACAGAAACCTTCAATATTTCAACTACAGGCATGATTTTGTTCTTCGGTTCTTTCAGTTTGAAAAATACTGAATGTGTTCTTCCCCTTCTGTTTTCCAATTCCAAGTTTTTACACATTTTAGTAAAATGCTTTTGTGAATCTTCTTGAGATTCCAATCACCAATCATTATTAATGCATCTTGATGGCATGTTTGTTTAATTTCAGACTGAAGAAGTTTGCACAATTCTTCAATTTCTTCTTCCCTAACTTTGGTGGCTGGTGCATAAATTTGAGTAATAGTGTGCTAGTTGGACATCTTCATAAAGTATGGATATTATTCCATTATAAAAAGCATTTTGCTTCAAGATAGATCTTGAAATGTTCTTTTTGATGATGACAGCAACACCCCTCTTCTTGAATTTGCATTCCTGGAATGGTAAGACATATGAATACCTAATTCAAAAAGATGCATTGTCCATTTTATCTCAACAGATGCCTAAGCATTGATCTTCAAGATCCCTGGAATCATATGACTCAAGGACAACTTTTATTCTCAAGAGGAGTTCTTATTGATGACAATCTCTAATAATGTTCTGATCCTGGAGATATCCATTAAGAGATACATGATATTTCTCCATACCCAGGCTTTTATCTGCCTGACCCGTAACTAATAATCATTTTCAGCCAAGTCTCAAGTTTTTGGTAGTAAACTTAGTATTGGAAATGAGAAGTATTGTACAAAACATCTTACAGCATGGCTTTCCCCTTATTTGTTATTTTATATGATGATGCAGGTCTTCTTTTTTCCCCTATTAGTTGAGGTTTAATTCATATATAATATCATTCCATATTTTAATCACATCAGTAGAATTATACAATTGTTACCACAATCCGTTTCTAAATATTCTTTTTCTATATGGATTCATTGACATTATCTCCCTTTTACTCCCCCTGCCCCAACCACTGTACCCACCTATCCCTGGAACCCATTTTTCTGCTTGCTGTGCAGGTCTGTTTTGAATATAGAACTAAATATGTATTAGGTACAGTGATATGCCTGAAGGTAGATACTTACAGTAATGGGAAAAAAAACTTACTCCATACTCACCACACAAGCAGCCAGCACTAGAAAAATACAAGGATAGGATATTTACACTGGTTCTTTGCTGATTGATTCTTACTGACATACAGCTCAAAATTCAGAGAACCATTTTTTTTAAAACAGCACAACTGTAAATATTCTGTCCTTAGTATATTTTCATTGAGGTTACAATAAAAGTTTAAAAGAAAATATAAAATGAAGAATAAACCACAATAGAGGAAAGGAACTCTGATCTGCACTTATAAGTCATTCACCCTGTGGTTAATCAAAGCTACAACTTTGAAGGGGAAATGAAGAGCCAAAATGCTCTGATATTTTAAAAGCAGAAACGGTGAAAGTGTCTTCCTCTGAGGGAAAAGATGAACAAAGAAAGGAAGAGGGGGAAAGGACAGCATTATTTCACTTGCTAATTTGTAAGTGCAATCAAGGTTAGAGTTATACTTCCCTTCACAAGAAAACATGACCCAAAGCACTGTGAGCCAGAAAGCTCTGTTTGTAAAGAACTTTTCAAGATGTTGTTTTTCTTCTGGAAAATGTGGCTTATCTAATTGATGGGTGAGGAAAACCACCTTTTTATACTTCCCATTCCATGAGTCATCCTGGGGTGTGTCTGATTTGTAGCATCCTGTGAGATCCAGTAATCTAAAGTGGCATGACCAACACAGTCCCAGCTTCATGCGTCAAGTGGAGCTATGGGTGCTGGGAAGCCAGAGGAGGACTGGCTGTCTAAACAGAGTGGTTAACGAAATTGCATGTTATAAAATGGGGCTTCATCCTCTAAAGGCGTGTTACTCATTTTTAAAAAGAACCTGTTGAATGATTCCTATCAACACCCCGAAGTGTACAATTGGCAAAACCAAGCACATTACTCCAACTAAACTCATTTTCTCCTTGTGGCTCCTTAATAGCAATGTTATTCTTAAAGAAAATTTCCAGTACTTACCATCAGTTATGTTAAATAGAAGTGAAATACTGTGGACACGTACTTTCCCAAATATAAATTGAGACACTGAAAAGGCACTAGAAAGATTGAATCAGATGTAAAAGACATCAAATTCTGAGAAAAGAATTTCAAAAGCAGTCTAAAACTGTTGTTTTATCATGATTATAGATTCTTGCTCACAATTAGTAATAAATGGTAAATTATTTATAACTGATATATTTTTTCAATACTTTTATTGGGGGCTCTTATATCTCTTATCACAATCCATACATCCTCCAGTGTGTCACGTACATTTGCACATGTGCTGCCATTATCATTTTCAAAGCATTCTCTTCCTATTTGAGGCCCTGATATCCACTCCCCATTTTCCCCCTCCCTCCCCTGCCCATCCACCCTCATGAACTTATAGATCATATTTTACATATCTTACATCATCCTCCATCACCCCTCACCCACTTTTCTGTTATTCGTTCCCCTGGAAGGGGGTTCTAGTTTGATACTTGTGATCAGTTCTCCCTCTACTTTCCCCTAATCCTCCTGATATCTCTACTTTCATTGTTGCCCTGAAGGGTATATCTACTCTGGATTCCCTGTGTTTTGGGTTCTTATCTGTAGCAGTGTGCATGTTCTGGTCTAATCAGATTTGTAAGGTAGAATTGAGGTCATGATCGTGGGGTTGAGGAAGCACCAAAGAGCTAGAGGAAAGTTGTGTGGTTCATCAGTGCTATACTGCACCCTGACTGGCTCATCTCTTCCTTGTGACCCCTCTGTGAGGGGATGTCCAATTGTTTACAGATGGGCATTGGGTCTCCACTCCATGCCTCTCCCCTGACCCCCATTCACCTTGGGTATGGTTTTATTCTGGGTCTTAGATGCCTGATACCTGATCCCACTGACACCTCATGATCACACAGACTGGTGTGCTTCTTCCATGCAGGCTTTTATGCTTCTCAGCTAGATGGCCGCTTGTTTGTTTTCAAGTTTTTAAGACCCCAGATGCAATATCTTTTGATAGCCAGGCACCATCAGCTTTCTTCACCACATTTGCTTATGCACCCATTTTGTCTTCAGTGATCCTGTCGAGAAGGCGAGCATTGAAAATGTTAGAACAAAGTGTTCTTATGTTAAGGGAGTACTTGAGCCGAGGCCCAATGCTCATCTGCAACCTTAATTCTTAAGATATAGATATGAGTACATAGTTCTAGTCCCCTCTCATTATATATGTATTTACATATGTACATGCCTGTATTTAGGCCTCTATAAATGTCCTTTGCCTCCTGGTTCTTTCCTCTATTTCCTTTTTACTTCCCTCTTGTCCCACCATCATGTTCGGCCTTCATTTGGGTTTATCATTTGGGTTTATCAATTCCTTGCTGCTACATTGCCTTTGATTGAACCCTACTAGGCATCCTATGACCTTCCTTCCATTGATTTAGTTCACTTGTTGGTCCCTTCTCCCTGGGTTGGTCCCCCCTCCACTTCCTTTCTTCCACCTCCCCTTCTGTGTCCCCACAGAACCATTGGTCCCATTCTTTTCATCTCCGAATTATTTATCCCGCTTATCTTATCTAGATAGACATGCAGATACATTAATAAGTGCAAAAACCAGGCAAAGCTAAATAAAACAATAAAGGAAGTCAAAACCAACAAAACAATAACAGCAGCAAAAAACAAAACACAAAATAACAATACCAAAAAGAAAGCCACTGACAAAAATGGAAAAGCCTATAAATAGTTCAAGGTCTGTTTGTTGGTGTTTATGAATGTTTTCCAGTCAAGTCTGATGGGGTGTCACACTGTCTTCCAAGTCTATTTTTGGTATTCCCTGGGGGTTTCATCAGTCTGTTCCCCCTGCTGCTCTGCTGCCTGTCCTCAGTGCCTCGCCGCAGCGTGATGCGGCCAACTATTCACTATTCCTGCACTGTGTCTCCAATGCTGTCCCCTGCAGCATCATGGTTCACTGCTGGACGCCGTGTCCCGTGGTGGGGCCAGCCCTACAGATCCTTCCCAGTGCGTGTCTGCTCTGAGCAGGAACATCGTCCTCTGGGCTTGGTGGGCCAGGATGTCCTCTTCTCCCTCTCCATCCCTTTGCATTTCTCCCATGTGCTCTAATCTGCTGCGCCCTTCTCCCTAAACTGTAGCCCCAGTGCTGTCCTCTGAAGTACATTCTTTGAAGGGGACGGGGTGTCCACATAGTTGGGATTGGGGTTGACCCCTCAGACCTCTCTATTGGTTTCCTGGTACATGCTGGTATGGTGTATTCACGTCTTGGCACATTGGGTTGAAGCCTGATCTCTCTCCCTCTCCTGTGGAGATATAAACAATACCCTCCCTTTGGGTGGATTAGTGCCCTGCTTCCCCCTACCCATGAATCTTTTTCTCTCTTGGTTTCCCCCTCTTATTTAGTTGGCTGTCATATTGATCCCTGGATTGGGTTTGGCCCCTGCCAAGTTGCGGGGCCTCACCCCAGGGATGTATGTACATAGCTGAGTGTTGAAGCTCAAGTGTGTAAAAGATCAAGAAGCATGACATACATGATAGACTTTAATCAGATGCTAGAGAGTCAATTCTAAGTCATGATAAATTTTTGTGTGTGTTGTATTAGAATTGTGATCTATAGGGCTATTTCATTGATTTATTTTAAGACAAAGAGATCCATTTATTTGTGGGCACAGCTCAGGCAGGGCAGTGTTTTAATAAATGCAAAGTATGTCACTCGTTCAAGGTATCACCATGGGGCACATGTTTGGTTCCATAGCCATCAGGAATGAGATGCTTCTCTGCCTTTATGTCTGTAAACACATCTATGTTAAACTTGCTAACGCCCCCTTTCTTGGAAAGAATGACATGTTGGTGCTGAGAAATTGAATTTGGCCTTGTGTGGGTTTCAATTACATGCTCCTTGTTTTAAATGTTTTTTGGATAACTTGGTCATAGTCCCCTGTGGTTTTTTTATGGTATCTCACATACCTCCCTGAAGCCACTCAGCCAGAGAAAAGGTGTGGAACCAGCCCACAACCAGATGGGTCCTAAAGAACAGTTGTATAACTGAAGGGAATAACTGGACAGACATCAGACAAGGCATGTGAGGGTCACCTTTTCTTCAGAGTCAGGATCCAGAGAGAAAGGATTAATATATTCTTTTACAGGCTAATAGAGTCTCAAGACAGGCAGACCTCATTAATTACATAAGTAACAAGGTGGGCAGTATCTCAAACTTAGAGGTCCCTGAGCTCATTGGGGGAGAACCTAGTACAAGTATTGGGGGCAGGCAGAGGGGAATCGATTGCTCCTTGAGCAGGGAGGACAAGACAAACCTGCCTGTTCCTATAGATTTAGGCATCAGACCACACAGTGGTCAGCCATGTGCTTGTAAGAAACATTGAGGTAGCACAATCTGGGAGGATTTTGAGGGGATGGTTTTAATTACTAGTATGTGACTGGGACTCTTCTCCGACTCACAAAGGTGATGGCCTGCCTCCACTCAGAATCCTTGCCTTCCAGGCTTATTTAATCATTAGCATAGAGAATTTGTCCACGTACACTCTCTTCCCAGTCCTCATTTTCCCACACATTGGCCAAAATCTCATAAGTGCAGATGGTCAGGAAGACATGGAGCCACACTCAGACCTGAAAGCCACATCTCTCCAACTTGCCACCATGTACTTGCCACAAATATGGGCAGCTTCCAGGGCTTCTGCAGAGAGATTCAGGCATCCAATGCCATGTAGTCACCGAATGGGGACTTTTGCCTTCTTATGACCCAGGTATAAGATGTAGGTCTTGTCATCAGGGACTTTAGGTAGGGCTTGTTCTTAAAACACTGGTAACACTGAACCAGGCAGTGGCTTACGGAAATACCAGGATCTTTGTGGTGTGTGTCAGTCCGGTTTGACTAGAGAAACAAATTCAATGACACTCATATATGTCTAAGAGAGAGTTTTATATCAGGGTAATTGTATATTAAGGAAACATCCCAGTCCAGTCCAGATCAAGCCCACAAGCCCAATATTAGCCCATATGTCCAATACTAGTCCATGCATTCCTTTTCAGTATCACATAGCCACTCACAATGATGCCAAATGTAGGAAGATGACAGGCCAGTGGGTGAAAAGTCTTGGGGATCCAGTGGCAGTGGACGCACCTTTGGGGCTCTGGCTACTATCAATGTGGCTCCATGTGACTTTTCAACAGGAAGGTGTAGAGAGAGAGTGTGTCCCGCCTCCAGAGAGGAAGAGAGGAAGTTTCCAGAATCATCATGAGAAGGCTATGCCCACAAGGAGGCATCATCAGGTTGTGACCTGATTGACAGGCTGGACTCCACCCCTTCACTCTTAATATCCTCATGTTGACAGGTGGTTATGTAACTATCACATGGTGAATCAAAGGAAATGAGTGCTGTACAGTTTTCAAGTCTTGGTTTTTTTGAAATAATTCATCAGACTTTTCTAAGGCTTTTCTGGGTGAACGCCAACCTTCACCCTTATGGTTAGCAGCTGAGTACATAAACTCTTAATGGGTCTTCCTAGAAAATAAACTGATGACATCAGAAAAGAAGAAAAATAAGAGATTGATATGAACAGGTTCTGTAGGATTGTTTGTGGACAGGATAAAGATGATAAAAACTGGAAGTCAGTTAAAGTTACCTTTGTTCTCCACTAAGGATGAGTCTGAGTTGGCGTTGATTGAGGTATGATGTTAGAATGAAGTAGGATAGAAGCTGGTGCTCTTGAAAATTGTTGTTAGGTGATTTAAGATGACCCTTAAGATGCACAGCAAACGAAACACTGCCTGGCCCTGCACTATCATCACAGTCATTGCTATATGTGAGCCCACTGTTCTACCGCTGCACCAACCCATCACCTTGAGAGTCTCCCCCTTCTTCACTGATCTCCTGTGTTAGCAAGCATAGTGTGCTTCTGCAGGAGCTGGTCTCACCTGATAACATCCAGAGTTCATGAGATGAAGTCTCACTACTTTTGCCTCTAAGGATCATTCCAGCCCTATTGATTTCAAGACAGATTTGTTTGTTTTTCTGGCAGTTCAGGGTACTTCAATATTCATACTGACGACATCATTCAAATACATCAATTCCACTTTGGTCTTCCTTCTTCAGTGTCCAACTTTCACTTTCATATGAGGTCATTGAAAATATCCCTTGAGTCAGGTGCATATTCGTCCATCTTCAAAGTGACATCGTTGCTCTTAAAGAGTCTTTGTGTGACAGCTTTGCCCAATGCAACATCGCTTTTGGTTTCTTGATTGCTGCTTCCATGAGCACTGATTGTGGGATACAAGGAAGATGAAATCCTTACCAACTTCAAGGTTCACTCTATTTATCATGAAGTTCTCTATTGGTCCAGTTGTGGGGATTTGGGTTTTCTTTGCAGTGTTGTAATCTGGACTGAAGGCTGCAGTCCTTGATCTTCTGTAGCAATTCCTTCAAGTCATTCTCTCATTCAGCAAGCAAGTTTGTGTTGTCTGCATACTTCAGGTTCTCAGTAAACCTTTTTTCCAGTTCTGATACTGCACATCATTTAGCCCAGTATCTTAGAATTTTTTTCTCTGCATACAGTTGAATAGGCATCACGAAAGAATGCTACCTGATGTATAAATTTCTTGATTTTAAACCAGGCAATATTTCTTTGTTCGGTGTGAATAGCTGCCTCTTGATCTATGTATAAAATTCTGCATGAGGACAATTAAGTGTTCCAGAATTCTCATTCTTCTGAATGGTATTGATAGTTTGTTATGTTCCACACAGTTGAGAGCCTTTGCTTCGTAAATAAAACACAAGTAAACATCTTTCCGGTTGTCTGTGCTTTCAGCCAAGCTCCATCTGACATCAGCAATGACAACCCTCATTCCACACCCTCTTCTGAATGCAGCTTCAGTTTCTAGGAGCTCCTATATTGTTGCAACCATTGTTGACCAATCTTCAGCAAAATTTTATTTTCATGTGATATTCATGATCTTGCTCAGTCATTTCTGTAGTCTATTGGGTCACCTTTATTTGGAATGGGTAGACTTATGAAGCCCTTCCAGTCGGCTTCCTAAGTAGCTATCTTTCAAATTTCTTGGTTAGTGAATGGGTCAGTGAATGTTTCTAGTGCTTCATCAGCTTGTTGAAACAATTCCTGGAGGCTTGTTTATGCTAATGCCTTCTATGCAGCATTGGATTTCTTCCTACAATATCACTTATTCCTGATCATATGCTACTCTTGAAATAGTTGAATATTTACCAGTTATTTTTGGTACAATCAATACAGATTTTGTATTCATTGTGGAAGCTGCAAAATGTGCCAACAAATTGTAGATGCTACCTAAACTGAAGAATGATTACTCAAATCTTCGGGGATTTGGGCTAAAGTTGGAGGAATGGATGGGTCACCAGATAAGTTCGTTTTCCATTGAAGTGTCTAAACCTTTTTGGTCTTTCCATTTTGAGGAGCGACAATGGTGACGGAGGTTATTGTAGTTTGTATTATTGTAACATCATTTACAGTATTGACACTACGATAAAAATCTATGAAGCACTGGTGACACAAAGAGAAGGAAATGAGAGGAAACAGATATGATGCACCAAGAAAAGATCTGCACATTGCATTTAGTAAAACAGGATTGACTTATTTTGAGATTTCTAGGACTCTTATCAAGACATGCAAATGATGTGCCTCTAGCCACGTTAGGCAGAAATGTTATCAGGTGTGCTTAGAATGACCACCACATGAGACCTAGCAGGAGCCTCCAGAGGTTTGAGTCTGGGAAAAGATGTGTCTTGGTTCTTCATGTGTTCTGACTGCTCATTAGCAACAGTGTAATTTTCACTGCTCTATAGGCCAAGAAACATCTCAATTACAGTCTTAGATTATGAAAGCCTGCTCTGGTAACTGAAGCAAGGAATCTATGGTCACCCACAGTGGGTGGTAAGGAGCTCCTTCACTCGGAGTTGGCTGCTGAAAATGAAGACAAAAGCCCAGCACACCCCTTATTGTCGTCATGGACATAATTGCTCTAGAACTATGACTATTGAATGAATATTTGACTCTATTTTTGTAATTCTTCATTAATATTTTCAAAAAACCATTTGCTTCAGATAACATTTGTGTTTCATTTGCTCCACTCCACCCGCACCCCCTGAAAGACTTCTGTGCTGAGTTTGATAGTGTTTACAGTAATTTAGATGGGACATTACCACACGAAAGAGAAAGGTGGTGAGGATAATGAATTTAAATAGGAAGTACATATAGGGAGTGTGGTAATTACATAATCTGTTGTCAATTTGAGACTTAAGAGTGAAAGGGTGGAGTTTAGCTTGTCAATCAGGTTGCAGCTTGATGACCTCATTTAGAGGTGCTGAGGAGATAAAAAGCTTGCTGAAGGCAGGACACGGAGACATTCCATGTAAGACATTCCTGTTGTCAAGACATATGGAGCTAAGCTAGAGCCCTGGAGCTGAAGGAGCTGCGTGAAGACTCCTGACCATGCTGAGATGTTTCCACTGCCACTGGATCCACAAGATTGTCCACTCATGGGCCTGTGATCTTCCTGCATTTGACATCATTGCATGTGTTCTAGGAGCCCATGGATCAGACATGTGGGCTAATATCAGACTTATGGACTTGATCTGGACTGGGCTGGGATGTTTTCTCAATATTCAATTGCTCTTCTATATAAAGCTTTTAGTTATACACATATGAGTATCTATGAATTTGTTTCTCTAGTCTACCCAGACTAACATAGGGAGAAAAAAAATCATTGCTATTGAGTTGATTCTAACAGAAATCCTCCCCCCCCACCCGCCCCACAACAGTTTTATTGTCATATAAGTCACATATCATGCAATTCAATACCGGTCAATCACATCAAGAAGAGTTGTACAATTATCACCACAGTCTGTTTCAAAACAGTGACTTCATTCTTGCACTCATCATCTATTAGCTCCCTGCCCCACACCCAAGTAACCATTAATCCATTTACTGTCTCCATAGATTTACCTATCCTGGATTTCTTATAAAGAAAAATATTAGAAAGCAAACAAATAAAATAAAACCTAACAAGAATAGCAAAGTGAAACAGACAATAACCTCAATAGAAAAGAAAGCAGAAAATATTAAACACTACAACAAATCTAAATGGATTACAAGGGAGATGAAATTACAGGGTGCTAAATTTAACCTAACTGCATCTACAATATCTTCTTTCCAATGCATTCTAACAGAAATCTTACAGGCCAGGATAAAACTGTTCTTTGGGGTTCCCAAAGCTATATTTTCTTAAAATCATTTTATTAGGGACTCATACAACTCTTACCACAATCCATGCATACATCAATTGTGTAAAGCACGATTGTACATTCATTGCCTCATCATTCTCAAAACATTTGCTCTCCACTTAAGTCCCTGGCATCAAGTTCTCACTTTTCCCCCTCCCTCCCCGCCCCCCTCCCTCACAAACCCTTGATAATTTATAAAGTATTATTTTGTCATATCTTGCACTGTTCGACGTCTCCCTTCACTCACTTTACTGTTGTCCATCCCACAGGGAGGAGGTTATGTGTAGATGCCTGTAATCGGTTCCCCCTTTCCAACCCACCCTCTCTCTACCCTCCCACTATTGCCACTCACATCATTGGTCCTAACGGGATAATCTGTCCTGGATTCCCTGTGTTTCTAGTTCCTATCTGTACCAGTGTATATCCTCTGGTCTAGCCAGACTTGCAAGGTAGAATTGGGACCATGATAGTAGGGGGTGGGGTGGCGGGGAGGAAGCATTTAGGAACTAGAGGAATGTTGTATTTTTCATCCTTGACACATTGCACCCTGACTGGCTCGTCTCCTCCCCAAGACCCTTCTGTAAGGAGATGTCCAGTGACCTAAAAATGGGCTTTGGGTCTCCACGCCGCACTTCCCCCTCATTCACCATGATATGATTTTTTTGTTCTGATATTGCCTTACACCTGATTCCTTCCACGCCTCATGATCGCACAGGCTGGTTTGCTTCTTCCATGTGGGCTTTGTTGCTTCTGAGCTAGATGGCCATTTGTTTACCTTCAAGCTTTTAAGACCCCAGACTTTGTATCTTTTCATAGCGGGGCACCATCCACTTTCTTCACCACATTTGCACGTGCCCCCGCCAAAGCTATAATAGCCATAGAAGCCAACTGCTGCTTTCTTCTCCAACAGAGTGGCTGGTTGGGTTGGCTTAAACCACTGCTCTTTCTGATTTTCAGCCTAACATTTAAATACTGTGTCACCAGTGATCTTTTATAGGAACATAGTAGGTAAATAAAAATAACAAATAACAATGGTGCATGCATATGAAGGGTAAACACCACCCCCAAAACCAAACAAACAGAAGAAAAATTAAAAAGCTCCATCGGGCGGAGCTTTCATGGTATGCATTTATCTGCTATGCGAGCATTGAGCAACTCACTCCGAGTTAGTGCCCCAGTGGTGTTGCCTGGGAAGCTTCTCTTGGTCACAGTGAATTTTTTCATTAAAGTTCTTTCACTCAAGCCTTGTTTTTTGTGATGGCCGATTTAAGAGAACATTGTGTGGCTGTGAAATGTTGTTTCCTGCTCAGGAAAAATGCCGCAGAAACTCTTGGGATGTTGAACACAGCTTACAAGAACAGCACTATGGGAAAACTCCAGTGTATGAGTGTTTTTCTCATTTGAAAACAGGTGAAATGTCAATTGATGACAAACCTCATTGGGATGTCCCTCAACTTCTCGAAGGGAGGAAAATTCCAACTCGTACTGCATTTGGAGTTCGTTCCACCAGGTCACACTGTTGATCAAGCTTTCCATTTAGAGGATTGTGTAACAGTGTGTGACAAAGTGTGCAACAGTGTGCCACTGAAAAGATTGTGTAACAGTGTGTGACTAAAAAGGTCAGATTTGTAGCAGACAGGGGATTGGCTTTGCCACCATGACAATGCACCTGCTCACACAGCCATCTCAGTGGGCCCATTTTGGGCAAAAATAGTATATCTCTCTTGCCCTGTGCACCTTAATCACCTGACCTTGCTCTGAGGAACTTCCTTTTATTTTATTCTAAAATCATTTTATTGGGGGCTCTTACAACTCTTATTACAATCCATATATCAATTGTATCCAACATATTTGTACAAATATGTCATCATTCTTTTCTATACATTTACATTTCATTGAGCCTTTGGGATCAGCTCCATAAAATTTTCCCATCTCCTCCCCCAAACCCAACCCTCGTGGCCCCTTGATAGATTATAGATTGTTATTAATTTCAATGCTCACACCAACTGCTATCTCCCTTCCTCTCTGGTTTCTGCTGTTCTCCCCCCTGGATGGGAGTGTGTGGTTATGTGCCATTCATTGTGATTGGGAACCCCTCCCTCCCCACCTCTTCCCCTTACCCTTTTGGTATTGCTATTCCCATTCCTGATCCTGGGTCCCATGAGTCGTGAGTTTTATCTCTTGCGTATACCTATGTACATGTTTCTGTCTAGTCCAGTGTGGGAAGCAGCACTGGGGTCATGATTGTGGAGGGTGAGGAGGCCTCAAGTGATCAGAGGTATATTGCATGATCCATCGGTGCTCTACTGCACTCTGACTCATCCCCTCCCCATAACCCCTCTATGGGGGGATGTTCCGTTATCCACAGATGGGCTTTGGGTCTCCGTTCCAATTCCCCTATTCTCATCAATGCATTTTGTTGTTTTGTTATGAATCTTCTGATGCCTGCTGCCGGGTCTCCATAACACCTCTTGATAGCACTGGTTGGTGTGCTTCTCCCATGTGGGCCTGTTGCTTCACTGTTGGATGGCCGCTTGTTTAACTGCAAGCCTTTGGGACCAGATTCCATATCTTTTAATAGCTGGACATCATCCTCTGTCTTCACCACATCTGCTTGTGCACCCATTTTGTCTTCAGCTATTTTGTGAGGGGCTGGGTGAGTAACACAACATGTTCTTGTATTGGGGGAAGGTATGAGCCGAAGCCCAAGGCCCATCTTCAGCCTCAGTGTATTGCCTTATAAATATATGTACATAGGCCAATACCTCTATTTTTATGGATTAATGTCTTTACATTAGTACCCGCCTCTGTCAATATCCCTATCTATACCTTTGCTTCCTTGAGATTACCTCTGTTTCCTTTTGCCTCCTGCTGCCTCAACTTCACTTTCCCCTTCTTCCACCTCTTAGTACTTCCTCTCAGCTGATTGGTGTGGCTCTATTACTTACAGGATCTCTACACCCTTATAGATGTTCCCAGGAACTTCTTTTTGTTTCCACGAATGAAGAGGGACATAAAAGGACAGCAGTTAGAAGAACAGGTACAGAATAAAACGAGGGCAGTGCTGTCTGCCATCCAAATAGATGAGTTTGAAAAATGTTTCCAAAAATGGAATTGCAGATTTGACCAATATAATAAGCATAATGGAGAGTACTTAGAAGGTGATGAAGTTGTTTTGTAAAAAAATTTAAATTCATAGCTTTGAGAAAAAATTCATTTTTGGCACTCCCCTGTATAAGAGTAATATAATTTATGTGAATTATTTAAATGTCTCCTATATTTTACTTTCTGTTTGATACATTTCAAGCATTTCAATACATTTCAATACATTTCCCTGCTAGATGTCCACGTGTTGGACTACAAGCCTATAAGACCTATATATTTTAATAGGTACTATATTTTTTAATTGCTGGGCACCATCAGCTTTCTTTACCACATTTGCTTATGCACCCAATTTGTCTTCAGCAATCGTGTTAGGAAGATGGGTATCATACAATGGCACACAGTTAGAAGAAATCATTCTGGCACTGAGGTAAGGTTTAGATAGAGACCCAAAGCCCATCTGTTTCCTTGTTGCATTTATATACATATATAAACAAATACACCTATATTTATATATTTACATATATAAAAAGTCTGGGTCGTTTGGAGCTGTCCTTGCAAAGCACAGCATGTTTCCCCTCTATGCTCTTTTTCCTGGTCAGTCAGAACCCGAAGCACAGATTTCACAGCGACCCTTCTCATTTCCAAATCTGCTAAAATTCACTGAACCGAGCTCCAAGGTAGTCCAGATAACTTCTCTATTGCTTCCATGCCCATCGTTGGCCTTCGAGCACGAATGCATGGATTTTATCAACATTTTCATCTGTTTGGGAAGTTGATGGACATCCAAAATGAGATTTGTCATCAATTGACAGTTTACCCTTTTGGAAATTTGAAAAACACTTGTACACTTGAGTTTTTCCCATACCACTGTCATTATAAGCTGTGTTCAACATCCCAAGAGTTTCTGTGGCATTTTTCCTGAGCAAGAAATGACATTTCACAGCTGTATGCCATTCTCTTAAATTGGCCATCACAAAAAAGTTCAAGCAAAACTGCTTTTATGAAAAAATTCACTGTGACCAGAAGGAAGTTTCCCAGGTGATGCCACTGGGTGTTTTAACTCAGAGTGAGTTACTTGATGCTTGGCTAGAAGGAAAAATGCATACTGTGAAAGCTCCGCCCAGCAGAGCATTTTGGCGGGGGGGGGGGGGGGTTGTACACCAAAAATATTTTCCCTTCCTCTTCTTTCTTCTTTTTCTTTCATCCTACCCGAATATCATATTTCCCATTGTTCACCTCTCAGATACAATTCTATTGATCAAACATGGTCAGAAAAGCTATATCCTCCTCGCATCATTTTTAGAACCTCATTAGCCACCTGTTCCTGTCATTATTGGCTCACCCCTGTACTCACCCCACCTCCTCCTCTCCCATGCCTCCCAGGAACCATCTGTCCTCTCACTGTGTCTGTAGGTTTTCCTATCCTGCCTATATTATATAGATAAACACACACACACACGAGGGAATAAAAAGAACATACATGTAGTCACCAGGTCTATCGGATTCTGACACAGAGCAGAGGAGTATCTCTCTTAAAAAGAGGTAGAACATGTTAAAATCTGTCAGTCCAGCCCCCCTTTCTTTCAGGGTTCCATATCCTGTGTCCTGCTTACCTACAACACATAAACCCTTTGGTCTTCAGCATTCGTGTCTGAAAGATGCACATCCTTAAAGTCCCCACTGCTATTCCAGCAGTCAGGGATGGAGCAGTCTAAACCTACCCACCCCCCCACCGCCCTTTAAACTTTCAGTGTGGCCCCCTGTTGAGTAACCCCCAATCCATTCAGATGTGGTGCTAAGTACTGCCCCCTTAGTCAAATGTCTACAATCGGGATTTTGGGGACAGCATTACCATCACCCGTCTGTTGCACTCCCCTTTTGGTTTACCCCATGTGGGTGGGTCAGACTGGCCACTAGCCCTGAACTGTATCTTCAGGCATGTGCTCTGTAGCACTGTCATCTAGGGATATGACAGTACATATGGAGCTGAGGCCAGACTTGCAGGCATCTCTGGGAATGAGTTGCTCTGAGCAGGAACATCATCCTCAAGGATTTGCACCCCAGAATGAGGTCTACTCTCGGCCTCCCTTTCCTGTGGGGACAAAAACAACACCATCCTCTTGGGTGAATTAGTGCCCTGGCCTTCCATTACCTTCTTTTTCCTTCCACCGCTCCTCTGTGGGCTGTAAGGCAAATGAGAAGGGGCCATGGAGAAGATATCTTTCAGTACAGGCACTATGTGCTTCTTTTTTTCTCTTTTTAATATGACATATGCATCATTGGGTTCTTAGCTTTGTCCCAATTTTCTCATTATTGATCCTGATATTTTTTGGTTTAACCTTGAGTTCTGTGATCTACCTTGTATGGAATGAGGTAAGGGTCTTGCTTCATTTTTGTGCAGGTGGATATCCACCTATTTAAAAAAAGGGCATCTTATCAAAGATCAGTTGTCTGTATTCTGCTGTTTTTATTTCTGGACTATGTGTTCTTATCCATTGGTTATAGCATCTATCAGCACTCTGCTGTTTTGACACCTGTGCCTGCATAAGTTTTAAAGTCAGGTAATGCAAACCACTCCCTGCCCCCGCCCCCTTGTTTGTTCTTCCTCTTCTTGAGGGGTTCTTTGACAATTCTGGGATTCTTCTCTTTCCATATGAAGTTGGTATCCGGTTTTTCAATTTTGTTGAAAAATGATGCTGTTATTTGAATTGGGATTGCATTGAACCTATAGAGTGCTTTAGGTAGGACTGACATCTTTACAACACTGGGCTTTCTGATCCATGTGAATGGGATATTATTCCATGTGGGAAAGTCCTCTTTGGGTTTCTTGTAATAATGTTCTGTACTTTTCCTCATACAGATCTTTTTGATTAGGTATATCCCTAGATATTTCAGTTTATGTTTGGCTATTGTGAAGGGTACTTCCTTCTTGATCTCTTTTTTGGAAATTCCATCAATTGTACATAGCAATCCAATTGACCTCTGCTCGTTGATCTTTTTTCCTGCCACTCTACCACATTCCTCTATTGCTTTCAGCACTTCTGTTGTTGAGACTTTGGGGTTCTCAGTATATAAAAATCATATCATCTGCAAATTATATTTTCACTTTTTCTTTCCCCAGAAATATCTTTTTGATATCCTTTTGTTGTCTTATATTATTAGCTAGGACTTCTAGGATGCTGTTGAATAAGTTGGGACAAGGAGCATCCTTGTCTTGTTCCCTTTTTCAGTGGGAATGTTTTTTCTCTCCATTGATTGTAATGCTGGCTGTTGGTTTTTAATGTATAGATTTTATAATATTGAGGCAATTTCCTTCTCATCCTATCTTCTTGAAGTTCTTAATTTAAATGGGTATTGAATGTTGTCAAATACTTTCTCTGCATCTATTGGTATTATTATGGGGTTCTTGTCAATGAAGGATAATGTTGATGGAATTTTGGAAGTTGAACCAACCCCACATCCCTGATATGAATCCCACTTGGTTATGTTGAATTACTCATTTTATATACTTACGTATTCTCTTGACCAAGATTTTGTAGAGAACTTTTTGCTTCAATATTATTAGAGATATTGGCTTATAGTTCTTTATTCTTGTGGAATCCTTGCCTGGTTCTGGGATCAGTGTTATACTAGCTTCATAAAATGTGTTTGGGAGTTTACCATCATTCTCTGTGTTCTGGAATATCCTGTGTAGCGTTGGTGTCAGATAGTCCCCGAGTGCTCGGTAGAACACTCCTGTGAAGCCACTGGGCCACGGCTTTTTTGAGTTGGTAATTCTTTGATAAACTTATATATTTCTTCCTATGCTATAGGTCTTTTCAAGTTCTTGATGTCTATAAGAGAGAATCTTGGGAGGTTTGCTTTTTTAGTTATTTGTCCAAGTATTCCAAATGGTTGTATTTATTTGAGTATAATCCTTTATACTACTGTATAATTAATTTTTTATATTTCATTAAGGTCTGTTTTAATTTCCCCTGTTTCACCCCTAAACCTGGATTCTGATATCTGATCCTTCTTATCTTTTGTTAGGCTTCCCAGCAGTTTTCTATTCTGTAAAACCTTTCAAAAACCAAGCTTTTTAAAAAATATTTTATTAGGGGCTCATACAACTCTTATCACAATCCACACATATACATACATCAATTGTGTAAAGCACATCCATACATTCTTTGCCCTAATGCTTTTCATTTTCTTTCAAAGCATTTTATTGGGGGCTTGTATAACTCATGACAATCCATTGTTTCAAGCACGTTTATACATTTGCTGTCATCATCATTCTCAAAACATTTGCTTTCTACTTGAGCCCTCAATATCAGCTCCTCATGTTTCCCCTTCCTCCCACTCTCTCCTCCCTCATGAACCCTTGATAATTTATAAATTATTATTATTTTGTCATATCTCACACTATCAGACATCTCCCTTCACCCACTTTTCTGTTGTCATCCCTGATGGAAGAGGTTATATGTAGATCCATGTAATTGGTTCCCCCTTTCTACCCCATCTTCACTCCACCCTCCCCATATCGCCACTGTCAGCACTGGTCCAGAAGGGTTCTCCTGTCCTTGATTCCCTGTGTTTCCAGTTCCTATCTGTACCAGTGTACGTCCTCTGATCTAGCCAGATTTGTAGGGTAAGATTGGGATCATGATGGTGGTGGTGGGGAGGGGAGGAAGTATTTAAGAACTAGAGGAACGTTGTATGTTTCATCGTTGCTACACTGCACCCTGACTGGCTCGTCTCCTCCCTGCAACCCTTCTGTAAGGGATGTCAAGTTGCCTACAGATGGGCTTTGGGTCCCCACTCCATGCTCCCCCACATTCACAATGATATGATTTTTTGTTCTTTGATGCCTTATACATGATCCCTTTGGCACCTCAAGATCACACAGGCTGGTGTGCTTCTTCCATGTGGGTTTTATTGCTTCTGAGCTAGATGGCCACTTGTTTACCTTCAAGCCTTTAAGACCCCAGATGCTATATCTTTTGATAGCCGGACAACATCAGCTTCCTTCACCACATTTGCTTATGTACACATTTGTCTTCAGTGATTGTGTTGGGAAGGTGAGCATCATGGAATGCCAGTTTAATAGAACAAAGTGTTCTTGCATTTAGGGAGTACTTGAGTAGAGGTCCAATGTCCATCTGGTACCTTAATGAAAACCTATAAATATATGCACATAGATCTATTTCCCATCATCATATATACATATATTTACATATGGACACGCCTTTATTTAGACCTCTGTAAATGCCCTTTGCCTCCTAGTTCTTCCCTCTATATCCTTTTACTTTCCTCTTGTCCCACTATCATGCTCAGCCTTCATTTGGGTCTCAGTAATTCCTCTCGGTTACACTGCCCTTGGTCAGAGGTCAGAGTGACGCAGCAAGCTCTCCAATCACTCTGTGGGGAGGTCTGAACCACAAGTCCTAGGACACTGGGATTCTATTTCTAGCACTTGGTTTCCCAATAGGGGCCTCCTTATCTCTTAATTTTCCAATATAAAAAAGGGAGCACTGGGGTGGTGATTCTACCTGACCACCATCTTCCTCTGTGTTATATTTTATTACCAAAATACTCTAGTTGTTCTCTTAAAATTATGTGTTTGTATACACATATATGAGGGGGCTTCAAAAAGTTCCTGGAAACATTCATGGCTAATAATTTTACTGGCCCTTGCACTTTTGAATTCCCTTTGTGTGTATAAATACATGTGTATTATAAGTGTGTATGTATGTATGTATGTATGTATGTATGTATGTATGTGTGTGTAGCATGCCTTGTGGTGCTGTGGGTAAGTACTGGACTGTTAACTGTAAAGTAAGCAATTTAATTCCACCAGCTGCTCACGGGAGAGTGTTGTGGCTACTTTATCCATAATGATTTCCAACCGCAGAAACCCTATGAAGGGATTTGTGAGTTGAAATAAATTAGATGGAAGTATGATATTTTAATGGATGTATATAAATAAGAAGTCAATTCCATATGTGTGTGTTTCAAAAAATTGGGGGAGAAATGGATTGAGAAGATAATGGAATCTTTTTTTGTGAAATTTTTGAACATTTCCCCCCCCACACACACACATATTTGGCCCCTACTTCATGCCTCATGGATGTAGTATATTCTTATCTGAAAAGACATTAAATTTTACTTGGATCTGTCCCCTATGCCATTGTTTTGCTCCTATTCACTATATTCATTTTTTTCTGGTTATTTTGGTCTCTTTTTCACATTAGATACTTTTGATTGTCTCTATTTATTGTATATATAATATCACTAAATATTAATTTCAAGCTTGTCAAAGATAGGGTCTGATCACTTGGGCATTTCACTGTAGAACAACTGAGCAGGATCTGCTCAGCATGTTGGGGATCCACAATTTCTATTTTGTGAACATTTCCCCCTAACTAATCATAAAATAATCTTCTCTAAGAAATACATCTGTCTATATCCTGAATGCAGTGTATAAACCAAATCATGCCACCAACTCTAGGGAAAGAATATTGTTTTTTATTATTCATCACATCATCTTTCAATTGCTTTCTATGTGGCAATTGACATTGTTCTCACTGCAGTTAGGAGCCCTGGATCCAAAATCTATTTGCTCTACCCCTTCCAGAAAACAAATATCCAGTGTACTCCTGGATTGAGAGAGGCTGATTTACTTGGGATTTCCAAAAAGGAGAACCTGAGATTTTGGCATAAATACAAATTTAGTTAGAAAAAGTAAGTATTAGGGGAATCAGGCAGGGAAAATAGATGAACAATAAATAAAAATGATAATATAAATTAGACAATTATAGGCACCAAAATGCACATAATTCCCTAAAAGGAGACATAGTGGCGAATTCTTTATAATGTCTTTAGCAATTCAGTGCTTAAAAGATTGCATAGTATAAAAATATGGAAATTTCCTTCTTATTTCATGAAATTGGCATGAAAAACAGGAGACTGGATGTTAAAACAGACAAACAAGCAAACTATGATCATGTAAGAATTTATAACTAGAAACCACAGATATTTTAAAGATTTGCAACCTATCAGAACCAATTAGTAAATCAAGATTTACAAAAAACTTTTGATAAAGCATCCGTATTATTTTGCAAACTTCATAAGGTGAGACTAACCTTCCATTTTTCCTTTTAAAATAAAGCACTGGCAGCATGTCTATTACAGTCAGATCCAGCTATCAAGGCAGATGGCCATGACTAAACTTTGGTTTGGAAATTCTGAAAAACTCATAGTTTCTTACTCATGATGAAGATTGTATTAGAAGGTAAACACCTGTAAGTGCCAAGTCTTTCCAATCATTCAATCGCATTGTTGTTGAAGAGCTCTATTTCATAAAATAAAATTCTGCGAACGTTTCCTGCCTTTCAGAAAGTGCAGAGGAAAGAACTGAGGGAGCGCTCAGGTCTCTGAGGAATTTATCTAAGTGCTGTTTACAGAGGAGAGTGGGAGGTCTTCATGTGTTGAGACTGAGATCCTAGCCACAGTCATTCTGTGATGATTGTTGGCTTTATACCCACATTCCAGACACTTTTCTGACCCTGTTGCGAGCGTGATGGTAGGTATCCTGATGCGATAGAAAAGCATTCTTCATTGGGTTTGCGATGGGTTATGGGTAGTTTTTATGGATGTTTGAGAAAAAGAATTTTTGAGGCTACCATAGGGTAATCCCACACTCTCGTTGAATAGATTTAAATGAGATGTCTGTCAAAGGGAAATAAGATATGACACCTGCCATAGAAGCCATGGTGGTGCATTAGGTAAAGCATTGAGCTGCTAACTGCAAGACTATTGGCTCGAACCCACAACTACTCCATGGGAGGAAGATAAAGCTCTCTTCTCCCATGAAAATGTACAGTCTCAGAATTCTCCTATGTTCTACATGATTACGATGGATTGAGATTGACGACATGGTAATGGAATATCAGGATTGGACAGTTGATGAAATTTCATTCAGACTCTATAGACATAAAATATACTACTATTTACTATTTGATGCTTGTGTAATTATGGTTAAGTGAATTACACCCCTTTCAAAGATATCTTGTCATATAGACCAATATTTGCCTCCTAGGATTTATTTCTAGCATCTAATGAGAGGTAAAAGCTCTTCTGAATAGAACCTTATGTGCTCACATATCTGAAATCCCAGGAGACTTTTCATCTGAAATGTTTGACCTTTGTCACCACAAATGCCAACAGAGGTTTCAAACATCTGGTAGACTTGAGTCAGAGCTGGGAGCTACTAAGGTTGCGAAAGCCTACAGACTAAAGCCTTGTGTATTCTGCCAATTTGGGTGGACTAGAATCTACAAGGGAAAGGTCAGAATCTTCAGGTTGAGCAGTCAATTAAATGGCATAAAATTGAACCCTTCTAACTAGGAGGAACCAGGGACACCACAATCCGTAGTGGAGCACATACCCCCCCCCGCCCCCGCCCCTCTCCATGCAGTCCAACAATCCAAATGACTGGTGATAAAAGTAACCACAACCATTTATTGGAAAATTACTTATTTTCAGGATCAGCACTGTGGACTCCAACTATTGTGTCCTAAATGCCTGGCAGATTTTTACTATCCACTGAAAGTGGTGTATAGAAGCAGAGGACATGTTATTTGGTTATGACACTGATAGAACTCTTCATAGGAAAAACCCAAGAAGCATAACGCTTCGAAATTATTTCAGTTATCTATTTTAAGACAATTTGGTTTCAATATGAGAATATTTCCATACATTAGCATGATACCTTTATTAGTCTTTGCTAGCAATTGCACTGACTTCCTTACAAAATGAGAGTCATTGTAGCAGGATTTAGGATGTATAAACCAAAGTTAACATGTGATCTATGTCCTGCCAACATAAGACAAAAGTTGTATAGATCATAGTACACTCTTACTTGATTGTGATCATTGAGACCTTGCTGTAGGGAGTCAGCAGACCAAGCAGGATAAAATAAAGTTGAGATGTAAGAGGATTTTACTGCAAAGTTCATATTAAATAAACCAACTGTCAAGCTCAAATAAGCTGATATTATAAAGCCCACATGGAAGAAGCACACCATTCTGTGAAACCATGAGGTGCTGAAGGGATCAGTTATCAGGCATCAAAGAACAAAAAAATCTTATCATCGTGTGCTCACCTCCCTGATATGACCGCTGAAGACAAATGGGTGCATAAGCAAATGTGGCGAAGAAAACTGATGATGCCTGGCTATCAAAAGATATAGCATCTGGGGTCTTAAAGGCTTGAAGGTAAACAAGCAGCCATCTAGCTCAGAAACAGCAAAACCCATATGGAAGAAGCACACCAGCCTGTGTGATCACAAGGTGTCAAGGGATCAGGTATCAGGAATCATCAGACCAAAAAAATCTTACCATAGTGAATGAGCGGGGGAGTAGGGAGTGGAGACCCACAGCCCATTTGTAGGCTACTGGACATCCCCTTACAGAAGGGTCTTGGGGAGGAGACTAGATGGTCAGGGTGTGATATAGCAACGATGAAGAATACAACTTTCCTCTAGTTCCTAAATGCTTCCTCCCCCCGGCCCCCCACTGTCATGATCCGAATCCTACCTTGCAAGTCTGACTAGACCAGAGAATGTACACTGGTACAGATGGGAACTGGAAACACAGGGAATCCAGGACGGATGGTCCCCTCAGGACCAATGGTGTGAGTGGCGATACTGGGAGGGGATAGGGAGGGTGGGTTGGAAAGGGGGAACCAATATCAAGGATTTACATGTTACCTCCTCCCTGGGGGACATATGACAGAAAAGTGGATGAAGGGAGACGTGGGACAGAGCAAGATATGACAAAATAATTATTTATAAAATATCAAGGGTTCATGAGGGAGGAGGGAGTGGGGAGGCAGGAGAATAAATGAGGACCTGATTCCAGGGGCTTGGGTGGAGATCAAATGTTTTGAGAATGATGAGGGCAACAAATGTACAAATGTGCTTTGCACAATTGATGTATGTATGGATTGTGACAGGAGTTGTATGAGCCCCTAATAAAATGATTTAAAAAAATAGTCAACCCTTGTGCAGTGTTGTTAAAATTAGAGTCTGGCTCTATATTTTCACCAAGTCTAAAATGTTTACATATTGCTAGCCATTGCTTAATTTACTTTATTTTTAGAGACACATATCTTACTTCATTCTCCTAGAATTCTTTTTGTATATCTTTAATATGTATCTAACTTATGGTACGTATCCTCGGGGAATGTTATTTTTAAATGTTCTGATGAAAGATTTTAAAAAATTACTCTTACTTTCAGCATTAACACTCCTCCTGAAGGCATTTATTTTTAAACTACAATGTTTCATTTGCATACTTTAAAAATAGATTTTTCTACTTTGTACTAAGTGGTTCCATAAATCTGTTTCTCTCATAGAGATACAATCTGTTGAAAGTCTTAAGAACAGAAACCAAGGTTTCTTGAGAGAGAAGAGTTCTGCTTCGTGTCTGGCACACAGTTATCTGCCAGAATTTTCTCCTCCTGCCTAGAATGCTGTGGTTTCTAACTTTTCACCCGATTTTGGACCTGCTGCCTCCGTAATCATGTGACCCAGTTCCTTCACATCTCTTTCTTTCTTATAAGTATGTATGAATGACATAGATGGACACTGACCAGTTCTTTCAGCTAAAGTGACTCTATGCATTGCTTCCATCTTCATTGAATGCTGCCTGTGTGGATCAATATTTTTTCCATAAAATCTTTCAATATTGTAACTCATTTTCTTCGGTAGTTTCAGATCACCAATTTCTGAGTTGTCCTTTTACTTTGGGTTTCTAATGTCAAGTTTTGCGTATTTCATTGTAATATTTTGTCTTCTGAGCTACCCTTTGACATCATTTGTTCAGCTCTTTCACTTCATTTTCTCACTTCTTTTCACTTCAGCTTCTCAGCATCTAGAGCACCACCTGTCTGCACCTTGTAATTCCATGGTGGCCTCTGTGTTGCTGCTGTTTCTCACATCAGCAGCATCATCGATGTGGGAGAGGTTTCACTGGAATTTTCAAACTCATACAGACTAGGAGATCTGATGTTCCAATTCTGAAAATAGTGGTCACTGAAAACCTTATGAATGGAACATGGAACAATCTCTGAAACACTGCCAGATGTGGAACCCCTCAGATTGGAAGTCACCCAGTACACCTGGGGAAGAGCTGCCACCTCAAAGTATAATCAAGGTTAATAACACGGATGGAACAAAACATTGGGGGGGGGGGCTTCATTTGCTGGTGTAACATGACTCAAAATGCGAAGAAAGCTGTAAATATCCTTTCAAAACCAGAATGTGGATAGAATTAAGTATGAATTTAGGAAAATTAAAATCAGAAAAAATGAAACAAGGTTTATAAAAATTGTTATCATAGGCAATGGTGAGCTGAAATGGGCAATTTTCTGTGAGCCAATCACATGGTCTATTATGTTGGGAGTGACCAATTAAAGAGGAATGGAATCATAATCATAGTTTAGAAGATCAGTTTAAGATCTATCCTGAAGTATGATGCTATCAGTGATAAATAATATCCATATGCCTACAAGGAAGAGGTGCTAACATGACTATTTCTCAAATTACACACCAACCGCAAAATCAAAGATGAAGAACTTGAATATTTTCACTAATGTCCCCAGTCTTAAATTGATCAAACATGCAAACAAGATGCATTAATAGTTACTGATGCTTAGAATTCAAAAGTTGGAAACAAAGAAAGATCACCACCTGGAAAATATGATCTTAGTGATAGAGATGAAGTTAGAGATCATATGATAGAATTTTATAAGACCAGACTTATTCTTAGCAAACCCCCTTTATCAACAATATAAATAGTAACTATGCATGTGTATTTTACTGGACAGAATACCATGAATTCCATCTGTGGAAAAGTTTAGTATTAATATCATCAGTCATAACAAGACCAAGGGCTGCCTATGAAACCGATAATCAATTGCACATATACAAGTTCAAGTTGAAGCTGAAGAAAATTAAAACAAATTCATGACACCCAAAATATGAACTCAAGAATATCCCACCTGAATTTAGAGACCATCTCAAGAAAAGTTTGGTACATTGACCACTAGTGAGCAAAACCCGATGAGCACCACTAACATCAGCCTAAACAAAGGGCCGTGCAAAAGACAAGGAAGAAGGAACAGACTCAGAGAGTGATGACCAGAGACAGCAGGAGATTTTGAGGAACTGGATTACGTGCTTATGGGTCTGGCAAGTCCAAAGTCAAGCAAAATGTTAGAAATTCTCTCTTGTTTGTGCTCATATGCAAAATGGACTGATAGAGACAGAGATTAGGGTTAAGGTTAAATATCAAAGATCTCATTTTGAGGATGAAGGTATGGTATCTTAAATGACCTCACATGCATACAATACCTGGACAATTCATAAGGAAGATCAGAAAATAATTGATCGCTTTGAGTTATGGTATTGGCAAAAATATTAAGTATACCATGTACTTCCAGATTAATAAGATTTGAAAGGAATATAACCCCATTGATCCATAGAGGACAGGCTGGGAAGACCTTATTTCACATATTTTGGACATTATCAGGAGGGACTAGCTCCTGACAAGGATGCCATGCTTGCTAAAAGGGAGGGACCATGAAAAAGAGGAAGGTCCTAAACAAGATGGGCTGACACACATCGCAACAATGAGCTCAAGCCTAGAAGTTATTGTGACAATCCATCGTCCGCAGGCACTATTTCCATGTGTTGTTTATAGAATCGCTGAGCGTTCGCTCAGTGGCATCACAATGACAGCAGGCAGACATTTTGGTTGACAGAAAATATGCTAAATTCTTGACTATTTGACATAATAGATTTGTATCCTTATATTGAAGTACTGATTGCTTATCCTTAGATTCAGTTTGGGGCATCTTGGTTTCAAAGAAACGTTTACAGCAATAGATACTTTTATTAATATTCTATGGTAAAATGTTAGCCATTTAAAGCATGGAAGTATAAAGAATGAGTTATCCTTCTTTTTTGAGCCCCAGAGGTAATCACTACAAGCAGGTTGACAAACTACCATTTGTCACCGGGTGTTCATCAATTCAGTGACACTCAGATATGCATAGGAAAGAGATTTATATCAAGAAGTTGTTTTATAGCAAGAAGGCACCCTAATCCAGTCCAATTCAAATCTGTTATGTCTGGTGTGAGTCAGGACCCTCTTCAGACGAATGTTGCTACAGGGTGAAGATGCAGAAAAGTGAGGCAGAATGCAGGAAGACACAGGCTGCTGAGTGCAGAGTCACATGGATGCAAGTTTGCTAGAAAACATGAAAGGATGTTGACATTTCTCATAGTCTGGTGGCCCACATGGGGCCACCTCTGGAGGCAAGCAGAGTCCCAGCAAGCAGGAAAATGAAGTGGCAAAGAGAGAGTACATCCTAATGTTTCTCACTCAGATACAAAAAGACTTATGACACCAAGGAGATGCCATAAGGTTCTAGTTGATACTATATCTAACTGCCACGCTATTAAAATTTCATTTTGTTTTCTAGTGGTGTTCCTGGTAACGTACAACCTCAATCATCTCTATTTCTGTGTTAAATTATCTGTGGTATAAATATTTGTCAAGGGAGGAAGAATACGAGTATTTCCATAATGTTTTCCATAAATCTTTACGGAAGCAGATCATGAGGTCTTTTCTTCCACAGAGTCTACGTGTTACAGAGAACTTCTTTATATGATTTGCATGGCTGTAATCGTTATGGGGGTAGATCACTGTGCCTTCCTTCTCTGGTGCCATTGGATGGGTACAAACAACCAGCATTTAGGCTAGCAGCTGAGAGCAAACCATTTGTGCCACGTAGGAATTTTTAGAGAACTATGCATATACTTAATAAAAATCATTAAAATGTAATGCACATAGTAAAAATTGCAAAAATCACAAGTGCGCAGCTTGATGAATTGTCACAAAGTGAACTGTCCCATATAACTAGCAACTAATTCAAGAATTAGAACATATCCAGCTTCTCAGAAGGATCCCTAAGGCCCTTTCCTCTCATGCCACCTCTTTAAATTGTATTTTCCTTTCTACCATTACATACTGTCTCTTTGGAATTATATAAATGAAATGATATATTCATTGTGAATGAGCGGGAGTGTAGAGTGGGGACTCAAAGCCCATCTGTAGGCAACTGGACATCACCTTACAGAAGGGTCGTGGAGCGGAGAGGAGCCAGTCAGGGTGTAGTGGAGCAAATCTGGCTAGACTAGAAGATGTACACCGGTACAGATAGGAACTGGAAACACAGAGCATCCAAGAAGAATGATCCCTTCAGGACCAGTGGTGAGAGTGGAGATACTGGGAAGGTGGGGTAGAAAGGGGGAACGGATTACATGGATCTACATATAACTCCCTCCCTGGGGGACAGACAACAGAAAACTGGGTGAAGGGAGACGTTGGACAGTGTAAGATATGATGGAATGATGATTTGTAAATTGTCAAGGGTTCATGAGAGAGGGGGGAGAGGGGAGGGGGAAAATGAGGAGCTGATGCCAGGGGCTTAAGTGGAGAGCAAATGTTTTGAGAATGATGAGGATAACAAATGTATAAATGTGCTTTATATGATTGATGTATGTGTGGATTATGATAAGAGTTGTATGAGCCCCCAATAAAATGATTTTAAAAATAAAATAATTAAAAATAATAAATTCCATGCCTACTCTATTGACTCAACATTATGTTTAAGAATCATTCATATTGTTATGTAGGGAAACAGCTCATTTCTACTGCTTCAAAGAATTTGACCACATACATATGCTAATCTTTTTGAAGCCCACAGGGTAAAGTCACATGAGTAACGAACTCTGGCTTTGGTATAATCAAGTATGATAACTGCCCTGGATTGTCTCTTTGGGTTGTTATCCAAATCAAAGCCAAACCGAACTTGCTGACTTCTAGGTGACCTATAGGAGACAGTAGAACTGTCCCTGTGGGTTTCCAAGACTCTACTTTTCCCTGGAGAAGGTCTCATCTTTCTCCGGTGGAGTGTGAGTGGGGCTTGAATAAATATTATTGGTTATTATCATCGGTCATATGGTTTCTCTCCATTTATTTAAATTTATGTCCATAGTAGCAGTTTCTAGCCTTACCTGTGCAAGCTATATGAGAGAGAAATGAACATCTATCTTATATTAAGAACAGTTGTTTTCCTGTTACTCATGACTGGATTATAACTCAAACAAGCCCTTTTCTAAATTTTGCTATGACATGGCATATAACAATGAACACACTTCCATTTATCTTTATGTATCCATGTGTCTACTTTTTAGAAAAAGATGATTACAAATGGAATTGCTATGTCTAATGTTAAAAACATTTCAAACTATAGATACTGCCCAATGTTCCTTAAAAGGTTGTGTCAACTAGCCTCCTGCTGACTTCACGGTCAATGTTTCCCCCTTCAATACACTGCGTGTTAACTTGACACACTTCACAGAATACAATAGGAAAGAGCAAAACAAAGAACCAAGAACCCAAACAATATTCTTTTGAAAGTCTTTTTTAGGAGAGTTGAGTGCATTTACCTTTAGTAAAATCCAATGCTCTTCCTTCTCTTAGATGCTCAAATGCTTTGCTTATTACCCTATTGTACAAGCCCTTTTAAATTAGTTTAATGAATATTTAGAATAGAACCTAACTTTGCTTTGTGTGGCTTTAGGTGTTTTGATATGGGACATGTTATGGGACATGTCTTTCTTCACTCATAGTTAATTAAAGAAATCCATACCATTTTTGTTCCATAAGTAATTTAATGTCAATTACTCAAATTCCAAAAATATAAATTTTGAATATTTATTAAACATATTGAGTTGACAGGAGGCTTGGATAACCGACATATACATTTTATTTGGTGTTGTCATCAGTAGTGCTTTTTCTACAGTTATTTCAACATGTCCATAAGTAGCAGTTGTGGCCTTATCTGTGTAGGTGTAGGCAATGTTCATTTGTTTTGAAGTTTTTATCAAGCTGTGTTAGATTTGACAATTGGATTAGGAACTTTATCTTTACTGTTTTATACCAATTAATACTGACTCATGAAAATACTATTGATTTTTGTATTTTCTTTTGTAGGTCCCCTTAACTAATTTTAATGAGTTAATTCAAAATAGTTTTCTACAAGTCATAGCATTAACAAAATTTTACCTTTAATTGAAATAGGTTAACCTGATTTTTCTTGTCATATTGCATTGGGAACAACACCAGGACAATACTGAATCATATTAGTTAAAGAAGATAAGATTTTTTTCCTTACTAATGAGAATTACTTTTAAAATTCACCATCAAGTATGATATTTGAAGTAGGCTTTTAGTCAATATTTTATCTAATTTAAATATAGTGTTTAAATATTTTGTCTCACATTAAAGGTTTGTTTTCAGTTTAGCTTGTGACATCTAAAACCAATTCACTCCTAAACCTCATTTACATATCTTATTATTATCCCTGTTATCAAGAGGCTTAGTTCATTTTACTCTCTTGAGCAAAGTATATGTGCATGTGTTCTGAGAGAAAAATTAAATTCTTTAGACTTAGCCTAATGTTATCAATTGGTAGAATGCTTACGCCATATAAGAGCTTAACCCAAGTATTGAGACAGAAATTGGTAGTGATTACACTGAGAAATACTGTAGATCTCAATAGTCTAGGAACGTCTGCTAAAGAAAACAATGAGATTTGGAAATTACCTCACAGTCATAAAGAAAATATTTTGGCCACCCAGACGGATGTTCCAGGCACTAGTGTGAGTCTTACCATAGCTACATAACCCTTTTAGGTCAGCGGAAAGGTCACACAATTGGACAGAGTTCAGAATGATCATGCATTTGAGATTTGTGAAAAAGGACACTCAGATCTAAAGTCTACAAGAACTGGCCTTAGATGTTTGGGCCATAATTCGTTTATTATTGATACCATATGATTGCAATGACATCCAATAGCATAAGGGCAAGATCTGCTGCCAACACACAAAAAGTTTGTGTAAAGGTTTTTTTTTTTTTTTGGCCACTGTGCAACAAAGATGTAATTTTGGTTATTTTCATTTTTGATCCCTCTAAGGACTCTTTTGTTCCTCCCGTCAGTCTCCAACTATCTTACTTATTATTAGACAATCACAGACTATCTGTCTTAAGATCACAAGAATGTTGTTAGTAAGGGTGGCCACTAATTTATGACCCCAGATGAAGAAAACTTTACTTCTTTCTTTTTTCTAAAAAGAACCAGCAGAGTGAGAACCTTAAAGTCCAATGTTTTCAAGGTTTAGTTATAGCATACTATTTGAAACAGTTTTGTGGGGAGGGGAAGATCTACTTCTAACCCAGTAAAAATCATGATGGAGATGGTAAAACACTCCCCCCAAGCCCTCCCTAGACCCACATCCCCATGAATGGAAAAGTAAACTGTACGCATGTGCTAAGGATATGTTCAGTACTTAACATTGCCTACTTGTGACAATTTGTTGAATTCAATTAGTGCAAATAAATAACTACTGTTACCTTCACTGACACCAATAACTGGCGTTTCCCTTGATGCCAATGTTTGTGCTTTGGTTCAGGAATGGATGGCGTTTCCCTTGATGCCAATGTTTGTGCTTTGGTTCAGGAATGGATGGGCCTTAAGTTCTCATTCAGATTGTCTCCCCCTGGTTTAAAGGTTAACATGCACACGGTTGGCTCATTTGATTTTGTCATGAAGAATCTTACATCTTTCAGTGCATCACTTCCAGCCCAGAATTAGAAGGTGATGTGGGAAAATGAAAAGCTCAACAATGTAATGGCCTTTCTAGACTTCAGATAAGCCTCTCACAGATAAACTATTTTGCTATAGGGGGTAAGAAGATTTCTTTATGTTGACCGTGCTTTCTGGCATTTTATTACAATTTGAGGGTTATCTCTTAAAAAAAGGTTCTTAATGCGCCACTTTAATATCAGAGTCAAAGTGCTACCTGTGTCACTTTGGTGGCTAAGATAAAGGAGCTGATGAAGGAGTAAGTCTTTTCTGGTCTGCATTCAAGGACATGAAATCTTGACTGCATCCTAGTTCTATTTCCCTTCTAGCACATCACACCAGTCTCTTCCCTCTGTCCTTGTTGACTGCACAGCAGGCCTTGGCGATGTGACAGGGTACAGATTAGTACTAGGAAGTACAACTCAAAAGGTAAACCTATTATCTCACCACCCACATAATTTCAAGTGAGTTACAGGGTCAAACATTGCTGTTCTAGGTTGATTCTCACCCACAGAGACCCTATAGGACAGAGTAGAATACGCGACTGCGTTTCCAAGAGAGTAAATCTTTACAGAAGATTATCTCATCTTTTTCCAGTGGGACAGTTGGTGGGTTGGAACCACTGACCTTTTGGTTATCAACCCAGTGCTTAAACCACTTTGTCACCAGGACTCGTTTGCATAGATAAGTCAAAGGTCCAGATTCTTTTAACCCTATTCCTGTGGATGTTACCAGGAACAGCAACAGCAAACACAAAAAAGCAACAAGGCAGACTCAATTCTGTAAACATACAGCAAAGTTTAAGGTAACCTGGTGGCACTGGGAGATAAGCATTTGGCTGCTAACTCAAAGGCCAGTGTTTCAAACCCACCAGTCACTTGTCTGGAGAAAGAAAAGACTGCTCCTGTAAACATCTATAATTTTGGAACCCCTGAGCAGAAATTCTACTACTCTGAATAGGATCACTATGAGTCAGAACCATAGTCATGGGTTTGGTCCTGATTTTAAATCAAAGATTAGAAATTTCTATGCTGATGATTTAATAGAGATGAAGTGCCAGATATGTGTAAAAGTGCTTAAGCCAACAAGGAATGTAGGGAAAATTATGCTATTCATTAGTTTGGGTACAAACTGCATGTAACAAACTGTGACATCCTCAAAAACCATAATGCACTCCTGACAAGTTAATTCCAACTCAAAGTGACCCTAAAGAGTCGAAATGCCTCATGTGAGTTTCTGATACTGTAAATCCTTGTGGCAGTTAAAAGTCTCATTTTTCTCCACAAGGATGGTTGATGGTTTTGAACTGATGACCTTGGAGTTACCAGCCCAACACTTAACCAAGGATGCCACCCAGAAAGTTTAAAAGATAAATAAGACAATAGGCATCCCCAAGAAAAAGATGGATCAGTGAATGTCATGTGGATTAGAGACACTGAAGATGAGAAGAAAAACTCAGAAAACTAACCTAGTCATCATCATACCATCCTCATCTTGCATGGATTCCGAACTATGTATATTTCCTTTGGTTTAGTAAAGTACCACCTTCCCCCCTTGTGGTTCAGATTTTAGTTACCACAATACCTTAACTGTGAGCAATCACATGAAGAACAACCTTCATTGTAAGCCCCTCAGTCTACAAGTTATTACTTAAAGAACATCATGATCAGAGACCAATCACATCACTTCTTTCAAAGTCCACTGGGGCAGAGACATAAGCTACTCAGTATACACACAGTCAGAAAGACCTATCATTGTGATGCGTCCTTGTCTCCTGCTGAAGAACCTACATGACAGTACAGTTAGTCCCCAATTTACAACGGATTATGAACCTATGATTCCAAGTATTCTAAGTCAAAAACTTCACTTTTTGTTTAAATTATTATTATTATATTTTACCATCAGTTTGAAGCTCCGATGAAACAGTATTAAGCAGACTATTCTCTGGGAGAAAAAAATGGCTTTATGCTTCTCAAAATACCACAGACCTTAAAGTCCTAGAGCAGTTACACTTTGTTCAATATGGCTGCTATGAATCTAGATTCACATAATGGCAATAGATTTGGTTATTATCAGTATCTTTATAAATCCCATCTTTATCTTTGAGGTTGGCATGAGAATGATAAGACCCAAAAATTGTGTGTTGCAACATTTCATATAGTACATATTACTGAGGATGAACCATAACCCAAATCAACAAAATGGATAGAGGGAAATCACGGGAGGCTTATTTCCTCTGTAGATCTCACAAGTGCGTCTTGGGCTTCTACTGTCTTTATACTGGGGTTTATCTCAGATGTATTTTATCATGGAGGGTAGCCCTCTTGAATTTTTGTTGTATGTTTTTCTAGTTTTTGCTGAGGCCCAAGATTGATGAACCTATAATGATAACAAGTAGAAGAAGGGGAGTGTACAGTAGCAGGGTGGGCAAAGAGGAGCTGATGTTAAGGAGTTCAGGAGGGGAAAGAATGCTTTGAAACTGATTGTGTGATTGTGGTGGCAATTGTACACTACTCCTTGATGTGCTTCAACTATGGAATGATAAGTTTCTGTATTAGCTCCCAATCAAGTGATTTTGGAAAAATAAATAAAATACCAAACATAGTCAACAAAATGGACAACTGTAAGTACAGTGTGTTATAACTCACGTGCCTCATAAGTCAGGGGCTTATTATTGTTGTTGCTGGGTGCCATTGAGTCGGTTCCAATTCAGAAGAATCGTATGTTCTACAGAACCAAACACAGCCTGGTTGCAACTGTTACTATGTTTAAACCAATTATGGCAGTCATTGTACCAATCCAACTCATTAAGTGTCATCTCTTTTGGCTGAGCCTCTATGTTAGCATGTATGATTTTCTTCTAGACGCAGAAATGGATCATCAAAGAGGAAATAGGCCAACAGATGAGCAAAGATGACAGTGTAACAAGGAAACAAAGATTGATGTTACTGGAGGTAAAACTGAAATAGAAATACAGACTTATAGAAGAAATAACTGCCTATGGGAATATTGAAATGAATACCAGTTCAAAGGCTCTAGATATGCAGTACCATATCCAAAGAAAGAGGACTCAATAGAATGCCAGACTTACAGAACAATATTATTAATATCACGTGCAAGTAAAATTTTGCGGAAGGTCATTCAACAACGGTGGCAGCGGTACATTGACTGGCAGCTGACAGAGGTTCAGGCTGAATTCAGAAGAGGACGAGGAATAATGTATATCACTGCTAATGTCAGTTAGATTTTGGCTGAAAGCAGAGCATACTGGACAGATGTTTACTTGTGGGTTTTTAAAAAGTAGTTTCGTTGGCATTTACTTCACATATACAATTTTATGTGGTTCAATTAAGATTTGTGCAATCAACACCACAACCAATTTCAGATTTTCTTCTCATACTCATTGATGTTAGGTTCCCATTTCCTCCTATCCTCCCTGCCATGCCAATATCCACTTCCTGTCTCTATACATCTATCCCAGATTCCATCTACAGAAAATCGTATCCAAAATCATAAAAAGCAAGAAAACAAAAAATAACCCCACCAACAATGACTAGACAAAGTATAGAAAACCCTCAATCAAAGATAAAGTGGAAAATATTAAAAACTGGAACAACGTTAATATTGGTCAAAAGAGATATCATATGATAGGGTATTACTTGAACATTTTAACCCAATCATATCTGCCATAATCAGATTTACAATGGTCCGTGCATGATGGCAAAACCATGCACATCCCTTGACTATGGTCTGAGGGGATTCACCAGACACTTGATCTATGTGGGCCATACAGTAGAGTTTAGGCTTCAGCTGCTATCCATAGCCTTCTGCAAAGGGGATGCACACAATTTAATCTCGGGAACCTTTGCCTTCATCTATAAACCAGCTTCTCTGATTATATGCTTAACATGCAGATTGAACAAGTATGACCAGAGAATCCAAACCTGACACACACCTTTCCTGGTTTTATGAAGAAGAATGTGACATCAAGTTTGGGGGAAGGCTTGTTAACAACCTGTAGTATGCAAATGATACAACATTGCTTGGTGAAAATGAGGAAGACTTGAAGCACTTGCTGATGAAGGTCAAGGATTGCAGCCCTTAGGGGGGGATTAAAACTAAATGTAAAAAAGACGAAAATCTGCAAAACTGCAATAGGTAGCATCATGATAAATGGAGAAAATAACTGAAGTTGTCAAGGATTTTGTCTTGCTTGTGTCTGCCACCAATGCTCAGGGAAGCAGTATTCAAAAGATCATAAGACGTGTTGCATTAGGCATCTCTGCTGCACAAGACCTCTAGAGTACTGAAAAACAAGGGTGTTACTTAAGGACTAAGGTGTGCCTGCACTAAGTCATGATATTCTCCATAGTCTCATAGGCATGTGCAAGTTGAACACTGAATAAAGAAGACTGAAGACGAATCAGTGCATTTGAATTGGAGTGCTGGAGAAGACTATTGGAAGTACCATTGACTGCTAAAATGACATATTGATCTGTCTTGGAAGAAGTATGGCCAGATTGCTCCTTAGACTCTAAAGCTGAGAGGCAAGGGTGGTAAAATTCCATCTTACATACTTTGGACATATTGTCTGGATAGACAAGTCCCTGAAGAAAAACATCATGCTCTGTAGCATAGGAGGGGAATGAAAAAGAAGACCTTCTATGAGATGGATTGACACCATGGCTGCAACAATAGGCTCAGGCACAGGAACAATGGTGAAGGACCATGTTATCGTTTGTTCTTTTGTGCACAGGGTCACTATGGGTTGTAAGCCATTTGATGGCACCTAACAATAACAACAATTGCATTCTTCAAATTTGGGTTTTATTATTACAATCCTTGGATCACTCAGGCTGGTGTGTTTCTTCCATGTGGATTTATTTGACCCTCACATAGATGACTGCTTATTTAAAACAAACCTTTAAGACCCTAGTTATAGTTCTTTCTGATAGTGGGGCACCATCTGGTTTCTTCACCAAACTTTGCTATTGTATCCATATCTTCAGTTATCTCTTCATAAGGGCAAGCATTGAGGAGGGTCATATAAAAATATAGCTGTTCTTCGATTTAAGTGTGATCCCCAAATCCATTTCTATATCTATAGTTTACATAAGTCTCTCATTTATTTTAGAGGTAGCATTATTATTTTATGGTAGAGAACATTGTAAATCATTCCCCTTAAGCATAAGTTAATTCTATTGATGGGGTCATTAATTTAGTAAATGATGTAAAATGTCTAGGCCACTAAAAAGGTAAGGATGGAAAAACTTCGTGTTACATACTTTGGGCATATTATCAGGAGAGATCAGGCTCTGGAGAAGTACATCGGATTTGATAAAGTGGATCAGTAGCAACAAAAAAAAAAGGAAAGCCCTTAATGAGATGGATTGACATCACTGAGATGGCTGCAACAATTGTGAAGGTGGAACATGACAATAGGAGCAACTTTGAGGATGGTGCTGGATGGGCAGTGTTTCATCTGTGGTACACACGGTCATTCTGGGTAGCAACTGACTCAATGGTGCCTAATGACCACCACTACCACAACAGATATGCAGCTAAAGGAAGTGGGGGGAAGCAAACAGAGGAGAAAAGCAATCCACTGAAGTTTGTAATGAAAAAAACAAGGATGTCTCAGAAAAAAATTCACATTAAAGAAATTCTCAGAACTGTTGCATAACCTTGAAAGGATAAAGGAGCAAGTGTTGGAAGGTAATCCAAAGTTAGAAAAGAGCTAGAGGAAAGAACCAGGAGGTAAAGGACATTTATAGAGGCCTAAATACAGACATGTACATATGCAAATATATTATATATATAATGAGAGGGTAATAGAACTATGTACTCATATCTATATGTTAAGAATTAAGGTTGCAGATGGACACTGGATCTCGACTCAAGTACTCCCTTAACACAAAAAACACTTTGTTCTAACAATCTAGCATTCTGTGATGCTCACCTTCCAGACACGATCACTAAAGACAAAATGGGTGCATAAGCAAATGTGGTGAAGAAAGCTGATGGTGCCTGGCTATCAAAAGATATAGTATCTGGGGTCTTAAAGTCTTGAAGATAAATAAGCAGACATCTAACTCATAGGTAACAAAGCCCACATGGAAGAAGCACAGCAGCCTGTGTGATCATGAGGTGTCAATGGGATCAGGTATCAGGCATCTAAGCCCCAGAATAAAATCATACCAATGTGAATGGTGGGGAGGCATGGAGTAGAGACCCAATGCCCATCGATAGACAATTGGACATCCCCTCACAGAGGGGACACAGGGAAGAGATGAGTCAGTCCGGGTACAGTATAGCACCAATGAAACACACAACTTTCCTCTAGTTCTTTTGTGTTTCTTTCACTCCACTATCATGACCTCAATTCTACCTTTACAAATCAGATTGGACCAGAGCATACACACTGATACATATAAGAACCTGCACCACAGGGAATCCAGGATAGATAAACCCCTCAGGGCCACCCATGAGAGTAGAGGTACCAGGAAAATTAGGGGAGGGTGGGGGAGAAAGGATGAATTGATCATGAGGACCAATATGTAACCCCCTCCCAGAGGAACTAATAACAGAAAAGTGGGTGAGGGGCGATGGAGGACGATGTAAGATATAGAAATAATAATCTATAACTTATCAAGGGTTTGTTAGGGAGGATGGGTTGGGGAGGGAGGGGGAAGAAATGGGGAGCTGATGTCAGGGGCTCAAGTGGGAAAGGAATGCATTGAAAATGATGATGGCAGCATATGTGCAAATGTGCTTGACATACTGAATGAATGTATGGATTATGATAAAACATGTAAGAGCCCCCAGTAAAAGTATTTTTTAATTATAAAAAAAGCATGAAAATATTCCAAGAAGTTTTAAACAATGATGCTTATAACACATCAGAATTATACAATGATGAGAAGGCAAGCATTGTTTAAACTACTTTTGAGAAGATTTTTCCAAAGAAATAACACTTTCATTCTTAACATTATGAATTGTTTAAATTAGGGCACTAAAACAATAATATTTTTATATTTTCTTAAGAAATTCTCACTGTCTCGAACTTTTGTTATATGTTTTTCTCTTTTTCAGTATATGAAACCTAGGATTTATGTTCCTATAGGGATAGCAGGTAGAATAAGGGTTTCTGGTGGGGGTAGGGTACAGTGGTGGAGAGGGGAGGGTACAAGGGAGCTGATATCTTGTAACTGTGATAGCAATTGTATAATAGCAAGGTCGGTGATTGATATTTATCAGTCCCTTTCTCTGAGGAAGAGGGGGTTGTCTGTCCCCACAATGACTGATAATCTCAGACATCCTATACAGGGACTCCATGAATCGGAATTGACTCAATGTCTACGGGTTTAGTTTACTTTTTTGATGTAAGTCACAGTAAGAGGGTGTTTAGTGTTTTCACCTAAAATTTAAAAGCCACAAAGCATCCTTTTTTAAAATATTGATTAATACGTCGGTTCACATGATTTTGGCTTGCATAGCTATTTTTATGGTCTCCTTCACCATGATACAAAGTGAGAACCGTCTACGTATCTGACCTAGGTTGTTGGCAGTGTGGAAGAAAGGAAATGATATTTTGTGGGAAAGCAAAACTATAAGGACCATGATTGATCAGTTGTGAAAAATGAGTTTGGAGATGATGGTGATCATGCTTAAGAGGGAGAGAAAACTTACACACATTTATCAACCAAACCAAAATAACCCCTTTGTCATCAAGTATCCTCAGACTCAGAGTGACCCTGTAGGAATGCCTTTGAAATCCTGTGGGATTTCAAAGGCTGTAAGGTGAATCTGTACAAATACTAAGGCGTCTTTCTCCCACGACTGGCTGGTGGGTCCAAACCCTCCACCTTTTTTTTGAAGAAGCAAAGCCTTTTTCACCAGGAACATCACCAGGCCCAGGAAGAAGAAAATTATCAAAAGAATCTTTTAGGAAAAGAGATTTCAGAAGAGATGAGGTTTGGGGGTAGAAAGAGAGAGAGATGTGATTTTTGGAAACAGTGTGACTATTTAGGAAAGAGTCAGCTATGTGAATTATCTTCACAGGACTGTGTGCCACGATGTGACAGTTTGGGACATGGTTGGAAGAGTTGGCCCACAAACCAATGTTGGTGCAAGTGATAAGGATGTCCATTCTCGTGCCCTTTATCTATTGGTCACTATTCATTTGTGAGGTACTTTGATTCTTAAAGGCTATCCTTTTTTAAAAATCGAAAAACTCTGCATCTTCTAAATCTTGTTTGTAGAGACATGAAGTTTTGGGTTGTTTCTTTAAAAAAACGTTTTATTAAGGGCTCATACAACTCTTATCATAATCCATACATACATCAATTGTGTAAAGCACATCTGTACATTCATTACCCTCATCATTTTCAAAGCATTTGCTCTCCACTTAAGCCCTTGGCATTGGATCCTCTTTTTTCCCCCTCCCTCCCCACTCCCCCCTCCTTCATGAAACCTTGATAATTTATAAATTATTATTTTGTCATATCTTGCCCCGTCCGATGTCTCCCTTCACTCCCTTTTCTGTTGTCCATCCCCCAGGGAGGAGGTCACATGTAGATCCTTGTAATTGGTCCCCTCTTTCCAACACACTCACCCTCTACCCTCCCAGTATCGCCACTCACACCCCTGGTCCTGAAGGGATCATCCACCCTGGATTCCCTGTGCCTCCAGCTCCTATCTGCACCAGTGTACATCCTCTGGTCTAGCCAGACTTGCAAGGAAAATTCGGATCATGATAGTTGGATGGGTGGAGGGGGGGTTAGGGGAGGAAGCATTTAGGAACTAGAGAAAAGCTGTATTCTTCATCAGTGCTACATCACACCCTGACTGACTCATCTCCTCCTCTAGATTGGGTTGTTTCTTAAGACAAATTTTCCACCCCAAGAATGTGCCTTGAGGCTACCCTAGGCAAATGTCACCTTGTGGCATCATCATGAGGTTATTTCAGAACCAAAGGATCTAGAAGGAGAAAGCACACTAAATGTCCTACCCAGTCAACCAGATGCCATTGTGTCATCTCTGAATCATGGCAACTCTATATGTGCAGGGTGAAATATTGTGTTCCATAGCATTGTCAATGTCTGATTTTGGTGGGGATGAGGAGGGCGGCAGATGGTCAGGACATTCTTTTGAGGAAGGTTCTAAATTCAGACCTTTCAGTTAATAGTTGATTAACCATTTGAGCCACCCGCGAACCAGCAGGTATTGTTAAAGAAAAACAAAACAAAAAACATGTTGTGGTTGAGTCGATTCCAACTCAGGAACTATATAGGGCTTAGTAGAACTACCCCTAAGTTTCTGAGACTGTAAATCTTTCTGGAAATAGAGAGTTTCATCTGTCTCCCAAGGAGCAGGTGGTGATTTTGAACTGTGCATCGTGAGGTTGGGAGCCCAACACATAATCCACTATGCCACCAAGGTCCCTGAGGTGCGGTGTTGTTAGGTGCCGTCAAATCAGTTCCAACTCACTGTAACTGTGCAACAGAATGAAACACTGCCCAGTCATGTTCTAGCCTCGCAAGCATGGCTATGTTTGAGACCATTGGTGCAGCCACTGAGACAGTCCATCTTCTTGAGGGCCTTCCTCGTTTTGGCCAAACAAGATTCTGTTTTCTAAACTGGTCCCTCCTGATGGCCTGGCCAAAGTACACGAGACTTAGTTTTAGCATCCTCAATTCTAAGGAGCATTCTGACTGTCTTTCTTTCAAGATAGATCTGTTCATTCTTCTAGAAAAACTCATCACTAACATCATAATTCAAAAGCACCCATTCTTCTGTGATCTTCTTTAAGCATTATCTAGCTTTCGCATGAATATGAGGTGATTGAAACTACCATGTTTTAGGAGCTGATGCCAGGGGCTAAATTGGAGAGCAAATGTTTTGAGAATGATGAGGGCAATGAACGTACAAATGTGCCTTACACAATTGATGTATGTATGGTTTGTAATAAGAGTTGTATGAGCCCCTAATAAAATTATTCAAACTGCCAACCTTTTGGGGTCAAACTGCCAACCCTTTGGTTAGCAGCCACGTGCTTAACCATTGTGACACCAGGGCTCTTTTTGCAGGAATTTGTGGTTGTTGTTAGGTGCCACCAAGTTGGCTCCAATTCATAAAGACCATATGTAGAACCGAATAAAACTCTGATATTGGTCCTGTACCATCCTCACACACACACAAAAGAATAAGAATAAGAGTTCTGGGTGGTTAGGTGGGAGGGAGGGGATCAAGAGGAACTGCTATCAAATTGTTCAAGAAGAAAGAAAATGTTTCCAAAATGATGGTGGCAGTCATGGTACAATTATGCTTGGTCTAATTGAATTATGGATTGTTATAATATCTGTAAGAGCTCCCAATAAAATCACTTTTTTTAAGAAAAAAGAAAATACTATGTTTTGGATTAAGTAAACTGTATTTTTCAAAGTGACATCTTTGCTCTCCAACTTTTAAAAGAGGTCTTTTGTGGCAGATTTGCCCAATGCAATATGTTATTTGATACCCCATTTCTGCCTCCATGAGCTGTGAGTGTGAATCTAAGTGAAATGCAACCCTTGACTTGATCTAGGTGAAGAAGTATAAACAGGAATATCCAGCTAAGTAGATGACTGGACCCAGTTGGAGAGAACTAGATATAAATGCTCTGCTGTTCCAGGGCTCCCAGAGCAAGAGCTCTGTTGTGTTAAAATCGGCATTTGTCCACCATAGCCCATTGACATGATTTATGAAGGTGACTCAAGTACAAAAAAGAAGAGTTCTTTATGATAGGCCAGATTCCATGAGTGGGAATTCCTTGGAGTCAAATACGGAAGAGAACGCCCAACTGTTAAGACTTTCCAGAACCCTCTTCCATTCCACTTTCCACCCCTCCCAAAATCAGTCAGCAAAGAAATATTGTGCTGGACACTGATGTGGCCACAGCTGTGATCATAAGAACATATCATCATATACAATAAATCATTCTATCTCTTAGTTGAGTTTATTTTTTGAAATGTGCATAAAGGATACATAACAGGTGCTATTAAGATAACCATTGAAGTGTTTGGTGGTGCCGCCAATTTCCATGAATACAAGTTTTCCTAAGAGCTGTTATTATTTATGAGGTAAGCGAACTAAGAGTCTCCCTGTATCATTATTAATCAAAAAGGTCATTTTTGCTTTATGGGGCTATAGTGGATGTGGAATAGTTTGACTTTATCCTCCACTTCCTAATTCCTTGATCAGATCTGTTATTCTTTTCAAAGGTCAGGGGCACCAACATGGCCAGAGAAGAGCAACTGACCCCTGAACAACCTCCCAGGGGTGAAGCTATCTACGAACCTGATTGCCAACGGGTTTCTCTGATCTCCACTAACAAGACCTTCTATGCCCTGTGCAGACATGTCCTTAGATGAAAACCATGACACACTCCACAAGTCAATTCTCTGTTCCAGTTGTGAGGGAGGAAAAGTGCATACAGACTTTTATTCTATCAGTATTTAGAAAACCTGTCAAGCTCTGTGCATGTGACCCAGCACATCTCCTGATACTGCGTAACTTAAATCCCAATAGCATCTCGTCTGTTCTCAGAGAAAGGAGAGAGAACAGCCTCACAAGTGCTTTGAGTCCCATGTTGTCCGTGAAGTTTAGGTTGGCTTCCATCTTGAAAGGATTAGCCTCATGGGATCTTGTGCGAAGATACCATCACTGAAAGACTTGCGAGTCATTTGCATTGTTTTATGCCTGTACTGTTTTCAGGAATATGCAGATTTTGCATGTGAAATGCATAAGTTTATAAAATCTTCTTTGAATCCCTTTCTTCCTAGTTTGTGCGCAAACCCTGATAACAACTACATACCATGGATAACCCGACTGCTGTTTAAATTACCAGCGACATAGCTTCCAACATAAAAGAAATCCCCAAACCATGAAAATATGAAACACTGGTAGTATAATTTCCAAATACTTGAGGAATGAGATAAAGACACCCCGGTATCCATACACACAACAAAAGATGACATAGCCACTCAAAAATAGGGGAAAGGCACCTCCTGACATGGATGGATCTGGAAACCATTATGCTGAGTAAAGTTAGTAATCACCAGAGGACAAATGCTGTATGAGACCAAATACTGTGTGTATGCTTACTCCGAGGATAAATACGAAAAGAAAGGCAGGATTCTGCTCTCAGACCATTCACATTCTAATCTGGTTTACCAAGCAACAAAGTAGTGAGTTTCCCTAGTGCCCATGAACCGTATCTCACTTCCTTTCTTGTTACGTCTTAAAAACCACGTGGACGGCAGCCTCATCTCAGCTGGCGTCAGTTTCTCAAGATGAGGGAGAGGGGGAAGAGCAATTAGTTGCTTCTGTAAAACATTGTCCTGAGGTCACTCCGAATCCACCATCAATCCTAAAAGATGACAAGTGGATCTTACTGGAAATTCAAGCTAAGATATGTGTGGGCTCACGTCTGTTTCAGAGGAGATGTTACAGCAACACACTTAAAATTACGTATATTGAACCCAAGGGGAGAACACATCCAGTATTATGGTCCTAATTGGACATTTTTGACCTAGTTTCTATCCAGCCCTTGACTCAGGCCACCTGCTATGGACCATATATTTACTACTTAATGCCTTTTGCCCTTTGTAATGACATGTATTAGTCTGCCTTTGTGAATGAATAGTATTGAAAGGTTTGCCCTAGCCCTAACCCTCTTTGTTCATGTATATAAACATCACTTAAGTTTTGAAACTATACAAGGCAACAATTCCTTTACTGTACTATGAAAAGTCAGGCTGACTACATATGAAGATATAATTCATTTTTTCTCAAAATGTTTTAATTATATGCTATTGGCTAAATTCATAATGCTATAAAAAGAATTATTTTATGCTCCGTGATGGATCTAATAAAATGATAATGCTGTCTCTAAAGAGAACCAGAGACATATACAAACCATAGTTCTATGAATTGATTTGGGGCTCACACTTAATCACAGCCCTAATCTGAGAACAATTCATTGCCAGACAAGGTGTCCCATCCTCACATCTCTCATCTCACCCCATATAGTCCTTGACTGGACGAGAGGGCTGATGCATATGGGGTGTCTTGTGACCCCAAGTTTTCTCATTGCTGAGTTCTTCCCTTAACCCTGTTTTCTCTTCTTTCCTTTTCCTTATTGTTACCCTTTCCTCCTCTGCTCTCCTTTTTTCTTCCTTTTCTTCTACCTCTCTTTCATTTTTTCTCTTCTCTTTTCTCAATTTTTTGTTTACTGTTCTGTGTCTTGTCTCTTTTTCCTTCCCAGGTGTGTTAGGCAGGATTGACTAGAGAACCAAATTCAGGGAGACACTCCTATGTATATAAGAGATGACTTTATATCAAAGAGCAATTGGGCATTAGGAAAACATCCCAGTCCAGTATAGATCAAGTTCATATGTCCAATATTACCCCATATGTCAATACTAATCCATAATTTCTCTTTAGACTCACATAGTCATGCAACGATGCTGAATGCAGGAGGATCACAGACTGGTGGGTGGAAAGTCTTGTGGTTCAGCAGTGGTGGAAGCATCTCAGTGCTAACATAGGTCTCCACATGGTCCCTCCAGCTCCAGCTCTGTCAGCATAGCTCCATGTGGTTTGTCAACAGGAATATCTCACAGAAAGTGAGTGTATCTGGCCTCCAGTGAGCTATTTATCTCTGTGCTACCTCCAAATGAAGCCATCGAGCTGTGACCTGATTGGCAGGCTAGATTCCACCCCTCCACAAGTTGACATCAGATTATGTATGTAACTATTACACCAAGTTTGGCATATTATATATTTTTTGCTTTGATTTCTTCCTTAATATTTTAAATTGTAATTTCTAGAAGTTATATTAATTTTGTCATTGTTTATTTGCATTCCCCCACTTAAAAATTATTTTTCTGTTGTTTGATTTTACTTTTTTCTCTTGATTTTCTTTACTTTTTGCTTAACCATTCTGATAAGAGACAGCAATAGTGACCATACAGCCTAGTCACATTCATACACCTTGTAAACCTACTTACTTAGCTAGAGCCACTTCCTACCCCTACACCACATGACCATTGATAGGCAGTAACTAACACCAGCCAAACATCCTGAGAACAGAAAACTATGCACACACTTAAATTATGTGTCACACACACAAGGAAACAAGTGATGAATGCTAATAAGACAAGAGCATTTTAGCTCACATGAAGAAACAAAATAAAGTGACTCAAACACATGGTCAAAGTCCATAGTCAGAAGAAGTTTCTGAAAAGGAAATAGCATCATAACTACCTGATGAGGAATTCAGAAGAATGATATTTAGGTATTTTCAATGGACTGAGGGAAAGCTTCAGGGAAAAATAAAATGAAAACACAGACAAAAGTTTAGAAGAATTCAGGAAAAAACTACAAGAATGAACCATACAAAACTAACAAATAGAACACAGAAGATTAGTACTGAGATTACAAATATACATGATACACTGCAAAGGCAAAGGAGTAAAATTGAATCAATGGAAGGTCAAATTAGTGAGCCTGAAGACAAATCTCTCAATACTAATTGGCTAGATGAGCGATCAGGGGGAAAAAGTGAAGAAACTCTACAATTTATGTCAGACACCGTCAAGGGAAGTTCCATGTTTGATCGAAATTACAGAAAAGAAAGCGCTCAAAGAAATCCACAACGTCAGATGCCAACCAAAGGTGAGGTAGAAACTCCCAGCTGCTCCACTGGAGAAAGGTGAGGCTTACTACTGCCGTAAAGAGTTACAGTCTCACAGGGCCTCATCTGACAGTCCCTGGGGGACATGGGAGGGGCTGGGGGTGGGGTAAGTGAGCAGGGAACCAACAAAGACCAGTACAGGGGAATGGGAAGTGTTCTAAGATTGATGGCGAAAAAAGTGTCATGTTTGATCAAGTTTTTTTCTGAGAGGAATTACTTAGAGGTGAACAAAGGGTAAACATGGTAGTGGGGCAGAAATAAAAGAAGAAAAAATGTACGTATTTGTATATACTATATATAATTGTGTATAAGCTGAGTTTTTCCAGCACATTTTTATGCAGTTCTTATGAAATAATTAGGTGCCTCTGCTGATATTCAGTTTGGCTTATCCTCAAGTATACATGGTATATATATATATATATATATATATATATATATATATATATATATATATATATATATATATATATATATACTTGTTTAGGTTCGCATATATATGCAAATGCAACAAGGAAGCAGAAGGATTTGGGCTCTCCTTACATCTTACCTCAGTATAAGAGAGGTTTGTTTTACTAATGTGGCATTGTATGATACTCACCTTCCTGACACGATTGCTGAGTACAAAATGGTGCACACACAAATTGTGATGAAGAAAGTTGATGGTGCCTGGCTATTAAAAGATATAGTGTCTGGGGCCTTAAAGTTTATACTTTAAAAAACATCCATCTAACAGGGAAGCAACAAAACCCACAAAGAAAAATCATACCAGCCTGTGTGATCATAAAGTGTCCATGGCTAGAGGCCTCAGAAATTAAAAAATAAGCAACCAAATTGATGTGAAGATTGTGGATGTAGTGGATACCAAAAACATCTGTAAGATAAGCCACACAGAAGGGATTATACATCCAGGGTGTGTTATAGCATTGAAGAACCACATAACTATCCTCTAGTTCTCTAATATTTCCTCCCCTTACTATTATGGTTTTTGCTTTACCTCATTAATTATGTTACATTTGCATATGTTCATTTGCATATTTAATATTATTCGGTACATGAAAGCCAAGATAGATAACCCTTCAGAAAAAGTGTAACAGGAGTAGTGGCTCTCTGGGGGTATGGGAGGAGAGGTGGTGGCAAGGATCGAACAACAGGGTTGTATATGAATGGATATATTGGATTGTGAAAGGTATGGCAAAAAATACACTATTATGGGGAGGGTTCCTGGGCTGTAGGGTGGAAGAGGGAGGGAATACAGGGGAGTTGATATCAAAGAGTTCAATAAGAAAAAAAATGTTTAGAAACTGATGTGGTAACAATTGTACAATACTGCTTAATTTGATTGAACTATGGAATATTGTGAATATTGGATATGGATATTGTGATGTTATGAACTATGGATATTGTGATATAAGAGCTCCTAGTGAAATGGTTAAAAATAAAACAAATTTAAAAAGAGTTGCAGCCTCAGAAACCCACAGGGGCAATTTTAAAATGTCTTATAGGGTCCCCAATGAGTCAAAATTGAATCAATGGTATTGAGTTTTTTTGTTTCAGCATCATAAAAAATGAGAAGATGTGCATTAAAAAAATTTAATGAGGGCTGCGCTCGCATGCCCCCACCGCTCGTCAGGACCCAGGTCCGGTGTGGAGTGCCCCTAGTCCCGTCCCGGGAAACGGGGGGCGGCCGGAAAGGCGGCCGCCCCCTCGCCCGTCACGCACCGCACGTTCGTGGGGAGCCTGGTGCTAAACCATTCGTAGACGACCTGCTTCTGGGTCGGGGTTTCGTACGTAGCAGAGCAGCTCCCTCACTGCGATCTATTGAAAGTCAGCCCTTGACACAAGGGTTTGTAAAAAAAAAATAAGAAAAAGTGAAGAAAAAAAAATTTAGACCTGATGCAAGGGGCTTAAGTGGAGAGCAAATGCCTTGAGAATGATTGGGGCAGGGAATGTATGGATGTGCTTTATACAATTGATGTATGTATATGTATGGATTGTGGTAAGAGTTGTATGAGTCCCTAATAAAATGTAAAAGAAGAAAAGAGAAAAAAATGATTAGGGCAAAGACTGTACAGATGTGCTTTATACAATTGATGTATGTATATGTATGAACTGTGAAAAGAATTGTATGAGCCCCAATAAATTGTTAAAATTAAAAAAAAAATTTAATGAACCTCTCACAAGATAGGCCCAAAAGAAAACCTCCAAATCATATCATAGTCACACTTTTCAAAACCAAAGAGAAGGAACGAATTCTGGGAGAAACTCCAAACAAACAAGTTATTACTTAAAAAATATCAATATTAAGTTCTGATTTCTCAACAGAAACCATGAAGACAAGAAAGCAATGGGATGCTACGTGTAAAACTCTGGGGGAGAAATTGCCAACCAAGAATCAAGTATCAAAAAGAATCTGCAAAACAATACTGACTTTATAATAAAACTAAATGGAATTCTTCAAAGAACCAGTAAAACTGGAGAAACGGAGATTGCTATACATGACATTACCCAGAAATCAAGCCAGATATAGAAGTATCCAAAGTAAAACAAACTTACAGGACTGAAAATATGGAGCCAGAGATATTACAAAGTAAAAAGAGCAATTAATATAGGTACAGGAATGCCAAATGGAGTAGCAGTTGAGTGGATTTAGAAATGTTAATGTTAATAAAGGAGAAGGAAGATGTTTGGCAAAAAAATGGAAACATGAAGATACTGAGAGAACTGTAAGAATCAGAGACAACGGCAGTCATTACTGCTAAACACACAATCCAGCAATAATAGGGATGTATGAATAATTGCATGGAAGTGTGAAAAGGAGAATGGGAATATATATACCTAATTTGACAAAATATATTTATATATGGGTATTTATTATGGCAGTTACATAATTCCTGTCAACTTTCAAAGTAGACTCTAGCCTGTCAATCAGCTCACAGCTTGATAACCTCATTTGGCAGCACCATGGAGATCAATAGCTCAACTGGAGGCCAGATAAACTCACACTCTGCTTAACCTTCCTGCTGACAAGACACATGGAGTTACACTAGAGCCCTGGAGCTGGAAGAGCCACGTGGAGACCCCTGCCAGCGCTGAGATGCTTCCACTGCCTCTGGATGCACAGACTTTCCACATACCAGCTTGTGATCTTCCTGCATTCAGCATCATTGCAAGTCTTCTGTGAATCTGAAGAGCACTTTATAGATTGATATTGGACCTATGGGCTTATGGACTTGATCTGGACTTGGCTGGGATGTTTTCTCGATATATAATTGCTCTTTTATGTAAAGCTCTTTCTTATACACATATGAATATTTATGAATTTGTTTCTCTAGTCAACTGGACTAACACATTTACCATTGCTGCAAATATATCCCTGAGTGTTGATGAACTCACTCTCCCCTAGGGGTGAGTGTTACCTTTTTGCTTTCAAATGGTTGGTATTCTGGGCATGCATACCTCACAAATGTTGTTACCCTTATAGGCCAATCTAGTGTTTGACTGAAAATTGAGGTAGGAGAGTGAGTTCATTAGGATCCTATTAGCAGGTCCTGGTTATTGTAGGAGAAAAATATGCAACAGAAGTCAAAATCATATGAGACAAGGCTGACTGGTTATATAAAAACTGTGTAACTCCCAAAACAACGGTCCTGGCTGATCCTTCAGGTCTGCTTCCATTTTCAGTCAAGCAATAGATCTACAAGGGGAACTCTAGCCCTAGTGAGGTATTCATACCCTAGAATGACAACCATTTCAGACCAAAAGGGTAACGTTCACCCAAGGTTAGGTAAGAAGTGAAATGGAAACAAGAAATACAGGAAGGAAATGGGCTATGTGATATCATATTGAAGAGCTTGCACCATGTGAGAGAAAAGAAATGTGAGTGATAAATATAACACTGATAACAGGGTCTGTACATCTTTACAGAATTCACAATAAATAATATTTAAAAGATTGACATCTGTCGTGAATAATGAGGCATCCTGAGCGACAAAATTATTGAGAAGAGAAGAAAAAGCAATGGGGAAATGCTTCCAACTTTGGTATCTGATCTATATCTATTAAACTAATATATGGTAAAGTAGAAGGGCAGCTGAAATGAGGAAGGCCCTTGACAAGATGTGTTGAGACATTATGGCTTCAACAGTGGGTTCAAACACATACACATACACACACAAAATTGTGAGGATAGCGCAGAACTGGGGAGGTGGGGTAGGAGCTTTTCTTTGTAGGATCACTAAGAGTAAGTTCCAACTTGATGGCACCTAATATCCTCAACAGTACACTGATAGATGGCTCTATAGGAGATGGCTCTATCAAGCATTCAGGGAAGAACTGACACCAATCCTATACAAACTCTTCCAGAACATAGAAGAAGGTGACAAACTCCCAAATTCTTTCTATGAAGATAGTATAACTCTGATACCTAAACTAGGCAAGGATCCCACAAGAATCAAGAACTACAGAACAATTTCCCCAATGAATATTGATGCAAAAATCCTTAACAAAATTCTAGTCAACAGAAAACAAAAGTATATAAAACAAATAGTTCATACTAGGAATTCATACTAGGGATGCAGGGATGGTTCAATATATGAAAAACCATTAGTATTATTCACAACATTGAAATAAAATATTATAAGAACCACATGATAATATTGATAGAGGCAAAAAAAGCATTCGACAACATCCAACACCAATTCCTGTTTAAGACACACAAGACGATAGGAATAGAAGGAAAATTTCTCAATATAATACAAATTATAGATAAAAACCAACAGCCAATGTGATAGTCAATGGAGAAAAGCTGAGATCAATTCTTCTGAAAAGGGGGGTTAGACAAGGATGTCCCTTGTCCTCACTCCTATTTAACATCGTACTGAAGGTCCTAGCTAACAATTTAAGGCAAAGAAAACACATCAAAAGTATTTGTCTGGGGAAGGGAGAAGTGACTCTATTGTTATTCACAGATGATATGATTTTATATATGGAAAATCCCAAAAGTTCCACAAGGGGAGTACTGGAAGCAATAGAGGAATATGGGAGAATGGCAAGTTACAAGATCAACAAACAGAAGTCTATCGCACTGCTGTACACATCGGGCAAGGCCACAGAAGAGTGGATCAAAAAGGGGTACCCTTCACAATAGCCAAACACAAATTGAAATATCTATGGATATACCTGACTATAAAACCAGAAGATCTGTACGAGGAAGACTACAAAACACTATTAAATGAAACCAAGGGTGGCCTCAACAAATGGAAGGGCATCCCATGCTCGTGGATTGGCAGACTCAATATTGCAAAGATGTCAGTTCTACCCAAGGCACTATATAAGTTCAATGCTATCCCAATCCAAATACCAGCATCTTTCTTCAAAGAATTGGAAAAACAGATTCCCAACTTCATATGGAGAGGGAAGAAACCAGAATTAGCAAAGAACTCCACAAGAAGAAGGACAAAGTTGAAGGGCTTGCTTTACCCAACTTTAGCACATACTATACAGCCACAGTGGTCAAAACAGTGTGGTATTGGTATGATAGATATTCAGGCCAATGGAAAAGGATTGAAAACCCAGAAATACAATCAGCAGCATACAGAAAACTGATTTTCAATAAGGATCAAAAAAAATATCATACGGGAAGAGGATGCCTTCTTGAATACACGGTGCTGGAAAAAATGGATACATATCTGCAGAAAAAATATGCAACACCCTTAGCTTAATCTGTGCACAACAATAAACTCAAGGTGGATTCCAGACCTTGAGGTACCCCAAACTATTAGGATATCAATGAGGGAATTGGAACAAATCTGAGAACTTTGAATTAGGGAATACATAGGCTATCGGAAATAGGGAAGAACACAAACACAGTGGAGGCAAAAATTGACAAGTGGGATATACTAAAGAGAAAACACCTGTGTACATCAAAAGAATTTGCCAAGAGAGTAATAAGAGGGACTACAGAATGGGAAAACATCTTTAGCAATCACTCATCAGACAAACACCTTATTACTAAAGTCTACAATACTCTGCCAACCTACAAGAGAGAAAAAAACAAAAACAATTGTCCACTGAGGACGTAGGTGAAAGACTTGAACAGAAATTTCTCAAAAGCATACAAATGGTCAATAAATATATGAGAAAATCTTCCAGATCTCTATCCATAAGAGAAATGCAAATTAAAACAACTATGAGATATCACCTAAGACCCTCAAAGATAGCCCAATTCAAAAAATCAGAAAGTGATAAGTGCTGGAGAGACTGTGGAGAGATAGGAACACTTGTCCCCAGCTGGTGGACCTGTAGGTATGTACAGCCACTATGGAAATCGATTTGGAGATATCTAAAGCAGTTGAAAATTGTATTACCATACGACCCAGCAATCTGCCTGCTGGGTATATACCCAGAAGAGACAAGAAACAAACCTTGGCCAGATATCTGTGCTCCAATGTTCATCATGGCACTTCACAATTGCAAGGAGTTGGAAACAACCCAAATTTCCATCAACAGATGAATGGATTAAAATACTGTGGTACATACATACAATGGAGTACTACGCATCCCTAGAAAGAAGTGATGAATACATGAAGCACATCGTCACATGGAAAGAACTGGAGGAAATTATGCTAAGCGAAGTAAGCCAAGCACAAACGGACAAGTACAACATGAGTCTGCTGAGGCAAGTTCAAAAAATCCAAAAGGGACATAAGGAAGAAGCTACTGCATGCAAACATTCCTGGGGCGAGGGCCAGGTAATATGCAGGGGCCAGACTAAACCCAGGGGTACATATGGTAGCCAAATAAAAAGGAGCGGGGGGGGAAAAGACATGGGTAGCCTGGGGAACAAGGCACGAACCCATCTAAGGGGAGAGTGTTGTTTATATCTCCACAGGGAAAGAGGGACCAGACTTCAACCCAGTGCTCCAGGACAAGAATGCAACACACTGGTGTAAAGCACAGAACCAATAGAGAGGCCTGAGGGGCCAGCTCCATTACCAACTAAGGGACAGCCTCCCTCCACCCCTTCCCCCAGAAGAATTCATTTCAGAGGATATCATTGAACCTATAGCTCAAAGAGAGGGACATGGCTGATCAGAGCACATAGGAACAAATGAAGGGGGAGGAAAAAAGAATTAAACACAGCCTGGCTCATCAAGTGCTGAGGACAATATTTCTGCTCAGAGCAGCCAATACACAGAGAGGACCACAGGGTTGGCCCCACCACAAGACACAACGTTCTTCACTGACCCATAGCACCATGGGGCTCACTATTGGAGACACACAGCGGGATTTGTGTCCACCCTGACCCCACACACCAAGGCGAGATGCTGGGAGCATGCAAGAGACCTTCAAGGGGAGCAGAACAATGAAGTCCCCAGGAAACACCAAAAATAGACTGTGGGGCTAGGGTGTGGCACCCAATCAGACTTGACTGGGAAACACTCATAGGGAAAACAAATAGACCTTGAATTATTTATAGGCTTTTTTTTGTCATTGACTTTTTGTTGTTGTAGCTATTGTTTTTATTTTCTATTGCTGCTATGTTGTGCTTGGTCTTCTATTTGTGCCTATTGCGTGTATATCTGGATGGGATAGGCAGGATAAGCAAGCCCGGAGAGAGAGAATAATGGGACAACTGTTCTGGGAGGGACATGGGAGATTGGAAGACAGGAGTGGGGTGGGGGAGGGAAAGGAAATGGCTGTCAACAAACCCAGGGACAAGGGAACAAGTGATGCAAATCGATGATGAGGAGGGTATAGGAGGCCTTGTAGGGCCTGATCAAAGGCAATGTAACTGAGAGGAATTACTGAGACCCAAATGAAGGCCGAGCATGATAATGGGACATGAAGAAAGTAAAAGGAAATAGAGGGAAGAGCTAGGAGGGAAAGGACATTTATAGAGGTCTAAATAAAGGCATGCACACATGTAAATATATTTATATATGAGGATAGGGAAATAGATTTATGTGCATATATTTATAGGTTTAGTATTATGGTAGCAGATGGACATTGGGCCTCCATTCAAGTACACCCTCAAGGCAAGAATAATTTGTTCAATTACACGTGCATTCCATGAGGCTTACCTTCCCAACACAATTGCTGAAAACAAATGTGTGCATAAGCAAATGTGGTGAAGAAAGCTGATGGTGCCCGGCTATCAAAACATATTGCATCTGGGGTCTTAAAGACTTGAAGGTAAACAAGCAGCCATCTAGTTCAGAAGCAAGAATGTCCACATGGAAGAAGCACACTAGCCTGTGTTATTACATGGTGTCGAAGGGATGAGGTATCAGGCATCAAAGAACAAAAAATCATATCATTGTGAATTAGGGGGCGTGTGGAGTGGGGACCCATAGCCCATCTGTAGGAAACTGGGCATCCCCTTATTGAAGGGATGTGGGGAAGAGACAAGCCAGTCAGGGTGCAGTGTAGCAATGATGAAGCACACAACTTTCCTCTAGTTCTTAAATGCTTCCAACACCCCACCACCCCCACTATCATGATCCCAATTCTACCTTACAAATCTGGCTAGACCAGAGGATGTACACTGGTACAGATAATAATTGGAAACAAGGCATCCAGGGCTGATGGTCCCTTCAGAACCAGTGGTGATAGTGGCAATACCAGGAGGGTTAAGAGAGGGTTGGGTAGAGAGGGGGAACTGATTATAAGGATCTACATATAACCTCCTCCTTGGGGGACAAACAACAGAAAAGTGGGTGAAGGGAGAAGTCGGACTGTGTAAGATATGGATTGATGATTTGTAAATTCTCAAGTGTTCATGAGGGAGAAAGGAGCAAGGAGGGAGGGGGCAAAATGAGGAGCTGATGCCAGGGGTTTATGTGGAGAGCAGGTGTTGGGAGAATGGTTAGAGTAAGGAAGGTACAAATGTGCTTTATACCATTGATATATGTATGGATAGTGATGAGAGTTGTATTAGCCCTCAATAAAATGATTAAGAAAAACAAACAAATGAACATATGCAAGTCTAACATGATTAATGAGGTAAAAAAAGTTAAAACCACAATAGCAAGGAGAGGAATATTAAAGATCTAGAGGATAGTTATGGGTCCCATTAGTGCTATACCAGACCCTGGATTTATCATCCCTTCCAAGTGGCCTTTCTGAGAGGAACTGTCCAGTTAACTTGCAGGTGAGTTTTGTATCACATCGATTTGTATATAAAAGCAAATGTAACAAGGAAGCAGATGGACTTTGGGCCTCTACTTAAATCTTACCTCAGTACAAGAACAGTTTGTTCTAATAATGTGGCAATGTAAGGTACCTTCCTGGCACAATCACTGTAGACAAAATAAACGCATAAGCAAATGTGGTGAAAAAAGCTGATGGTGTCTGGCTATTATGTGTCCTCATGAGGTTTCAATGGGATCAGGTATCAAAGACCCAGTGCAAAAATTATAATGTGAATGAGTGGAGAGTGTGGAGTGGAGGCCCAAAGCCAATCTGTAAGCAATGGTTACAGACTTTGGTTAAAGGACTTTCTATTTTTATATATAAGTCAGTAAAACTCATTTATGTATATGTGTACATCTAAGTATATCTTAACATGAGCTTGACGTGTACATATACTGTATCTTATACATTTATATCATCTACATACTCCATGAATATTGCTACACAATAGTTTCCATAAATACAAAGAGTATATTATGTAAGCACTATAATTTAAGTATTCATCTATTAATGAACATTGATTTGTTTCTAATTTTTTTAAGACTTTAAAAAAATCATTTTATTGGGGGCTCGTACATTCTTATCACAATCCATACATACATCCCTTGTGTCAAGCACATTTGTACATTTGTTACCCTCATCATTCTCAAAGGGACATCCTCTTACAGAAGGGCTGTGGGGAGAAGAAGGGCCAGTCAGGGTGCAGTGTAGCACCATTGAAACATATAGCTTTCCTCTGATTCCTCCTTACCACTATCATGACCCTAATTCTATCTTACAAATCTGGCTAGACCAGAGCATGTACATGGTTACAGTAAGAGCTAAAAACACAGGACTATAAGAGAGGTAAACTCCTTGGGACCAATATTGAGAGTAGCCATACCAGGAGGGTAATGGGAAGGTTTGGGGAGAAAGGGGGAACTGATCACAATGACCTAACTATAACCCCCTCCCAGGGGGATGGACAACAGAAAAGGGGGTGGGGGAAGACATTGGACAGTGTAAGACATGAAAAGATAATAAATTATTTGTAAATTATCAACAGGGGGAGGGGGGATAATAAGGAGCTGATACCAACGGCTCAAGTAGAAAGAAAATGCTTTGAAAATGATGATGGCAACATATGTACAAATGTGCTTGATACGATGGAGGGATGCATGGATTGTGATAAGAGTTGTACGAGCCCCCAGTAAAATGATTTAAAGCAAAAACAACAAAAGCAAAACAATAAACTGATATAACCAAGTGCAAAATAAATCCTGGACTAATAAATGAATAAAGAGGCTAGATTAAAATAATGTCCTTCAATTAACTTATGGATAGCTCCACTAAGTGACTCAAGTTTCAAAGTTATCAGCTGTAATATTATGTACATTAATATTAAAACAACTGCACTGTCGCTTAAAATTTTTACATTGGTGTATGCATGTAAGGACCAGATAAATATACCAGAGAGATTTATGATGTAAAAGTGTAATCGTGAAATAACTTAGTCAGAAATTTATGAATTTTGTATTGTAAGTATATGTTAAGTTAAATATCCTCTCCCTTTTCTCTAAGGTGAAACTCTGCCCTTGGCATCCACCGTTGCTCTTGGCTCTGAACTCTTCATCTCCCCGCCGTCAGGGTTCCAGATACACGCCCTCCTTTGAACCCCACGCGGTTATTCCTCTGTCCACACAGCTGAATTCCATGTGGTGTTTAACAATCATAAGATTTCATTCCCACATCTTGTTTTTAGAGCTGAGATTTATGATCCTAATAAAGATTTCAACGGAAAGATGAGGTGCAATTATAGAGAAGAACTCTGCTTAAACTGCTGCCTTGAAATTCCCCGCTCAGCACCCCATTTATCATGGGTTGAAAAGAAAGCCTCTATGACCTAATATACCGAGTCTAGTAAGATGAAAATTATTTGGAATTAATTATCATCCCTTTAGGGGAAGATATTATCTCTTACATTCTCATGTGGAAATATTATCTTTATTTGAAATCAAAGGGGGAAAAAGATGTTAGTAAGACAAGACCAATGAGTGGCTAAACTTGAAAACAGATTTCAAGGACTTCAACTTCTGAGGAGAGATATTGACTTTTAACCATTTAAATGAACGGGGACTGCTAATATATTAATGAGAATTTGGTGTGAGATGTCTGGAAATAACTAAAGGTGCCTCATCCAACTTCCTATTAAAGTCCATAAAGTCATTGGCAAGGGTGCCTGCACACATCAGTGTTGTCCAACCAAGAATGGAGCCAATCTGGTGCTGGGACACAGGAACAGTTTATACCATTGAAACAAGATGCCAAATTCACCGTCATCCTGTCCATTTAGACTCCCAGGGCAAGGGAAATCCTCTGTACACTGCTATGTAAATTTAAATTTAGAGTATGTGCTTCCAGAGGAGCCTTTCACAAATCATGCTATTCTTCCTGTTAGTTGAGCGTTCAGACTAGAACTGCACTGCATTGTGTTTTCCAAGGCATGGCTTTTCAGTAGCAGATGATCAAGCCTATCCTTCAAGGTATCTTCTTGTGGTTTGAACCATCAACCTTTAGATTAAAAGCTGAATGCTTAACTATTTGCATGATCCAAAGACTTAATATTTTACAATCATAATCCTCGAAGACATTACACATAAACTGAGCATCTTTATTGTGTGATAATGTAGTAATTTGAGTCAATTTTAGTAACTTTTGTTTTTTTAATATAACAGAATTCCAGCTGGGTTTAAAAACAGCTCAATAAAGTTGTGTTTGGGGGAAAATGATGTACTTTATTTGCTCACACTGCTTGATGATGTATGTTTTATAGAGATATATAGTCTGGTAGTTTAGGAGAGTGGGAGGAAGGTACTTAAAAATTATTTCACTGGAACACATACTCGTATAAACTTGTTAATTTTCCTGAAGTTCATATAAAATATTATAGTTTTAAAGCTCTTGACTTATAAGAACCAAGCTATTTGAGAGAATAAATGGTTTTCTAAATCAAAAGACAAATATTTATAACATAAAGATATAAAATTGCCCTATGAATAAAAACGAGGGCTGCAGTTTGTTAGTAAGTCAATAGAAAGAGAACTTAACAGAGACAAAGGTCAGGGTGACTTTCTGAGTGACAGGGAGGAATCCCACCTGGAGGGGGAACACAGATTATACCAAGAAGGAACCCAGTCCCTGTCCAAACACAGACCATCATTGTTCTGGATTTAATTTATCCCCTAAAATGTTGGGTTAAATCCTAACTTGTTAAAGAGAAAAACCCAAGATCAGAGGCATTGAAAGATTCCTCTGAGTTTATAGGGCAATCCCCACAAAGAAATTCACTTACTGCTGTGAAATATCCCCCAAATCAGATTAATAAAATGTGATGATAGTGAATATACAATTGCCAAGATTTTCCTTGTGACATAGACATCTGTTAATCATAAACTAGTTTAGAGTTTAGTTTATACAAAGAATTTAACTTGAGGTAATTTCACTTATTTCTTGAAAGAGAGTTCTAAAACTTTAGAATGTCCTTGGTTTTGAATTTCTGATACCTTTTCCTGCTGACACTTCAGGATCACACAGGCTGGCGTGCTTCTTCCAAGTGGGCTTTGTTGCTTCCCTGCTAGATGGCTGCTTGACAACAAGCCTTTAAGACTCCAGACACTATATCTTTTGTCCCCCCATTAAAAAAATCATTTAATTGGGGGCTCTTACAGCTCTTATAATATCCCATACATCAATTGTATCAAGCATATTTGTACATATGTTTTGATCATCATTTTCTTTTTTTTTAAAGATCATTTTATCGGGGGCTCTTACAATTCCTATTATAATCCATGCATCAATTGTATCTCATATATTAGTACATATATTCCATCGTTCTTTTCTAGACATTTACTTTCCATTAAGCCCTTGTGATGAGCTCTTTTATATCCCCTCTCAGCCCCACCCCAACCCTCGTGGTCCCTTGATAGATTGTAGATTGTTAATAATTATCAAATCTCTCACACCGACCACTGTCTCCCTTCCCCTCTGGTTTTTGTTGTCCTTCCCCCAGGGTGGGGGTATGTGATTATGTGCCATTCATTGTCATTGGTGGCCCCCTCCCTTGCCACCTCTCCCTCCCTTTCCCCTACCTTTTAAAAAATCATTTTCTTGGGGGCTGATAAAACTCATCACAATCCATACACACATCAATTGTGTAAAGCACATTTGTACATTTGTTGTCATCATTCTAAAAATATTTGCTCTCCACTTAAGCCCTTGGCATCAGCTCTTCATTTCCCCCCTCTCTCCCCCTCCCTCATAAACCCTTGATAATTTATAAATTATTATTTTGTCATATCTTATACTGTCAAATGTCTCCCCTCACCGACTTTTCTGTTGTCCATCCCCCAGGGAGTAGGTTATATGTAGATTCTTGTAATTGGTTTCTTTTAAGAGTCAGACACCATCAGCTTTTTTCACCACATTTGCTTATGCATTTATTTTGTCTACAGAAATTATGTCAGGAAGGTATCATACATTGCCACATTATTAGAGCAAACTGTTCCTGTACTGAGGTAAGCTTTAAATAGAAGCCCAAAGTCCATCTGCTTCCTTGTTGCCCTTGCATTTATACACAAATCGATGTGAAGGGGTGTGCAGTGGAGACCCAAGACTCACCTGCAAGTTAACTGGACAGTTCCTCTCAGAAAGGCCACTTGGAAGGGATGATAAATCCAGGGTCTGGTATAGCACTGATGGGACCCATAACTCTCCTCTAGATCTTTAATATTCCTCTCCTTGCTATTGTGATTTTTATTAGTTTTACCTCATTAATCATGTTGGACTTGCATATGTTCATTTGTATAATTTGTTTGATACATGAAAGCCAAGATAGATAATCCTTCAAAAACAGTAGCAGGAGTAATGTTTCCCTGAGGGAACTGGCAGTAAGGGGGCTTGAGGGGGGTGGGGGGAGGAGTTGATAGTACTGATGACTATATAACCCCACTTGAGGGAGTGAATAACAGAGTTTTATGTAAGTGGATATATTGGATGGTATAAGATAAGGAAAAATAATAATAAGGGTTTTTAGGAGGGGATAAAGAGGAGCTGATATCTAGAAGTTCAAGAAGAAAGTGTTTTCAAAATGACTGTGGTAACAATTGTACAACATTGCTTGATGTGATTGAACTATGGAATGTTATATCTTTAAGGGCTCACAATAAAATGAAAAAAAAGTTAAAGAAAATTTAGGAAAATAAATAAAACTTTAGAATTTCATGAGTAGTTGAGGTATCTTTATGATTTTTACCCTCTAAACTACATTGGAGTATTTATACATCCAATTTAGGGACTGACTAAACTACAAAATGAGCTGATTTCAACTGATCTCAGAAAGAAAGGCGGACACAATTCAATCAATCATGTTCATATTTTTGTTGCTTGATGGAGCTGCGTCAGTTCCAAATCCTGAGGACCCTTGTGTACAGCGGAATGAAACGCTGCACCATCCTTGCGATGTTTGACACCATTGATATAGCAACAGTATCAGTCCTTCTTATTTCGGGGCTTCTTCTTTTCTCTGTTTTGCCAAGCAAGATGCTCTTCTCCAGGGACTGGTCCCTCTTAATAAATTTTCCAAAATATGTCAGGTGAAGACTCACCTTTCTCACTTCCGAGGAGCATTCTACCTGTACTTCGCCCAAGATAGATGTGTTTAGTCCTCTGTCAACCTATGGTATGCTCAGTATTTTTTGCTAACACTATAATTCAGACCCATCAATTCTTTGGTTTTACAACTGGGAAAGAACTGTCTCTTCAAAGTAGAGTTGACCCTAAAGATGAAGCTGAATAATGCTTTAAATGCCTTCATTTGCTCATGTGGTCTGACTCAATGAGAAGAAACAGTTGCAAACATTCAGTAGTAATCAAAATATGCAAAGGATGAAGTACAAATGGTGGAAAGCTAGAAGTCATCAAAAATGAAGTAGAACCCATAAAGAAGATATCTTAGGCATTCTAGAGCTGAAATGGCTTGTTTGGGTCACTTTTAATCAGACAATCTATGGCTGACTAAGCTGGGAGGGATGCGTTGAAGAGGAGGATCGTTAAATTCATCACCAAAAAGAACATTTTACAAGCCATACTGAATAACAACACTATCAGTGGATTAAATACTATCCACATTCCTACAATAAGAACCAGGTAATATGATTATTATTTGAATTTAGCAACAACTGCTATCAAAGTTGAAGAAACTGAAGGTTTTTACCAATTGATCAAACATACAATCTAGGTGTATTGGCAATTATTAGCCATTGGAATGGGAAAATTGGGAAAAGATCCTTATCAGCAGCTAGAAAATATGGCCTTGATTATAGAAATGAGGACAGAGATCAAATGACAGAATTTTGCAAGACTAATGAATCCTTCATGGAAAATACCTTTTTTCAACAGAATAAGCAGTGACTATACACAGGGACCTCACCAGTTGAAATGCTAAGATTAATCAATGCTTAATCTTCTACTTTGTTCATTAAAAAAATGACTGTAATTGGCTGAAAGTCAGACTTATCTTTCTGAACAGAAACATTTCTGTGCATGCCTACAAATCAACTGCTTGAATAAACCCTATATGCTTTAAGACTTTCTGTGATCTGATTATTTTGACAATGCTGTACCTGGTGGTACTGCTGGGTAACCCTTGGAATGCTGACCAAAAGACTGATGGTTCAAACCCACCCACTGCTCCGTAGGAGAAAGATTTACAGCCTCAGAACCTCTACATAAAGTGGCTCTCAGCCAGAATCAACTCAACGGCAGTGAGTTTGGTTTGGTGCAGATAATTGTGACCTTGCTGTGAAACCTGAAATGCTAATGAGTTAGTGCCAGAGAACAGAACAATGTGTCCTAAACCTGGTTCTTTCTGATTGGCGCTTATAGGGAAATGAAGTCACTAAAACGGAGTCGATTTGGACTCTTGGCAGAGCAGAACTGCTCCTGTGGTTTTCTGAGACTGAAACTCTTGACAAAAGTAGAAAGCCTCACCTTTCTCCCTCACATCAGCGGGTGGTTTTGAATTGCTGACCGCCAGGCCCCCTGTGAAGGGGGATAAGAACATAAAAAGACCTCCTCAGGGAGAAGAGAGCAAAGGAGGCAAGCCAAGAAACAGGTGGGGGTGACCAGCAGGAAGAACGCTCTCCTAAAACCCATGTCCTGGTTTTCAACCTGGGACAACAAAATCCAGTTATTTATAGCCACTCGCTTGTGATGTGTACTTAGTACAGGGGTCCATTCAGGGATACGTGTGTGAAGTAAGTCCATGGGAAAGGCTGCCCATACCAATCAATTGAGTGCTGATGGCCATCCTGCCAACGAGCTCCACTAGCGTGTCTCTGTTTGCCATCCAGGACGGTCTCTCACCGACAGCTGCTTACACCTCACCCACCCAGTAGGAGTGTAATATGGGGGATATTATGTTACTTTTCTTAGTCCATGTTAACAATATGAGTTATGTGTTTGGCTGATAACCTCAAAGTCAGTGGTTCAGAACCACTAGCCAACCTGCGAGAGAAAGTTGAGGCATTCTATTCCTGTAAAACTACAGTCCCAGAAACGCACAGGGACAGTTCTATTGTGTCTGATAGAGTACGCCGGAATCAAGTGGATGGTAGTGAGAGTTTTTCATTTATATTTGTTCTTAATGATCAATCACTTTGTAAAGTTTTTGAAAGAAGGATGGAGCCCTGGAAATCTGAAAACAAATTAACAAAAAAGCAACCATGATAGTATAGAAATGAAAATACCATAAAACCCAAATTTGGGTGGGATTAAAAAATAAAAACAACACAAAGGCAGTTTAAATTTTCACTTTGAACCAGGACAGTAGGGAGGCTCACTCTTGTTTTATTTGTATGAATATTAGTCCAGCTTAGTCATTTTTTTTTACTTGGAAAATTATAATCTCTATGTAATATCTTAAAACCACTCTTTCTGCCTTCTGGTCTTTTTTCTACATTGCTAACACAGCATCTTTTTTAAAAACCCTGTATAAATGGTATCATGTTTGTACTCCAGAAAATTTCATTACCATGTTGTAACCCACAGACAAAGACCAGATCCTGTAGCATTGACTGTACTGTATTTCAAAACCTTGTTCCAGTCAAAATTTTCAGGTCATTATATGCCTTTCCCCATAATTAAATCTATGCTTCCTCTGTTCTAAATAGACCAAAGGTTTAAAAATACATCAGAATCCTCTTGATAGCAGTGAGTGTGATTTTGGGTTTTTTAGGGGGGTGTGGATTTTCACATGCTAATCACCCCTCTTGGATTATTTATTTTATTTTTGGAAATGTAATTAAAAATAAATCTACTTCCAACTCAGAAAACTTCTCTACAAAGGTAGGAGAGAAAGAAAAGTCATATTCTAGAATAAGCTTTAAATGAGAATGTGTCCCACAGTCATTCCATGGAGATTGCAAACACATAAAGAAACCTTTTCCTTTAAGCATCTAAGTGGTCACCTCCCTTTACTTTCTGGTTTTCAAGATATAGTTCCTAAAAAATTTTTGTATCTTTATGGAAAGATACCCTCTCTTATTATCCTTGATTATTATGTTTCAAAACAGATAATTTCCAGTCTCTTGAGGGAAGGAAACCTGGTGGCTTAGTGAGTTATGAGTTGCACTGGTAACCACAAGGGCAGCCGTTCAAACCAGGAGCTGCTCTGCTGGGACAAGATAAGGTGTTCTGCTCCCGCGAAGCTCTCCAGCTACCGAAACTCCCAGCAGCAGTTCTACGCCGTTTTACAGGGTCCCTGTGGGTTGGAATCAACTTGATACCAATGAGTTTTAGGAAACATGCCTCATTTACATAGTTTTGAAGATTTAGAGACAGAATTTATCTCAATGTATAAGTATTATAAAATAACTAAAATCCATGAACTCTGTTCTCTACCTGCAATTCCTTCCCATCTGCCTTGGGCTGAGTTCTCTAAGTTGACACACACTTTCAGTGTCATACAACACAATTTCAAATGCCACCTTTCCCTCCTTCCCGCCAGTTTTCCATGACATCGAGATACATTATTTACTCTTCTATGTACCAAACTTTCTTTACTTGGATTGGTATGAAGTCCTTTCTCAGATTACTTGATACCATATTCTTTATGTCTCCATCGTCTTTCTATACTGAGAGTCCCTGTGAGAACGGTCATTTGGATTTGTTCTCCTTTTACTCTTTGGCCCCGAACACATTGCCCAATGAAGAGAAGCCCAGGTATAAATGTTTGCTGGATGACTTAGTCCACAATGAATGAAACAGCTGAATAATAAAACTAAGAGGGTCTGCATTAATCCACTTACATTTTTATTCTTACCTTGCTAACTTTTGGACTAAAGAGAAGTTCGTTGCACACATTATTTCTTTAGTTTGGGATAATCATTCCAGTCTGACAAAATGCTTTTCTCTCCTTTTCTTTTGTCTTTTGAATCAGTTATTCAAGAAATATACAACCCTTCCAGCTGCATCAGCAGCAGAATTTAAACCCAGGTTGGAAATAATTATTCTAGACAGACCCTTTTTCATAACATTCATCTTATCCTGCCTAGCGTAGTTGGTATCTTTCTTGTTTTGTCAACTGACTTGCAAACACCTCACCTTTTTAATATTATCTTAGCTTTCTTTTCTTTTAAAAAAACTTTTTATTATAATTTGGATGAAATTTTACAGAGCAAATTGGTTTTGCATCCATAATTCATACGCTTTTTGTTTTGTCATTGACTGCAATGTAACAGCACTCGTTCCGCTTCTTGCACGTGTTTCCTATTTCTGTTTGTCCTTCTTTCCTGTCCTTTCCTGCCTCCTGAGCTTTATCCCTGGGTAGATGCTGCCCGTTGGTCCCAATGGATTAATTGCTCTAAGGAGTTCCCTGGTGCTCTTACCTCTCTGAGGTTGAAAGTGAAACCATGAGAGGGGTTTCAGATTCAGGCTGCTAAGGAATCTCAGGGTCACAGTCCCAGGATTCCTCCAGTCTCTGTCACACCAGGAAACCTGATCTAGATGAGAACCTACCAAGAGTTGTACCTTAGGTGGTTAGTCACAAACTTTTAAGAACGTGCTCAAATTTGTCAAAGTAGAATGTCTTTATTGACCTTGATATCCCCCAAGACTATGGTCCTGAGCCCTTAGGCCCAGCAACTTTTTCCTACGTGGCATTTCTTTATGGTTAAAAAGTTTTCATAATGTTGCTCCTTGTATCCTCTACTGTGTTCATGAATGTATTTGTAGTTCATGTCAATAAAATATGTAGAAATACCTTTTGTCAAACCTATCTACGAAGGTACATAAAGGAAATCTTGCTAGCAGGTTTCCAGTTCATAAATGCATCAGTTTGTTCCCAAAAAATGCTTTGAAATGTGTCTCTGTGCTCAGTGAATGGCTACAGGTAAATTCTCCCTGCAATATACTGTCTAAAACTTGGTAGGGGGCCTTATAACAAAAAAAAAAAAATCTCCAAGCAAAACAGTGGTGTCTGCTTTAAGGTACAAATGAGACTCCCTAATCTCAAGTATAATTTAAGGAAAGCACTTATTAAGCCATACAAGAGAACAGACAACATAATTAAAGAGATGCATCATTCAGATGAGGGAGGTAATTGGCATGAGGTCAAAATGGCACCCAGGGGTTCACAATTCTGAATGTAGATAAGCAGGGCATGGAACAAAGGGAGCTGTCACAAATTCATGATTGCTGGCAGATCACCGCATCGCATTATAAGGGGGACTACAGAAGCAAGAACAGGACCATACACTGTTTGATAGATTGGTCCAGGACCCTTTGACCAAGGCAGTCAGCGTGAGACTAATAAGGCATGATGAATAACTACACAATTGATCATCTGTATGCCCCCAGTACAGTGATCGCCATTAAGGATACCCCCAGGCAAGCCCCTAAGACAGAGATTGCCCCTCCCTGGGCTGGCTGGAGAGAGGTAATGGTAATCTATTGTCTAAGGCACTCTGCCTTCGGACAAGGTGATCTACATCCTTGGTTAAGGATCAGAAAGAATTCAATGGAGGCTGAATGTATTTGAGGACCCTGCACATGGATTTGGGGCTGTCACTGCTATCCATAACCTTTTGCAAACCGGGTGCTCAGAATTTAATCTCTAAAACATTTATAAGAGAGAGTGCTAGGCCTGTTAAATTCAGATGGCCCAGTGACTGTCTTTTTGTTTTGTGTTTGAAGGACTCTACAGGAGTAAGCCTGATAGAGTTTTCTTGAAGGATATAGGACAGTCCTGTGGGCTTTGAGCACCCAGAGGACACCTCTTCTGGTGACACTATTAACAGATTAATTATAGAGAACTGTAAACATATTCCTGAATTTAGCACTTTGCAGAAAGATGATTGCAAATATGCCCCCCTGCCCCCAATCACAGCGATTAGAGACAGACTAGAGGCACTTTCATAAGGCTTAGAGGTTTTCCTTGAACAAGCACTGATTTCATCTGGGAAATCAAAGATCCTGATAGTGTAGCGACAAAAACCAAGTCTTGCAAAGCCCAAATCATGGAAGGATAATTAGCAGGCTTACATTCTAATGAGGCCAAATTGCTCAATTTGATTCTAATCATTCAGAACAGGTAGCAGTTGTGTATTTCATTTCAATGAGAACAAATCAAGGAGCAGTTACATCTTATTTAGCATTTTAAAGATTCCAGAATATAATTACAATTCCATGAGTTACCATTGACAGTAGCACTTAGGATTCCAAAGTAATTGAGGATAGGTCAAGTTAAAGGGTCTGAATTAGGATCTACTGAATGGGAGGGGGGGTGACAAATCTTATAATCTGTCACATTTTCTGATGAAGCTACTGCCTGGGTTAATTTAACAAAAACAATGTTTTCCTATTAGATTTTGAAACAAGCAGAGGTCAGCAAGCAAACAAAATCACCAAATTCATTATCAAAAATATGTTTAAGCAGTCTACTGGTTCTGTTAGATCTCTCTGGAGGATACATATACCTTGGTCCTTGGCTCCGCACAAGAAAGAATTCATGCCGAAGGCTGGTTTGTGATCCAAGTGAGTTTTATGAGCGTTAGAAGCAGTTTCAGGTTTACACGGCACCCAAAGACTCCTCCCGAACATGCAGCCTGCCTGGAAGCTGCTCACAGAGTCACGCAATGTCCGGGCTCCTGCCTTTTCAATGATTCCGCGGGGAGGCGTGGTGGACGACCCCTAGTCGACCCCATTGGCTGAACTGAATTCACCTGGCCTAGGTGAGCCAATCCAGGTGCAGCGCCCACCCATGCATACCTGGCGGGAAACCTGAACCTCTGAGCATGTGCGGTGTGCCACTCCTTTGTTTCCGTAGCTCGGACCGTGGGCATGCGTTAATAGACATCCCAGCCCTACGCTAGCCTATGAAAGTGTCTCTAGCTCCTCCTGTTAGTCTGAGAAGAGCTGTCGCCATCTGAAACTGCCTGCTCTGAGATGACCTGAATTTTTGTTTCTAAGCTCCTGTCACCTATTAGAATTGCAGTACAGCCATAGAGGGGCTCACCTGCATTGAGAAAGTGAGTCCTGGGGTGTCCAATGTTTAAAGACTCTGGTCAATCACAGTTAGGAAGTCAGGAAAGCAAAGCAATGTGAAGACAATGAAATGTTAAAATAGCCTTAATTCAGGCAAGGTATGTGAAGATGTCATAGGACCAACACAGGGTCGCTGTGACTCAGAGCTGCCTCGATTGTACCTAACAACAAGATAAAGTGATACCGAGATTAAAAACACAGTGAAATTTCATCACAAAATTATGCAAAATGAAAAAAATCAAGGTTACATTTTAGACAAAATTTCTTTAAACTATGATTAATCTTTTTAAAGGACTTCAGGTATACCATGCAATAAAAACCCAGAGACAAAATGGTATACTGAATTACCAGATTATAAAATCTCTAAACATCTGAATGTTAATGAAATTTTATAAGGAAACCATGTGAATTCCCACTTAAAGTTGTGAACAAGCTGCAAACTTAGAAATCTAGTTGTCTAATATCAGGCAAAATAAAGAGGCATTAACAATCACAATTGTTTAGCCCAATGAAAACTGGCCCTTTCTCTTGTTTTAACAACACATTTAATTGGACTCAAATTAAATGAAACTTGGTATTGCTAACACCTTTCTTTATAGGTGGAAGTAATTTTTTTGTAAATGTTCTTTACATTTCAGCATTTTTAGGGCTTATCACATATCACGGCGAAAACAATATTTACATAGCTATTTAACCAAAGTGAAAATAAAAACAATTAACAGTAAAAAATCTTAGCTTCTTCAAAACCACAGTATGTGGTTTTCTTAGTCATGGACCTAAAAGTCAACATGAATCAATTTATTAAAGTGAGACTCAAAACCTTTGCTTTTAAAACAGATTATCCAAAAGTTAACCCTTTACAACTTTTCATCTACTAATTACAGAATATCTTATCAGTGAAACAGTGTAAAAATCAAATTTTTAGCTTTTAATAATATTCCTTACTAAAACTCTTTAGACTTGTGCCAATCCATTGCTATGAGATTGGTTTTGAGTTGTAGCAGCTCTGTAGGATAGAGTATACAGCAGGCGTCTTTAGGGAAGTAGACTGCCACATCTGCCTTTCACAGAGAAGGTGACCGCTGGCCTTTCAGTTAATGACGGAGCACTTAACCATTGCCTCACCAGTGCTCCCTAAATGTTAGTTACAACAGACCAAAGAAACCCTTTAAACACATCAAGAAATTATTTTTTAATGTCACAAAATAATTACTGTTAAAATAAAGTCAGTTTACATCGTCTAAATTTTAAAACCTTTAACACATCAAGAAATTATTTTTTAAGGTCACAAGACACAATTACTGTTGAAATAAAGTTAGTTGAAATAGTCTAAATCTTCATTTAATGCTTCACTATTTCACGTGATTTTTTTCTCCCAATACAGCCACAGTCCCTTTAAGAATCTTTTCAACTGGTGCTCAGGAAATCATAAAGTGTCTTATTCATTCATTAATATCATCTTAAACTTCTAGCTAAAGGTAGAAATATTTCCCCAGGCAATTTCAGGTTTGTTTCATTGTGATTTTTATATTGTGCATTTAAATTTTTCTTCTACAGCAAAGAGGAGATATGGATGATAGAGATCTATTCAAAGGATAGAGATCTACTCAAAGACAGCATTGTTCATATCTTACTCTCATCAGTCTTCACTTTATTCATCCTATTGGGCTGCTAAGCAAGAGATCAGCAGTTCAAGCCACCGGCTTCTGCTCGGGAGAAAGATGGCGTTTTCTACTCCAGTAAACAGTTACAGCGTTGGAAACCCACCCAGGGGCAGTTCTACTCTGCCCTATTGGATCCCCTGAGCAGAATTGATTCCACAGCAGTGCGTTTGGTCTTTGGTTTGGTAATGAGCCCTTGTAGGAACTCTGGTGCTTGTCGTGATGAGGAACTTGCCTGCTAACTGTTAAGTCAATGATTCGAAGCCAAGAGCTGCTATGTGGGAAACCACGAAGCTTCTGCTTCCGTAAAGATCACGTCTGGTAAACCCTGCTTCGACTCTGTCTTACGGGTTGCTTTGATCTGCAAGGACCCGCGGCAGTTCTTTTATTTGAGGATTCGCTTAGGAAAGGTCTTGTGACTCTCGCTACTATTCTTTGGTAAACAATATTATGCCTAAATTTCGACATTCCCTCCCCTCCCTTTGTTTTTCCCACCAAGATTTTAAGGAAAGAGGCAAAAACTACGGCATGAAACCAGGCAAAGTCAGCTGTACCTCCGACATGACAAAAATAAAAACATTACCCAAACTCACTGCCATCAAATCAATCGCAATCCAGTGACTCTGTAGCACAAGGCAGGGCTGTGCTTGGAGGATTTCTGAGAGTAACTCTACTTGAGCAGAACGGTTCACCTTTCTCCCATGGAGGACACGGTGATTTCAAACTGCTGACCTTGTGGTTAACAGCCCACCTTGTAGCCACTATATCATTAGGGCTCCTGACAGCAAGTAGAAAATCAATTTATTCTATACAACATCAAAACAGACACAGTGTTCCATCTCAGAGCCAAGCTCGCAGGACAAAAGGAGAGGTGCGTGGCCCCCAGTTGCATCTTGGTCTCCCACATGGAGGCAAGAATGCTATTACAGAAACATCAGTGCCCTCAGAAGTACTGCTTCTGACAATGCAGTAATCAGTATGGGCTAAGTTAAGAGGTCACCCACCACTCCTCCCAGAACTGTGTCTCATCTCTGTTGTTATTAGTTGTCTGGGAATCAATTCCAACTCATGGCAATTCCAGCTGTTTTTCCATCAGAATGCCTTTTTTATTTTCTTTCATTGAATAGAATCACTAGTTTCATTCTTTGGAGATTTCTGAGTCGAAATTTCCAATCATCCTTGAATTAAACCCTGTGGTTAGGCAGTGGTTCTTTTGCATTTAGACTGATTGGTTGGGTTTTGAAGAAGATAGAATGAAGGAAAGAGAAAACCACCAGTTGACTTTTTTTCTTCTTAAATAATTTCTAGGTTAGCTTCAGATAAAATAGCATTTGGTTGGTACATGTTTAAAACAATGTAACCTTACTGTGAGAATCTTGACAGGATGTTAACGTGGAAATGGGAAAGCTCATAATCCAGAATATTTTTTCGTTTAAGCAAATAATTATAACGCCTATGAACATAGTGTTTGGATGAACTGAAAATATTGGCATTGGTTTCTAGGATTATCCCTTTGCTCCTTTTGGAGATATAAGTGATTTCTCTTGTCACATAATCTCAATAGAATATGCTGTTCTAGTTTATGATACGGAGTATCAGGCTCAGTGTAATGGCTGTTTCTCCTTATGACGGATTGAGAGCTCCCTTCAATAACACACATCTGTTGAGTGAGGATGATTCTAGATAATGTCTTAAATCCAATTCTTTCTCTTGACTTGCTCCCTTATCTGTCTCTTCTTCATCACTTCTTCTTTCTGTAGCTCCCTAGTTCTTATATTTGATTGTACATGTATCTCCAATCATCCAGTCTATGTTTATTGGTACTTAAGGGATTTGAGAGAATACATCGTGGTAGCCTAGGAAATAATAATAGTTCAGAAAAATACAGCAAACCATCCTCAATCAAAAGGCCAGTTTACTCTAAACTTTAAAGTGAGGCTTTAAAAGTTGAGAATCTTAAGCAAGTAGTGTCACAAACCAGTGGGTGGCTGAAATAACATGGAATCCTCTTAAGTCCACATATTTTTGATACTTGCAAAACAATCAAAATATCTCTCATTTTCAGATTCTAAGATCATCACCTTTTTAAACTGGGTTCCACTGAATTTCCAAAGACACAGAGTAGCTTGAAAGTAAGTGCAGAAGGCTTAAAAAAATCATCTCAGTAAGTGGTTGACTTGAATTAACATTATTAGATTATTAGAGTTCAACATGACATTGATCTTTTTGCAGATGGGGGATTTTTTCTGTGTTTAACAGCAAAGCACAACAGATATAAGACTTTTGTACATAAAGCATCTGAAATCTGTGTGCCAAGGATGTGTCCCAGTTCCCCCGGGCAGTCAGACAAGAGAATAAAGCAGAATAAAGAGGGCGGCACACCTGGCCCACTCTGCGGCTTTTCACATTACCTGGAGGGAGCTGCAAAGTGACCTTTGCTTATGCTTCTGATAGAAGGACAGTCAGTGTCATGTTAGAAAATAACACTGAGAAAGAAAGAAAATACCTTCAGAGTGGGATAAAAGAGAGTTGCCACGTGATAGACGTACATTTACATAGATCTAGATAGATGAGTCCCCTGCTAATTGGCTTTTGTAGAAACAACTACCTAAGTTATGCCAAATACCATGATAGGACACTTGAGAGAGAAACTGAGTCTCTGAGAGCACTGGCTAGGAACTGTGGCATCACTGGGACTGATGTTACCAGTGTAGTGACTAATGGTGTCCCCTCTCCCCGTGGACTTCCCCCACGTAATCAATACCGATGCACAATGACCCTAAAGGACAGGGTAGAAATGCCCCTGTGAGTTTCCAACACTGTAACTCTTTATAGGAGTAGAAAGCCCTAAGGCCTTCCTTATTCAATGCCCAACTTTCCCATGCATGTGAGGCAAGGGAGACTACTGTTGCTTGATGTAGGCATGCCTTATTCATGAACGCAATGCCCTTGCATTTCAATATTCTAAAGAGGTCTTTTGCAGCAGATTTACCTAACACAACATGCCTTTGAACTCTAGAATGCTGCTTTCATGAGAATTGATTGTGGGCCCAAGCAAGATAAAGTTCTTGACAACTTCAACCTTGTCTCCATTTATCATGATGTTACCTCTTGTCTAATTGTGAGGATTTTGGTCTTCCTTACATTGGATTGTTGTCCATACTGAAGGCTGAGATCCTTGATCTTCATCATCAAGTGCTTTAAGTCCTCCTCCCTTTTAGCAAGCAAAGTTGTGTTATCTGCAGATCACAGATTGCTAATAAACCTTCTTCTAATCCTGATGCCACACTCTTCTTCGTACAATCCAGTTTCTCTGATTATTTGCTCAGCATACAGATTGAACAAGTATGGTGAGAGGACACAACCCTGCTACACACCCTCACTGATTTGAAGCCATGTATTGTGCCCTTATCTGTTTCCACAACAGCCTCTTGATTCATGTACAAGTGAACTGTTCTGGGATTACCATTCTCAAAGTTATCCCTAGTTTATTATGGTCCACACTGTTGAATGCCATTACATAGCCCCCCTCCAAAAAATACCATCTTTCGGCTATTCTCTAATTTTAGCAAAGGTCCATCTGACATCAGCAATGATGTCCCATGTTCTACGTCTTCTTCTGAACCTGGCCCAAACCTCTGGCAGCTCCCTGTCAAGATACTGCTGCAAACATTGTTGGATGATTTTCCACAAAATTTTATTTGCATGTCTTATCAATGAAATTCTTCTATAGTTTGAGCTTTCTATTGGGTCACCTTTGTTACCTTTGGAAAGAGCACACATTTGAATCTCTTTCAGTCAGTTGGTCAGGTATTTTCCAAATTTCCTGGCATAGAACAGTGAGTGTGTCCAGTGCTTCATCAGTTTCCTGAAACATTTTGATTGTTATTCTATAAATTCCCGGACTCTTGTTTTTGCCTAATGCGTAAACTTCTTCCTTCAGCACCATTGGTTCTCACTCAGATGCTGTCTCCTGACGTGGTGCAATGTCCACTAGCTCTTTTTGGTTCAGTGACTGTGTATTCTTTCCCTCACCTTTGGATACTTCCTGCATAATTCAATATTTCTTCCATAGACTCTTTCAAGATTGCAACTTGAGGCGACACGTTTTTCTCTTACTATTTTTTCCAATTTCATATACGCTGGGAATGTATGTTCTTCCCTTTCGTGCTTTGAAAGTAGCGAGTTCGGTAAGTCAGTTCAGTAAGTACTAGTTTGGATCTTCTACCCATTCCCTCCTTTCTTCCATCTGCTCTTTCTTTTCTCTCAATAGCTCCTCTTTTTCATCCACAGTATATGCCAGCAAAGCATCATTCTCAGAGCATCAGCCTCATCAAAACTCCAGCTAAATCTGATTTTCACTGCACACATAAGTCTTGCCCCAGTGACGTTCAGAAACGTCGGTCTGCTTGCTTCCTTCCACACGATTTCAACCAGGGTAATACACTAGGACAGTACTTCTCAACCTTCCTAATGCTGTGACCCTTGAATACAGCTCCTCGTGTTGTGGTGATCCGTCCCCCCAACCATAAAGTTATTTTCGTTGCTATTTCATCACTGTCATTTTGCTATTGTTATGAATTGGGCGACCCGTGTGAAGGGACCCACAGATTGTGCCAATATGGATGCAGCAGAGGGTGAGTGCATGTCTGAGTGAAGGCCCCTTAGGGAAGATAAACAGACACCTCAGCAAACTGAAAGCATGTGTTTATACAAACTAGTGGAGATCACATTGACCAACAACCTGTCGACCATTTCCATCGCGGACTGGGGAGGCCTTGCTGATTAAAATCACATTCACTGGTCACACATTTCTCACTGCCCTTTGGGAAATCTGTCTTCATGGACAAAATGGTATGCTTGGGGGTAGCATCCTCTGTAAAGAATGTGTGCATTAAATAACAACGTAGGCTTTAAATAGGCCGTGTGAATATTCATGTGACCCAAACTGAGCAGTAAGTATTTTAAAGGTAGATGCGAGAGAGCTATTGCCGTCTAGGGAAAAGATTTGGACGTGTCTGCAAAAGGGTGATAGCTGAACACACGACAGGATAAAATCACTCTGAGAGCAAACAACACTTAAGGAGCAGAGAAATTGTGGCAATATATCAACATAAGGTGCCCTTGCTGAAAAAATCAACTATGAAGTGACAGGTATGGAAGGCCAAGAGTATGGACTGACATACAAGTAAATATGGATTTACATTACATCAACTAAGGTGGAGAAACCCTTCATGATTTGTTTCTTCTCCTAGGAAAAGTTGCCCAGTGCTTTACAATTCCATGTAGCCTTTATCATTATTCTCTCACTTTCCTGTCTCCAAACACTTGGTTCAGACTCAGTCTTTCAGTTCCTCCAATGGACGAGTGTTTTAGTCATTCGCACTTAGTGCTGCTCGAAGTGAAATATCACAACTGAGTCGCTTTTACAAACAATATGTTTTGAAGTAGTTAGTTGATTGTGCCAGCCTGGCTGATAAACACGTGGGGCTAATTGAAGGGTGGAGGGAGAAATGACTCGGTGAGCCTCAACTTTCTAGTTCTCGGGTCTCTTGCTCTCTGATGGCCGGACCAGGATGCAGCTGCCTTAGCCAGTTCCCTGCTTCAGTTGGTAAGGTTCACTTCCTGCAAGACATCCCCAAGGAGAAGCCACATGGACCTACCCCGATGCAGCCCTGGGGGCTGGAGCAGCCGTGTGGAGACCCCTGCCAGTGCTGAGATGCTTACATGTTCACTGACTCGGCTTTCCTCCTGCAGTTAGCATCACAGTGTGCGTTTTGTGAGATGGAGGAGGACTTTGTGGATTGGTGTCGGACATATGGGTTAATATTGAACTTGTGGGCTTGGGTAGCACTAGGTTTGAATGTTTTCTTGTTGTGCACTTAACCTTTATATAAAACTCTCTCTTATACGTGAGTTTCTGCGGATTTGTTTCTCTAATGTACCCAGACTAACAATTTCCCCCTCACATTTCAGGAGTCTAGAAATCCAAATTCAGAGCTTTGGTCTACAGGCGGGGTGCTCTTTTTAGTCTATTTCTTCTTCTAACCCATTGCCGTCAGGTTAATGCTGACTCGTGATTTATGCATAGAACTGAGCAGAGGGGAAGTTCTCCCTCGGTTTTCTTGGCTGTCATCATCATGTAAGCAGATCTCTATGTCTTTTTCCTGAGACCCCACTAGTTGGGTTTGCATTGACAATATTTCAGTTGCTTGATAAGCATCAACCATTTTACCGTGCAGTCCACCTTCTAGGACTTCCTGGGCTTGTAGATTCATATGGCTCATTTTCTTTAGATCATGCCTGTCCTCCCTTGTTTGTGCTTGCTGGTGTTTCTTTGAGTCAACATTGCACTTTATGATGCATACATGATTAGATTTAGGACATCCTAAACAGATAACTTTGATTAATGTAAAAAGTCTGTTTCCCAAGCAGGATGACATTCACAATTAATGGAGTTAGGATTCTAACACACACACCACGGGGGTGGGGGCGGGGATAACATAATCCATAACATGGCTCCTATTCCTAGGACTTTTATACATGCTGTCTGCTCCGGCTAGAATGCCCTTTCCATGAGATTCACTTTCATTTGTGTTCCTGGTCTCAGATAAAGCACCATCACGTCAGTAAAGATGTTTCCAGGCCAAATTGAAACCCTTCATTATAAGCTTTTAAAATGTTAATTTCCATCATAACACTAATTTATAATTATACTAATCATTTATATTGTTCTTTGATAAAATGTCTCATTCTTTGAATTTTAAAACTTTTCAGATGGGACTCAAGAAATTCTAATGCTGTGGGGAAAAGAGGAGCTTATTTATACCAAGGGGCTTATGTAGTAATGTTTTAGAAATGATGACAACATATGTACAAATATGCTTGATACAATTGATGCATGGAATGTTATAAGAGTTGTAAGAGCCCCCAAGAAAATTATTTTATTAAAAAAGGAAGACAGAAATTCTATTGCTGCCAACAGCACTGGGTGCCAACCAAATTTAAGTGTGATGTGGAAAGAGACTTCTTACTGTTTCTGTTCATGGTTGTTAAAAGATGCTATTAAGTTGGTCCCAACGCATAGTGATCCTGTGTGTAACAGAATGAAATTCTGCCCACCGGGTTGCTCTTTGGGACTTGCTGAAATGACCTGGGATATCTCAAGTATACAAACGTGTTGGTTAGCTTGATGTAGAATAAGCCACAAAGAATGTTTTCATAGTCACTGCTCCTCAAACTCTGGGAGGTCTACTCTCTCCTTTAAGACTCCAGTGAAAACAGATAGTGGCGATTGTTTGACAATATGGTGAATATAATCAATGCCCCTAAAGTGTCTGTGTGGAAAGTGCCAAATATCCTGTTGAACATATATTTACCACAATAATGATAATAAAAGAATCCAGGCCATTGGAAAGTCATAGATGTTGTCTCTGTAAGTCAAAACCTCTCTGGTTGTACCCAAGGGGCCGAGACAGTGCCAGCAGATTGTGCTCTATTACTAGCCTAAATGTTGGCAGTTCAAGTTCACCCAGTGACCAGGAAGAAAAGCCTGGCAGTCTACTTCCATAAATATTACTGTCGAGAAGACTCTAAGGAGAAGCTCTACTCTGTCGCATGTGATGCCACGAGGTAGCATCAACCTGATTGCCATGTGCAATAGGGTATGGTTATACACAAGTCTGCCTATAACATCATTGCGGTCAGGACGAGGAACTGCTGCATGGATGGTGTAAAAGTACTGAATCAAAATCCCTCTGGATAAACATATAAGAAAGGAGAAAGAAATGGATCCCAGTGGTCGTTTTCCACACTTGTCACCTGCCACTTGTTTCCATCTTTATAATTATTCCATCCAATAAGTGTTATTATCCTTGCGTCATATCTTATGGAGTTCACACACCTTGACAGTGAATGTGCTGGGAATCCAGTTTGACTTGTCTTTTGAAACTTTCGCTTATTCCGTGCTCAGCTGATCTCGGAGCATGAGAGACATGTGAGCCCCAAAGCACATGATGTGTGGCTTCCTGGACTGTGAGGTTACAAGACCACACTTGTGCTAGTGCCAGTGGCCTCCAGGAAACAGCAGATTAACCGCAAAAACTGAAAGAGAAAGAAAAAACGAGCGTTTCTTTTGCCTGCTCCCTTCTCATTGTTTGGCATGCTTATAATGTCTTTTGAGTTCTGTAAGGACTTTGATAGAGGAGATTATTGTTTCCCCTCTTCTCGGGCAAGGATGGAGACAATCTAGAATTTGCTAATCCAAAGCGATGATGATTATCAAGAAGAATTTTAAATCATGGGCTTTCAGAGATAGGGCAGTAGTGTTGATGCGATGGCAGAATGGAGACATTTCTTTTTTTGTTGTTTTTGTTTTAAACGTTTTATTAGGGGCTCATACAACTCTTATCACAGTCCATACATATACATACATCAATTGTATAAAGCACATCTGTACATTCTTTGCCCTAATCATTTTCTTTTCTTTCTTTCTTTTCCCTTTTCTTTTTTTACATTTTATTAGAGTGGAGACATTTCAATTGCGCCTTCATTAAAACATGCGTGTTGGGTTCTCTCTCAGTGGCAGGTTCTATGCTCTGTGCTGGACATGTGGTCATGAACAAGGCAGGCAAATGGCTTGCTTTACAGATGCGCGGGTCAAGAGGGGACAGTGACCCCACCAGGGCAACATCATAAAATGTAATGAGATGGTATGCAAACAGCAGCATACTAAACAGCAAATAGTAGTTACCCACTGCTACTCAGAGAGAAAGCAGGGTCCAAGTGCCTCGTGACATCTGAGTAGTGGTTATCCTGGAACAAGGATGTGGGAAGGAGATACTCCAGGCAGAGAAAACACTCAAGGGTCACAAGGAAACCAAATAACAGGCATTTAAAAATCTGAACGCAATTCATGAAAAGCTGAGTATGGATTAATAAGAGACAAGAAAAATAATTGCCCTCGGGAAGTAAACAGGAACTGGACCATGAAAGGCTTTGTGGCTGCAGGGTGAAGGTGAAGTTTCCTTCCAAGAGCAGTGGGAAATTACTGAAGATTTGCAAGAGACTGAGGACTGGACAGAGAACTTCTGACAGCAGGAATCAATAAAATTAATTAACCTATGGGAGTCTCACTTGCCTTATATGAGGAGATGATATGGATCGTTATGAAGAATCAATGAATTCACTGTGTGCACTCTTAGAACTGTGTCTCAGGAAATACTAGCTTGGATATAACAGTAAAGCAGGTGAGACTAGACGGTGGCCGACCACAGGCAGACACAGTGCTCGGCAGTGCCCCATGTTCAGTTGCTGTGGTTCACAAAGATAGCTTCAACAGACCTAGTCTCCCTTGTTTAGGGAGTGAGACTTCCTTCCGCCATCTTTAGGTAAAGTACAGTTTCCAAGCCCATCAGAAGAATGGGTCAGGGAAAGGCAGTGGGCAGCCTGGGGGGCATTGATCTGCTGCTGGCAGGACCCCTTTGGAGTCATACCTTCCCCTCCCCGTCAACTTGGAGTGCAGCAAGCCTATCTCATTTGGGGGGTGCTGTGAGGTGCAGAAGAGTCATCCTGGAAGCACGAATCTGACTTTTGTGTAACACACTTCCTTGTTTTGCAGTTTTAGAATTAGCTGCAGCAAAGTCTGACAGAAAAACAGGCCTCTGGGTATCAACAAGAGAGCACGGGGCTCCAGATGGTGAGAAGGGATGCTTCTGAAACAGACAGGTACCACTTCAGGACATCTCCCTGCCTCAGTTGGCATTGAACCTCTCCAGCTACAGGATCTCTGCAGATGGGGACAGAACAGATGGATGTACGAGCCCCACAGAAAGCATACCCTGATCTGAATGGTTCTCAACAGAGATGTAAACCTCTACATGCCAAGCATGCACAGGGGTCAAAAAGCTGCCCTATTTGCTTGTTTTAACACTATGGTGTTGTCTGTGGTCACCACGTCAGTCCCAACTCATGCCAACCCCAGGGCAACAGAACCAAACAGTACCTGGTTCCATGTTGTCCCTGGGGTGCGTTTTTGTAGCCACTGTGAATTTTAAATCCCTTCCAACTTAGAGGGCTCATTCTCTAACATGGTATTGAATAGTATGCTTGGGTGACTGGCAAGATTTCCATCACCTAATTTTCAGAAGTAGATCTCTAGCCTGTTCTTCCAAATTTGTCTCTGGTGGAGCCTGGGTGACCCTGCTGAAATTTGAAATATCAGTGGCATACCTGTCAGCCACCACAGTCTGACAACCTAACAGAGAGGTGGTGATCAAGCATTAGATCTTTTACTTACTAACCCATGATTGTGGTTTTCATTTTTATAGATACGAACAGTGCAATTTATAGAGGTCTACCAACAGGACAGTTTCCTGTGGGTAAATTGAATTCAAAGGCCATGGGTTCTCTCACACCTACTGCCACTGGCTTCATTGCTTTATGCCCGTGCAGAACTTGGAAGACTGCCTGCTTGTGTGGGAATCCCAGTGATCACTTCCTGGATCTCTGAGCCTGGACAAACTCCTTACTATTTCGGGGTTTTAGATTGTCTACCTATAAAATCCATAATGAAAGTATCCACTTGTTATAAAAATTCAGTGAATCTGTACTTGAAAGTACCAGGACAGTGTTGGGTGACCTGCGTAATCTGTGCACATGGCACAATGGGATAGCTAAAAAGAGTAGAAAAGCCCTACATTTGTCAGGAGACAATAGCACTCTCTCTTAGGTCTCCAAAATAAAAGTAAAACCCTATAAAAGGGAGCTTTAAGCATTTCATGGAGAAACTCCATTGTCTTTCAGGTCTAATTTTTCCCATGAACTTATTGAATCTCCCTTGCACAGGCTAATAAATAAAAAAGAACATGACAAGGAACATTTAATCCCCAACCTCAACAGCTCATTCCAAGAAATCATCCCTAAAAAAAGACAGAAGAAACCTCTGAAGCAGACACATGAGAAATGTTGGTTTCTGAAAAATTGTTTTCCAGTAAGAACTACTTCCTTTATTGATGTCTCTCACACGCCCTCCTATTTCCCCACAACTTCATGGAGGACATGGATGAACCGAATCATAGCATCCTTGTCCCATGTTAACCATTATTACTGGCAATCTCAAGTAGAGCCCATCCAAAGAAATTTAAAGAAGCTTTATAGTCATTAAAATCCTTAACCTCAAGTTCAGTCAGCTTATTCTCAGCTACATTTGGGATAATGGAAAGATAGAGATTTAGTGACCTTCTTTCACTGAACTAAGCACAAAATCATAAATCGTAGCTATAGTGGTGCCCAGAACATTCTACAGGCTCTCTCTCCTTGGTTTTGGAATTTAACTTAATTAGCCCGTCTCTTTTGAACATTTTCTTGTGCAAATAACGATACGACATTTGAGATACGTTTCAGACAGAAGATCTGCCCTTGAGAAAATAAAGTCTAGCTGGAAAATCATGACCTGGTCTTGCATGAAAAGATTGTGAAGGTCATAACTAAAATAGACAAATATAGAGAGACCAAGGTGCATTGGTGGCTACCAGTAGCAGGAGTGAGGGGCAGGAGCCACTGTTTAAGAAATGTTGAACTTCTGCTCACAATGCTAGAAATTTATCACTGGATATTAGTGATGATGGCACAACATGAATAATTTAATTGAAATCACTAATTGTACCCATAAAATATTGAATTGGCAAGTATTGTATTATATCTATTTTACAGCAATTTAACAACAACAGCAAGTCCTGAATGGCAGCCAGCGCATGGTTAGGTAGTAGGATAGCAACCCAAACACCTTTCACAGCCTGGCTGAGCCACACGTGAAGTCATTCCATTATAGCTTCATTTCTTTAACTTGAAATTTTGGCTTCCCCAACATTCAAATGCCTACCTGTCCTGCTCACTTTAGAACTTATTTTCTTCAGGCGGGTTGATTTCTTATACTACTAGCATCACCCAGTAGGTTGTTTCTAATGCAAAGTCTCAGGCTGGACCTCAAATCAAACAAAATCTATTGCCGTGGAGTCAATTCTGACTCATAGTGACCCAATGGGATAGAGTCGATGTGCCCACTGGGTTCTGGAGGTTGCAATCTTTACAGAAGCAGATTGCTATTACCTTCCCTCAGGTCAGCTAGTAGGTTTGAACCATGGGCATTTTGGTTAGTAGCCAGTGTGCTACCAGGATCCTTAGGCTCCTAGATAGACCTACTGAAGCTAAAACTCAGGGCCTGAGCCCCTCCTGGTGTCATATTAAGTCTTCTGGGTGATTTTGAGACTTACTGTTCTCAGATTTTTCCTCTTATTCCACACCCTAAATTAGATTAAAGGTCCCTGATGAACACAAGGTGTTTTTGCCTGAGTAAACGCATTTTGAGGACAAAAATAAGTTAAAAATGTCATGGCCACTAAAAAAAAAAGATCCCTGCGTTCTAATAACTCTGCAGAGTGAATTACCATCTTTTGATAAAAGAAAAGAAACTGGAAATTTTCCCCAACTCTCAGAAGATGAACTCAGAAGAGACCGTGAATATTTCCTTTAAAAAGTAATGTGGCACCTCTTCTATGATAGCATTGCTTTCTTGTCAAAAAGAACATTTCAACATCGATATCTATCTATGTCTACAATCTATAGTGCAGTTCTCTCTTTAATAGGACAATATCAGTATAACACTATTATTCAAATCTGGGAAACAACCTCTAAAGCTAGTCATGATAAATTGAAGAATTCTACCAACATCTTCAGTCTGAAATTGATCAAACATGCAATCGATGCATTTGTATTATTGGTTATTGGAATACAAAAGTTGGAAACAAAGAGGAAGGAACAGTAGGTAGAAAACGTTGTCTTTGGTGATAGAAATTAAGCTGGAGATTTCATGATCTAATTTTTCAAGATAAATGACCTTTTCAATGCAAATACCCTTTTCAGCAACATGAACAGTGACTGTACATATGGACCTCATCATAGAGAAGAGACAATGAAGAAGCTTGATATCATGAGGCAAAGTGAAGCCAATGGGCTGACTATGGATCAGACCATCAATAGCACATATGCAAATTCAAGTCTGGGTGCATTAGAGAAATACATCCACAGAAACTCATGTAGAAGAGAGAGTTTTATATAAAGGTTAAGTGCACATCAAGAAAACATCCCAACCCAGTGCTGCCCAAGCCCACAAGTCCAACATTAACCCATATGTCTGATACCAATCCACAAAGTCCTCCTCCATCTCATAAGACAGACAAAATGATGCCGACTGCAGGAGGAAAGCCAAATCAGTGAATGTGTAAGCATCTCAGTGCTGGCAGAGGTCTCCACACAGGTGCTCCAGCACTCAGGGCTTCATCAGGGTAGGTCTATGCAGCTTCTCTTTGGGGATGTCTTGCAGGAAGTGAGCCTTGCCAGCTGAAGCAGGGAACTGGCTAATGCAGCTGGACCCCGGTCCGACCATCAGAAAGCAAGAAACCCGAGAACTAGAAAGTTAAGGCTTACCGAGCCATTTATCCCTCCGCCCCTCAATTGACCTCACATGTGTTCATCGGCCAGGTTGGCAAAATAAACTAACTGCCTCAATGTTGAAGTTGAGGAGAATTTGAGACAAGTCTATGAAAGACAAAACATGACCTTGGCTCTATTGCACTGGAATGTAGAGAAAAACTCAAGAACAGATGTGACTAACAACCCCGCATGACAAAAAATGTGAAGAGCTGGGAGATAGCATGAAGAACATCATATGTGAAAAGAGACACTGAGAATACAAAAGAAAGACGCCATCAAAGTGGAAGAGTCTAAAACGTGCTCCTCAACAGAGAACAGGTGAAGGCAAATGGAAGGAAGGACAAAGTATCAGAGCTCAACAGAAACTTTCGCAAGGTGGGCTGAAAAGAGAAAGTGTTCAAATGAAATGTGCAAAGACCTGGAGTTAGGAAACCCAAAACAACACTCAGCACATATCCAGTTGGCAGAACTGAAGAAAGAAACCCAAGCCTCGAATTGCAATCTGAAAAGATTCTATGGACAAGATATATATTTTTTTTCATATACTTGAAATGAACGTCTATGTCAGTAAGGACTCTAAGGCCACTTCAGTTTTGCTTTACATTTTTTTCATCCACTCAGACTATTATTTAGATCCAAGTGGGCAAGAAATCTGTCTCGGGGGATTTTAAGGCCATGAGCCTTCAGCCTCATTTAAATATCTATATAGTTACATATTCTATATAGTTACACAACCCATCTCAACAATTGAAATCAGTAATAACATCCTATCAAACCTCCCTAAATGTGTTTCTCTTCCTTTTCCACTCTCATGCTTCTTTCTTCCCTCGGCAATTTCTGACCCTTCCCTTCTCCCAGTCCCGCCTCCTCTTAGTCCTCAAAGCCTTTACCTTTTGGTATGAAAACCATTTTTTCTTTTCCTTCTAGTAATAGTGTCCTTAAATATCTTTATAAGATTGACTAGCTTAACTTAGCATAATGTTCTCTAGTTTTGTCTATATCTTTATCTCTGTGGTGTTTAAGAGAGTCATCAGTATTTTATTGCTACATAATGCTCCATTGCATGAATGCCCCAGAGTTTGTATAGCCATTCCTCTATAATCAGAGTTTTTGGTTGTGTCAATATTTTTGCTATTATGGAAATTACTTCAATAAAGACAGGTTTGCATATATCTGTTATTGTTGTAGTCTTTATTTCTTTGTGGTATATACAGAGAAGAAGGATTGTAAGATCATAAGATAATTGTACTTGCATTGATTTAAGGAAGCATCGTACTGATTTCCACAGTGGAGTACCATTCTACAGTACATCTCTAGCAATGTGTGAGCAGTCTGATCTCTCCACATTAGTATCTCCTGTGTTATTATTTTCTGGGTTTTTTTATTTGAAAAGTGTTAGTGCAAGGTGGTAGCACATGGTCATTTTAATTTGTATTTCTTTTCTTGCTAATGAACGTGAACATTTCAGATGGATGTTGGCCACCTGGATGCTAATTTTGGTAAATTGCCAAGTCATGTCTTATGCTCATTCTTTGATTGGGTTATTTTTATTTTTATTGTTAAGATTTTGTTGTTTTCTATAACTTTTGGAAATTAGCATGTTAGCTGACATATTATTACTAAGTATGATCTATAAATTGGTGAGTTCTACTTTAACTTTTTTGATGTAGTTTTTGCTGTGAATAAATGTCATATTTTTTTAGAAAGTCCCAGTCCTTTATAATGTCTTCTATAGTGAGGATATTTTTCATTACATTTGGTGATGTGTTTATACCTATAGGGCCCTTCAGTTTGTGCCTACTTTTTGTTGATGGTCTTTATGGCTGTGGGCTTTACATTTAGGTTTGTGATCCAGCTCAAGTTCCTTTTGGCACATGGCATTTGGTATGGGCCCTGTTCTGTTATTTTGCAAGTGAAGATCCAGTTTTTCCATCACTGTTTATTAAAAAGGCTAGCCCTTCCTGACTTAATGTGTTTTACACCTTTATCAAAAATTAGGTGTCTGTAGGTACTTGGTTGTATTTCAGGGTTCTCAATTCTAATCCATTGCTAGATATTATCATTGTACCAGTACCAAGCTGCTTTTATTACTGTGGCTATCAAATAGGTTTTAAAGTCTAATAGTGAAAATCTTCCTACTTTTAACTTTATTTATTTTTATTATTTTTTCCAGAAGTTTTATTGGTTGGTACATAATTTATGTATCATATAATTCAATAGTTGAATTATTCCATCATATCAAGGAGAATTGTATAATCGTTTTTATTGTTTAACAGTGTTATATTTATCCTGGGTCTCTTTCCTTTCCATATGAAGTTGGTGGTTCGTTTTTCCATTTCTTTGAAGAATTGTGGTGTAATTTGGACTGGAATTTCATTGAATTCTATGGATAAACTATTTAATGATGCAGGCAACATCAAAATAAGGTGGAAGGAATAAACTGTCCCTATCAAAGAGAACTGGTCAGCATTCAACCATTTCAAGAGGCAGCATATGACCAAGAACAATACTGAAGGCATTGGGGAAATACAAGGCTCCAGGAATTGATGGAACACATTGGTAGTGTTACAACATGCTGAAGAAACACTGGAAGCACTCTTTCATTAGTGCCGTAGGTTCCCAAATATATTTGACCTGTCACTCATTTTTCAGATAAAAAATTACTCATTGCTCCCCTGGCAATGTAAGCAGCAATGCTATAGCCCATAATTCAAGATAAAAGATAGGTATCTGCTTTTGCAGTCACCTTGGTTGTTCTAGTGTCAGGGAACAATTTGAAGGACACATTTCTACAAAATAGGCTGGAAGATAACTCTACTTCTACTATTTCAAAGAAATGTAATCCAATGTGGAAATTGTAGAACAATATTATTATTGACACATAAAAGTAAAATTTTGCTGAAACCATTCTACAATGGCTTCAGCAATACATCAACAGAAGGTTCGAGCCAGATTCCGAAGATATGGCACAAGGAATATCATTGCTTGTGTCAGATAGATTTTGGCTGAAGGCAGAGAATACCAGTAAGATGTTTATTTGGGTATCAACTATGCAAAGACATTTGACGGTGTGGATCATAGCAAACTAAGGATAACATTGAAAAGTATGGGAATTCCAGATCACTTATTCGTTCTCTAGCAGAACATGAGCCAAGACAGTCATTCAAAAAGAACAAAGGAATATTGCTCAGTTCGACTATATGAAGCCAAATGCAGCATCTGGATTGGAGAAAGGCTTATTAACAACCTGTTATATGCAAATGACACAACCTAGTTGAAAGCAAGGAAGCCTTGAAGCACTTGCTGATAGAAGTCAAGGACTGAAGCCTTCAGTATGGATGACAACTCAATGTAAAGAAAACCCAAATCCTCGCAATATATGATAAATGAAGAAAAGATTGAAGTTTTAAAGGATTTCAACTTCTGTGGTTCCACAATCAGGGCTCATATAAACAACAGTCAAAAAATCATTGGGAACATCTGCAAAAGACCTTATTAAAGTGTTGAAGTTTAGGATGTCACTCTGAGGACTCAGGTGTGCCTGACCCACGCCATGGTATTTTCAATCGCCTTGTTCATGTAAAAGTTGATACATTTGAATTGTGGTGCTGATGAAGAATATTTGGAAGTACTATGCACTGACTGTCAAAAGAACAAATAAATCTGTCCTGGAAGAAGTACAGCCACAATGCACTTTTTAAGGAAGAATGGCAAGACTTCATTTCACATACTTTGGACATGTTGTCAGGAGAGACCAATTGAAACAAAACAAAAGGTCATTATTCTTGGTAAAGAGAAAGCCAAAAACCAAACAAACAAACTGCCGCTGAGTGTATTCTGACTCATAGTGACCCTATAGGACAGGATAGAACTGCCTCTATGGGTTTCCAAGACTGTAAATCTTAAGGGAGTAGAAAGACTCATCTTTCTTCTGTGGAGTGGCTAGTGGTTTCAAACTTCTTACCATGCAGTTAGCAAATGAATGAATAACCACGCCACCACGAGGGATCCTGGTAAAATGAAAGGTCAGCAAAAAAGAGGAATACCATCAAGGAGAGAGCGCGACATCGTGACTACAACAAGAACTCAAACAGTAACAATAATGAGACTGGCACAGGATCCAGCAGTGTTCTATTCTATTGTAAATAGTATTGCTATGAGCTGGAACCAGTCTGATGGCACCTAACCACAACCTAGCTCTAAGAAACGGTAAAATAATTAATTGAAGGCTAAAATTCTTGGGAAGAATTGAAGTTTCTATACACAGATCAATGGATAAAAAAGTGCAGTCAATACATAAAATGAAATACTATTTGACTATAATAAGAAATGAAATTCTGATACATTCTATGCATAAGTGAAACTTGGAAACTTTATGCTGAGTGATATGCATAAAAGGAAAAAACTTATCTGACCTCACTAACACGACATATCTAGACTAGATAAAGTCATGGAAACCAAAGCTTACTAGTGGTTACCAAGGATTGAGGGGTGGGAAATGAGATGACGAAGAAGCGGATCCTTTAAGGGGAAACACAGTAGAGGTTCTAGTTAAAAACCATGACAAATGTAATTAATGCCACTAAGTGATGCCGTTAAAATGGCAAAATTTTGGATACATGTTTTATCATAGAAATAGTAATACATAAATGAATAAAGTTCTTGACCTGACAGCAAGAATCTAGATACAAGACCTCTGCTTAAAACTGATGATTCTCAATGCTCATCTGAGTAAGGTGGAAGCTGAGGTCAATCACATAAAAAATTATTATAAGGCTTTCAATGTCATGCCACTAAAATACTTCCAACAAATGTTCAAGCAGCTGTGTAGAGAGTACTTTTCTATCACTGAGTATTATACATTTCTTAATACTTATAAATCTCAGAAGTATAAATGGCATTGTTTTTAATCCGCATTTACTTAATTAAAGCTGAGATTGGGCTTCATTGGGTTTTTTGGCCTGTTGTCCATTTGTATCTTCTGCCCCCTTTTTATGAGCTGTAAACATTCTTAATTAATTAGGAAAATGTCACTTTACATAGAAAATATTTAGTAAAATGTTTCCATCCAATTGGCCATAGTTGTCCTTCACTCTCCTTTACATTGTACAAAAAGAGCCTTGGGTGGCACAATGGTTGAGCACTGAAAGGTGGGCAATTTGACCTTCCAAGTATCTCCATTGGTGCAGTTAGTGCTCGGTCATTTGGGGTAACTGAGGATCAGAATCCGTTCCCCTGCAAACAGCATTAACATTTCAGCTAATTTTTTTTACATCGACAGCTTTATTTTATTTAGCCATTTTATCGACAATTATACATGTACCATCAATTCAAAGTTCTAAGTATGTTAAAAAGAGTTGTGCAATTGTCATCACAATCCATTTTAGATCATTTTCTTCATTCTTCTATTCATTATTGTTAGCTCCTCACTTCATACCAACGGTTCCTGTCCTACCCCTAAGGAGCTATTAGTGTAGTTACTCTGTCTGTAGATTTACCTATGTTGGATTTAATGTAAAGATAATCATATTAAAATAAAACAAAACAAAAAACACCAACAAAATAAAGTACAGAAAAATCTCAATTCAAAAGGAACAAAATAAAAAGTAGAGTAAGTGATACATGGGACAAAATGAAAACAAAAGGCAAGATGTTGAATTGCAGCCTAGCTATAGCTGTAGTAATCTACTTTGCAATGCAGTCTGTATAGAGAGAGCTTTAAATACTCGCTTTTTTCCTGCACTGTTATTTTTCCTGCTTATTTCCCCCTGAAATTATTTCTAAGTATGACCAGGAAATGTTTGCCTGCATTTTATTTTCATAGACTTGAAACAATCCTGGAATGCTTTTTTTAAAAATCATTTTATTTGGGGCTCATACAACTTTTATCACCATCCATACTTATTGTGTCGAGCACATTTGTATATTCATTGTCCTCCTCATTCTTAAAACATTTTTTCTTTCTACTTCAGCCCTTGGTAGCAGCTCCTCCTTTTTCCCCTTCCCTCCCTACTCCCCCCTCCCTGCTCTTTCACGAACCCTTGATCATTTATCAATTATTATTATTTTGTCATATCTTACATTGTCCAACGTCTCCCTCCACCCACTTTTCTGTTACCCATCCTCCAGGTAGGAGATTATATGTAGATCCTTGTAATTGGTTCCCCCTTCCTACCCCACCTTCTCTCCACCCTCCAATTATCGCCACTCTCGGCACTGGTTGTGAATGGGTCATCTGTCCTGGATTCCCTGTGTTTCCAGTTCCTATCTGTACCAGTGTACATCTTCTGATCTAGCCCGAATTGAAAGGTAGAATTGTGATCTCCTCAATGGGCAATTAGTTTGTTTGTTTTTTTACTTTTTGGAAACTAGCAGAGTATTGTAGATTTTAGTATTAAGGCCTTTGTTTGTTGTGTAATTGCTCAAGATGTTTTCCCAGTCCGTGGGCTCTCTTATTACTTGTTGAAGAGGGCATCTGCTTCCCATTGGATATTTTAGGGCCCATATCAAAGATCATTTGTCTGTATGCTGATGATTTTATTTCTGGGTTTTCTGTTCTTTTCCATTGGTCTGAGTATCTGTTATTATACCAGTATCATGCAGTTTTGACAACTGTGGCTGTATAATATATGCTAAAGTCAGGTAAAGCAAACCCTCCCACTGTGCCCTTTTTCTTGAGGAGTTCTCTGCTAATTCTAGGCTTCTTCCCTCTCCATATGGAGTTGGTAATCAGTTTTTCCATTTATTTGAATAGAAATGAGGGTAACTGTATCGGATTGCATTAAACTTATATAGTGCCTTGGGCAGAACTGACATCTTTACTTTATTGAGTCTTCCAATCCACGAGCATGGGATATTCTTCCATTTGTTGAGGTCACTCTTAGTTTCCTGTAATAGTGTTTTGTAGTTTTCTTCATATAATAGATTTTTTGTTGTTTTAGTCAAGTATATCCCTAGATATTTCAATTTGTGCTTGGCTATTGTGAAGGGTACTACCTTTTTGACTCCTCTTCTGTGGTCTTATTGGATGTGTATAGCAGTCTGATGGACTTCTATTTGTTGATCTTCTATCCTGCCACTCTGCCAAACTCCTCTATTGCTTCCAGTATTCCTCTTGTGGAGTTTTTGGGATTTTCCATATATAAAATCATATCATCTACAAAGAGTTTCACTCTTCCTTCCCCAGACAAATACCTTTGATGTCTTTTATTTGCCTTATGCTGTTAGCTAAAACCTCCAGCCCAATGTTAAATAAGAGAGGGTACAGTCTTTCATATGTTGAACCATCCCTACATCCCTGGTATGAATCCCACTTGGTCATGGTGAATTATTTGTTTTACATACTTTTGTATTCTATTGGCCAGTATTTTGTAAAGGATTTTTGCATCAATGTTCATTAAGGATATTAGTCTGTAGTTCTCAATTCTTGTGGGATCCCTGCCTGGTTTTGGTATCAGAGTTATACAAGCTTCATAGAAGGAGTTTGGGAGTTTGCCATCTTTTCCTATGTTCTGGAAGAGTTTGTGTAGGATTTGTGTCAGTTCTTCCCTGAATGCTTGGTAGAATTCTCCAGTGAAGCCATCTGATGTAGGGAATTTTTTTGGTGGTAATTCCTTGATAACCTTTTCTATTTCTTCTATTGCTATGGGTCTGTTGAGATTCTAGATGTCCCTCAGGGATAATCTGGGGAGAGATTGTTTTCCAAGAATTTGTCCATGTCTTCCAAGTTGTTGAATTCATTGGAGTACAGTCCTTCATAGTACTGTTTAATTATCCTTTTAATTTCATTAGGGTCTGTTGTTATGTCCCCTATTTCATCCCTCATTCTTGCTATTGAAATTTGTTCCCTCCTTTCTTTGGTTATGTTTTCCAGTGATCTGTCTATACTGTTCATCCTTTCAAAGAACCAACTTTTAGCAGGATTAATTTTTCCAATAGTTTTCTTATTTTCCCTCTCCTGGATCTCTGCCTTGATTTTTTTATTATTTCTTCTATTTGCTATTAGTAGGATTGTCCTGCTGACTCTGCTCTAGTTGCTGTAAATCTTTTGCCACCATATCAATCGTAAGTCTCTCTTCCTTTTCCATGTGTGCATGTATTGCTATGAAACTTCCGCTGCTAACTGCTTCTGCTGTGTCCCATAAGTTTTAGTACGTTGTGTTCTCATTTTCATAGGTTTCAAGAAAATTCATAATTTCATCTCTGATCTGGGCCAGTATACACTCCTTTTGCAATAGAGGGTATTCATCCTCCAATTATTTGCTCTTGTTTTCTTCATCTACCTTTTATTGATTTCCAGTCTTATGGTGCAGTGGTCAGAGAGAGGTTATATGATATCAATGTTTTTGAATTTATGCAGGTTCGCCTTATGCCCCAGAATGTGATCTGTCTTCAAATATGTGCTATGTGGGCTTGAAAATAATGAGAATTTTTATATTTGGATGAAAAGCTCTATAATTATCTATCATGTCAAATTGTCTAATTGTAGTATTTAGATCTCTAGCCTCCTTGTTGAGTTTTTTTTCCCTGTATCTATCTTTTTCAGAGAGTGGTAAATTGAAGTCACCTACTATAATTGTTGAGGCTGTGATCTCTTTTATCATCTTTTGGATCATTTGATGTATTCAGCGGGTCTCTCATTCGAGGAATATATGTTTAAAATGCTTACAGGTTCTTTGAATACCGTTCCCTTGAGCATTACATAGTGTCCCTCCTTTTCTTTTTTAGTGGCTTTCACTTTGAGGCAAATTTTATCCGAGATTAGGTTTGCAACTCCTGCTTTTTTTTTTTTTTTAATTACTGCTTGGTTGGTGTGCCTTTCTCCAGCCTTTGATCCTCAGCCTGTTTTTGTCTATAGTTTTGAGATGTGTCTCCTATAGGCAGCAGATTGCTGGGTTGTGTTTTGTAAGCCAGTCTGCTAGCCATACTCTTCTAATACCTGAGTTCAGGTCACTGATATTCAGGTTTATTATCTCCATCTGTGGACTCTATGATATCCTATACCTTTTGTGTTGGCTGTTTTCATACCTCCCTTTCTTATCATTGTGTTGTGCAAGTGTGTGTTGGTGTGTGTATCATTCTTGACTTCTTTCTACCCTTAAGCTAATGCTATCTTGGGGGCTGTTTTCTCTTTGTTGCCCTCTGGGTGGGGTTGATCTATGTGATGGTCTCTTATTTATGCTTGGTGAGTGCTTTTCTTCTGCCCACGCTGAGTTGGCAAGAATGTTTTCTAAGGCTGGGTTTCTTCTAACATATTCTTTGAGTTTTTCCTTGTCTGAAAGACTTTTACTTCTCCATCTATCTTGTTCAATAATTTGGCTGGGTAGAGTAGTCTTGGGTTTGTGTTATTTTCCTTCAAATTTGGAATATGTTACTCTATTCTCTCCTCTTCTTCATAGTGTCCGCTGATAGGTCTGAGCATATTCTTATTTGGGAACCTTTATATGTGATTGCTTGTTTTTCCCAAGCTGCTCTCATGATTTTCTCCTTTTCCTCAAAGTTGGATAGTTTAACTGTTATGTGCCTTGGTGACTTCTTGGGGTTAAGTTTAGCTAGTGTTCTTTCAGCCTCCTGAATGGTTGCCTGGTCTTCATTCATTAAGCTGGTGAAGCTTTCCTCCATGTATTCTCTCACTACTGTTGTAGATGACATCTGTCTTGTATCTTTCTCCAGTAATCCAATTGTTCTGATGTTGTTCTCTTCATACCATCAGACTTAGCTCTCAGGTTTTCTTCACTTTCTCTGATGATCATATTAGATTTTTGTTCACGTTTCTGAAAGTCTGCTTAGCTGTCCTCTAGGTCACTGGTGCGATTCACTGCCTCCTACAGTCGATTGGCGAAGTCCGTAAGTCTGTTATGGGTTTTTGTTATCTCGTCCCTAAGCTCTTGTATTTCCATTTGGTAATGGCCTTTATCTCCTCTATCATTTCATCCTTTTTTTCTGTATTGTTTCCCTTATATCTTATATGACTCCAATTAGCATTTTAAAATTTCTTTCTGTGGCAGATTAAGTCTGCTTCTTCTATGAATGTTGTTAGGTTCAGGAAATCTTCTGCTTTTTCCTTTTGTTTCCCCTGTTTACTCATTGAGATCGTTGGGCCTGATTGCTGTTTGTGTTGTGTTGTTTTAGAGGACCCAGTTTACATTTTCCAGGGAGTCAAAGAACAACAGCTCACTCTGGGAGATTGGTATGAATGCTTCTTCAAACTGCCTGCAGCTAATTTCACTAAGGAATTAGCCTACCACTTTATCATCCTGTGGCTCCACTCTTTCCCTAGTCAACCAGTATTCTGTTATTTTGAGGGAAAGTTGGATGGTCCTCTCAGGGGACGCTGGTTGGGTTCTTGTGGATTCATGAGGATGGTGATGTACAGGGTCATCTCACCAGAGCCATGATGGCATGACCCACGGCAGCTTGGGACACCGTAGAGGGTGTGCATGGGTGCCCACTGCAATGGGAGTGCCATAGAAGGATGGTGAGTTGCCCACTTTGATGGAGAGCACCGTAAATGGTAGACAGAATTGCCCTGGTGAGGTAGCTCGCATGGAGATCAGGCAGAGATTCCCACAGCAATGTGGAAGGCTGTCGAGTGTTGGCCATGCTGTTTTAGATAGTATGGCAGGTGGGAGGAAGTTCCCTCAGTCACATGGCACCACAGAGGACAGATAGGAGCTCCCAAGCAGGATTTTCCCTGAAGCACTAAGTACTGCATCAGTTGAAATTTACTTGGAAGGATTTGGGTGGTGTATCCACTGGTGGAGGGCGGGCGGGCTTCCCCAGCCTCAGGTTATGCCGCAGAGAGTGGAGCACTCCCTGGTGGGTGGAGGGCAAGCATGAATGCCCTAGACTAAGGGAAGTGGTCTGGAGATCAGCAGTGGGGTGTGTGTGAAAAGGGAAGAGTAGAAGAAAAATAGTAAAAAGGAAAAGGGAAAAACCCTAGAAGACTAAGTCTGCAGAGACCGTGGTGGGACAGAGAGAAGTGAGAGAATCAAAAGTAACAATATAGCTGAGCCCTGATTCCTGAACTTGGGCCTGGAGGAGTTTAATCCCTGCCCCAGGGTTATGGAAAGCTGTGGCTATATTGAGATAAAGCCCCTGCCCTGGCTCCAAATTATCCTGGCTCCACCAGAGACCGTGGCAGGGCTAAGGTCAAATCCTAGCCAGCCTTCACTGTGTTAAACCAAAAGCCCCCAGCCCCTCTAAATCTAGTGGATCTGTGCCTCTTTATCTTTATGATGATCCTCCTGTAACCCAGCAGTGTTGAATTTCCCTCTGATTAACTCTCCTGAGCTGATTCCCACAGAGTCCCTCTGGTATGTGTTACTCACTCACCATCTTTCCAGTAGTTCAAGGTCCTGGAATGTTTTTATGTAGTTTTTATAGCTAATGTCTTTAATGAGCTACAATTTATTTCAGTGCATGGCAGGATAAAGTTACTATTAGATTTTCTTTCTAAAGAATTGGATAATTTTCCTAATACTTATTAGTAAATAAACCACATGACATTTAAAATTCATATGTGTATTTCAATCCCGTATATCGCATGGTTTATCTATGAATTCTGGAATCTGTCTGACTTGTACTGAGCTCTGCACTCTCTGTCACTAGCTCATAGAGATAATCCTCAGCTGGTCATTCTTTACTTTTCATCTCAATAATTTATTTTTCACGTGAACTTTGAAATTACTTTTACAAATTGTGATGAAAATCTTATTAGGCCTGTAATTAGAAACATTGAACCCTTAAATTTCCCTGATTAAAAAGAGAGAGAGGGAGATCTTTATGTATTATTTTGTAGTTAAATTCAAAACTTAGTTTAAAATTTTCATTAGTTCAGAGCATATATACATATAATCATATATATTTATTACATTTATGTATTTGTTAGAATATATCTCACATAGTTTTATAAATATTATTCTTATATATTTCACAAAGAAAACTCTCAGTACTACTTAATGAATTGAAAGAATTTCTGATAATTCGGAACAGGTGATACTACTTTAGCTTGAAAAGTACAACAGTTGGGGTCAGTCCTTTGTTGGAGCATTTAACATATCCATTAACAATGCCTTCCTGTTCATTCTTGGCTACTTCTGGAATGCATTTTTCTTGGAAGAAAAAGAAGTGCTAATTTAAGAGTCAGTTAGAAAGAAAAGAAAGGCAGTCCCAGAAAACACGTTCTTACAGAGGGCAAGAACGCCACTGTTTTTCAGACTGATGACATTAGACTTATTGGCAGAGTAGTATCAGTTAAAGAAAATATTTCACAACTTTATTTCTACTTGCCCTTGTTACTCTTCAAAACCTAGAGATGTAATGGTCATAATCCGTGCACACCTATCCTGCCAGGTTGCTAGTGGTAATGCTTCCAAAGGTTAGCAGATACTCCTTGTTGTCAGGGACACTGTGACTACGTATCTCTTGTGTGTTTATGTACAGGCATTGGTGTTGAGTGTGTGTGTGTGTGTGTGTAAAGGTACATGCCAATATAACACAAAAGTCCAGAAGCACTGCTTCCTATGATTCTGAAATATTTTTATTTTCAAATCATGTTATTCAAATGTGATTTATATATTTGTGGCTTTATGTATTTATCTAGTTTTATCATTGTTAATAAACATGAATTTTATGAATAATGCAGACATCTCATAGTAAAATCATAGTGTAAAGTTGTTATCTTCCCAAGCCAAGGACACTTAATATACATTTTAGACTTCTCATCTGTGACATGGGAATAATAATATTAGTAGTATCTGCTTCAAAGATTGTTGCAGATACTACTAAATAAGATGACGAGAATGAAGCACTAAGTAGAGAAACTGACAAAATATGTGCTTATCCGTGATCCCTTTGATAGAGGCAAGGATTCCTGATGTGAGGGATCAGCATAAGCACCATAATGAAGGTCTTTAGTGTGGTGGCAATTGTGAGGGTCACATAGAACTAGTGTTTTTCTATTGAACATAAAGTTACCATGACTCAGAGTCAATTCCACCACAGCTGAGAAGGACAACACACCATGAGGGAGGTTATACTACTTCTTTAATTCTATTCCTAATCTGTTGGGTGAAAAATGGCAAGGCTTGCCTGAGACATATTTGTTAAAAGAAAGTTCCTGTCACTTTTTTGTTAAGCTCGGCGTTTATAATTCCTGTTGGTACCTTGAATGCAGTTGTGAGTGGGTGTGTATTTCTGTCTATGGATGTACAGTAATGAAGGAAGTGGGGATATAATTCAGAAAGCAAGCAAGTTGATAAGTCAAGGGGAGTCTCATAAAGAGCATTCTCTCTATGGGTTAATGTGACCCAGGTCTAACTCTTAGAAATTGTATAGTCATGAACTTTAATTGTGTTGATCCATGAAAGATTTGTGAGAGAATCATAGAAAAGGAACCAAAGTTAGGAAGCATCTAGCATTTTGAGGGCCTGTTACTCACAAAGCCTGTGTTACATTATTGGGGGCCATGAGGCTCAGTCAGAGCCTTGCCTGTCCGGAGCTATGAGGTCCGGCCATTTTCTTGATCTTTATTGCCTGAGCTCTGTAACTTTCCACAGGAACCGTTTTTTCTGTGGTCATTGTTCTCAGGGAAACACCTGCGGCTTGCTTCCCCCATTTATTCTCAGGGAAACACCTGTGGTTTGTTTCCCTTTCCCTGGCCTATATAAGCTGTAGCCTTTTACTCAATAAGCGAGACTTGATCTGGCTACTTATCTTGTCTCCATTTCTCGTGTCTCTTGTCCCCCCAATTCCCACTCCCTCCTCCAGGGTCCGCATTGTAGTTCCCACGGGTCTGGACATTACATAATTTGTAAATGTTATTTCATTTAATTCTAACAAGACCCCTTTCAAGAAGGAAGTGGGGAAGAGACAGCATCATAGAGAGTTTAAATTGCTTAACCAAGGTCACTGAGTGAGTAACAGGCCCTCAAAATGTTAGCTAGGTATGTTTTCCAAGCTCGCCCTCACTCTTTTGATATGACAGCCTCCCTTAGGGACTGGTACACATTTAGTTAAGATATAAACCAGACTAAGAAGACATTATTTTAATGTAGTGCATTTAATCATCCCAGTGAGTGAACTATGTAACTCTGCCATTTAGGGCACTTACTAACGATAACATATTATTTTAATCAGCAGGAAATTCAGAAAGTCTTGATGGATAATTATTCCAGACAACAAAATTTATTGCATTCTCTTTCACTGACTCACTCACTCACTAATCACTAAAGGCTATCAAGTGGATGCTGGCTCATGGTGACATTCTAGGACAGGTGGAACTGCCCTTGTGGTTTCTGAGACTGTAACTATGGGAATACAGAGTCTGGTCTTTATCCCCTCTGACACAAATGCCTGGTCAAATTTTGATATATATTTTTAAAATTTTCTCTTCCTTCAGATTGACCTCTGCTCTGACCACCAAGCCTGCAGAAAGCAAGCGAGGCATCATGGAAAATATTTTCTTCCTCCTTGTCTTTTGTGGCTTAAGGGAGCCCACCTGCTGACCTGAGAGTGGCGAGATGTACTTGTGGTCAAATGAACAGATGCATAATTGAGCCTGCTTTGACCTGTGAATGTGTCGACCCCTGTGTCCTCTACTTGGTCTGGTCTAATTCACCAGAGATCTACTAAGTATTGGATCCAAAGCCCCAGCTAAATGATGGTGATGATTTGCTTGGCTCTATCTTCTGAACTTGTTCCTCTATGATACTTGTCAAGTAGAGTAAAATAAAATTTAGATATTTCCGGATCTTGGTTGAAGTAACAATGTATCACGCTAATCTCATCGTTGTTGCCAACATTCTTGGTATGTCTGCCAGATTTAGTTATTTTTCTCCCGAAGACACAGCTAGACAAACACTGCTGAGTCTTTGGTCTTACATCCCTAAGAAAACGCCATATAAACAAAACTGCTAAAAGACTTTGTCTTCAGACAAAATAATAACATTCCAGTATTCCTTCATTTGAAGCCCATTCAGATTGTGCCTTGCTGAGAATGAATTCCAATGGCAATCTTGCTTTAATGGACCTTATGATTTCTCCAGATGTTTAGCCCTGAATTTTCAGTCTTCCTTTTCAAGTGGCTTAACTCTCTACTTAGCTCATTTTCCTTTTTCTTTCCATTACAGTAGCTTACTGTATTTCTGGCTTTGAGGACATTTAATAGCCCATTTATGTTCTGATTTCATTAAGTAAATGGGTTGTTGATCATTCTCCTAAAGACATATGGGTCATCTAAATGGAAAAAGTATAGGAAAACTTGTTTGTTTTTTTAAACAGAAGTGGTTGGACATGGGAAGCCTGGGGGTATTGTGGTTACACATTGGAGTGAAATCCACTTGGTTGGCAGTTCAAAACCACCAGCAGCTCCGGGAAGAAAGACTGGTCTTTCTACTCCCATAAACAGTTACAATCCTAGAAACTTTCAGGGGGCCACTGAGAGTCAGCATTGACTCAATGGCAATTAGTTTGGATATCATAATGATCATATGTGACAGAAATCTGAGGAAAGTTTACTCATCCTCATTCTGTGAGCACACACTGAAAATAGAAGACATAATCATTCTTTTATTATCTGAACTATATGCATTACTTAAATTATTTCCCTCTCTTTTTATCTAGGAAATAGAGAGCACTTCTAACTAACTTCAGAAAGTAAAGCAGTTGAGAATAGCAAGAGGGAAGAGAGCATTTTCAAAATCACATGTTCCTGTAGTTTGGTACCACCTAGTTGGCTGTAACTCATAATGACCTTCTATATAAATCCTCGCATTCTCTGTTTGCAACCATAATCCATTTGTTGTCAGCAGTCATATCCCTCATGCCACATTCTCTTCTAGATTCAGTATGAATTTTGGGCATCTCTCTGTTGATATACTGCTGCAGTCATTGCTGGATGATCGTCAGCCAAATTGTACTTGCATGTGATATTAATGATATTTCAGTTTGTTGAACCACTTCAATTTGAATGCCATCAATTCTGGAAGTCTGATTTTTGATAATACCTTCAGTGAAACTTGGACTACTTTCTTTAATGCTATCTGGTCTTGATCATATATTACCTTTTGAAATGATTGAATGCTGATAAGTTCTTTTTGATAAAGTGACTTTTTATTCTTTTCATTTCAAATGATGTTTTCTATGTCATTTAATATTTTACGCATCTATTCCCTCCAGTTGCAACTCAAGGCTTGAATTTTTCTGTTTGTTCTTATAGCTGGAGACATGGCCTTTTAACACTCACGTCGTATCCATTTTAGTGCTGCAAACTAGATCTTATTTAGATATGTATTAACAAGATAGTACAAGTTTATTTTGGTGTAAAACATTTTCGATTCATGAATTTTTTTTTTCATATTACACATTGACCATGAACTTTTTGAAAACACTGTATTATTTGTTTGATTTGATGCTTTTCTTTATTGAGCCACAGTCCTGAAGTAAAAATTATAATACCTGTCATGTTTCATTAAAACGAACATGTAGTTTGCTAAACAATTATTCTAATTTTTTAGAATATAAAATTATGGAAGGAATGAACACTTAGCTATGTGCTTTGAATGATGTGTGCTAAAACAAACTACACGCCATTGGGGATGATATAACCACAACCACAGCATAGCACACACATACTCAGATTACTTAAACACTGAGCATGTCGCATTCACCACAAATTATTCCAAAATTATAGGATAGTTATAACCCATTCTTTAATTGCCAGGGTTACATTACTTTTCCTGACATTAAATATAAAATGGTTATTGGAAATACATTCATTTTTGTTTTAATGGAAAGTACATGAATTACAAATTGGGATATCAAAAAGTGAACATCACTCTCACTAAAGCAAATGCACAGCAAAATCTAGACCATGGGACTGAACTCATCCTTCTGCTTGAACGCAACAAAACACATTCTATGTTAATGATTCTTATACTTATGGATGTTTCAAAAGAAAATAATTTTCCTATTAGAATATTCCTAATCAAAATTAAGGTTGTATTTTAAAGAATCATGTAACTAGAAGGACTTTGAATCACTTCTGCATTTCTGTAAGTCTTTTCTCATTCTGTTTAACGTAAGTTATTTTGGCCCAAACAAATACCAGGGCATTCAATGAAGGTACTTTCTGTAGATGGGAAAAGGAGAAGCCAAAATATACATACTTGGAAATTGAAAAGCACACTAAAATGATATAAGCAGAATTGAGAGAGTGTCTTTTATAAAGGAGATCCATAAAAAAGTATTATATAGAACATTTAAATGGTATAGAATTTATCTTGGGTGAGAAATTATGAGCATATCATGGATATTTCATGGGAAATCACCTTAGAAACTGAACCTTTTGGATATTCTGGAAGTATTTAAAACGTTTTGGAATATGTTCCAAGTTTAGAAAATGGAACACTATTTCAATTAGTCAAGTGTTTGAACAAAGTCACAGGATAATAGCATATTTGGGGACAGAAAGGTCAGCCCCATTATAATCCAAAGTGATCACAGAGATTGACCTTTCCTGTTGTTTTTGATGTTATGCTTAGGTGCCATCAAGTCTGTTTCAATGAATAGCCAATGACGCACAGGACAAAACCCAGTACAACAGAATGAACGCCTGCCTGGTCCTGTACCTCCATCAAAACTGTTCCTATTTGGGTTCATTGGTGGAGCTGTGGTATCCATCTATCTGCTCAAGGGCCTTCCTCTTTTTGGCTGCCCTTCCACTTTGCTGTTTAATATCATTTTTAAGGGGTTGGTTGCTATTAATAACATGTCCAAAGTATGTGAGACAAAGTCTCTCCATCATTGCTTCTACGGAGCATGCTGGCTGTGCTTTGTCCAAGACAAATTTGTTGATTCTTTGGGCTATCTATGGACCTTTCCTAGTTTGGCACAATTGAAGGCAGAGAGTAGAAGGACATCCAAGTGCTTGCACGGACATTAGAAGTTTGGAATGAGGAAAGATGGAAATAATATGTTCCAAAGTAACAAAATTTAGGGACATATGAACCAGAAAATGAGACCTAGCACTTCCAGTCATGTCCATTATCAGTAAATGCATGCTTTCAGAGAAACAAGACACCAGACTTTCTTCTTCATTTGTAGGTACAAGTCCCCTCTTAGTTTTGATTATAGTATTTGCTAGGGACTTTTTATATAAGATTTATGAAAAAAGGAAACCTGCTTGCCACCCAGAGGTAGCTCAGGACTCACTTCTCAGACTCCGATGGCAGTTGTATAGAGAGTTATAAGGGTTGTAAGAGTCCCCCAATAAAGTGACTTGTTTTGAAAAGAGATATGCTGAGCATGTTCTTACTTTCTGGTTTTCTAACTGAGGTCTTTGTATACTTTGTTATAATAATTGACTTTATCTTCTTGATCAGCCCCTTGAAGTTTTACACTCATCTCTTTGACTTCATCATTTCTTCCATTTTCTCTAGATATACTATAATGGAGAGCGAATTTCCGAGTCTCTTTCGACTTTGCAAGGGATATCTTTGGTGATGTCAAATATGTCTTGACTGAAAGCAGAGAATACCAGAAAGATGTTTATTTGTGTTTTATTGACTAAGATCATTAAAAAAACAACAACCCTGTGGATAATCTTGGTAAGAATGGAATTCAAGAACACTTGACTGTGCTCATGTGGAACTTGTGGATGGATCGAGAGGCACTTGTGCAAACAGGACAAGTGAAAGCTGCATGGTTTAAAATCGGGAAAGGTACGTGTGTGGGTTACAGCCTCTCACCATACTTCGTCACTTTGTATGCTGAGCAAATAACCAGAGAAGGGAGGTTATATGAAGGAGACTATGGCATCAGGATTGGAGGCAGATTTTTTTTTTCTTTTTAAAAATAATTTTGTTGGGGGCTTCTACAACTCTTATCACAATCCATACATACATCCATTGTTTCAAGCACATTTGTACATTTGTTGCCCTCATCATTCTCAAAACATTTGCTTTCTACTTGAGCCCTTGGTATCAGCTCCTCATATTTCTCCCTCCCTCCCACCTTCCCTCCTTGGTGAAACCTTGATAATTTATAAATTATTATTATTTTGTCATGTTTTACACTGTCTAACGTCTCCCTCCACACACTTTTCTGTTGTCAGTCCCCTTGGGAGGGAGTTATATGTAGATACTTGTGATCATTTCCCCCCTTTATAACTCACTTTCCCTTTACCTTCCTGGTATCACTACTCTCATTATTGGTCCTGAGGGGTTTATTTATCTGTCCAGGATTCCCTGTCTTTCCAGTTTCTATCTCTACCAGCGTACATCCTCTGGTCTAGCCAGATTTCTAAGGTAGAATTGGGATCATGATAGTGAAGAGGGGTGGGAAGAAGCATTAAAGAACTAGAGGAAAGTTGTAGGTTTCATCGTTGATACACTGCACCCTGACAGGCTCGTCTCCTCCCCGCAACCCTTCTGTAAGGGGATGTGCGGTTGCCTATAGATGGGCTAGGGTCTCCAATCTGCATTCCCTCTCATTCACAATGATATGATTTTTGTTCTTTGATGCCTGATACCTGATTCTATTGACACCTTGTGATCACACAGGCTGGTGTGCTTCTTCCATGTGGACTAAGTTGCTTCTCAACTAGATGGCAGCTTGTTTATCTCCAAGCCTTTAAGACCCCAGATACTATATCTTTTGATAGCCAGGCACCATCAGCTTTCTTCACCACATTTGCTTATGCATCCTCTGTCTTCAGTGATCATGTCAGGAAGGTGAGCATCATGGAATGCCAGGTTAATAGAATGAAGTGTTCTTGCATTGAGGGAGTACTTGAGTAGAGGCCAAATGTCAGTCTGCTACCTTAATACTAACCCTACAAATATATGCACATAGATCTATTTCCATATCATTATATATAAATATATTTACATATATAAATGATTGTATTTAGAGCTCTATAAACGCCCTTTGTGGAGGCAGACTTATTAGCAACTTTGACATGCAGATAACACAGCCTTGTTTGCTTGAAGTGAAGAGGTCTTGAAGCACTTGCTAATGAAAATCTAGGATCCCAACCTTCAATATGGATTATCTAATAAGTGGAGAAATGGTTGAAATTCTCAAGGATTTTTGTCTTGCTTGGATCCATAATCAATGCCCATGAATCAGCAGTCAAGAGCTCCAAAGACACATTACATTAAGTAAATCTACCTATAAAAGGCCTCTTTAGAGCATTGAAAACAGGAATGTTGCCTTGAGGACTAATGTGTACCTGACCTAGCCATGGTATTTTCAATTGTCTCATATGCATATGAAAGTTTGACATTGACTACAGAAAACCTAAGATGAATGGATGCATTTAAATTATGGTACTGGGAAGAGTATCGAAAGTGCCATGGACTGCTAAAAGGATAAACCCATCTGTATTGCAAGAAGTACGGCCAGGATGCTCCTTAGGAACAAGGACAACAAGGCTTTCTCTTACATACCCTGGGCATGATGTCAAGAGATCAGTCCCTGGGGAAGGACATCCTGCCTGGTAAACTGGAAAGACCGGGGGGAAAAAGAAGGCTTTCAAGGAGATGGACTGATACAGTGGCTGCAATGATGGGCCTCACAAGGACAACTGTGAAGATGGTGCAGCATTGAGTAACGTTCTGTTCTGTTGTATATAGAATAGCTATGAATCAGAACAGACTGGATGGCACCTAATAGTATATAATAACTTCTGACATACACTTTAATTTTTTTCTTTCCTGCCTTGTGGATGACCTTTTCCTATTTTCATGGCTTATGGTCTTGATGTCCTCCTATACCTCATCTCATCAGGTCTTCTGTGATTAGTGTTCAGTGCAGCAAATCTGTTCTTGAGATGACCTTAAAATTCATGTGGGATAGACTCCAGGTAGCATTTTGGCTTGCATGGACTTGGTTTAATTTTTTTCAGCTTTAACCTGAACTTACATATGATCCACAGACAGCCCCTGTCATGGTTTTAGCTGCTGCTATGGAGCTTCTCCATCTTCTCTTCCAACAGATGCAATCAATTTGATTTCTGTCTATTCCATCTGGAGAAGCCCATTTGTACAGTTACCTTTTTGTGTTGTTGAAAAAGGTATTTTCTATGAACAAATCTTTGGTTTTGAAAAATTCTGTCATGTGATCTCCAGCTTCATTTCTTTACCAACACCACTTTCTTTAGCTCTTGCTCCTTCCTCTTCATTTCCAGTGTTTGCATTCTTATTGCCAATAACTATCAATGCATCTTGATTGCACTTCTGATCAATTTTTGACTGAAGATGTTGATACACTGTTACAATTTCATTGTGGTTGGTGCATATATTTGAATAATAGTTGTATTGATTGTTTTCATTGAGGGTTGATACATATAGTCCTATCACAGATAGCATTGTACTTCAAGGCTGATTTTGAAGTATTCTTTTTGACAATGAATGCTGTTCCATTCTTCTTGATTGTGCCAGTCAAACTATAAGTATATGATTTTCTGATTCAAAATAGCCAGTATCATTCAATTTCTGCTCACCCGTGCCCAAATATATTGATCTTTATGTGTTCTATTTCACCTTTGATGACTTCCAGTTTTCCTATATTCATACATTGCACATTCCAAGTTCTAATCATTAGCATATTTTTATATCTGGTTCATCTTACCTCGAGTTGTGCCCCACCAGCAAATAAAAATCCTGAAGGTTCCACTCCCAGAGGTTTCATCCGACTCACATCACCATGGTTGACTCCACTCCTGTGGGGGAGGCCCACAGCCATCCTCCCAGTTGCCAGACTGCAGTGGGCCCCACTCCCTGCTGTAAAAGACAATGGGCACCTGCAGACATCTATTTGGCTCCGGAAGGTGGGGTTTACACCCTACAGATAATGGTTCCTATGGAGATCTAGGGAATAGGTCAAAGTTAAGCCACCATCCTAAATCTAGGATCTTCCCATCTTGTCACATGTATAACCCCAATCCCTCCCCTTCCTATTGTGTGTATGACCCTAGACCACCCCCCTCTCATTACTGTATTACCCATAGGACAGCCCCTTCCAGTGAAGTATGTCCTCACCTGTAATTAGGGGGCTTGCACGTCCCCAGAGAATATAAAAGTTCTGGGCTAGCATTAGATCTCTCTCTCTCCCTCCACGTGGACTATCATGCGGGGCAGAGGTGACCACGCTACCATGAATCGTGTCTGACTCCATTTATTACAATACTTCTATCTCTCATGCTCTCTACAACTTTACTATGATCTTAACTTTTTATCGCTGTACAATTGCATCTACCGGACCCGTAATGATGTGTTAGGGGCTGGCTTCCCCTGACACATTCCAAGATTTAAGTACTGCCCTGGATCTAATTTTCCATATACAGAAATCTAAAGAGACATTTCTACGCTGTTCTATAGGGCAGAATGAGTGCAAATTAACTCAGTAGCAGTGAATTCATTCACTGAGTTAATTATAAACAAATTTACTGAGCACTTTCTACCCCCCATGGAACCCTGGTGGGCCTGTTAGTTAAGTATTGAACAGCTAACCACAACATTAGTGCTTAAAACCTACAAGTCACTTCTTACAAGAAAGATGACATTACTTCTTTAGGGTTTTGGCAGGGGAGATTGAGGAGTAATAGGAAGCTAAAACTAATGGGATGAAGAAAATGTTCTAATTTTTTTTCCATCTTGCAAATACTAGGCTGGATCTTGGTGGTGGCTGAGGAGGTGATGAAGAGGCAGTAGTAAGAATTATTTGGATAAAGGCAAGGTCAAGCCCTTAGTTCCCCTTCAGATATGGTACTGAACTTACATCCAGTGCTCCATTCTTAGTCAGACAATAGACTCTCTAGGGGAACAATCACTGCGAAGGTCATAAGTTAGAACAATCAAACATTTGTTTGAGGGAAGGGGTGGCATTTACTTAAGTACAAAGTTCATCGGTTGGGAAAGATGGACTAATAGAAGCAGGGAACAGAGGGAAAATCACGGCAAGTGATGGTACAAAGAGCAGATAGCAATGGATGCAGCGAAACAAAGTGTGTGTGAGTTGTTGCATGGAAAACTAAGGATTCACTCTGTAAACCTTTACCCAATTCACAATAAAAATTGTAAGGCTTTGAAATGCAATTGATTTATTGAAATAATATCTATAAATAATGAGTAATAAATATTGATTCTTTATGTTATGCAGGTGTCACACTTTTCTCCATGTAATTAAGAAGTTCAATGATCAGATACGACACAAAGAAGCCTTTAGAAGATTGCAATGTTTATTAAGGGAAGAGTCCTCGTTATTCTTGTTTCAGTGGTTAGGTGCCATCGAGCTGCCGCCCACATGCATCGCAACCCTACGTACAACAGAAGGAGATACTGCCCGATTGTGCACCAGCCAACAGTGTGTGTTCTTGTCCCTCCTGCCCAAAACGAAGCTCATTGCCATCGAGTTCATTCCAAGACCAGCAAATCTACTCCTCCTATGAACAGATGAGGTAACTACAGACTACAGAGAGGCATTCTACACTCTACAAATATTCGGGGCATTATGTGCCAGGCACTTGATTGGTGCAGGAGATATAAAAGTAAACAGAACATGGTACATGTACTCACAAAGCTCAATGCCAAGGTAATGAGGGCTGAGTGTTCACTTAGTGAGACATTATCTTATCATATAATAAACATTGTGAGCAAAGCATATGCAAGGTGCTCCACCTGCAGGTTTGGGAAGAGCTCCCACAGAAGGTCCAATGTGAGCTGAGCAGGGAAGTAAGCAGAAGCCAGCCGGATACAGAGACTGCTAAGGTGAAGGAAAGCATAGTGCACTTAGTTAACTCCAAGACTGTCAGAGGATTCTTATCCTGGAATTAGGATAGGCGGTCTCCAGGCTCCCAGTTCAGTTAAAGTCTACCTCTTTCCTTAAAATCTACCTCTTGCTCTGGGTTTTCTGCCAAGTTTTTGATGCCTCAGCACACATAGTATAGAAATACTCTTGCATAGAAAAAACAAAGCACATGTGGGCCATTCTTATCTAGCTGTAAACATGGAGCTTTTTCCAAACGCTTTTGATTAAAACATCTTCTTACAGGGATCATGACTTCAAGAGAATTTTGAAAATTCTATATATCTCCCCCTTGAACATCTCACTTGGGCTATGTCCATAAAGTTCATGTGACCAGAAGGGATTTTGAAAGAGTTCAAGAGAGCATATAGGGATGGGGTTCGGTGGCAGTGGAGTTATCCCCCTGGGCACAGAAACTAAAGGGGCCACTATCTATAGCGTGGCTAATGAGTCTAGATGCTGAAAGATGGAGATATGAGGCCAACTAGAGGAGCCACGGGAGAAAGGGCTGAAGATCTACTCTCAACAAAGGAATCACTCTCAAAGACTTTGCCCTCTGAGGGGTCTCCTCTGACACACCCGGGGTTGCCTTGAGTTAGAATTTCCTTGTCAGCAACATGTTTGTTTTGTGTCTGCCTCTAAAGAATTTTAACGTAAAAAGCTGACCAGAATTATGCTTTTAATATCATCATATGCCATCACTTCTCAGCAACACTGATCATAGATAACTCCTCTGTAGTAAGACACTGTGGTCTTTCACTCCTTTTGAATGTCAGTGCTTTTACTATAGACCTGCACACGCATATAAAACCAAACTCATTTGGCTTTCTATACATCAGAAGTATCTATACCAACAGTCTATTCAGTACATATTAGTGTAGGTTCTCCCATTTCATTTTGTAGTAGAGTTGGAGCAGTCCAAATCACACATACAAGAACCCTGAATTATCCAACTCACTAAAATTATTCTTATTTCTTTCCAATGATGATCCTCATCTCCTCAAGTCTCACACAGCAGTGTCCGGCTAAGATCACTGTGTGCCCCTGATGCTGTTGCTTCTGCAAGCACCGGTCACGGGGAGCAGTCCTCACTCATCCTCTCTGGCTGGGCCGTCTGGCAGGTGCTTGGTGGCGTGAACACGGAGGGATCTTTAATTCCCAGCTGTATGTCGAAGAATCTCGTGGACAATATCACACTGTAATTTTGGGTGAAGGTTTCCTGCACAGGGTAACAATCCTTGGCAGTATAAATGCCAATCCAGGTTTCATCTGGAAGGGGAAACAAAATGGACTTTTTAATGTCAAAAATGGACAAAATTTGACAACATTCTTGGGGTAGGAGTACGAGCAGCCGAGCGAGAACAGCTTCATATTTATGCTCAAACACAGGCTGATCTGGCACCCAGACTGTGGCTACTGGTCTGGTTGCTGCAACTTGAGGCAATGATGTTGGGAGGAAAAGAAGGCACCAGTTAGAGAAATGCTTTTCATGTCACCGATCACAACCAAGTGTAAGCCAATAAAAGCCAACGTGGCCCTAGAAGATTTGGCGTTTCAAAGAGAATGTGAGTGTGCCGCCCTTAGCAACACGAATACACGTGGGGCCTTACATGTGCGGTGCTGTCATTTTTCTCGGTTGCCATCAGCTCAAGCCCGTGGAAACCCATGGTACAGAGCAGAATCGCTGCACAGGGACCTTGACGCTGGGATCTGTTGGGAGTAGGTCCCTAGTGCTTTCTTCCAGGGCACCTCTTGATGAGTTTGAACTGCCAACCTTCCAGCTCATAAATGTGGAGTCCTGAAGCATTTGTGCCACCCAGAGACCCAAGTGCGGTTTAAACAAGTTAATTCACTACATATATTTCCCTGCCTTACAGATGCTTAAACTTTAAAAAAAATTTAATCCCCAAAGACGTCCTTACATGCTCTTGCTGATTTCCGATCCGACCACTCTTGGACCATTATCTGCTCCTGGGGTCCCCCGATGGAATACTGATCTTCAAAGGTGGAGTTCTGCGGAATGTCAAGAGGATCCCAGGGGTTGGTCAGGGCAATCTTTGAGCATTGCTTGGTAGCTTGTTCAATCTGAAACATCACCCCATCCTTATAGAGGAGAATGTATTCAAATAATCTGAAAGAGAGGTGAAAAGAGAATCATGCTTTTACAGGACAATCATCAAGAAGGCCCTTTTCAAAACAAAGGCCAAAGACTTTTTACATTTTTTAAATTGTGATTTGAGTGAAAGCTTACAGAGCAAATTGGTTTTTAATTCAAAAATTCATACTATGCTGTTTTAATTGCAGTCGCCAGAATGCACCTGTTTTCTTTTCATTTCTTCCCTGTGGTTACCGTCCCTTCATTGTCCTTTCCTACCCTTTCCTGTCTTCTGAGCTTTACCCGTGGGCAAATGCTTCCCCTTTGATCTCCTATGATTGGTTTTTCCCATGAGTGTACCTTCCTGGTGTTAATGTTTGTTTGTCTTACAGGATCTTTTATCATTTGGTTAAAATTTGAGCTATGGGGTTACTTCATTTCCAGGTTTGAAGGGTGACTAAAAGCCATTGCAATGGGGGTTCCACCAGCCTCTCTGAGACCAGTGAGCCTCGCATGAGTTTATGATTTTGAGATTTGTCCCATTTTATTCTCCCTCTCTCTCCAGGACCTCCCACTGTGGTCCTTTTCAGAGTGGTTGGGGAGTGGTAGCAGCGTGGTTCCATTGAGTTCGTCTGGTCGCAGGGTTGGCCAAAGGCCTTTGATATAAATAATTTTTCAAATAAGTGTTATTTTTCTGTTTATTTATTAGGTCATCCAGGAGCTCTGGTGGCATGTAGGTGATGCATTGGACTGCTACCTGTGAGGTCAATGGTGGGAAGACCCCAGGCACTCTGCGGGAGAAAGACAGGGCTTTCTACTCCCATGAAGAGTTACCATCTCCAGGACTCACAGGGGCAGCTCTACCCTGTCCTGTATGGCTGCCGTGAGCAAGGATCACCTCGCTGGCAGTGAATCCAGTTTCTGCTTTTGTTAGGCAGCCCCTAGTGTATTTATAAAATAAGAGTACGTGAACAAGTTCAATGTGAGGAACCAAAACAGAGAGGTCAGAATCTCATACCCACTCAATATTTACCCAGTAGCTCCTATATGTCAGACCTGGTGCGTAAGATATAAAAAGAGGAATATATGGCCAGGAGTTTGGGGCATTGGTGATCGGTGATCAAATTCTCCCCATCTATGTAGGAGGGTACCGCTGTGGGCTAGGCACCGGCCTGCTAACTGAAATGATGGCGTTTCAAACCTTTCACTCCATGGGAGAACGATACGGCTTTCTGCTCCTGTAATGATGTACAGTCTCAGGCACCTCACACAGGACTTCTAAGAGTCAGAATCAACTTGATGAGAGTGGGATTGGTTAGGTCTGGCTAATGTCAGTGGAGGCTTGTGTGTTGGGATGATGCTGAACACTTTTTTGGCAGAACTTCTGGACTCAGATGGACTAGGAAGAAAGGCCTCATGGGCTTATTCTGAACATCAGCCAATAAAAACCTGTGGATCACAACCCCCTGAGGCCAGCATCATGAGTCTAGGATAAGCAAGAAGCCCACTGAGGACTGGACAGGACCAGGCACCACACTACATTGCCACTAGTGACTTATCGTCATAAAGGGTTTTGGTGAGAATCGGCTCCTCCCTTACAGAGGCTGCAACTACCAAAGTTAGAGGGCTGAGGGATGGGGAGCAAATGGCTTTGCTTAGCTGAGTTTGTCTGTAAACTCTTACATTCCTTTGGTGATCACGTGTGAACCCTGCTTGCAGAATGAAATTAAAACCAAGAAGAAGCTGAGCCCGGGAGTGTGCACCAGCTAGTCAAAATGGGAACTTTCAATGGGAATAGAAAACCTCATTTTTGCCTCCCTTGGAGCAGCTGATGGTTTCCAACTGCTGACCCAAGCCTCAAGTGGCATAGTGGCTCAAGCTTTCAGCTGCCAGGCTACTATCCAAAAAGTCAGCAGTTCAAAACCACCAGCCACTCTGTGGATGAAAGATGAGGCTTTCTACTCTGGTAAAGAGCTATAGTTTTAGAGCCTACAAAACTGTGTCTTACAGGGTCACCATAAGTCAGAATTGACTCAGTGGCATGGAGTTTATGGTCACAATAGTACTTTTAAAAATCTTATGGGAAATATAAGCATGATCTGATTTTCTATAGTGAGATATAGTCTCCTTACTTGAAACATGATTTGAGTTGGATTGAAAGCATAACATTCAAGTGAGAGGGAGTAAAAGAGAAGAAGAAATAAAGTAAGTGTGCATCTTCTGAGAGAGCTAATGCTCAAACTCCAAGCCAACCTCTTGCACTATACAGGTAGGGCTCGCAGAAGTGGTTTGGGCTGGATTGCTACTGTTTTCTTGCCTGCAGTCGGGGAAAATATTTGCAATGACAGAAACATTCCGGTGGACTTTCAGAACCTAAGCCATTTGTCAATACCTGTAAACGAAATCTGTATCCATGTCATTGTGGAATCTTTGTCAGTGCACACATCGTGCTCTGCGATACTTTCAAGATAGTGGGCCATGCATGCAACCTCTCTAGCGCATCATCACAGAGATCATGGTCTTCCCCCTTTTTTCCTCCAGCACCCACACTACCTTCATTAGCATTGGCTGATGCTTTCCCCATTGCTATCTAGGGCCTGGGCTCGATGGTCCTTCCCAGCTTTTGCCGAAACTCTAGTTCTCAGCTTGGCAAACTGTAATGATGCTACTTTATAGGCTATGCAGCCACACACAGTTGCACTCCCAAACCCACCGGGCCACAGTCATGGGCACTGGAAGCTATGTGTACAATACTGACCTTGTCATCCTCCCAGAGCTTACTGGACTAGAGGCGGACATCTGGCCCAGTGTAAGACAATCAGATTCTCTTCGCTGGGAGTGTGTGATTGGGCAGGAAAGAAATGTGCAATTTTGAAGGAAGGCCAGCTAGTCAGTCTCTTCCTGGGTTGGAGACGCTAGGTAAACACTGCGGTCTTACGTGGCTATTTTACAAGTAAACGGGGTAAGAGAAAATAGTGAAGAGAGAGGCAAAAACAAGAGCAAGCTATGAGTCCAATAGTTACTCATTTCCTGGATTCATTTGTTTTCTGAAGCCTGGTGCCTGGAGGTCTCTACCTCTACATAGATAATTTAATCAATCAGTTTCTATTGCTTCAATTCCAAGTCATGTCAACCCCATGTGCTTGAGAGAACTGTGCTTCTCAGGATTTCCAGTGACTGATTTTGTTGGAAGTAGATGCCAGGCCTTTCTTTGGAGACATGTCTGGGTGGCATTTCTGATTAACCGTTTGCACCACCCCAGTACTCTATAGATTTATTATTACCTTGTTGCTGTTCTCTCCTGGCCAAGGAGCCCTGGTAGTGATGTTGGGTAAGCATTGAACTGCTGACCATAAAGTTCAAGTCCATTAGCTCCTTCAAGGAAGGAAGTTGAGGCCACCTGCTTCTTTAAAGGTTTACAGCCTAGGAAACCTGATTTAGGGTTACTATGAGACAGTACAACTAGATGACATTGGTTTGGAGGTGTTTGATTTGGTGTGCTTTCTAGTTGATTCTGATACATGGTAACTGAATTTGATAAGAGTAGAACTTCCCCACAGGGTTTCCTAAGCTGTAATCTTTACTGGAGTATACTGCAGCAAAGCCACAAAGCCTCGGAGGAGCCCCATAAAAAGATGTCAGACTAGGAGGGACAGTTCCCAGGACCACGGGGAGATAGTCATAAAGGTCGACAGACAGACTTGGAATTGTGTATGCTTTTTCAGGGGTTTGGGGGCTATACTTTTTTTCTCTTTTTATTCAGTCTCTTTTGGTTTTGTCTTTATTATTGTTGGCTTGTCTACCTATATAAGATAGTCATGGGAAGCAAACCTGAGGAGAAATCAATGGGATGGCAAACACCAGAAACAGGGGAACAACTAGGGAATTAAAATCAACAACGAGGAGGACGTAGAGATCCTGGGAGTGTTAGCGCAATAGCAATCTAGCTGAGAGGAATTACTAAGAGGCAGAAGAAGGGGGAGTATGGTGGTGGGACAAGAGAAAGGTAAAAGGAAACAGGAAAGATATAGGAAGCAAAATTAAGAATAGAGGTATAAACATAGGTGTGCACTTATGTAATTATATTAATTCATAAAAATATAGATATTTGTCTATGTACATATATTTATATGGCAGTACAATGAGGAAATGAATGGACTTCGGCCGCTGCTCAAGCCTTCTGTCAACACAAGAACACTTTGTTCTAACAATCCAGGATTCTGTGATGCTCACCCTCCCAACACAATCGCTGAAGACAAAAGGGGTGCATAAGCAAATGCAGTGAAGAAAGCTGATGGTGCCAAGCTATCAAAAGGTATAGTGTCTGGGGTCTTAAAGGCTTGAAGTTGAACAAGCAGCCATCTAGCAGAGAAGCAACAAGCCCACGTGGAAGAAGCACACCAGGTGTCGACGGAATCAGGTAGCAGGCACCATAAGGCCCAAAACAAAACAAAACAAGAACATATTGTTGAGAGTGAGAGAGGTTGGAGCAGAGACCCCAAACCCATCTGTAGACAATATGATATCCCCTCACAGAAGAGTTCTAAGGAAGGGGAAGAGTCAACCAGGGTGCAGTGTAGTACCAATGAAACACACAATATTCCTCTGGTTCTTTGAGGCTCTCCCCACCCCCACCCCCCACAATCATGACACCAGTCCTGCCTTCAGTTCTGGCTAGACCGGGAGCATGTGCACTGGTACAGATAAGAGCTCAGGACAAGTGGAATCCAGGTTAGATAAACCCCTCAGGACCAGAAATGGGAGTATCGATTCCTGGAGGGTAGGGGGAGGTGGCCAGAGGAGGTGAGGAAAGGGGAACTAATTGTAATGATCCCCACATAACATCCCCCACCCCCTTCCTGAGAAGGATGAACAACAGAAATGTGGGTGAAGGGAGACAACGGTTAGTGTAAGATGTGAAAATAATAATAATTTATACTTTATCAAGTGGCCATAAGGGGCAGGGGGAGAGGAGCTGATAGCAAGGGCTCAAATAGAAAGTAAATCTTTAGAAAATTATGATGGCAACATATGTACAAACATGCTTGATAAAATTGATGTGTGGATTGTTATAAAAGTTGTAAGAGTCCCAAATAAAATGATCTTTTAAAAAAAAACCCCAAAACTTGTGCCACCAATGTATGTATAATTCTTATAGAATTCCTAACAAAGAACACTTGTTTTTGCTTTTGATTTTGTGGTACACGTGATGAGAATTGTTTCTAATACTGCTGAGAATTCCACTGCTCCTCCTGGAATCTTGGGAACTGGCCGTCCATGCGCTTGTCCTAGGAGAACCTGCAGGACTCAGGGCCCAACCTGGGTTCACAGAGACCTGGCCAATCACCTGCTTGGGAAGGAGAGAGAGCATGGGAAAGGAGCTGAGCCAGCCTTCCAGGATGCAAGTGCCAGATGTGACAGATGTAGATATCAACTTGAACTTTAAAAAGACAACGCTAGAGCTGAGAAATCATTCCAAAAGGAAAACATGTATTAAATTTGGGTGGTCTGGCTGCTAGAGTTTGTTATGGCATACGCTGTTCTTTCCTTTGTGTTTGAAATACTGGCTCATAAAAAGAGAGAGAGCGTAACTTGATCTTGAGGGTAAGTTGATTCTACCTTAAGATAAAAATAATAAGTTAATAAGAAATCAAGTAGAAGTATACGAATTGTTTTTGTTTCAGATATTGATGTGGATATAAATGTCCTAAGTACTGTTCAATGAGAAATTTTGGAAAAGAGCATTTTAATAATTCTGGCTTCTGTGAGCATGGTAATGCTTAAGATTTCAGGTTCTCAATCACAAATAAGACACTGGATCTGGAGTTTAATAGGGACAGAAGGTCAAAATGCAGAGATCAGCCAAGGTTGAAATGAGTCATTAGCCCAGGATGCTGTGGGTTCATTCCCCATAGACCCAAAGACCAGAGAACCTTGAACAGAAACTAGATCCCAAAGACAGAGTCTCAAAGCTGGACTCTGAAGGAGAGAGACAAGAGCACTGGTGGCCAGGCCCCACCCTTGGGGGACAGTCAAGCCAGGTGGGGAGATGGAATCAGCAGTAGTAGCAGGCAGAGGGGTGCATCCCTGGGACAACAAAAGCAGACTTATGTAACTGGCCAACACACTGGCCAGACCCCAATGGAAACATAATTTCCAGGATGGGGATGGTGAGAGTTCCCACAAAGGCCCAGCCCCCGGCCTCCCCTGTGAGGTCAGTCTCCTGAGACCCCGTCAAAGGTTCACAGGGCCAAATTCTCCATGGTAGCCATCAATCAGAATCTGGCCCCAGCAGCCCATTTGCCTCTTACACTGGGGGAATGAAGAGTTTTGTTGTTGTTGCTGTTGTTATTGACAAAATTCTCAGCTTATAGCGATAATTTCTACTGATTTTTGAAATTCTTTTTCCTAAACATTAGGCCATTATGAACTTGAATCTGCAGCTTAATTTTTAACAACATGACTTTTCAAAACCAAAAAATATTTTAGAAGTAGCTAGTGGAACCTGAGGATTTTGTCAATAACAACAACAATATCCTCTTTCCCACTGGGTAAGAAGGAAATGGGCTGCGGGGGCCAGATTCTGATTTACTACCATGAGGAAGTTGGTCAGAATCAGGGAACCCTCTTAGCATAGTGGGCTGTGCTCTGGGCAGTTAACCACAAAATCCATGGTTGGAATCCCCCAGCTTGTCCGTGGGAGAAAGATGAGGCTGTCAGCTCCTATAAGAATGTGAAGCCTTAGAAACCTCACAGAGCAGTTCTGCCTTGTTTTACAAGGTCTCCCTGAGTCAGACTCCACTGAAGACAGGGAGCTGAGCTGGAGTGGATTTGGTGGATGGAGTAGATTTTTCTTTACCCACCCTAGACTCTCCACAACACTGGACTCCTACAAAAGTATTCTTTTAAAAATAGGTTAATTATCTTTTTAAACTGACTATTTTTCAACGTATAAAAACAAAAATGATCAAAGTAAAAATTAAACAGGAAATAGAATTTGCCCATTCTTAACTTCCAGAAATAACTCTGCATGTGTAGCTAATTAGACATTCTTCCAAATATCTCTTCCAACAAGTACATGCTTGGAAATGTCCATATCTGTTCTAGTAAAATGAGGATATATTATTTGTCTGTTTTCTACATGGCATTTTATTTTACTTATTGATTCAAGAGTTTAAAATTCGTATTTAAAATTAAACAATTTTGTCCTATTATCCTTCCACATTAGATAACCAGGCCTCCATGAGATCATGGTTCTAATTTTTTATTGCCAAATTTTTAAACATGCAGGCTACCTGAGAGAATGGTCCAATAAGCACATTTATATATACACCACTGCAGTCAACAATCATTTACATTTCACCTTATTTCTTTAATCCACTTTCTAATATGTCCTTAAAAACAAGGATGCTTTGAATATGACCACAATAACATTAGCACACCTATGAGAATTAAAATGAAAAAACAATTCCCTAATGTCATCTAATATATAGCCCACGTTCAGTTGACCCCAAAAATCCATTTAACAGCTGGTTTTTAGAGCCAGTGTCCAATCCAGGCTGAAGCACTACGCTTCTTTTCTTCTCTTTTTGGTTTAAACTCCAGAAAGGTGGTGCTCCTCCCCGCACCCCACTTCCTTCCTCTGTTCCTAGGCACAGCTCAGACACTTAGAGGGGTTTTCAGAGATCCCACAGTCTGGATTGCTTTCAGAAATTTCCTCCGTGTTACCATTTAACTTCCTGTTCTATCTCCTTTCATTCCAATGATTTGTTCAAGATGTCTAAGGTCTTGATTAGACTTAGGTTAAAGATCTTTGGGAGAAAGATGCTATCCTGGTGAGGGTAGGTTATTCACCTGGCAGCACACCTGAAGAAAGAAGCAGCCCTGGCCCGCTATTTTTACTACGAGCTTTTATCACTATGTTGCATGGTGACAAGCTGTCTAAGTATAAAAGTGCTTTCCTTTATAACTAGCAGATAATCTGTGAGTGATATTTTTGTCACCCTCGCAATATCCTTATTCCCAATAATTGTCACCTAATTCTTCAAGGCAAAATCACATTCTGGGACCCAGTAATCACGGAGGAGTCAAGAGGGCTCATTGTCTTCTTATTATTCCATCTGAATTTTTCACTTGACTTTCTTCTATAGAGTTATGCTTCCATTAAATGGGGTAAACCACAGTGCATAATAGAAAACCAGAGTGAAAGCTTAATACCAGTTCCTCATCAATTTTCAAAGTAAGGAGTTAGAATAATAGTTAACTCCATTGTTATAACCAATGTCTTTTCTCCTTAAATTTCATTCTGAAATTATGGGGTTTTGCTTATTCAATGCACTAGAATTAATTAAAGTTATTTTTTAAATACATAAATTGTTTCAAATTCAGTCAGTAGGAACTTCTTAGAGCTAGAATCTGTGCCATTTGGCATAATCCCACTAAACTTTGAGGACTTTCTGGGATGACAAGCTCTCTTATTTTTTTAAAAATCAGTTTATTGGGGCCTCGTACAACTCTTATCACACTCCATCCATCCACCCATCCATCCATCCATCCATTGTGTCAAGCACATTTGTTGCCATCATCATTTTCAAAACACTTTCTACTTGAGCTCTTGATATCAGCTCTTCATTTTCCACCTTCCCTCCCCCGCCCTCCCTCTCCCTCGATTCCTTGATAATTAATAAAAAAAATTGTTCATGTCTTACACTGACCGCCGGGGATGACAAGCTTTCTTCCACTCATTTTGTACCTTCCCTGTTTTAGATCTGAAATAATGTTCTCTTGGGATCACTGGTTGCTATTAGTGAGAATACAGAAACTAGAATTTGGCATGAGGTGGGTTTATCGTTACTGGGTGTCATGACTTATTCTGGGAAACACTCAGGGGACAGAACTTGCTACAATTTTTTAAAATTATGAATTTATAATGCTATTTCTAATTTACATATAACATTACAGGGTTTCACTCTATCATTTTTTTTCTTAATCATTTTATTGGGGGCTCTTTTTTTTAAATTTTAACAATTTATTGGGGCTCATACAATTCTTTTCACAGTTCATATATATACATACATCAATTGTATAAAGTACATCTGTACAGTCTTTGCCCTAATCATTTTTTTCTCTTTTCTTCTTTTACATTTTATTAGGGACTCATACAACTCTTACCACAATCCATACATATACATACATCAATTGTATAAAGCACATCCATACATTCCCTGCCCCAATCATTCTCAAGGCATTTGCTCTCCACTTAAGCCCCTTGCATCAGGTCCTCTTTTTGTTCCCCTCCTCCCTCCCCATTCCCCCCTCCCTCACATGCCCTTGGTAATTTATACTTCGTTGTTTTGTCATTTCTTGTCCTATCCGGAGTCTCCCTTCCCCCCTTCTCTGCTGTCCCTCTCCCAGGGAAGAGGTCACATGTGGATCCTTGTAATCAGTTCCCCCTTTCCAACCCACTCACCCTCCACTCTCCCAGCATCGTCCCTCACACCCTTGGTCCTGAAGGTATCATCCACCCTGGATTCCCTGTACCTCCAACCCTCATATGCACCAGTGTACAGCCTCTGTCCTATCCAGCCCTGCAAGGTAGAATTCGGATCATGGTAGTTGGGGGGAGGAAGCATCCAGGATCCGGGGGAAAGCTGTGTTCTTCATCGATACTACCTCACACCCTAATTAACCCATCTCCTCTCCTAAACCCCTCTATGAGGGGATCTCCATTGGCCGACACTTGGGCCTTGGGTCTCCATTCTGCACTTCCCCCTTCATTTAATATGATATATATATACATATATATATATACATCTATACATATACACATATATACACATACATACACACACTTATATCTTTTTTTTTTTTTGCATGATGCCTTATACCTGGTCCCTTGGGCACCTCGTGATCGCACTGGCCGGTGTGCTTCTTCCATGTGGGCTTATTTGCTTTTGAGCGAGATGGCCGCTTGTTCACCTTCAAGCCTTTAAGACCCCAGACACTATCTCTTTTGATAGCCGGGCACCATCAGCTTTCTTCACCACATTTGCTTGTGCACCCATTTGTCTTCAGCGATCCTATCATGGAGGTGTGCAGTCAATGATATGATTTTTTGTTCTTTGATGCCTGGTAACTGATCCCTTTGGGACCACTCGCTCACTCAGGCTGGTGTGTTCTTCCATGTGGACTTTGTTGCTTCTGAGCTAGATGGCCGCTTGTTTATCTTCAAGCCTTTAAGACCCCAGTCACTATATCTTTTGATAGCCGGGCACCATCAGCTTTCTTCACCACATTTACTTGTTCACACACTTTGTCTCCAGCCGTTGTGTCGAGAGAGTGAGCATCATAGAGTTCCAATTTAATAAAAGAAGGTATTCATGCATTGAGGGAGTGTTTGAGTAGAGGCCCAAGGTCCTTCCGCCACCTTAATACTTGACCTATAAGTATAAACACATAGATCTATTTCCCCATCCTCCTATATATATTTGCATGTACATATCTTTGTCTAGACCTCCATGAATGCCCTTTGACTCCTAGCTCTTTCCTCCATCTCCCTTGACTTTCCTCCTGCCCCACTACCATGCTTCATCGCCACCTGGGCTAGCGTATACCTCTTCTCTAAGCAACCTTACCCTTGATCATTTCCCACCAGGCCTGCCACTCCCACTTCTCTACCATTTGGGGTCCCATGTTTTTCCCTTGTCCCTGGGTTTGTTAACACCACTTCCTTACCCCCCCTACCCCCCCACCCCAAGTCCCCCCAAAACTGTCGGTCCCGTTGTTTTTCCTCCAGATAGTTCATCCAGCCTGTCCTATTCAGACAGACCTGTGGAGTCACTAACATGCACGAAAACAAGACAAAGGAAAACAAAGCAACAGTATACAACCAGACAACAAAACAACAAAAACAAACCACTGACAAAGAACAGAATAAAACAGTTCACAAGAGAAAAGCTTGTAGTTAGTTCAGGGATCGTTTGCTGGCCCTTAGGAGCGTTTTCCAGTCCAGTCTGTTGGGGCACCACGCCCTGGCCCCGAAGTCCACTTTCAGCATTCCCTGGGGACCTTGCCACTCCATTCCCTTGCTGTTCCGCTGCACTCCCCCAGTGATTTGCCTCGGTGTGGTGGGATCAGGTCAGGTGCAATTCCCACACTGTGTCTCCGGTGCTGTCCCCTGTATCGCCCTTAGTCACTGAGGGGCATCATGTCTCATAGTGGGGCCAGCCATGTTGTTCTCTCTGTGGACTGGCTGCTCTACTCAGGAACATCACTCTATCATTTTTTATTTAACACTTTTATTCTTTGTCTTTTAGAATACCACGATTCCTAACATTAACAAATTTACTTATCTGCTTTACCCTTCAATCATTTTCCAAAATGATTTAAATTATTAAAATAGAACTGCTGAGTAATGTTTAAGACTTCACTGCATGCTTTTTTGTCCTAATAGCAGAACTCATTGGGATTGAGAATCAGTAATGCTTTCAAACATCACGCGCAATAATTCTACAAGAGTAAGTCAAAACGATTGCTATAAAATCATAGAAATCTTTATCAAACAAAATTATCAATATACAAAGCTATTGCTTACTAGCATCACCTCCATTTAGGTCTGTAACACTTCTGAAGCCTGTGTGTCCATCTCTCTAAGGCCTCCTCAAAGCATTCTACCCTCTTTAGTTTACACCACAGCAAAACAGCAGTTGTAATCCTCAAGGGACTCAAATCGTGTTCTTTTAAAATGTTGTTTGAGTTTGGGCAACAAAAGAGTCTGAAGGAGCCAGGTCAGAGCCATAGGATGGACGAGGTAAGGGCTCCCAACAAAATTTCAGAGAACAGTCCTGTAAGAGCGGGCAGGCCATTGTCACGAAAGGAAGCACTTCCTTGGCTTTAACATTCGTTCTTTTTCTCACAGGTAGCTCTTTCAGTGTTCCCCAAACTTCTTTAGAATAAATCGATCAAGATTACACCTTTAAGACACCCCCCCCCCAAAAGAAATCAGTTGCTACAATTTTCTCAGCTAATCTCTCCATCTTGATTCTAACTGGTCCAATAGATCCCCTAGGAAGCCCCTGTTTAGATTAGACCTTGCTTGCTGTGTTGTTTCGATAAATCTGCAGTGATCATTTGTTCCATACACTCATCCTCTTTAGCTTTGACCTTGTGAAAAGGCTCATGGAAAGATCACTTCTGAGCTAGCTGATTTTAGAGGGACACTTTAGGCACCTGTCTGACTGAAAGATATTCACTTAAAACTGGAAATGCCAAACCTCGTGAGATCCAGTAGCTACTCGGTCACTGGGAATTCTACAGTCTTCTTCCACCAGGTTCTGGGCTTTAGCTAGCCATCTTCATTGATCGAGGTTGATGGTCTTCTTTCTCCTGGCTCTTCTTTGATGTCTTCTGCCCTTTGATAAACACTTGAATCATCTAAAAACTATTGTTTTCTGTGCTGTAGGTAGCCTTCCCATAAACTTGTTACAAAGTTTCAATAGTTTTGGGAGCTACCCACTTCAGGTTTGTTGAAATTATGACAATAATTCTGACTTCAAAATCTGTCTGTCTATCTATCTATCTATCTATCTATCATCTATCTATCTATGTATCCAATTGCGGTACTGAATTCTCTTATTAAGACTTTAAATACTCGTGATTTCTAGGTATGCTGTTGTTTGTTATTGAGATAATGCTGAGTCCTGGGAGCCCCATGAAACATAAAATAGTACCATAGGTTTGCAAGTTTTAAATCTTCATGAGAACAGATCACCAGGTTTTTGCACACATGGCAAAGCTGGTTGGTTGGTGTTTTTCTCACATGGCAACGCTGGTTTTTCTACCTTAATGTTTTTTAAATTTTATTTTACATTTTTGTGTGAAGAGTTTGTTCAAGTTCCCTGTCCATTTTAATTGAATTGTTTGTCTGTCTGTTGTTGAGGTATTGGAATTTCCTGTAGATTCTGGAGATAAATTCCTTGTTTGATAGGTTGCTGCCAAACATTTCTTCCCAACAGTTGTGGGAATACCGATATCATGATGGTCAGGGAGGGGGAAGGAAAAGAAAGGGGGGACCAACCACAAAGTTGGATATATAGCCCCCACCTCGAGGGTGATGAATAACAGCAACATGAGTCAAGGGAGACAATGGACAGTGTAAGATACAAAATAATAATAATATACAATTGATCAAGGATTCACGAGGATGGGAGGGTGAAGAACGGAGGGAGAAAATCAGGAGCTTATTCCAAGGGATCAAGTAGAAAATGTTCTGGATGGCATTTTGATGGCAACTTATGTACAAATAAGCTTGATACAATTGATGTATGGAATGTTGTAAATGCTGTAAGAGCCCCTACTAAGAATCATTTTTTAAAAATTCTTCCTAGTCTACGAGTACTCTGTATTATTTTGTTAAAGTTTTTCAATACACATAAATGTTTCATCTTTAGGATTTCTCAATCACCTAGTTTGTCCTTGGTTTTCTGTATCTTTTCAGTAGTATACATTATATTAAGGCGCCTAGGTTTGCCTTTATTTTTTATGATCTTTATAATTTTAGGTTTTCCATTGAAGTCTTTGATCCATCTTGAATTTGCTTTTGTATGTGGTGAACAATGAGGATCCCATTTCATTTTTCGGCAAATGCATACCCAGTTTTCTCCAGTCCCATTTGTTAAAGACGCCATCTCTTCGTCCCCTTACTGGGCTTTTCCTGCTGTCAAAGATCCTCTGGATTTATTTCTGGGGTTCAAGTTGGTCTGTGTGTCTGTCCCTGGACCATTACTAGACTGCTTTGACTACTGTAGCTTTTGAGATTAGGGAACCTGAGGCTTCCTACTTTGTTCTTCTTTAGTAGAATTTTGCTTATCCAAGGTCTCCTTCCTTTCCATATAAAACTGCCGATTAGTCTTCCAACTTGTGTTTAATGGATGATGATGGAATTTGAACTGGAATATATCTATGGGTCATGTTAGGCAGTATGGACATTCCCAATGTTAAATCTTTCTGTATATCAGCATAGTATATGCTTCCATTTTTTGTAGATCTTATTTTGGCTGCTTGTGGTAATGTTTCGCAGTTTTCTTTGTATCGGTCTTTCATGTCCCTGGTTTGTTTACTCTTAACTACCCCATGTTCTCAGTGACTACTCTTGTAAATGACGTTGCTTTCCCGATTTCCTTTTTCACAGTTTTCTTTGTTAGTGTAGAAGATTTGGACTTATTTTTATATGTTGCTCTTGTCCTCTGCCGCGTAGTTGAATTTTCTATTAGTTCCAGTCGTTTTCTTGTTGCAGCTCTGGATTTTCCTATGTCTAAGATAACGAAACACTGCCCGGTCCTGCGCCAGCCTCACCATCGTGCCTGCTTGAGCCCATTGTTGCAGACACTTGTCGAGGACCTTCCTGCTTTTCAGTGCCCCTCCACTTCCCTGAGCATGGTGTCCTTCCCCAGGGATTGGTCTCCAATAACATGCCCAGAGTATGTGATGCCAAGTCTCACCATCCTTGCCTGGAAGGCATATTCTGGCTAAAGCAAGACAAATCCCTGCTTTCTTTTGGCAGTCCAAGGTACTTTCAATTTTCTTCACCAGCACCATAATTCAAATGCAGCAATTCTTCTTTGGTCTTTCTTATTCAATGCCCAACTTCCAGAAGCTTAGGTGGCCAGTCTCAAATGGGGCCACAAGTCAGTGAGCCATCTTGCAACCATCTGCCAGCCTTCCAAGAAGGGTGGACGTGAAAGCCTGCTTCATGGTAAAACTGTTGATTCAAACCTATTCTAGGGGAGTGAGCTGTTTAATACGGGCCCTTTTAGCCATCGTTCTTGTAGCTACCACCCAAGGACAGGGTGAGACCATGAAAAGAGGGTATCTGAAACTCTTCTATGGGGATTGGTCCATTTTGCCAATGCGCTGGCTTTCCAATGAGCCACATCAGAAGGGGGCATGGAGGAATCTCACTGCCAACTGGGGGAAAAAAAGCCAGGAGTCAAGGGCATTCTCTGGACCTCTAGATTCCTGTGTGCTGAAATGTCTCAATGCAAGAGCCCGAGCTGTGACACAGAGGCTCCTCAGAGGGGCATTGGTGGCAGAGACAGCAGCAGGAAGAGCCAGAGCAGGAGACAGAGAGTTGGGCTTCCCAGCCGAGGCAGAAGTTACACTAAGGGCCTTCCAGCAGGAAGTTCATTTTCAGAGTGAATTGCCTCAAGGCATGGGGGGGGGGCGGGATGGGGAACTGGGTTTGTGGACCTTCAGAGCCTCTAGCTGGATGCCTTCAGCCTGCGGCTTATGGGAGTGGCATGCCCTTTGGACCTATATCGGCAGCACTGAAGGAGTTTTGTGACACTTGCGCAAGCAGGGCAGAGACCAAGGGGCCTGTGGCTGAGGGGCTGAGGACCAAGGAGAGGTAAGCGGGTGGGCACCACTGAAAAGAAGCATTCGTGATTGGAAGAACATTCTGATCCTGAATTGTAAAGTTCTCTGATGAATATCATAATCACAAGCATTTCCTGTGAGTTAGTTCTGGGTGGGCAATACGAAGGACTAGCAAACCCAGCAGAGAAATGAATGCCTTGGGAGGGGCAGTCCGTGTCAGGATTAGCAAAGGTTGGAGGGTGAAGTTACCCTTGCCTCACAGCAACCAGTCTCGGGCTGATGCTGACTTTGAGTTTCCTTTCCCTGGTGGTATAGCGGCTTCCCACTGGGCTTCGGCCCATAATGTTGGCAGTTTGAAACCCCCAGCTGCTCCTTGGGCAAAAGGTGGGGCTTTCTGTTCCAGGAAACAGTTATGGTCTCGGAAACTCAAAGGGCCAGTTCTACTCTGTCCTCTAGGTTTGTTGAGTCTGCATGGACTTGATGACAATGAGCTTTTTAAATTTGTTTTGTTTTGGGAAGTCAGAGAAGGTCACACCCACCATCTCTTTTATTATTTACAACTGGAGGACAGCCTTTCCTTGAAGGATCAGCAGGCCTATCCTTGACTTCTCCAGGTATCTGAAATACCAGAGTCTGGGCGCAGCATAGATGAGCTTGACTAGCTACTGCCTTTACAACCATGGTCATTGTTTTTCCTGTCCTGAATGGAAACAAGGGAAACATGAAAATGTCTAAGGCAGTCACTGGAGATCCCCTCATAGAGGGGTTTAGGAGAGGAGATGGGTCAGTCAGGGTGCGAGGTAGTACCGATGAAGAACACAGCTTTCTGCCAGATCCTGGATGCTTCCTCCCCCCAAATACCATGATCCGAATTCTACCTTGCAGAGCTGGATAGGGCAGAGGTTGTACACTGGTACATATGAGGGCTGGAGGCACAGGGAATCCAGGGTGGATGATACCTTCAGGACCAAGGGTATGAGGGGCGATGCTGGGAGAGTGGAGGGTGTATGGGTTGGAAAGGGCGAACTGATTACAAGGATCCACATGTGACCTCCTCCCTGGGAGATGCACGGCAGAGAAGGGGGGGAAGGGAGACTCCAGCTAGGGCAGGATATGACAAAATAACAATGTATAAATTACCAAGGGCACATGAGGGAGGGGGCCCGGGGAGGGAGAGGAAAAAAAAGAGGACACGATGCAAAGGGCTTAAGTGGAGAGCAAATGCTATGAGAATGATTGGGGCAGGGAATGTGCAGATGTGCATTATACAATTGATGTATGTATATGTATGGATTGTGGTAAGAGTTGTATGAGCCCCTAATAAAATGTAAAAAAAGAAAAGAGAGAAAAAAAAGAAAATGATTAGGGCAAAGAATGTACAGATGTGCTTTATACAATTGATGTATATATATGTATGGATTGTGATAAGAGTTGTATGAGCCCCTAATAAAATGTTTTTAAAAAATGAAAATGTCTAAGGCAGAGCTTAACCAGCACCAATAGGTGTGGCATTAACTCCAAGTCATGGCAAGCCGTGTGCGTGTGTGTCAGAGTAGAACTGTGTCTGCATGGTTCTCATTTGTTTCGTTACAATATTTTATTGTACTATTTTGTTGTGTCTTAGGTGAGATAGGCTGTCAATGGCTGAGTTTTTCAGGAGTAAACTTCCCGGCCTTTCTTCTGATGTGCCTCTGGGTGACTTGAACGTCTAACGTTTCTGTTAGTCGTCAACCAAGTTATGCTTGGTTCACCCAGGAAGTCCATACTGGCCCATTCAACTGGCTGGCATCATTTGACTTTTTTTTTTAAGATAGATATGAACCTCAGAGCATGGCGAATGGTATATAATAGTACCAGAATTTGGACCCCAAATGATCTCCTATTCCAAAAATTAAACCAAATTCACTGTCATTGAGAAAATTCTGACTCATAGAGTGGCCCTGCAGGACAGGGTAGAAGTGCCCTTCGGGGTCCCTGAAGCTGCAACTTTCTACAGAAATAGAAACCTGTGTCTCTCTCCCTCTGAGTAGCTTGGCAGTTTCGAACTGCTGACCTTGTGCTTAGAAGCCAAGTCAGAAACCACTACGCCAAGGCCATCTACTTGATTCTGATTCATGGTGACCCTCCCGCAAATCTCCTACAAGACCCATTTCAATTCTCTAAGCACCACGACTCTTGTTTAAGGCGAAGAATCATTCTCCGAGACCACATAGACACTGTGGGCCATCCAAGAGATATAAAATTGCAGAAAAGGGAGTAGATAAATATTATACTGTGATTACAATAGGACTTTGGCTTTTATGGAAGATTTTGGACAAACTTTGAATTTCTTTAATCTGCAATATAAAAGATCAGTCATACACGCCAGGTTTCTGACTCTCAGGAGGAAGAATTGAGCTGCGGCCACTTGCCATTCTGGCGTGTACTAAGTTTGAGTTACACCCTCTGGCAATTATGAGACATAAAAAGCAAAACGCTATTTCAAAATTGTTGTGATAGAAGCAAGCACATTGTGTAGGCTGGCGCCAAACACATATAACAAAAGGAAAATTAAATTACTTGAGAATGCAGCCAGAGGCAAAGTAAAATTAAAGAAAAATTAGGGGTGCCACTTAAGAAGCTGAAAGGGGATGAGCCCTCACTACTTGGATACCAGCACAAATGCCAGAAAGAACGATTGAAGCGCGGAGGGGAGTTTTTTCCCCTCTAGAAAGCCATCTGGATGGATGTTGACCCCGTGTGGCCATCTACTCCTTCAATTCTGATTGAAGAAGGGAAATGTAGCTCGCGAGACAGCAGTTAAAGCTGCCCTCTGTCCTAAGCCAGCGCCACTCGGGCCAGTTCCACTGATGGCTACCCCACGGAAGTCGGAGGAGAAGTGGGTTCTGCAGGGTTTGCAGTGGGTGACTGTTCAGAAGCAGGTCACCGGGGACTTTCCGTCTGAGGAATCTCTCACTCGACTCCAAACTCCAACCTCATGGTCAGTTGCCGAACACATTAACGCTTGGCCCTGCCCGGGGTCTTCTGGCTTTTGGTGAACGAGCACTAAAAGATCCAGCCCCATGGAAACTGTGAGTCCGATGGCCACGATGCATAGTGATTTCTAGAACTGTAAGCAGGGGCTCAGGGGAGAGTGAAGGTGACAAAAACAGGCCCACACAGCCAGCGTGTCAATGAAAATATATAAATTCCTGACCACAATGAAAGCAAGTGTAAGCCCACGTGCTCTGAGCTAACATGAAGACTCCAGGATTCTCAGATCGACTGCTTATTTTTCTTTACTGAGATTTCAAACAGCACTGCATTTAGGAAAAAGGAATGATGAAGACACAGCATGATTGCTTTCTAATGAAAAGCATGATTTTTAAAATAGCAATCCCAGTGGAAGATGGGTAAAGCCAATTATCCTAGGGTGGAGAAGTGAGCATTCAATTAGAAACTATAGAGAGGGGATAGACGGTTCAAGTAAATGAGACAATCGGTGTGAAAAAAAGTTGCAGTGAATGATAAAAGGAATAAAACAGTTGTGCTTCTTTCTTTTTCTAACAAAAGACTTCATGGCACAGCTACATAAAAGTTTTACCAACACGCACTATAAAAATTCCTCTGCATTTTAACAAGGGGAGAAGCTGACCTTTTTGTGGCGTGAGTCAGTCTGGTGAAAGATCATAAGCCGTCAAAGCACTAAATTCTTTGCACATACTAAATGGGAACTAAATAAATTCATGTGCATTACAAAATAAAGCGTGTTCTGACATCAGAAGAGTTGGTTTCCATGCTTCATTCTCTCACTCCTTAAGGATGACTGAGGTCATCATGTCTTCTGGAGAAGTATCAGACCCCAAAGGGGATGCCCTCTCCTTTCTGGGGAACTTTGGCCCCAAATAATAGAAGGAAGCTGCCCCAGGAAGAAAAAGGACACAGTGCTTTGGGGGCTTTGTCACTGCCCAGAAGGGAGCTTCTGTTGTGGCTGCAGTTAGCTTTTTCAGAAAAGGTCCAGCGTGGAGCTCTCCGAGTATAAAGAGCCATCAACCTGCCCCTGAAGATGCTCCAGAACACCCTCCAAGTTCAGTCAGAGAATGTGCTGCCCTGAAATACCCCTGAAGTTGCAAGAAAGATGCTGGCAACAGGGAGGGATGATGGAACAGGGTCAATGGCGTCAACATTGCTTGTTCTCATGTGACATCTGTCACAAGTATGACAGGACATAGGAGGCATACATGTGGAACCGTGTATGCCTCATACGTTAGCATGGTTCTATCAACTCACAGTGTTGGTGAAGGACTTAATATCCACTGAAGCGTCATACCAGTTGCTGGGTTCTGCTGTGGTTCCCAGTGTTTCTTCTGGAAGTGGGAGGCCTTCTTGAATCAAAATGATGACTATAAATAGTTTGGAAACTAGGATGGATATGGTGAATGCAAGGTTGTTTCAAAATACAGTTTTGGGGGGTGGGTGGATGCATCCGCTCCAAAGCTTCTAAGACATTTCCCCTATGTTTCTGAAGGATCAGAGAGGCTCAAGCAGCACAGATCCTGTATTAAGGAAAATTCTCCATGGAGATGGAGGATCAAGAGCCACCTCCAGGACAGGGTGGTGGGGAAGGAGCAGGGAAATGGCTTAGAGATGAAAGGGAACTGAGGAATCCACTCTTTGGAGGTGTGTCAGATGTCCTTCTAGGGGGACCTGACTACTGGGTACAAAAATGGGTATACACAATAATTTAATTATTGTTTACAAATGAGATATATGATGCAAAATAGAAATCGATAATAAATTTACACCAGAAATCTATTGATCTATGGCTTAAAAATGATCACATCTAATTACTTAAAAATGATAGAAAATACACATAACAAATTATGAGAATTTGAAAAGGTTGTTAAAAGATGAGGTAAAGTTCATTCAAAATCAAGAGAATACCAGGGACAATCTTAGAATGATAAATATTAAGCTGTTGATGAGATGGAATATTTTCTAAGAAAATATGAAAAACCAAAGTTGCCTCAAAAGGAAATATAAAAGTTAAATGAACCAATAACCAGACAAAAAGTCCTCACATGGATTAAAGATACCTTCAGACTTTGAACCGAAAAGAACACATCAAAGAGTTTTTCCGCAAATAAATTTAAAGGTGGTATACATACTGGGGGGTGTGTCTTTAAAAGGTATGTGGGGGAAATTCTATTGTCTTTTAATTAAATGTTCCAAAAACTTTTGAAGCCTCTTCATATAATCACACACAAATACAAAGCTTCACATCGTACATTATTGGCATGAGGGAAAAATGGGAGGAGAAGCATAATTGTCCCATAAGAGGGCGTCGCATTCATCAATCTGTTCTTTTAGCGAGAAGAACACAACTCAAAACCGAATCCACTGCTATTAAGTCCCTGCTGCCCCATAAAAGTCTCAAACTTACTCAATGTGGAGTCAAAAATATCCTGAAGGCGAGAGTAGAACTTCCCTGTGGGTTTCTGAGACTATAACACTTACAGCCCCATCTTTCTCCAGAGGAGCAGCTGGTGGTTTTGAACTGCTGACCTTGCAGGTAGCAGCCCAAGAAGAAATCCGTTTAACACCAGGGATCCTTGATGACTCCGAGCCACCATATATAGGGATTCCGAGACTGTAAATCTTTAAGGGAGCACACCATCTCATCTTTGTTCCACATCAAAGACGACAGAAGTAGACTAATAATCAGTGGGGATGGATTCATACAACGTATGTGGAGAAAAGGCATTGTGTGGGGAAAAGCCTTTTATGAGATGTAGCATGTACTATACTAACTTGTTGTATGTTTAAAACGCTCCTAGGACATATAGGATATATTAATGAAAGTTTCCTTTAACACTTGGAAAGTTATAAATATTTTTACTTTTTCTCTTTGTTTATCTGTATTGCAGATATTCTTCTATAATGAATATGTTACTATTAATATTCACTCTTGATTAAATCATTAAAAATTTAATCAGGTCCTGTTCTAAGTTGCTGGAGGCACAGTAATAAAGAGAAATTAAAGAAAATGGAGACACTAATTTGACTGAGGGCTAATGAGGTGGGTGCTGAGGAACCAGACTTAGAAAAATTATTCACAGCATGATTGATTTTGTAAGCGGTTATCACGAGTTTGCCCTCAACAGGGTTCTCTAGAGATATAAAACAAGGTTGCTGATAATTTTATATATATATATATATAAAGATAGATATATAACACAAGAAATGAACTGTTAAATTATATACAGACAGATAGATAATATAAGAAATGAACAGTTAAATTATAAAGCAGTAAAAATGGCTCAGTGCAACTCACTCCCATGAGAGAGTTGTGAGACACTGGCAGTCCTTCAAGTCTTGAGGGCCACCAGGTAGTCCTCTGTAGAGAGATTCAGGCTATCCCGGCACAGGCAGCAAACAGCAAGACATGTCACCAACAGTCAGTCCGCAACTCCAGAGATGTACATTCCAATTCTCTGGTGAGGCAGCTCTTTAAGGGGCCTCAAATTACGGTGACACAGTTCACAGGATAGGCATCCCACAGGTAGTGTAGCTTGCAAATTGAGGCACAGAACAAGCAAGGCAGTCACACACTGGTCTGATGATCAAAGAGCGAGAGACAAAAAAGATGAGGCTTGCCAAGCCATTTATCTCTCTGCCCTTCAATTAATCCCACATGTGCTTATCGGTCAGGCTGGCACAATAAACTAACTATCTCAATGCACAACAAAATGAAATAATGCTTGGACTTGTGTCATTCCCATGATGGATTAAAGATTAGACTATTGTGATTCATAGAGTTCTCACTGCTTCTTTCTGGAAGTAGATCACCAGGCCTTTCTGAGTCAGGTGTGGTGATGGGAAATATACTACACTTGTGGCTCTCCTACCCATTATCACTGTAACTCCCACCAAATGACTGGGCAGCACCATGCAAGAAGGGACTGTGAAACACTAATAGAGGGGATTCGTTAGGTTAGCCATTTCACTGAGCATTGAAGAATGAGCCATCTCTGGAGCAGAGAGAGAAAATTCTGAGGCATAAAGACAGACTAGTCACTGATGCAGTGCATGTGCATGCCAGACCCCTGCCTTGAGAGGCAGAGGCACCAGAAGCAGCAGATCAGAGAAGCCCTCCCACGGAGACCTCCAGGCAGAGTGACAGAAGCAGAGGCCAAGTGGCCACTTGAATGGGAGGCTGAGGACCAGAGAGATACTTGACTAATAGCTGAGGTCAGAGATGCTGCTGTGGACAAAATCATTAATTAGATATCATCCATGTTCCTTGATCCTGGATTGTGGTAACCTGTTAACTTCCCCCAATAAATCCCATAAGTACGAGTATTGTCTCAGTGGCCATTGTACTAGATTATCAGATCCAGCAGAGAAGGGTAGTTCTGTGGAGGGATGGTTGGTGTCAGCATGTGTGACCTCTGCTTTGTGACAACTGGCCTTGGGATGGTGTAGGCTGGGAGTCTCTTTCTCTCTGTGGAAGCAGGACAAGTTCAGATGTGGCATCCATGTCCTCTCCTCTTTGTGAAACTCTACTGAAACCCATTCAACATCACAGCACTGTGAAGACTCCCCTGATAGACAAATGGCACCTAGGCATGAAGTTCATTGGCCAAGAATCAAGCATGAATAGAAGGTAAGACTACACTAACCCACCAATATCTTTAATTCATGGTGACCCCATGTAAAAAAAACAAAATATGCCCAGTCCCACCGTGACCCACATAAAGCGTGTTAGGTAGTAGTAGGTGCCTTTAAAGATAAGGCAGCATGGATTGTTTGAAGGGGAATAAACTCTAAAATAGAGTGGCTAAGAGAGGCGTCATGAGTGACAGAGAGTGACATTGGAAGAAGACCATGTGTCTTTCTGGAGGAAAGACTTCCCAAGAAGAGTGAATAACATGAAGATACCAGGAAGCTAAGTATACATAGTGTACTGGAGGGATATCAAGGTTAGAGTAAGGTCAAAGGTGGTTGAGAAATGAGATTCATAGCGTGTGCCCCTGAAAAGTCATTTACTCTGAAAGAGATGGAGAGGCATTGGAAAGTTTGGAGCACAGTAGTAAGCTGATTTGTCTTGCTTTAATCTAAAAGAAGGGGGCAGATATGACTTAACGTCGTTCTCCCCCATCACCAATTGCTTGCTAGTTTGTCTGTTTTAGCCTTTGTGATGTCAAAAGAGATCAGCTGAAGATATATCCTATACCAAGCCTTCCTCATTAACATAATAAAGACAACCCATTTCCAACTGGAATTGTAACTAGAAGCAAAGAATCTAAATCTACAGCACATATTTTTTTTTTGGACACAACCCAAGTCATAACGACCCGGGTTCAATCCTTGACCAATGCATTTTATATATGACTATCAGCCATCTGTCAATGGAAGACTAAGTTTTACTAAGATGTTGAACAGGTTTCAGTGTTGCTTCTAGCGATAAACCACCGTTATAGATCATACTAGTCCTAGCTACAACTGATTGTAGGCATGACAGCCACAACATTTTGTTCCATTGTGCATGGGGTCACCATGAGTTGATCAACTCAATGACAGATAACAGCATTAGACGCCCAAATGAATGATCACATGAGCAACTGGATATGAGTCTAGATTCAGCACCAAGGTGTGGGCTGGCGATATACATTTGGAATCTTCGGTGAAGAAGTGACATTTAAAGCCATGGCCTTCATGAGATCCCCAAGAGAGTGAGTCTTGACAGAAGAGAACGTGACAGACTGGAAGCCAGAGCTCTGGAACACCCCACTATCATTGCTTCAAGAGAAAAGGCGAACTAGCCAAGGAGACGAAGAAGGCAAGGAAATGAACGAGGTAGGAAGAAGTTAAATCAGAGGAGTGTAGTGCCCTGAAAGCCAGCTGAGGAGAGATATGAAGATGGGGGGAAATGACCAACAGTTATATTAGGGCTGATTAAATAAAAGAAGAAGATCCATTGATTAGTAATGTGAAGTTCATTGCTCTTGACCAGAGCAGTTTCCTTTGTGGGGGTCAGATGTTGGTTAAAGTGGGTTCAGAACAGCCTTTGAATACAAAAGCTAGAATTAGCAATGATTTACTATAAATGAAAGGGCAGAATGAGGTGTTAGATAGCAAGATCAAGAAATATGTTTTTTAAAGATGGGTAAAATAAAATAAACCCTAAAGGGAGAATTGAAAAATTTTTACTGGAAATGAGAAATATAAAACTGTTGCATTTATTCCAGGAAAAACAAACCACTAATTTGTGGAACATTTTCAGATCCTTGGGCACTTTTCCCTTGACCACCTCTAATCATCTTTAAGGTCAGAATCAAGAAGGAACAGTTCAAGGTTATTGGAGAGGAGTAAAACTCTTTTCAAAGCAGTGTGAGAATGACCTCTGGCTTCCATTTCTACATTAGGCCTATAGCCTGACAACATCCTTCCTCTTTTTAGTCGATCTTCTTTGTCACTTCTCTGCTTCACTACCTTTATTACTGCCCCTTTCCACCTCTCCATTCGAGGATCACTCTCTGAAACACAGTTCATAGATCTATTAGGTTAAGATTCTTAAAGAAAACTTTATGTGTATCCAAGAAAATCTTTTTCTTGAAGATAAACTCGGTATTGAAAAATCAACCTGGTTTGTTCTCTGAGGGTTAAGAAATCACAAACACTCCGAATCCCACAGGTATAAAATAAAATGCTAGCTCTCGCCAGTACAAAAAACAAGAGGAAGCAGTATAGACACAAGAAGAGGTATTCCCTTGAAATTTTGAAAGTCGATCCATGTCAAACCCATGACCTTCCAAAGTAAAATCAAATAGTGGAGCACTTCACATTATATTTACAACTCTGATCTCCCAAGATTCACATTGAGGGTTTAAAATAAACCTTTAGGATGTTAAATATTCTAAGAGATCTAACCAGAAATATGTATATGTATGCACAGATATACATGTGCATGAATATATATATATATATATATGTAGCCCAGCCGCTCCTTTCTCTTGATGAAAAGTTAGACAGAAGCCATTAGGTAGAGCTGTGCAAAGTAGGCTTCTGCTTGGCATGGCCTCAAGAGGGGAGCCCGAGGCGAGTGAAGATGATATCAATGCAGAGAGCAGTCCTGGAACAAGGTATGAGAATCCGGGGAGGGGTGGTGGTGTGATGGGTAACCAGACAGTAGGGACATCATGGAAGCTCAGTTATCTATAACAACTGAATAATGAAAGTCTGTTGTTCTCCGCTGCTGGCTGGGAAGGAGTTACAAAAATGTAAGTGAGAAGATGAGAATTTTTCGTACTGAATTATAATTGGAGGTATCTGTATAGATACTTCTATGTTTCCTTAAAAAGATGAGTGACACAATAGCTGAATAATGGACTCAAACATGCCCACAATTATGACACAAGACTGGGCAATGTTTAATCATGTACATGGGAGTAAATAGAAAAGTATTGCTACAAAATCATTTTTTAAATCTTTATTAAACAAAAACATCAAAATTTGAAGCTATCATTTATGGGCATAGCCTCTATCCTAGTTCTACACACTTTTCAAGGCAGTGTTTCCATGTCTATTCCTTCCCTGGAGAATTCCACATTGTTTTATTTACACCACCTCAACACAGGAATTTGGGAATCTTGAGGAAACCAAAACAACTTTTTAATAGTTTGGGGGACAATAAAAAGACCGAAGGGGCAAGAACAGAGCTGTGAGTGGTGAGGACAGTGGAGAGGTGTGCAAAGTTTCCCAGTGAAATTCTCATAAGGCATGAATTAGTTGGAGTTTTCTAGAGAAATAAACCCAGTGACTCATATATGTATAAAATGGAATTTTATATCATGAAAGATTTTTAAATCAAGAAAGAAGCTCAGCTTAGTCCATGGGTCAGATACTAGCTGTAGGCCCTCCCTCTGCTGGCAGACGAAGCAGGAAGGCTAAGTGGGAATCACAGGTCAATGGATGCAATGTTGCATGGATCCAAGGTTCGCAGGAATGTGGCAGGGCACTAACAGGTCCCAGGGTGGATTTGAGGCACAGAACCCAGTCAAATAGAAAGAAGAAGGGCAAGAAAGAGATGTTCTCCATAGCATCTCTCATAAAAGACCAAACCCCCAAGGAGGTGCCGTAAGTCCGTGACCTGACTGGTAAATTGAACTCCATCACTACCTTTACGCAGGTACATCAAGTTGACTTAAAATCTAACTGCCACAGGACACCTCTTGTGGTGAGTAGTAACTAGGATCTTAAAGAGTTTGGTCTAAGGTACAACTATCGGTACCTTCCTGTTCAGAGTGAAGGATAATAAAGAAAACGCAGTCTGACAAAACATTTTTTCTTGGTGCTTTGGTTTTTACGCCACTTCCTGGGGTTATTTGGGGCACAGATTCAGAAATTTACATTGGATAGATTGCATTTGCTCTAGTTTCTTACATACAGTGTTTCACTATATTTTTAGCAATTAACTTACACTAACTTATTAATTTATCTCCTAATTTTAAACAGGAGAGGACTTCACACCCACAAAATACAGGATAGGCCAAAAAAACAACAACAAAAGAAGTATTAGGAAAAGAAGTAAATCTTAAGGGACTTCCAAGTTATACTGCTTATGGACAATGGTGGCAAATTGGTTATGAATTGAGCAGCCAATCAAAAGGTTAGTGGTTCAAATCCACTAGTCCCTTTACAGCTTTTAAAAGATTTAAATGTTTGGAAACATGAAGGGGAAATTTTTCTCTGTCCTAGAGGGTCATCATAAGCTACAATCGATTAAATGGCTGTGGGTTTTTCTTTTTAGTATGGAAGGCTGTATAATATATACAGAGACTGCAAGTTGGGTACTAAAAAGGCAGAATACAGCTGGAAAAGAGAGTAAAATAATAGAAAAAAATCGAAAAAGCACATATGTTGAAAGTATGGGGACAATTTATGTATTGAAAATGTCAGACTTCATAGAGCACATTTCATAGATATATTGAAGATATTAATTTTTCTTCTTCAAATTATACAGTAAGCATTTTATAAAATATTTTAATACATAGAAACCAATGGGTAAGTAATGTTAAATGTTTCAGAAGTGAGGTTAACTTCAAGCTTCTTTATGAGAAAAAGTCAAACTTTTCTTTTAAGGGTTTCTGTGCACAGAGGGATAAGTAGTGCCATCTTGTAACAAGACCGTGATATTTCAATTTTAATAAAGGGATCGGAACTCGGATAGACCTAATTGGGGTTTCAGAATATCTGAATCTAGTTATTGTACCAAACTCACTACCAGTCTGTCTGTTATGATTCATAGGACAGAGTGGAAGCACTCCTGCAGGTTCTGAGGCTATAAATCCTTCTGGGAGCAGACAGTCTCATCTGTCTCTCTCAGAGCATCCTTGTGGGCAGGATCCCAAAACAGAACGCACTCCGTCATGAGGGCTCAGTACGTATTGCACCGTAACTTATTTCTGGTCCCTTTTAAGATAACAAATTTGATTTTCCTGCTATTCAGTTCCTAATAAAGGTGAAATGATACTTGGAGAAAATTCCAAGTTCATGTAATTTGAACAGTTCAAATAGATCTTTGGATCAGAGGCCATCATGTGAGGTATAACCAAACTCACTGCCATTGAGTCGATGTAGACTTGACCTAAATATTTCATATAACACAAGCTAATGCACACTACATTTAACTATCCTGCTTTTTTTTAATGGGCAAGCAGAGTGAAGAGTGGTATGTGGCATAGGTTGAGATCGCAAAAACTAAAACTGATAGGGGAAAATTTGGGAATCAGCAGGTCAAATATACCCAGAAACAAGTCTAACATTGGAGGCAAAAACAACAACAACAATGTGTTGGCTAGTAAAATCAGAATTCTTTGGAAACAGATATTCCAATGGCCTAGTAGACCATGTGAAAATCAGTCTCCATTGTCCTGAGATGGTGAAGAACTAGATAGTGTCACAATGGAAGGTCCTGTACAGAATACAAGAACAACTTTGAGCAAAATTCAAAAGCATAAAAGAGACCAGGATTTATTGTTGGCCTGAGACTGGTGCAATCCCCAAAGTATAGCTTTAAGTCACCTTTCAAGTCTGGAAGTTAACTCACCCCTATGGCTCGATTTACAGGCAAACAATAGGCAGGTCTATAATGGAAACAATAGTGCTAGGTGAGAGAGTTAAGGTTTATTGTGTCAACATAGCTAATGAACACATGTGGATTAACTGAAGGGTGGAGAGATAAATGGATTGGGGAACCTCGCCTCTCGTCTCTTGCTCTTTGATCATTGGACCAGTGTGTGGCTGCCTTGATTGTTCTGTGCCTCAATTTGCAAGCTACACTACCTATGGGACACCTAACCCGTGGACTGTGTTACTGTACTTTGGGATTCCTTCAAGACCTGCTTCACCACACTACTGGAATATACATCTCTTGAGCTGGGGACTGTTGGACCCTGTCATCTGGCTGACTGTTGGTTATCTGCCTTGCTGTTTGCTGCCTGTGGACAGATAGCCTGACTTGCTCTACAGAGGACTACCCGGATTGCCAATGTATTAGCTGTCTCATGGAAATGAGTTGCACTGAGCCATTTGGACTGATTTATAGATTAATTAACTGTTCATTTCTTATGTTATCTATCTATATATATATAATTATTAGTGTCCTGGTTTTGTTTCTCTAGAAAATCCTGTCTCACATAATTGGTACCAAGAGTGGGATGGCTTAATCATTTCTAGGGGCTCAATATCCTCTTGTGCTGGATCATCAGCCCATATGTTTCCATCCCATGTTTCAGGGTCCCAACTTTTTCCTATCAATGCCCTCATCTTAGTACCAGATCTGCAATTCAGCTGACATTGTAATTCAACCACTCGCATAATGAGACTCTGGACCTGGTTCTCAGCAATGTCAGCTCTATTACTAGAAGAGAGAAGGCTCTCCTTTGTAGCACAGGTGGAAACTTTTAAGTCTGTTAGTCGGCACTTGAGGTGCACTTCTGAGGTTCTGAGACCATCCCTCGCCTTAATCAGTTTCCATTGTAAGGAGGACCAGCCAACCAGCTTCCCTATACTTGTCATCCTGGCAAAACTGCTGGAAAATCTCACACATACGATCACCCAGAGCCTCTCCTTTAACCAGCACCTCATCTATCAGTGGCGATACGAGTATAAAAGAAACCAGGCTTAGTTGTTGAACTGAGACTGGTGGAATCCCCAACACTATAGCTTTAGGTCACCTCTCAAGTCTGGAAGTTAACTCACCCTTATGGCTCAATTTTCAGTCAAACAGTAGACAGGTCTATAAGGAAAGCAAGAATGCTAGGAAAATATGCACATCTTAGAATAACCAACCATTTGAGATAAAAAGGGCAGCATCTATTCAAGATCAAAATTAAGAAGGCATAGGAAGGAAGGAGTAATGGAAATGGGAAAGACAGGAAGAACATCGGATAAGCCATGTTACATTATGGAGCTTGCAATCAGTAGCATTACCAAAAAATGTATATGAATGGTTGAATGGAAAATTGTCTATCTCTATAAACCTTCACCCAATTCACAATAAGGAGTTTACAAAACAAGAAAAAGAATTTGTCATAGGAAAACCCTTGCTACTCTCAAAAGAGTTGTGATAGAGACCGGTCTTTCAGTGCACTGCCCTGGCCTTTTTCTCACCAATGCAGTTTTCAATTTTTTTTCACTTCTTCAAAATAAACTATTGTGATCTTCCTGTGTACTTACAGAAATTCAAGAATTCCCCTTTGGTATCAAAAAACAACAACAAAAAAATGTAAACCAAACAATTGTCAAACTTTCTGAATTGACTGTCTTAACTTTAACTGACCCAGCCAATCCACTAGAAATGCAATTCTGTTCTCCAAGATATAATATCCTATAGTAAAATTGTGACAGGCATTAATTAGAACTTAAATAAGAATCCACCCTCTACTTAAATATTTTCCCACCTCTTAATGCGTACAAATTAAAATTCTCGAATACATAGGCTTGGCCAGATTTCTGAGATGTGACCTCAGATTTACAAATGAAAATTCTCTTCATTCATCTGTGCTCACTCTACATCCATATTTTATTAGTCACAGAACCTCATCTACTGTTTAGTCCGAAGGACCAGTCAATCAGTGGTGACCGGACCAAGTTCACACAGCATCTACATTGCTGCTTATTAGTGAATGTCCTCCAGTGGATTCCAACCCAGGGAGATTTTAGGGTTTAGATGGGGGACGTTTCACAAAAGTCCTGGGGAAATTCCAGTATCATAATTCCATTTTGAATCACCTTTCCCAATCTATAAGGAAAAGTTTGTTGCCACCTCTGTGTCAATCCATCTAGTTGAAGGTTTTCCTCTTTATTTGCTGACCCTTTACGAAGTATGATGTCATTCTCCAGGGATGGATTTCTCCTGATAGCAAGTCCAAAGTAAGCAGAATGAGGTCTCACTATCCATGCTTCTCCTATAAAGGTCAACATGTTGACTGAAATATGAAATTAATCTTCCTGCTTTGTCTTCAGTCTTCCAAAAGTAAAACTTCTGACTTTAATCAAAGAGTCAGGAAAGACAGTTGAAAACAAAATAGTATCAATTACTAATATTTCCCATTCTCTGCTAAGACTTGTCTTATCTGAAGCTTATAAAGTTTTTTTTTTTAATCATTTCCATCATCTCAGGGGAAAGAGAGCCTGGAAAATCCTAGTCATTCTACAGTAACTATCAGTGAGATTTTCCATAACTATCAGGATGCAAAATTACAATCTTAAGAAGTTGATCCAATTCTAAAACTTAGTTCTCAACTTACTAATAAATATGAAGAGACAACCCATCCACATTTTCCTCTAATAATATCTGGTTTCTGAGCCAAATTGCTAGTACCTGAAAAAAGTTTTTGAATTTTATCCAATGACTCAAAGAGCTTAAAATGAATTTATGTCCAAACCATTCTTTTCTACATTTGGCTTTGGGCCAGAGATGGAATTGTGAGTCAGAGTTTCGCCAAGACATTAGAAAGAAGAGGAATAAAGTTTACTTCTAAAAGTTAAACTGTAAAACCAACACTTAATTCATTAGGGCAGAGAAATGAGAAATCACTATAAGGGGGAAAAGAGATTCTAGGCCAGCAGGTGCAGCTATGGCCCCCCAAAAGTATAACGTACATATCTATAGACTATATTAATCAATCACAGAGTCATAGAAAAAGGAGGGTGGTTATGTTCAGGATGGAATAAGTGCGACCCAGTGGAGTTGGTGCAGCATAGAAACTCCAAAGTCATTGCCACTGAGTCAACAATGCCAGCCCACAGCGACCCCATAGGATAGGACAGAACTGCCCTTATACATTTTCGAGACTGTAACTCTTTACCAGAGTAGAAAGCCCCATCTTGCTCCCGAAGAGCGGATGGTGGTTTCAAACTGCAGCCCCATCGGACAGCAGCCCAATGTGTAACCAAAGGGGTTTCTAATGAAACACTTTCCCCTAGTTTAGTACCATGAGACAGTACCCTGATTTGACCTGCCTTAGTCATGATGGAAACATGAGCATACTGTCTAGCCTACAGTGGGAAAGCATTAGCTGTTTGTTCAGTGAATTTGAATTGTCCAACACCTTCCTAGTTCAACGACATCCTGATTATAATATGGCTCCCCACATATGTCTGTCTACAGGTAGAAAATAGCCTAGAACTTGAGAGTTCTGGTCCCGATGCCAGCTCACGAACTCACTGAAACGCTGATATCAGTCTTTAAGGTGGTTTACTATAAGTCTATTCCCAAAGGAAGGGCACTCCCTTGTGTGAGCTTATGGACCAAGCTTCTGGGCTTAGAGCCCTGACAGTGATCCTCTGGGTCAGTGTAAGTTCACCAGGATGGTGATGATGATGATGATGATCATGGGGTCAGAAGCTGCCATGTGCTGATCAGCTTCTATATGCTAGACACTGGACTTTGTGCTTCATATACTTGAAGCCATTTCGTTTCCACAACCATTCAACACAGGCATTATAAGGAGTTCCATTTTGTAGAGAAGGGAACTGAGTCTCATAAATCTTTAATGGATTCTATAAGCATTGCGCACGCAGACAGATTATACATCACACTTCCAGGCAGCCATTACACCACTAGGAATGAGACACATACTCCCAGTATTCTAACTAATCATTCGTCTGTGTTCAAACAGGACTCCTGAGATACATGCACGGTGTTGGTAAAGCGAAAGTCATTATTATGACTTATAGAACACTAGTACTTAACAATAAGAACAAATCCCCAAATGAGCCAGGTCCGTTTTTCTGTCCCTTGGCAGGCGCATCGTTGTTCCTGTCAGATATTATCTTCATGCCATTGCTATCTCTGACGACTGCCAACACACTAGTCAGGGTAGCTACGCTCTAAAGACTTCTGCTCTGTCATTGGGCCTCAATGGACCTTTCTACCAGCTGAAAGACCCTGGCGTAAAACCTCTCGGCCCTGTCGAGAGGGTTGGTTTCAGTTTCTGCTGCCAGCTCCCATCACGCTAGCCAAGCTTGCGAGGCTCTCTTGTCATACAGGACTCAGATGCCCACAGTGCAGGCAGGGAAGCATAGACCCTGCATAGGACGCGCTCAGGCTGATTGCCCTGCAAGACGACGTGCTGTGGCTCTTTTCGCTCCACCCTCAGCTGTCTGTCACGGGATATCCAGTACAGTTCTGCTGCAAGAAGACCTCTGCACAGGATCCTCGGAGGCTATCCCTGCACAGGGCACATTTGGGACTCAGCCCCAGCCAGGCAAGTGTTATAGCACTTTTAGCTCTGTCCTCAAGCCCTCTCTCTACACCCCCACTCCCCCACCCCCTGCCGCCCCCCCAAAGGCACTAGGTTCTCACTCCATGAGTTGGGCAGGCTCCCTGCAGCTGCCTCTTTCTCCTGGGTTTAGGAGAACCTCAACACAGAGACCTTGGTCCTTGGTCCACAGAATGAACTCCACTCAGGTCAGGACTCTTCTTCCTGAAGGTAGTAAAGTCACCCTCAATCTCCGTGGAATTAGCCTTTAGTAAGAAAAAGACCAATCTCCTTAGTAGATCACAGGTCTCTTATTTCTATAATCACTGTGAGTTCCCTGAAAGAGTTTTACAAATTTTAATTGGACAAAATGCTATTTGGGGGTGGATATGCCCTTCATTTTCTCCTAACCATGTGTAGCTGCTCATTAGTATGCGCTGAACCTTTCCATTGCATCTTCAACATTACTCTTCACACATAGACACAAAAAGTCGTGTAGTGACTTCATTCAAAGCGGAGCCCGTCAAGCCCTCTCTCGGCGACTGCATTACTATCTCCACCACACTAGCCACGTTCTTCCCTCCAGGATCCCAAAACGGGGCATCTGCCTTGATACTCCCCTCGCCCTTATCACCCATGCCACACTCATCTAATCATGTATGCATCCCTGAATTACATTTCTCTGTTTCCTTAATGTGTCCCTTCTCACTATTTCCATCGCCACAACCCATTTTTCCACAAGTCTCCTACGTCATATTTTTGCTTCCACTTTGTTCCCTCTATTCTCCACAATGGGTTTAGATGACTTTCATATGTATAGTTCAGCCACGACATGTCACTGTTTAAAAAGCCTAACAATGATTGGCCGGTGGGTCTCAGGATGGCGCAATCAGGCCAAGATGGCACACATACAGGCCAAGGAGACACCCACATCTTCCTGGACAATCCTTTCCTCAACACTTCCTCTGGTCAATTCAACCAGTTGCTCTGGGACACACCTGCCAAGAAGCTTGGATTAAGTGCCCATCAAAGATACTCTCACCTCCCAGCTCACCCTTCATCACATTGTATGGGGGTTGGTTACTTAGGTACATCGGTGATTCGGCAGTAGAATTCTGGCCTCCCGTGTTGGAGATTGAGGTTTGAATCCTGGCCAAGACACCTCATGTGCAGCCATCACCTGTCGCTCAGTGTGTCATATCATAGTGGCTTGCATGTTGCTATGATACTGAGAAGGATTCAGCTGAGCTTCCAGACTAAGGCAGACGAGGTAGAAAGGCTTAGTAATATAATTCGTTAGCCAATGAAAATCCTGTGAATCACAACAAAACAATGTCTGATCCCCAGTCAATGTTGTCGGTGGTGAAGGATTAGGGAGCATTTTTTTTTCTGATGGCTCATGGGATGGCCATGAGTTGAAGCCAATATGATGGTAACTAACCACAACCTCTCCATTATGACCTTACTGAGCGCTAGGGCCCACTTGTCCATACCCAGTGCCGGATCTGAATGAATAAATGCAGAAATGCATGAGTGGGTATGGATGTTAGGTATCACGGGTGTCAAACGAGCCTAGCTCCCTCAAATTCCAACTGTGTGAGAATGAGCTGAGAATGCTGGTTCACTGATTCAATGTCTCTAAAGAATATAGTGTTTTTATATAAAATTAATACATCAAACATTTGTGTTTTGCTGTGCAAACTAAATGGTACAGTGTGCATAAAGTCCCCCCAGCAACATGCCTTATATATGAAATGCTCTCAGGCGTTGCCAGTTACTATGACAATGCTCTTTAAGGATATTTATCTGAAGCCATGTACATATTCAAAGTTCATCCAGAGGATCCTATTCCTTAGTGCTTCCTGAGCACCTATGGGTGGCTTTCATGACCCTGCACTCTTCAATCTACGCTTTAGAAGGTTCCCTGTATCCATACTTTCTTCAAGCTGCCTAATACTTCAACAAAGGCTGTTAGATGGAATGACATTATCAAGATTTGCTTTGTTCTAGAAATTTGAACGGGGCCCTTTGACCAGAGAATTTACCAGCCACTGGAACCATCCACCATGTGCATGCATATCACATCCCATAATGATGCAAATACCAGAAAGAGACCTACATAGCCCTGAGCAGAATACACAGAAAAAAAACAGCAGTGTGTTGAAAGAGGTGAAAGAGGCACGTGGTGATCCCAGAATAGAATTCAGATCCTGATCAGGTCAGGTACAAGAGGGTGTCCCTGTCACAAGAAGCGAGTAAAGATGAATTATCATACCAGACGGCTAAAATCAGAAAGTTTCACAACCCCTCTATCTAATAGCCGCGCAGTCAGTAAAAGGGTACGGAGTCAGCTTAATGAGGTGGAAAATAACAGCATGGGAGGGAACATGTTAATTGAAATGGAGACAAGAAACCCATGCGTGTGCTTTTTGATCGCAGTGTGTAAATCTTGCTTGTAAAACTTTAAGAGAGTAGACCAAAACGCTAACCGTTGCAACATGGGGAATGATGGGTTTGCGGGTACTCTTTTTTCCATTATCGATTTCCCACACCTTGGGTGTTGTATTATTTTAACAAGCTAATGTACACACAACTTAGTCTCAAAAAAAAAATCAGCGTGCCCCCCTGGCAGTTGGTCCTGGAAGAGACAAGATAGTGGATGAGACACGCCCTACCTGAAGGGGGCTCTGGCTGCAGCTGCCTGACTCAGCAGGCCTGGCTGGCGGGCCTCCAGTGGGAACGCCCTACCAAGTCACCTTTCAGTTCCCGAGGTCCTTGAGGTCACTGTCCCACCCAGGGCCCGCCAGCTGGCCACCCTTGGTGAGCTAAGTCCTCCTCCCTAGCGCCTGACCCAGCTGCCCTATGTGACTACACAAGCTTCTTTGGGAGCAGGGTGGAGCTGGGAGGCACCCGGACACCCACTGCTAGCTCAGAGGCTGGAAAGGGACCCAGATCCCCGCGCCCCCTGCCTGCAACCCCGCCCCGCCCACCCGGGGTCCCCCCCTCCGTCCGCATGCGTGCGTGCGTGCATACCTCTTGCAGGGGATGAGCGCCTTCCTCTCGTCCAGCACCCTGACCCTCTGGTTGACCGCGTCGTAGGAGACCAGGGCACGGCTGTTGCGGCCGCTGCTCTGCAGGTACAGAACCTGGCGCCCCTCCCACTGTTGCGGCGCCTGGCAAGGCCGCGGGACCCCAGGGGAGCCCCCGGCCCCAGGCCACGCCGCCCCCAGCTGGCCAAGGCCGCAGAGCGTCCAGACCCAGAGGCCACCCAGCAGCCAGGCCGCCAGGGACCTCCGGGCCACGCAGAGGCCAGTGTCAGCTCGCATCTCTGGCTCGCTCAGTGGGACCCTAATGAAGCCCCGGCTTGTCTTGGCCTCCGCCCTGGGCTCACCGCAGGGTTTGGGCCCCGTGGATTCCGGTGCCAGCAGCGCCCCGGCAGCTGTGGGGATCAGAACACCAGAGGCCCAGCGCCTGCCGGGACTGCAGCCCGGGAAGCGCCGCGGAATCGCCTGGAAGCTATTTCTGCCTTGGCAGCTGCCTGCAACCGCTTCTGTGTGTACTCTCTGCTGCCAACAGGAAGTGCAGTGGCAAGGATGCCCCTTGCATTCTGAAGGGCACCGAGTTTTAAAGGGGCGGCGAGGAGAGTGCCGAGAAGGGCGGTGTTTGCCCAGGAACTGCAGTGTTGGGCAGGTATTCACACGCTGGGCGAGAATCTCGAGGTCCGGGTTCAGAGAGCAGCGCTGCTGTATGGTCTGTGCCTTCTTCCCAAACTTGCAGTCTTCTGCGTGCTAATTGAAAGTGGAAGCAGGAAGAAATGATACCAACCATTCATGATGGCCACTTCCCAGCCTCGGCCTCTAGTGCCCTCTGGGAGATAGGGGAAGGGCATAGGACTCTGAAACCCACAAGCCCACCTCAAAGCGGCACTCCCTACCAGAAAGGGTTATATAAGCCCCCACCCAGGGGGACACACAACAGGAAAATGGGTGAAGGGAGACAGCAATTGGCATAAGACATGGAATAAAATGATAAATTATCAAGGGTTCATAAGGGAGGGGGAAAGTGAGGAGCTGATACCAAGGGTTCAAGTAGATAGAAAATGTTTTGAAAATGATGAGGGCAACAAATGTACAAATGAGCTTGATACAATTGATGGAAGTATGGATTGTGATAAGACCTGTAAGGGCCCCCAATAAAATGATTTTAAAAACAAACATGGTACTCCCAAGACACTGCTCCTCTCTGTTCCTCAGCAATACCAGGAGCCTACAGCTTATATGGAAGGAGGATGAGGTTTTCTTACTCCAATAAAGAGCATTACAGTCTCAGAAACCCCCAGGGGCAGTTCTCCCTTGGTCTATAGGGTCTTTATGAGTCACCTTGGGCTTAATGACAGTGAGTTTAGTTTGGGAGTTTTCTATGTCTGAGTTTTACATCTTTAAGCAGAAAGTGAATGCTCATGTTATGTTGGTGCAATTTTAGGATCTGAATCAAGAAGGAAAAGAAGAAACATTAAACACTAGTCCTTTTCATTGAAGCGAGTTTCAAGGATGAAGCAGGAGGAGGCAGGGGAAGGGGGAGGAAGAGTCCCTGGATAAAGGATATGGAGATGTGTTCTAGGGCGAGGCTGCAGAGCCATCTGGGACCAGATCATTGAGGTCTTGAAAGCCCTCTTAAGTACTTTGTGAGTGAAACCGGGGCAGTGAAGCCTATTGATCCATTTGAGCCCCAGAGGCTACATCAGCCATATGCCACAGGAAGCTCACTCTAACATCAGGGTGAAAACCAGCAGTCCACCATCTGTTGATAAAACCAGACAAGGCTAACTAGCTATCTGAGTGAAGGCAGCTGTAGTGAGAGGGGTGAGGATCCCCAAAACAAACAAACAAACAAACAAACCCATGGCCAGCTAGTCTATTTCACCTCATAGCAACACTATGTAGGGTTTCCAAAACTGTAAATCTTTCCGGGAGCAAACAGCCTTGTAGACAAACAGCCTGCAGAGCAGTTGACTGATTTAACACCCCCTTGTGTAGTGGGTTACTAAATGGGTGGCTAATCACAAGGTCAGCAGTTTGAAACCACCAGCCACTCCTTGAGAGAAACATGAGGTTTTCTGATCCTATGAAGATTTACAGTCCCAGACCAGCCCCACCCCACCCCCACCGAGACAGTTCTACAATGTCCTGTAGGGTGGCTATGAATCAGAATCAACAAGATGGAAGTGAATAGTTTTATCTTGAGTTTAACTTTCAAAACTTACTGCCATCTGGACAATGCTGACTCATATAATGACCTCCAATGAGTTTCTGAGACTGGAACAGCTTCCAGGAGTAGAAAACCCAGTCTTTCCTCTCTCAGAGCTGCTTGTGGTTTCAAACTGCCGACCATGGGGATCTCAGCCCAACTCATGACTCCTTTGAGACGAACAGCCAGTGCTTAACCCACATCTCCATCAGGTTCTGTACAGTGGCAAAGAAGAGCATGGGAATGAATTTTGATCCGCAGAGAGAGAATTATCCTTAGAGGGAGACATTTCAGTTTGTGACTTGGGAAGTTCAGTCCTGACTAAGGAAGGAAAGAAGCTATACTCTGCTTAGGAATTGCAGTGTTTGAGGTGGGTGCCTAGATGGGACAAACAACATGTGCTCAGCTAGCCGGAATAGTGAGCTTTCAAACCCACTCAGTAGCGTGGAAGCAAAGCCTGGAAATCTGCTTCTGTTAAAATGATAGCCAAGAAGGCCCTGGGGACCTAAGTTCTGCTATGTCACACATGTGGTTATCAGAATGAATTCGGTTGGAATCGATCTGTGTTTCAGTTAAAGATAAACACAGGCTCCAAAGGCACCACTGGTACATCAAGTCCAGGTCAAACAACCCTATAGGACAGAGTAGAACAGCCCCCAGAGGGCCCTCGAGCTGTAAATCTTTGCCGTAGCAGACTGCCACATTTTCTTCCCCCAGCAGCTGATAGGTTTGAACCTCTGACCTTCGAGTTAGCAGTCAAGTGATTCAAGCACTGTATGACCAAGGATCCGTAAACATGGCAGGTGGATATACGTAAGAATAGCTGGATTAACGCTTTCAAAAGACAGTTTTTTAAAAAGTGGTCTAGAGGTTTGGATTTGGAAGTCATAGTCATGGACATGGTAGTGAAGCAAGGCTTCAGAACAGAGGAGGGATTCTCCACTCAGAGTAATTTTTCTCCCAAAGGGACAAGTATCTGCCAATATCTGGAGACACCTTGGATGTTCACATCTGGGGGAGAGATGGGAGGTGAAACAGCAATGCCTATAACTCACTTGGCAGGACCACTACCCCAGCACCCTGCGCACACACTCATACATTATCAGGCCCAAGTGTCAATGTTGAGCTAAAAAATCTGAAATAACAGGAAGTGGAGAGAATAGGGCTGAAGATGGAGTTGTCAAAAATCCAGACAGCCATGGATGGACAGATAAAAAAATATATATTTGAGGAGCCTAGGAGACACCAAAGAGAAGGTACTGACCATTAGAACTTCTTTGGCTAAATAAACGTTTGGCTGATACATATAATGGTCTGAGTGACAAAGCAGAATATTCTAGAAACAGAGCCTCTTCAAAGTGCATGAGACAGGAGACCAGTGAATAAGAATCTCCTGATGAACTCCAAACTGCTCCTCCCCTTTGTGGGGACCCTGATGGACTGCCAATGGCTCTAACCTGGTGTGGAAAATGCTTTACAAAGGCAGGCTCTTAGCTTCTACCCACTTTTCTCTTGAAAGCTCTGCTGGCAGAATATCCAGAAACACATGCAATCCATTAACTGGACATTTGCTGGACATTAACTGGACAGCTAAACAAATGTGGCAGGTTTAAATGGCGGACTGCAAAGTTGCCTCAATAAGCTCTTAGTGGCCTCTCTGGCAGCAGGTCACATGGTGAGGGTGGGGGCGAGGGGGCCGCTCTAGCAGGCGGCCTGCGTCTATGGTCAGGCCCTCCGCGTCCAGCTGTGGGGACCGCGCGTATGGCGCCGCGGGACTGGACTCCGAGGGCCCGCTAACGGGCCGCCCCCAGCTCTCGCTGTGGACTGAGACAGCCTCACGTGGCTGGAGGAATTGGTCATTGTTCTCCGCGGGACCAGCCCATGGAAGACCCTGGAGGGAGGGGGATCCTGGAGCTGCTTTTACAAAGCCTACTCTCCTCTGATCCGAGAATGGCCACCTCTCGCTATGAGCCAGTGGCCGAGATTGGTGTGGGCGCCTATGGCACGGTGTACAAGGCCCGTGATCCCCACAGCGGCCACTTTGTGGCCCTCAAGAGTGTGAGAGTCCCCAATGGAGAAGGCACTGGCGGCGGCCTTCCTGTCAGCACTGTTCGGGAGGTGGCCCTACTGAGACGGCTGGAGGCATTCGACCATCCCAATGTTGTCCGGCTGATGGACGTCTGTGCCACAGCACGAACTGACCGGGAAACCAAAGTGACGCTGGTGTTCGAACATGTGGACCAAGACCTACGGACATACTTAGATAAAGCCCCCTCACCAGGCTTGCCAGTGGAGACCATCAAGGATCTGATGCGACAGTTTCTAAGAGGCCTTGATTTCCTGCATGCCAATTGCATCGTTCACCGGGACCTGAAACCGGAGGACATTCTGGTGACAAGTAATGGGACGGTCAAGCTGGCCGACTTTGGCTTGGCCAGAATCTACAGCTACCAGATGGCCCTTACACCTGTGGTTGTTACACTCTGGTACAGGGCTCCTGAAGTTCTTCTGCAATCTGCATATGCAACACCTGTGGACATGTGGAGTGTTGGCTGTATCTTTGCAGAGATGTTTCGTCGGAAGCTTCTCTTCTGTGGAAACTCGGAAGCTGACCAGTTAGGCAAAATTTTTGACCTGATCGGCTTGCCCCCAGAGGAAGACTGGCCCTGAGATGTCTCTCTCCCCCGGGGAGCCTTTTCCCCCAAAGGGCCCCGCCCATGCAGTCGGTGGTCCCTGAGGTGGAGGAATCCAGAGCACAGCTGCTGCTGGAAATGCTGATTTTTAACCCACAAAAGCGAATCTCTGCCTTCCGGGCCCTGCAGCACCCTTATCTATATAAGGGAGAAGGATCAGGCATTGGAGTGGCTGAACCGGGACCAGGGCCCAGAGAAGGGAGAGAACCTACCATTTCCTTCCTCTGGACACTTGAGTGAAGAGGATCCCCCTCCTCACTGAGGAGGCATTTTGTGCCTTAGCCTCTGCCTTCATCTCTGAGGCTTTGTATACCCCTTCCCTCATCTTTTTACAGAGAATATTTTGCTGCCTTAATGATACACCTCTTCCCCTACTTTTGAGGCATTTCCCTCTCCTTTCTACCTCCTCCCTGCCAATTTTCCTACCCCAAGGGGGTCTGTATTGTCTTCCCCTCTTACCTACTTTGATATAATGGGCTCCTTTTTTATACAGGAAAAAAACAAACAAGGAAGTGCGGTCTTTAAAAAAAAAAAAAAAGCTCTTAGTAAAAGAGTACTTAGTTGAGCTCCTTCCCAGAACAGTATTTTGCCCCTTGTAGGAACTTGGGTTAAAGTAAGTTTTACTAAACTAGGGTTTTACATGTCTTGGCATATCCTCTTGGAAATGGCTTGAGATGATCACCCAGATGCCATAATACCCACTTGTTTGATTTGGCATCTTTAGAGCCTGTTGTCAGTTGCCATCCAGTTGATTCCAGCCCCCAGCCACTTCACATGAGCACAGTCAAACTACTACTACTCAGCGTTTTCCAAGTGTGACCTCTGGGGAGCAGATTTCCAGTCCTGTCTTTCAAGTTTCCCTAGATGTGTTCTTGAACCTCTAAGCTTTGGCCTATAGTTGGTCACTTACCTTTTTGCATCACCCAGGAACTCCTGATCTGCTCAATAGAAAATTGAAATGCCTCTCTAGATTGTGCTGGTTGTGACCGGATGCTCTGGGCTTTCCCTAAATGGGATTTAACTCTTTGGACGAATCCTCTCTGGGTGTATGCATTTATCTTTTTAACTTGTGGTGGCCCCATGTTTAATTCACAGGTCCCCAAAAGGTCACATAATGCAGTTAGCCTAACTTAGCACTCTGTTTAGCCCATTATGAATGCTCGGTACAAATCAATTGTTTTGTTGCTTGTTGCACTATTTCAAACTTCAGTCCTGGTCAAGATCAAAACCACACTAACTTCTGTGGGTTTAAGCTTTGGAGGGAGAATGCTGTCCTTCTTAAATGCAGGTTTCAAACTAAACTATACTTTTCAAGATTAACATTTGCAGAGCATGTTTCCATATTGCTAATGCCCTGGAAAAATAGCAGAGACCGGAAATGTTACCTTCTGAGAAATTGCTGTATACTAACAACAGTAAACCTTCCTTTTGTGACTAGCTGATCCAGTCATTAATTTCATCATCTCTTCCTAATCCTACCTCAACCCACTGCTGTCAAATCCATTCTGATGCATAGCGACCCTAGAGGACAGAATAGAACTGCCCCACAGGATTTCCAAGTCTTTATGGAAGCAGATTTCCACAGCTTTCTCTGGTCAGTGGGTTGGAACTGACAACCTTTACATTAGTAATAGACTGTAGTGCCACTAAGACTCCCTTTCCTCTTTCAAAGACAAAAGAGAATGCCAACATATATATATACTTGTTTTTCATGCTTACTCATTTCAAATAACAGTCGCCAAGCACAAAAAAATCTGATATCTTGGCATGAAGTGGGAAGTGGGAAGGGAAGCTTTCTAATTGTGGTGGCCAAAACATGTCTTGATTTTCATACTGGAGAAGGGAATATAAACAAAACCCAAGCCCACTGCTATCAAGTGAGTTCTGACATACCGGGTTTCTGAAACTGCAAATCTTTAAGGGAGCAGACAGCTGCATCTTGCACTAGTTCAACTTTCAATCTTGGTCAAGGTCAAAACCACACTAACTTCTGTGGGTCTAAGCTTTGGAGGGAAAGAAGCTGTCTTCATTAAACACAGACTTCAAACTAAACTCTGCTGCTAAAGATTAACATTTGGAGAGAATGTGGCTGGGGAGCTTGACCCACCAACCTTGCAGTTAGCAATCCAATGGCTACACTACAGTGTTACCAGGATCCGTAGTAGATGGGAATAGGGGCTAGAAAAGGCAAAGGGAAATATTGATAGATAGAAAACATTTCTCTAACTAAAGATAGTGTTACACTTTCAAGGCACTCTGCTGAATTCCTGGAGCAGGAACAAACCAAGTGCCATTCTGAGAGAAATTGAACAAAAATTAAAAATCTACTGGTGACAACAACAACAAATAATATGTTCCTGTATTCCAATATTCACTGCATTCTTTCCTCCCTCCCTGCAATCGAGTAAATGCCGACTCAGAGTGATCCTGTAGGACAGAGCAGACCTGCCCCTGTGAGTTTCGGAGACTGGAACTAGAAAGCCCTGTCTTTCTAGTCCCCACGAGTGACCAGCCATGGGCATCGCGAGTTGAACTGGACTCCAGGGCAGCAGTCAGGGTTGGTTTCCAACTTGTCCTTTCCTCCAACTCTAAGGGACTCTGCAGGCAGAGGATGAGGCACGCTCAGCTCTGACTCCAGGGAGCCTTTTGTCCTTCCCTTGATCGCCTCTCCTGCGCCCTCCTGGATCGCGCGGCCAAAACGACTGCCAGAAGACTCTTTCTCTTGGTCGGAAGAGAAGGGACTGGCCAGACTCAAAAGGCAGGACCTCGGGAGAAAGCAGACTGGAGGAGATGATGTCACCGCTCCTGCCAGGAGGGGGCTGGGGGTGGGCCAGCCAGCGAGGGGGAGCCCCGCCGCGCGCCGGCCGCCGCCAAGGGGCGATCCGAGCCACAAGCCCACGTCAGGGGAGGTGTCAGGATAAATAGGGTCCCGCAATGGCCAGGGCGGACTGCGCTGGGAGCTGCGGGGTCCTGGACAGGAGCCGCCTGCAGGAGTTGGCGGCCGGGAGCCCAGGACCTGGCACGGCTCTGGCGCCGTGCGCAGGACGCTCGAGATCCACGAGCGTTGGGGACGCTCCCCGAAAAACACCAGCGACAAGGCGGGACGCGAGGGACCCTCTCTGCCGGGGCCATGCTGCTGTCGGTGCTGGCGGCGGTGGGCCTGGGGCTGCGCCTGGCGCTGGGCGTGCGCGGCGCGCCCTGCGAGGCGGTGCGCATCCCCATGTGCCGGCACATGCCCTGGAACCTCACGCGGATGCCCAACCACCTGCACCACAGCACGCAGGAGAACGCCATCCTGGCCATCGAGCAGTACGAGGAGCTGGTGGGGGCCAACTGCAGCGCCGTGCTGCGCTTCTTCCTCTGCGCCATGTACGCACCCATCTGCACCCTGGAGTTCCTGCATGACCCCATCAGGCCGTGCAAGTCCCTTTGCCAGCGCGCGCGTGATGACTGCGAGCCCCTCATGAAGATGTACAACCACAGCTGGCCCGAGAGCCTGGCCTGTGACGAGCTGCCCGTGTACGACCGAGGAGTGTGCATCTCCCCCGAGGCCATCGTCACTGACCTGCCGGAGGGTGAGCGAGAGGAGGGAGGCTGGGGACCGAGGGGGCAGTGGGGCTGTGCCCCAGGAAGCACCACGGACACCCCTCAGAGGGTGGCCTCCGTCCTGCTGCTGGTGATTCCGGAGGAGTTAGCTGGGGGTGGAGAGAGATTTGAACTCTAGCTGAATTGGCTTTCCCCAAAGATAAGCCGGTGGGGGGGGGGGGGTAAGGGGAGGGCTGTTTCTCACAAAAAGTGTCATTGGAGACGTTTCATGGACAGTAATCAGATCGTAGTGGAAACAGCAGCAGCAGCAGCAAACGTGCATCGTATTTCTTGCGTGCTGTCTGGTATAGGGACTTCACAGGCCCCGGCACAATGATTCCTCAGTATGAATGGCACCAGGCAGAGGCCACTGTGCTCTGCTAGTGCTACTTCGAGACACAAGAGGCGACATCCTTATGCCCCGCATGACTTGCTGTTAAACGGAGGTGTCTATTTCATCGGTCCGGATTAGAAGAGGCGACATCTGTGGCATCTTAGACTCATCTGGGCTTCCTGCTGCCTTCTCTTCCCTTGGATCGGTTTTTTTTTTTTTTTTTGCTGTACTTCAAGGGGAGGGGGGAAGGACTTTACATCCACTTTTTGAAATGAAATCTAAAACTATGTTTTTGCATTTCCTTGTCTATCCTAGGCTCTCTCGCCCTCAGGTTATCCCACGTTTCCGGAGACTGTGGGGTTGCTGTAGAGTAGTGTTTTGAAGTCAGACCTCAGAACATGAGGGAAGGTGGCAATTAAGGGAAGAAGAAAATTGAAACTTCTCTCTAGCCCAGGCTTTTAGAGAAGATGTATTTGTTGTTTTAATTATGTAAATGATAGAGAGGGTTTTGCTTGTCTTTGGTTATAACTGCTTCTCCGCAGTGAAATGTGAGCGGGGCATTTGGGAATATCTGGGTGATTTTGGCTCGTGTAAACCATCCACTTGGAAAAAGCAACATTTTAAAATGAATTTGCGGAGGGAGTGACTGAAACCATCCACTACGGCCGTCTCTGTCTGCCAAGATCATTTCTACTGAGCAGGCAGTCTCGGCCCGGAGGTTTTCTAGTCTAAGCCCAGATGTCTTTATAAAACAATTAGTCAGCAATCACAAGACAGTTTTGGTTTTTATGACTGCTCTACTGGGATACGGTACAGAAGTTCAGCAGTTTGAAACCACCCATGTCTCCGAGAGAGAAAGACAGGGCTTTCTACTCCTGTAATCAGCTTACAGTCTCAGAGGCTCACAGGGACCGTCTACCCTGTGCTGTGGGGTCCCCATGAGTTAGCATTGACTCCATGGAAGGGAGTTTTCTCTGGGCTAGGTTTTTGCCTTCAGAATGGTCTTACCCCAATTGTGTTAGCAGAAAAAAACACTGACCCATGCTGCCTGTCCATTCGACCCTCTGTGTGTTTCAGATGTGAAGTGGATAGACATCACCTCAGACATGATGGTTCCGGAAAGGCCTCTTGACGTTGACTGCAAACACCTAAGCCCTGGTAAGTTCTTATTTCTGCAACATAGCCCCTGCTTCTCCCTACAGTGACTGCAGATCCCCATTTCACTTGTGCTGTTCTCTTCCGCCTTCTTTAGACAGGTGCAAGTGCAAGAAGGTGAAGCCGACTCTGGGGACTTATCTCAGTAAGAACTACAGCTATGGTAAGTGCTCGGAGGCAGCCCCTCACTTTTGAGACCGGGCACTGCCGGAACCGCAGGTGGGTTGGCCACTCCTGCTAAGACCAGGTCTGTTAGTCATGAAGTAAAAGCAGAGGTTGGAGATTTTTCCGATTAAATGAATGAGGTGGGTTTTAGATGACACAATAACAACAGGTATAAAAATGCTCTCTTTCGTTTTCCCTCCTGGGTAAATCAAGTGAAAACTAAGTCAGTTAGAACAGCCAGGTGGATCAGATGGAAAGTTGGACATCACGATCCTACTTGTCCTGATGAGAAGCTCCACTTAGGTGGGGCAAAGCACTGGATTTCCTCTCTCATTGGTTTCATTGCTGCAGGGCGTCCTCTAGTCCATGAGTTTGATCATCTGAGATCAGGTAATTAAGACTTGCCCATTTTTTGTTGTAGTAGTTGTTACATATAAGCAGCTACAAAGAGTAGACATCTTAGAGAAATTGGGGGTAAATATGATAATCATGAAATTTTAGGACTGCAGTATTGGCAAAGATTAAAAGCCCTCTTCACTTATTTGAAGGCATCATTCAGCACTTTCTTCAAAGAAAAAGTGCAAACGTCAATCATGATAAAGTAAATACATTAAAATATACATATAGTTCTACTACTATCATCCAAAGGTAAATTTAACAAGAGTAGGTTCTTTTAAAATATCCATTTTTCCATTTTATAATTTTATTTTGTCTCTTAAGTTATATCTGTTGAAAAAAACAAAAAATAGTTGAGGGAAAACATTCATTTTCTTTGCCAATTTAGATTCCTATATTTATTTGATAACGTGGTTTTTCATAGTCACACTGCTAATTACATCAATAAAAATTACTTCCATGACTACAATAAATTATAGCAATAAAATTACATCAATAAGGACATCTACTTTAGAGTATAAGTCACACATGAGCGTGGAAAGGTCACAGCAATGTAAAACTTTGAGAAAGATTTCTTAGGTAGACTGCCAAATTTGAGCATTTATAGACAGCCATCGTGTGTTGTCCAAGCAAAAATTCTTTATTTTGTTGCAAGCCTTTTGTTCTTGTGGTTTGTTTTTAAACGTCTTTTATATATTATCTTGTTCTATTTAGATAACTTAATCTTATCAACTCACTTCCTCATCTGCCAAGATCCAGCCTTAGTGACTACTCAGTTACACTGGCATAGCATTCCCTATGTCATTCTCTCAGAAACGACCTTGGCAATCAAACCCTCTGGCTCCTTCACAAACCAGCATCTGAGGATGGAATCCCAGGCAGATGCACATTAGGTTGATTTGAACTCTGTGAGAAGGAGTCATCAGAACGTGTGTTATCTGTAATATCACATCTAACCTCTATTTCCCTTCCGTCTCATTTTGAAAACTTATGAAATTAAAAAATAGATCTCACTAATCTCAGAGACTCCTTTCACTTTAAAACTGTGATGACTCTTACAGAACAACAGCAAACCTATTGGAGTCCAGTTGGTTCTGACTTGTGGCCATGCCCTGGGTTACAGAGTTGAACTGCTCCATAGAGGGGCTTGGGGGGCTGTCATCTCTAGAAAAGCAGATCACCAGGCCTTTCTTTCATGGCAACTGGGTGGATTTGAACCATCAGCCTTTAGGTTTCTAGTCCAATGCAATATATGTGCGCCATTTGGGCCATTATGACTCCAATCGCTTTTCTGTAAGATAGAGGAGTTGAACTATATAAGTTTTCAGATGACTTCTGAATTTGAGAATATATGACTCTCACTTAAAATCCTTGCAAGATCTCACTTCCATAAAGTCAATTCCAACTGACAGCGACCCTATCAGACAGAGTAAACTGTCTCCTTTGGGATTCTGAGGCTGTACATCTTTACTAGAGTAGAATGCCTCATCTTTGTCCTGTAGATCAGCTAGTGGGCTAAAACTGCTGACCTCGCAGTTAAGATCCCAATTCATAACTCACTACATCACCATGCTCCCTGATCACAAGGCAGACTGTAAGAAATAAAACATAGATATCTGTGAATATTTTCTTGCCATTCTGTGTGACTCAATTTTCTGATACGTTTTGTCAAAAACAAACCCCCCAAAAGCAAATGCCTAATTTGAGAATTAATAACATAGCATTTCAGAACTGAAAAGAATCGATGAGACCCTCTCTTTAAATCCAGCCTGCACCCCCACACAGAGCAATTGCTGACCAGGTGGCAGAGCCTTACTAACACCTTCATGTGGATTCACTTTTTTACATCTCAGTATGATGCGGCGCTTTTCAGGCAACGTGGACATCTGGGAGGCCTTCCATCACCCAACATGTGATTGTGTGTGCTTTTTTGCCTTCCTTTGGGCCGTTTGGACATGACCATAATTACAGGACTGATTCTTTAGTAGATGCTTAGCAGTTGATGTGAATTTGCCCTTTCTAGTTTTCCTCCAAAGCCTTCAACGACACTTAGGCTGAATTTTTAAATTGCAGCTATTCACGCAAAAATAAAAGGTGTGCAGCGGAGCGGCTGTAACGAAGTAACAACCATCGTGGACGTGAAAGAGATCTTTAAATCCTCATCCCCCATCCCTCGAACTCAAGTCCTGCTCATGACCAATTCTTCCTGCCAGTGCCCTCACATTCTGCCCCACCAAGATGTTCTTATCATGTGTTACGAGTGGCGCTCAAGGTAGGCGCTCAGTTCGCTGCTTATCAAAATGAGTCTCAGGGAGCATTCATGACTTAAAGTACGATGCCAAATTTCCTTAAGAAGAAGCACCTGTAGGAGATGCCCACAACAGGGTATCATTTATCATCTGTATTAATGATGTACTGTTCTGAGTTGCCCTCCGTCAATTCCAGTTCATAACAAACCCCTGTGTGGCAGAAGAGAATTGCACTCTGGGAAGTTTTCAAGGCTGTGACCCTTGGCAAGGGAATTGGCAGGCCTCTCCTCCATGGTAACTCTGTGGGGGTTCAACCCAGCAATGCTTTAGCTAGTCATTGAACACCTAACCATTGGTTCCACCCAAGGGCTACCTGTGCTCATAGAATTAAGGATAAATAGAAACATGAGTGTTTGAGTGAAAACTTTATGAATCCAGTTCAGAAGTCACTAAGTGACTTCAAAAAAGTACATATCTACTCTCATTTGATATGATACTCTCATACCAACACCCAACCACCCTGCCTTCCACTCTAGCGAGCTCCTTGGTAGTGAGGAAGATGGGGTGGGGAAGTGGACAGGACTGTACTGCATCACACACATCCGGAGATGCTCCAGGGGCAACTGATGGGCAGGGGCGATGGGAAGGGGGAATCTATTGCAAAAACTTCCATACAGCTGCTTCAGCATAATGATCTTTGAAACCTTATACGTGGATAAGCGAAGGGTGAATGTGCTCAGGAAAATTCCTTCAGTAAAAACAATCCTGTGCAAATCAGTCTTTACATGGCAGATACTGGCTTTATTAATTTTTTTAATGGAGGCCGCAGGGAAGTGCAAACTCTTTGCAGTTTGCCTACTAACCAGAAGGTTGGTGGTTTAAATCCGTCTAGTATTACAGCTAAAGAAAAGTCTGCTGACCTGGCCATCTACTGCCACATGATTAAAGTCCCTTACGGGTTTGTAGCCACTGCCATGAGCAATGGAGTTCTGGAGATGCACCTGGCAGCCAATCTTTACATTCTGGTTGGATAGACCAATGGATGAAAAATAAATTAAGTAGGAACTTTCATAGCATCTTTTCCAATTTAGCATCCAGGCTTAATGCAACTGTGATGAAAATCACAGTAAAAAATTTGTTTTGTGAATTGAGTGTTGCCTCACGTCGGTCATTTGGAAGAAGAAGTGAATAGGGCATGGAAAGGGAATTGTGAAACTAAGGGAAATGAGCAGGAAGCTGCTCTATGAAGCCTGCAAACTGGGTGGAAAGCTATAGGGCTAAAACTGTGTGGTACAAGAAAAGAGACATCCATACAAAAGGGAGGAAAACATTTAGAAGCAGATCAAAATGCATGTCAGGATTTGTTATATTAGTGAATGAATGGTGTTGAGAATATTTATTAGAAAATAAGCGAAGAGATAAAATTAGAGCAATACATAGGTGATACCTGAATGGGAAACTGTGAGGGGCTTCAAATAAAGTTCATGGGAAAACAAAATGAAAAGATAATAGAATTGTTCCATGAACTTTTGGAAGCCCCACCATGCATTACATAAGATTAATGCAACTGATGATAGGGGAAAGGCTCCATACACAGATTGAACCACCTATTACTGTGTATGTAAAGATCCAAATAAAGTCTGATGAAAAAGATATGATGAATGGGTAATAATAACCTCACACTGTAAGGAGTCCAAACAGATTAATAAGACTTTACAACAATCCTATAGAAGTAGATGAGCATAAAATCCAGAGACAAGATTTAGCAGAAAGACTAATAGTAAATAAATATTTAAAAACATAACCTCCTTCGCATTCAAATCCAAATGAAAACAAAATCCCATTTTAACTGATTTTTAATATTAATAAATAGGATGAGAGTACCACCATGTGGAAAACGATTTCCCCCTCTGCTATGAAAACCTTAAAGACAAACATACCCTTTGACCCAATCATTTCACTTTCAGAAATATGTGTTGAGAAATAATAAGACAGTTCACAAACAGTATCTATACAAATATTCAAGATAGTACTAGTAACAACCAAAGACAAAGAGAAATGTGTAAACAGATAGCCATTCATAGTTTTCTTTAAAAATTATATGGTTATTGCAGTTATAATTTTTTAAATGTTATATCAGTGAAGGTGCATAACAATTTTAAGATAAAATATACATCATTATTCAAGTGTAAAATATGGCACAAAATGTGTAAGTACAAAGAAGAATGAATGAAAACATCACTAAAATATAGATGGTGTTCATCCACATTGTGGGATTAGATTATTGAAGATATTTTATTTTTTTACATTGAACACTGATTTTTAGATTTTTATAATCAAGGACTTATATGGACTCATTCCTTTGTGGGGTTGTTTTTGTTTTGTTTTTTAGGATGATGCTTCTTGAAAATTGCCTAGTTGAAAAATGGAGAGATCAACTCAGTAAAAGATCCATAGTAAGTGTAACGAGCAACACTGTGAATGTGGACCCAAGGGCATGAGAGAAATTCCACAGAGTGTACGGATCCGTTGCATTCCACCATATCCAAATTATCCTTGCAGCCAGCAAGCTCAATTGTACTTGACTTTTGACTGGGTAATTGAGAAGAGTATATAGCTTTTCTTACTTGGTATTTTTTATCACAGCTGCTGTCATTGAACTTCAGATGTGATTTGGTTGCATTAAATACTGGTCTACAGTCTATTTCCCCATTAACATAGATTTTATTTTCATTATTGCTAACATTTCACTTTTACATCAAACAGTCAGATTGTAACCAGAATATCAGCAGTACAAAGCCACCAGCTACTCCTTGGGAGAAAGAGGAGACTTTCTACTCCTGTAAAGAGTGACAGCCTTGGAAACTCACAGGGACAGTTCTACCCTCCCCTGTCAGGGTGACCGTGTGTCAGAATTGACAATGGCAGTGAGTTTGGCTTGAAGACTAAAACAGACATATCTTTAGGGATTAACTACCTACTTAAAAACACATCCCCTCACTACACAAAGCTATCTTTAACTGCCTCTAAAATAATTTTTAGATATTTGTAAATGTAAATAACATACAAAAACTAATTATCTTAGGGCCAAATTCATGATTTTAGTGGTAACTCTATGATATTAGTCATTTTACTGTAGGAATCCAGAGATTTAAAATTACACAGGGATTAAAGAAACCTCCTTATGTGTTTGAAAATTTAAATCATGTCTTCTCCATAATGTATGCTTAGGTACATTCAGGAGAACTTGTGTTTTCAAGTTCACGAAAGGTATTGTTACTGTCTGGGTTCTGGGGAGCTGCCTCAGTGAAAACGTTTAGGGCAGGGGAGATGCTGTTAGCTGCTGTTGCATCAACCCTGCCCCACAGCAGCCCCGTATTTAACAAAACGAGACATCGTCATGAGCATTGGTAACCTCAAGTCCATTATTGCAGCCGTATATATTTTGAGTGCCTTCCAATCTAGTGGTCTCATCTTCCAGCACTTTGTCAGACAATATTCTATTTTGATTGATAGGTGTCAGGAGATGCCCTGAACAGAAACTAAACTGTCCTTCCCAGTTACTAGATGCTGAGAGCCTGAAGAACAGAATTGGAAGTCACTGGGGTGACATGGACGATATAATTTATGAGAAGATTACTCCCAGGGGTACTGTACGGTTTGTCACCCTGTGCAGCTGCAGGGTTAGGATTTGGTCCACACTGCTCTCTGAGCAAGCAAGGCATCCCTGGTGGTACAGTGGATTAAAAGTTGTGTCACAAACCAGGAGGTCAGCATTTCAAAATTACCAGCCTCTCCATGAGAGAAAGATCAGGATTTTTACTCCCGTAAAGATCTACAGTCTTAGAAATCCACGAAGGAAATTCTACCCTGCCCTATAGGATCACTGTAAGCCAGAACTGATTAGACCACAGTGAAATTGGTTTGGGTTTGGGGAAGGTGCAGAAAGGGCGGGTGGTTGGTGAAGACGGCCTGGAGCGGTACACTGAGATCTCCTTCTTTAAGGCCACCCCATGATCCCTGCCTCAAAATGGCTTTGGTGATAGCATGGGCTCAGTGGTTAGCGCCGGCTCCATGACTTGAATGGAAGGGGGAGTTTTGGGCGAGGCCACGGATGGAGGGCGCATGTGAGGCTGTTTGTTTACCCTATATTAGGGCTCCCTTCGGTTAATTACTAGAAGTACATCGCCAGACCTTTTCTCTACACTCTCTTAGTCTGGGAGTTCAGCTGAAACTTGTCCACCAGAGATGGACCTACTGGAAATAAGAGTGGCCTAGCTTTTGTATCCTAATGTGCAGGTCTCTATAGTGGACATACAGGTCCGCTGGTGGACATAATACAGAGTGCCTATTGCCGTTATTTATTTATGTCCATAAGGAAATAAATGCATGAACTTTGATAGCATGTTGACAGCATAAAGGAGTAAGATGCATTTGACAGTCACCCTTATGCATTGTCTCCCAGCAGTGGGAAGAGAGGCTGAAAGAACACCAGCGCTCAATTCAGGAACAGCAGAGATCAATTCAGGAACCGCAGAAAGCAGCTCCAGGGCAGCGGAGAACAGTTCAGGACAAGAAGCGGATAGCTGGACGCACTAGTCGCAGTAACCCACCCAAACCAAAGGGAAAGCCCGTTCCCCGACCGGTTAGCACCAAGAAGACTCCGAGTGCCAGGAGGGACCCAAAGAGGACAAACCCGAAAAGAGTGTGAGCTGAGTCCTTTCAGGACGAAGACCCCATTAGAGGACCACGCCAGGCATTGCCCAGGGGCAACCTGTGTCAGGACACCCACCCCCTTGCCTTAAAAACACACTGCAATACCCTACATAGACACGTCTTGCAGCATTTTTCCGAATGATATGCCTCATTTTTCTTTTTAAGCCACCACAGGCTATAGGGGTAGGCTTGCACTTGAGTAGAGCAGGTAGATGAAAGCTGGTTGAAGACGTCTCACATGTGTGCCCACTCAGTGAATGCAGGGAACATGCGATTCTGTTCTTAGAATTGGACCGAGTGTGTCAGTGCAAAAGAAACACCCAATGTCAAAACGCTGTGTGTGTGTGTGTGTGTGTGTGTGTGTGTGTGCGTAATTTCAGCCTGACCTCGGTTGCTAGGATGTTGGCTACATTTTTCAAATGCAATTGCAAATGTGATGCTTCTAAGGAAGAATGCAGGAGCCACGATTGTTTAAAAGATCTCTGTGTCGTTAGGAAGATGTGTATGATGCGAGGGGATGGTAGGAAAAACTAGAAAAGTAGGATTTGAAAAATTGTAATCTGTTCGGACAAAGAAGACTTTCTGCTCTGTTTTTAGCTAGACACCTTGAAGAAGGAAATAATAATAAATAAAAAGAAGAGGCAGACAGTGTCTGAGCCTGGTTCTCTGGTTAACGCCTATCAGTGAAGAGGCTCTCACAGTACTCTTGATGTGGCATCATCAACAATGCATTGGCTTTTCTCATGACGATTGAGGTGCTGCCTTTGCCTTGGTGGCATAGTTGGTTAAGCGTTGGGCTGCTAACCTCATGATCCACAATTAAACCCAGCAACCACTCTGTGGAAGATAAGACAGTCTTCTCTCACAAAGACGGAAACCTCAGAAACTCTATTGAGCTGCTGTTCTACACTGTCCTAGACAGCAGCTCGGGGTCAGTATCAACGCAACACCAATGAGTTTTGTTTTCTAGTGCCGATGGGACAGAAAGGACACCAGTGGTGGCTTTAATCAAGAAATGTATTTTCTCATAGTTCAAAAGTCTGAAAGTCCAAGTTCAGTGTATGCGGTCTAGAGGGAGGACCTCCTTTGACTAGTTCAACTTCTAGTAGCCAGCAATCCCTGAACTTCCTGGGTTGCAGAATCAGCTGCCTCCATTTCCATCAATAGTGTCTGTCCTCCTCTGTAACAGTGTTTCCCAAAGTGAACAATGCCATGCATGCCCTGGTCGCTGCTGGAATGCCGGGGAGAGGGAAGGGGCTTCGAATACTTACACTTGATCCTGGGTTATAGGCTACAGTATAGACGTTTCCAATTGCCAGGGGGACATCGGGCTTCTTTTTCCTTCCTGAAAAGGAGCCAGGAGGTCAAATAAATGTGGGGATCTATGTTGGGTAAGTTCCTCTTGTGTCTAGTTTTTTCTTTAAATATCTTAGAAGTGGATAGGTTGGGGGAGAGCCTACACTGGTAGGGCTTCATCATTATAACAGAGAAAAGCCAATTCCCAGAGGATTGCTTCCACATGGATAAAGGTTAGGATTCCTACACATCTTTTGGTGACACGCAATTCAATTTATAACAAGTACCAATTAATCAAACTTTAAAGTCTTTTACAGCTATAATTGGACACAGGATATGTCTGGCTCACTTCCAGGACATCTTAAAAAGTCCACTCACTGTGATCCAATTGTTTCTGGCTCGTAGCAACCCTATATATTGTTTGTGAAGCTCTAGATCTTCATGGGAGCATGTAGCTTCATCGTTTGTCTTCAAAGTACATGGTGGTTTTGAACCATAGACCTTGTAGTTGGCAGTTCAATGCGTACCCGACAGTGCCGCCAGGGCTCCTTCTCAGAACACCACGTGTCGTTGTTAGGTGTCCTTGGGTCGGCTCAGACTCATTCTGACTCCGGGTACAACAGAAGGAAGCACCTGCGCCATCTTCGCAATTGTTCCTATGTTTGAGGCCATTGTTTCAGCCGCTGTGCCCATGCATCCCGCTGTTTCAGCCGCTGTGCCCATGCATCCCGCTGTTTCAGCCGCTGTGCCCATGCATCCCGCGAAGGCCCTTCCTCTTTTCCTCTTTCCACTACCCCCCACAGAACCAAGCTTGTTATCCTTCGCCTGGGACTAATATCTCCTGATAACGTGTCCTAAGAACATCCTTGGCAATAAGGAGCATTCTGGCTGTACTTCTTCCAGGACAGGTTTGCTTGTTCTTTTGGCAGTCATGGTCCTTTCAATACTCTTCACTGACTCCATAGTTCAAATGCATCCATTTGTCCTCCATTTTCCTTATCCAATGTCCTACTTCTACATGCACATGAGGCAAGGGGAAAATTCGATGGCTTGGGTCAGGCATACCTTAGTTCTCAAGGTAATAGCCTGGCTTTTTAACACTGAAGAGTTCTTGTTCAGATTTACCCAATGCACCCTCACCCGTGTCAAGGTACCTGTGTATCTTGATGATCAGACCTAAGGGAATTTTCTCTCTGCTGATAGATAGCTGGTGCCACGGGAACAGTGGTGGGAGGCTTGTGACGGCAAGACCTGCTGTCTTACTGCCACCACGTACTAGCTTGGAGCCTGGAGCCAAAATGATCTCAAAGGTTAGGAGGCATTTCTCCTGCAGGTTTTACCACAGCTTTTACCCCACAGCCTTTTCTTCCCAGAGAAGTTGCAAGCTACATGGTGCATTGATACAAAATCATTAAACAACTGATTTAATTTTGTCTTTTAAGCCATTGGGAAATGTAAGTGAGATGCAGGATGAAGCCAGGGGCGCAGGAGGGCAAGAGTGCTAGTGCAGATCTTGGTACCTGTGCTCACCTCCTCCTGAAAGCTTAACTGAGCCCAGTAGCTGGATCTACACAGGGTCCTAAACTAAGAACCTTCGCACACGGTCCTGCTGTATAAAAGCCAAATATCCTTTACCCCTAAGGAAGGTCAGACAAGTATTTAGCACAGTATTCAAAACAGCTTGAAACAAGGATGTGTAAAGACATCTTTACCCGTTTACCTCTTTAGAGCTATCCTGGAAATTCAGGAAAACTACTTTTTAAAATAAAAAAACCCCTTTTTTTTAATTAACAGAAAACTGAATTAATTAAGAGATGAACTTACAAGTGTAATCACGGTTTACTTTGAAGACTGCTCTAAAATTAGGCATTGAATACTACATGAAAAATATAAGTGAATTAGGCACATTTACCAGTTTGATTAATTTCTCAAAACCAAGCCAAGACCTCGGTTTGGTTGTTTCTGTGAAAAGCTCAAGTTGAACGTCAGTCCAGACTAAGGGCGATGCAGCAAGTACGGGGGTGGCCTTTGAGTGGATGCCGGCACAATCATTTCTCTCACTTCACAGACATCTTCTCCACATAATTATTTTAAGAAGAATGATGGAGCTTCTGTCTCTGAATCAGGCACTGTTTAAGAGTCAGGTTATTATAATCAGAACAAATAAAATCTTGTGATTTTTTTAATCAACAAATTTCATAATTGAAGGACAACTGGAAATGTTTCTTATTTTAAAACAATGTTGTTTCTCTTTTAATAATATGGTAAGCATATGCTCCCTACAAAGCATTAACTAAATGCATGAAATAAAAAATAGTAGAAATAAAGTCCTACCGAATTAAACTCCTCACTACGCAGAGACCATCACTGTTAGTACTTCTGTATCCTATTTCTAGCTTTTTTCTGCACACTTATATAATTTGAAAAAAAATAGTGTGCACATAGAAACCAGCTATCTTCCCTTGACCCTTTATTGAAAAGACTGTTCACCTGAATAAAGGTGATACGGGTTCATTGATAACAAATGGTACACATTACTCAAAAAGCGCTATGTTAGACGACATTTAATTTGTTTCTACTGGAACATCAGTATACATCTTAATAGCTAAATACATGCAGAAATGTCTTAGTTGGTTCCCCAAGATACTTCCTTTCTTTGGACCAAGGAGTATGCCTAACAAAGAAGCTTCCTAAACACTGTCGGTTGTTCTCTAGAATTCTTGGGCAATGAGGGTATGAAAGCATAACTTCCTGGTCAAGATGGCTGCCTACCCCAGTGAATTTTATCCTTCTTAGTTACGGCCGTGATCTTGAGCAAAGCTTCTCTCTTTGTCTGTGAGTCATCCCCGACAACAGGGCCCACACTCCGACAGCTGGGGAATGAGCCGCTGAGTGCTTTAGATGGGGGGATTTGGGGATCAGTGTTTTTCAATATAGTCATTCTGGCAGGGTTAGTCTCTACATGTGATAAATGATAGAGAGACACAAACTGACTGTTGAGGAAAGGCTATGCCAAATCTTCAATATTTTTCACGAATCAAATTTTAAAATATAACTACTGAGCTAGACAGAGGGTTTAACACAAATGCCAAAGGGTTTGCTCGCCATCCAGCCTTCGTTGAAGACGCACGAGGACGTAAATGTCCTACTTTCTTCCGTTCCAGTTCTAATCCTATTCAGCGTGACCACACTTGTTTGGTCCAACAACAAGGTCCATTGCATTCTCTCTATTTCAGTTAGCTTGAGTGTTTCTGTTGGGTGGATTAATCCCTGAGTGAAAGTGAATGTTAGCACAATTCTCGAGCTGATATTATCATCAGTTCAAAAACCAACAACAGCAACAACAAAAGGTCCTTTGGAATCATGGAATGGAAACATTAGGTGGACTGTGAGAAGCCATCTGGCAAGCAAGCCGCGGAAGCACAAGAGCTGGAGAGAGCTGGTCTGAGCAGCTATCTGGTGTCTGTGAGGATTGAGGGAAGGAGTTGAGGAGTCCCACGGGCCCAAAGTTCTCAGACCAACGTATGCTGAGTTTTCTGAAACATGAAGCTGTGGCTTAGAGGGCATGTTCATTTGTGACCATACGGACCTTGGTCGTGCAGTGGTTAAGAGTGCAGCTGCTGACAGGTAAGGTTGGTGGTTGGGCCCACCAGCTGCTCAGCAGGAGAAACCTGGCAGTCTGCTCCCGGAAAGATTCACAGCCTTGGAAACGCTGTGGAGCAGGGCCTCCCAGAGGGTCACGATGAGTTGGAATCAATTTGATGGAAGTGGGTTTGGTTGGCTTGAGGAATCATGAACAAACACATTGCTGCTTCTGTTTGTCACAGAATGCATCTTAAGACCGACGATATTTCCAAAAGTAAAAACTAATTTTGAAAGGTATTTCTGCTCTGAGAGATGTATTATGTCGTATGGAAAGACATGCCAATAAAAATTTCAAGTTAGGGGCGCAGCCAGAAAGGCAGCCACCCCCTCGCCCGTCACGCAGCGCACGTTCATGGGGAGCCTGGTGCTAAACCATTCGTAGATGACCTGCTTCTGGGTCGGGGTTTCGTACGTAGCAGAAAAGCTCCCTCGCTGCTATCTATTGAAAGTCAGCCCTCGACACAAGGGTTTAACAAAAAAACAAAACAATTTCAAGTTAATTGTCAACTTATGACCTCACTGCCAAGTAACAATGTTATTCAGCGGGCCAACCTGCTTCAGATGAATAGTGCACCATGATAGGACAGCTACGTCAGTACACAAGGTAGAGGCTGAACGTTAAGATGGCCATGGAAATACTCTTCGATGAGACATATAAGTCAAGACAAAATAAAAACGACATGTGAAAATAACTGCAGGTAGCATTTGGTGTGACTCCTTCCAAAGATTTTATTAGTGTATGTTGAGAAGAGTAAGCACACGAGACTATAATAGGGTTTTAAGTCATGTAAACATAAATATGGGAATCATTGCATTGATAATATGTGTGTTAATCTGTTTACAAGTTCAGGCTTTATACACCTAATATGTTTGCTGTTATGCTATTAGCTGCTATTTGGTTAGCCCGTGACTAATGGGGACCCCACGCACAATGCTGCCCTGTCCTGCTTCACTCCACTTGCTATTTTTCAGAAGCAGGTCGCCAGGCGTCTCCTCCTAGAATGTCTTAATATAGAATTGCTGATGAACCTTGTTCAGCATCACAGCAGCATGCCAACCTCGCTGGCAGAGAGATGGCATCTGCAAATGAAGTGTGTTGGCCGGGCATTGTACCCAGGTATTCTTCATGGTAGCCCGCCAATGCCTCCTAACTATATTTAGCTGTGATATTTACAGGAAAGCAATGATTCTAAACTAATTCATTGTAATATCTAGATAAAGATCACCTTTTTAATGGTAAGCTTAAATAACTTTAATGGCATGCTGTGAAAAGCAGAAAAAAACAAGACAAACAAGTGGCCATCTAGCCGAGAAGCAATAAAATCCACATGGAAGAAGCACACCAGCCTGTGTGATCATGAGGTGTTGATGGAATCAGGTATCAGACATCAAAGACCCAGAACAAAATATCATATCAATGTGAATGAGGAGAAGTGCAGAGTGGAGACCCAAAGCCCATCTGTAGACAAGTGGACATCCCCTTATAGAAGGGTCACAAGGAAGAGATGAGCCAGTCAGGGTGCAGTATAGCACTGCGGAAACATACAACTTTCCTCTAGTTCTTTAATACTTCCTATTCCCGACTATCATGATCCCAATTCTACCTTACAAATCCGGCTAAACCATAGCATGTATACCGGTACAGATAAGAGCTGTGTACACTGTACAGATAAGAGCTGTAAACACGGGGAATCCAGGACAAATAAACCCCCTCAGGATCAACAATGAGAGTAGTTACCAGGAGGGTAAGGGAAAGGTGGGGGGAGAAAAGGGGAACCGGTCACAATGATCTACATATAACCCCCTCCCTGGGGGAAAGACAATGGAAAAACTGATGAAGGGAGACATCCGTCAGTGTATGACATGAAAATAACAATTTATAAATTATCATGGGTTCATGAGGGAGGGAGAGTGGGAGGAAAGGTGAAAAAGGAGGAGCTGATGCCAAGGGCTCAAACAGAAAATGTTTTGAAAATGATGATGGCAGCAAATGTACAAATGCGCCTGACACAATGGATGTGTGTATGTATTGTCATAAGAGCCCTATGAGCCCCAATAAAATTTTTATAAAGAAAGAAAAGCAGAAAAAAGCATACACAATTAGCAAATGAGTTCAACTAACAGAGATGACTCATAATCAGAGAAAAGTTCCTGAGCATCATAAAATTATAAAAACTTGAGTATTAATATTGAGGTACAGTGGTGATGATTGTGCAGCTCTTCTTAATATGATTGAATAGTTGAATTGTATGCTGTGTGAGTAAGATGCCAGTAAAACTATTAAAAATACTGAGTTATAAGTAACTAAGGTTAAACAAATAATGGTATTATGAATAAAATTCCATCACAGGATGATAAAAAATATCATTGTTGATTCAAACTGGTGGATTTAAAAAATCTGTTGACATTTGTAATTTTCTAATAATTTTGCATATTTATTATGTCATTGAAACATTTCAGCAGTTATTAATCATATGCAGAGCTGCTGAGTCAATTGTCTCCTTCCATTGAAGGCATTAAAATAGGTTTGGGAGGTCATCCAAAGTACCAGCCAAGGATTGAGCAAGTTCAGACACAGTTCAGTCAAGCATCTGCACCAGGGAATCCACTCCAGTGAGAACAAAGGTACCAAGAGAGTCCAAGAAGAAGACCATATAAGAGAATCTAGTACAGTGGAGGCTATCTGTCCATTTTCTGCAGTGGATATGCATAGAGAGATCCATTTTTGTGTCCTTTCCCAATAAAGGTAATCCAACGGAATGTGGGAATTATGGTACAATATCATTAATATTTTTCAGGATATAATTAAGAACCGTTTCAGACACAGAGAGCTGCCAGAAACTTAAATTAGCTGGAGAAGATGATGTGAAATTATTGCTGTGCGTCAGATAGATCTTGACTGAAAATGTACAATGCCAGAGATGTTGACTTGTGCCTCAGAGACTGTGCACAGGCATTTGGTTGGGTGCAATACCACTGAAGAGCATGGGAATTCCAGAACACTGGAATGTTGTGCTCATGTGGAACCTACACACAGGCCAAGAGGCAGTTGTTCAAACAGAACAAGTAGATACTGCAGGGTTTACAATCAGAAAAGGTATGCAATAGGCTGTATGCTTTCACTGTAACTATTAGGATTATATACTATGTAACTAATCCAAGAACCTGGCCTCTAGGATGAAGAACATAGCATAAGGATTCTAGGAAAATGTATTAACAACCTTTGATGTACACATGATATCACCCTGCTTGCTGAAAGCAAGGAGGACTTCGCCCACTTGGTGATGAAAATCAAAGACTGCAGCATTCGGTGTGGATTTTATCTCAATATAAAGAAAACACAAACACACACAACTAGAATGGTAAGCATGACTATGATAAACAGGAAAAAAGTATGATGCCAAAATTCTCATTTCATCTGATCCACAATCAGTGCTCAGGGAAGTATCAGTCAAGAACTCAAATGAGATATTGATTGCTCTGGGAAAATCCACTGCACAGATGTGCAGTGCAAGAGAGCAAAGATGTAATTTTGTGGACTAAGATGTGAGATCATAACTGTGTGTTGTTTTTAAAAAAGAAAAATTGGTCACTGAAAACTCTAGAGGACAGTTCTGGTCTGTTACATTTGAGGCCACCATGTACCAGAATTGATGACAACTAATTTTATTAATAAAAAATGTATCACTGCAAGAAAAAAATTATTCAAATTACATCCTCAAAATCTCACTGCCATGGAGTCAATGCTGCCAATTAGTGATCCTATAGGACAGGGGAGAACTGCCTATGGCTTTCCAGGAATGTAGCTCTTTATGGGAGTAGAAAGCCTTGTTTTTCTTCTTGGGAGCAGCTGGTGGTTTCGAACAGCTGACCTTGGGTTAGCAGGCCAATGCATAACCACAATGCCAGCTGAGCTTCTGAATTATATCATAGGGGCGGAGGGCAAACAATGAAAACTAACCCTAAAACTTTGGATTGATATGATCTCCCATCCCTGGAGAGATCCAAATTACCTTACAAGCAGTGAGTTAGGTGCATAACTCACAGTTACGTAGCAATTTGTGTAAATTTATACGTCACTTTACCAAAATTTCTGCTGGAAAATTCGGAGTCAAAATTTTGTTCAACCTCTAAAGGGTACAACAGGGCCCATCAGGTCTGTTCCCACGAAGATTAACACTCTCTGAAACCCATGAGTCTGAATCAGCTTGATGGCTGTGGGCGGTGGCTAGTGTTCAGGTTGCATGTAACCCACTCCCGGCTTCATTTGCTCATCTATTCCCTTCCCCCATCACATGTTGCTGCCCACTTATTTTATAGCTTATGTTTGCTTCTACACATTCTCCACACTCCTTTCTGGAAGATAGGGTAATAACAGATTTCTCAGATTGATTTGGGGGCAACAATTTTATTGTTATGCTGAGCCAGGTGTTTTTCACCTTGAGGTAAAACAAGGAAGCTGTATCACATGATTCCTTGGTGGCATGAATGCTTGTATTATCTTCACAAAGTTCTGAGAAAAGAGGAAAGACATTCAGTGAAGTCAATTGCATGCTACACTCTATTTTAAAAGAGCAGTAGTGATTTTCCATATTGGAGTTTTATGAACAGATTCCAGATATGCAGTATATAATTCAACAAGTTAGCTATATCTAAATAAGCATTTACCAGTGACCAAATAACCAAATTCTTTGGCAAGGTAAAATATTAAATGGTGAGTCACCATAATTCCCCACCACCCACCCACCATGTTTGAGATCCAGAATTGCTGGTTAAGCCAATAGCCAGGAAGAGGAGCAGAATGTGGGAAAGCCAACGAAACTGTGTCTGTATTTGTTGGATATCATGGGGAGGAAGGAAGGGACAGGGACAAGGAAAACAGTAGCAGAGACGTCCACCGTGAGTCTCTGAGGATATTGTAGATGTTTAGGAATTTGTTGTTGTTGCTCTATTTTATTTATTCATTTTACTTACTTGTTTTATTTATTCATTTATTTATTCATTTATTTATTCATTTATTTATTCATTTATTTATTTTAGGGGGTAGAATTCACTGCTACCTCTTCAAGAAACTTTATGAATGACTTGTTTTAATTTAAGTCTCTTGGTGTTAGGATTACCTATATATTCTTTTGAATATACAAACCAAACTAAAAATCCCATTGCTATTTAGTCAATTCTGACTCACAGACACCTAAAAAGCAGAGTAGAGCCACTCCACAGGGATTCGGAGGTTGTAAATCTTTACAGAAGCAGACACATTTTCTCAGTTTTCTCCTGAGAGTGGCTAGAGGATTTGAACAGCAAACCTTGCAGAGTCCTAATGCTTAAGCCACTGAATCAAGTATCACTTTTCTTTTAGTGGAGGGACTGCACATACAGTCCTGGACCACAGCTCAGCTCTAACTGAAGCTGAACAAAGGACTGGCGACAGGCTGACAGAGAAGCACAATATCAGCCCTCTGAGGAAGAAACATTTCACACTGTTTTGTCCTTGGGCTCTAGGGCTGATTTTCAGTGGGACGTAGCCAGGTGAGGACAGGATTCACCGTGAGGACAAACGTTCCACACAGTAGCATTTCTGCAGCCACATGTAAGTCAGCAAGTAGAGCCGTACAGTAGACCACTGTGAGCATGCTCTTTCAACACTTGCCTATGAAACTGAAGAAGAAAGGGGTCTGATGGGGGAAAAGTCAGCCACTTCACACACCATCTTCCACAGTGGCTAGGCTCTTGCATATAATCGTAGCTACATGGAGGAGAACCACAAGACTTTTTGTTCCTGTTAATATACACAACCTTGGAAACTCTAAAGGTCAGCTCTACTCTTCTCTCTATAGGGGCACTAGGAGCTGGAATAGACTTGATAGTTGTGAGTGTGTGTGTGTGTGTGTGTGTGCACTTACTTACTAAGGGCACCTTTGGCAAGAACTATACATTATTGTCTTTTATCTGTGGTTCATGATATTCTCTAACATTGAAAAAAGGTTGATGTTGAGTAGATTCCGACTCATAGCAGCATTATTTGTTGCTGAGCGGAAGTGCACCGTCGGGTTTCCTAGGCTATGTTCTTTGGAGGAGGTTACCAGGCCTTTCTATCACAGCGCCACTGAGTGCATTTCAACTGACAACCTTTAGATAAGTAGCTGAGTGCAGACAATTTATACCACCAAAAGTCCTTCTTATTTTATCACCTTATCATAGATTATACACAGGCTGTTGATAGAGCACCAGGTTCAGGTTAATGAATGAGATTTTGACCATTTAAGAGGTAGGAGTGCCAGAGACGGTGACATGGTCAGTGAAACAAATGTCTTGAGGCCAAGGTCTTCAAACTCAGTTGTGTCTATCTCACAAGCACCCACTGCCTCCATTCATGACCTGGATGCCTCTCCCTGCCTCCATGTAACCGGATTCCCCTGTTCCAGAGTTCAGCATTTAGGCTTAGAATCTGCTATGAAATAACAGTGTTTCTGCAGGAAAGGAATACTGAATTCAGGAATATAGGAAAGTTCTGGTCTTCCCAACCCAGCTTTTTCCTAGACCAAGCCCCGAGAAAAAAAAGAATAAAATGATAAAAGAAGCACCATACCTTAGTTTTACTCAAGTACCTCAAGTTCAATCTCAGCAAACAGTTTTTTAATGACCTCTTGTGCTATAAAGGCATTTGATGAGCCATGAACCGCATTGTACAAAACATTGATCCCATATTGGGCTCGTATTGATTCTGGGGACAGTAGTTTTGCCTCTTCTGGATCTGAGGGCCCCATGAGTTTTCTCCAATCAGAAATAGCATTCCACCTGGTCAAGATCATGACCACACTTGGACCTCTGCAAGGAAAGATGCTTTCAGAATATTTGGGCTATTTATAATTTCAGAGATTGCATATGTGGCTAATGGTAGTGCCACAACTTTACCAGAGGTCTCCTTTTTATTTACCCAACTTTGTATCATCTTCTGATTTCTTTGTTTTTCTTCTTCCTTCCCTCTCTCTCTTTTTATTTTAATTCCACTTCTTCCTCTTCTAATATATTGTGCTTTAAGGATGCTATATGGAAGAGTGCCATGGTTCTAGGGAATAACTTGTCAAAGAAAGCTTACTATTTTTCAACTTGGGGAAGAATAACTTGTCGATTAAAGTTGGGGAAAGCATAAATAGATGATTTAGATATTGTCTTCCAACCCCTTTGACCTCCCTTGAAAGAAGGGCTTGGTGAAATGGTTGTCCATCAACTATGAGCTATCGTGATGGCCTCTGTTGCAGAGAGTAACATGCTCAAGGTCACTCTCTTTGGCAGGGTGGTCTACCTGATTTATTAAAGAGTATGAAGGTCTGACCATTTCAGCCAAAGGCAGGACAATTCTGAAGGACCGATCTAGTTCTGGTCAGTGAGGATGGTTCTGGGCTGCTTTGCAGATTGATTCCCCCCTATTCCTAATCCTGCTTATTTTGCTTCCTTTCCATGGGACAACCTTAATAAATATTTAAAACACTAAATTTTGCTTTCTGTGGACCGCATCATACAGTGGACATGAAGATGATTGTTTCTTTTTTATTCCCCTAAGTTCTCTGCAGTTACTGAAAAGTTCCATCTTTCTGGTTATCATATCTAATCACTACTTGCATTCAAAGCTTAAAGCATTATTAGATATTTTTTTCTTTCTCTACAATCTTTTGTCTGAACTCTATCAATTTTATCTCTCTAGACACATTGTTAAATGTTCCAGAATTCAAAAGGTGTCATAAAGCATAGATAGAAAAGACAATAGAAGGAAATAAGCCAGGATAGACATCAGAAGGAGAAGGAGAGAAGAAAAAGAGAGGAGAGGAAAGAAGGAGATAGAAAATAAATTAACCCCTGACATTTAGAAAATAGATTTAGAGGTTATCCCTTCATAAGTGAGAGTATATGAGAAATTTGTTTCTTATTTTATGTACTTTTCAACATTTGTATAATAGATTACCTTAAAAATGCGAAAAATTAAGTCAGAAACTTACTCACATAACATTTCCAATACACTTTTATAGAAGTCTTTTGCTCTTATACTTATGTAAATGCATTCTGCTATGTCCTGCATTATGGGTATTTCCTTTATTCGTGTCACCTCAAACCCAGCATCCTTAATAATCTTCAAGATCTCATCTAGAGAAAACAGATACTTTATAATTGTGCAGATTGACACCACTTTTGCTTTATACTCTAGTAGATTGGAATAACTAACTTAAGAACAAACTATGCTAAATTTAGTTTTCAAACCATAAATTATGATCAGAAGGTTAATTTGTTGATAGAGATGGTCAAACTCTGAAGCCCAACCTTCCAGAGACTACTTGAAATATCTAGTGGGCGCCAACGGCAGTTTGTACTGTGAGGGCACCTACTCTGCTACAAGGGATGAAGGTGTGCTGTCGTCCCCATGCTACAAATATCAAGGGATTTCTGCCAGATTTTGATTCGAGTGCAGAGCTGACCATGACTCTTCTTTCTGAGCAAGACAGATGTTGTTAAATAAATTCAATCACAGAAATTGTGTCAGAACCTTACCAACATGGAATCGCTAGGCTGATGCTTTGCATGTTTCTGTGATGCCCTCAACTTGCCTGAGTATGAGTCACTATCAAACTTTCAAAAATATTTGTATGAACACTCATAAAAAGAAATTAGAGAGATATTTACCATTAGGAGGACCACTAACATTAACTATAAGTCATTAGAAACCTGAAAGTCATTGTAAAGTTATTTAGAAAATTTTCCTAATTTAGACAGACTCTTAGAAGTGCATAGAGTTAAAGTGACTTTGAGAAATGTAGGAAGCAGACCAAGAGTCATCCCATGCAGTTAAGAAAATATTGACATTAAAATGTATTACCCTTTGCCTCCACTGTCAGTGATCCTATGGAAACCATGTTCGGTGATTTGTATTTGTACCAGTGCTCTGCCAATTTCCTTTTATTTTCTCCTTTTCTTTACTCCACCTCAACTCCCGCCTTCCTGTTTTGTCCTATCACTTGGAAGCCAGCGAGCCTTCCCAGCCATGCCTGTCACACCTGCCACCTTATCCACTGGCAAATGATAACACTAATTCCAACATCTTTGGATAGCCAACAATATGTCCTACCTGCTCTATTGGACCCATGATCAGAGATGCGTGCCTACATTCCGACTTGTTTTTAAATCAGAGACAGTTGATTTACTTAATCATCATGATTTCTTCCATTTGCTCTAGCTGCTTTACATTTAAGAGCAAGTTTCAGAATCTTTTCTGACAACCACTTTGGTCTTTCTTTCTTATATTTTTAATGACCTTTCTTTCTTCATGTATGATATATTTTATGTCACTCCCTAACTTGTCTCTTCTTTGATCATCAGTGTTCATGGATTAAATCTATTCTTCAGGTGGGGTATGATCAAGGTTGGATTTTGGCTCCCATAGGTTTATTTTAAATTTTTTCTTCTTTAAATTTTCATATGAGCAATTGATAGTCTGTTCCACTATGCTCTGACCTTGTTTGGGCTGATACTAGGATTCTAAATAATTTTCCTTCAGAGATATATATAGTCAATGTGACTCCTGTGTATTCTACCTAGTGAAGTCCACACATGTAGTAAACCATTTGTGCAGTTGGAAAAAAGGCATTTGCAATGAAGATGTCATTGATCTTCTGAAATTCTATCATGTAATCTTCAGCTTCATTTCTATCATCAAGGTGGTATTTTTCCAACTGTTGATCCTTTTATATTTTTAACTTTCACATTCCAATCATTGGTAATTATAGATGATTGATCAATTCAGACTGCAAAGAATGGTAGAATTCTTCAATTTCTTTATCTTTGAATTTAGTGATTAGATAAAAATTGTTTTTATTTGAGAGTCCGGAACAGCGCAGGCGCAGGAGCAGCGCGGTCGGCTCTCTGAGGGGGAGTGTGTAAGTTCCCCATTATGTGACGGCTTTCCAGGACTGAGCCGGAGTGGACGTTTTGGGGCCTGATAACGGAGCCATGTGTCGGAGGGGAACAGGTGTGGTAGTGATGGTCGATGGGCGGGATGGGTAACGAGGAACGGAGGTCCACGAGGGCATGCTCTCTGTCATCCACCGCCGCCGTGGGAGCTGTGGAGTCACGGGTAGCGAAGTGGGTGTCCGGTCTGGCAGTCTAGGATGGAGTGATCTTGGGGATTAGTAATTGGGGAGGGGTAGGCCCGTCAGACATGAGGTGTCTATCTGTGGTGTCGGAAATGGCATGTATGTGAACTGGGCAGTGGGATGAGGAGAGTCCATATTAGGGGGGCCCTTTGAGGAGGGGAGCAGTGATTGCTGGAGAAGATATGGACCAAATGAGGGAGCCTCCGTTTTTTCCGTGATGTGGCCGTGGGTCGTGGAGTATTCGGAGACTTGGAGGTTAAATGATGTGACCAGTGCATGATGGTTGAACCTTCCAGCCATTTCTAATGCAGCCCCAATTTTCTGGGAAAAGCTTTACATGCACTAAAATTTCTAAGTGTCACAGGCAAAAAAATTGTATTAATTTGTCTTCCTCGGAGACATAAAGATATTATACTATCATGGGCAGCATTGCATTTCAAGGAATATCTTTTTTTTTCTTCTTTTTTTAATATATCATTTTATTTGGGCTCTTACAGATCTTTTTTTTTTAAAAAACATTTTATTAGGGGCTCATACAACTCTTATCACAATCCATACATATACATACATCAATTGTATAAAACACATCTGTACATTCTTTTCCCTAATCATTTTCTTTCTCTTTTTTTCTTTTCTTTTTTTACATTTTATTAGGGGCTCATACACCTCTTATTACAATCCATACATATATATATACATCAATTGTATAAAGCACATCCGCACATTCCTTGCCCCAATCATTCTCAAGGCATTTGCTCTCCACTTAAGCCCTTTGCATCAGGTCCTCTTTTTTTTTCAAGGAATATCTTGATATAGTTTTTGGATGATATATTTATTCCTCTTATTTTTGTCAGTCCCGGCAAAATAAGCTCATGTTTGTTAAATTCAAAATGGTTGATACCAATTCATTTCAGCTCACTAATGCATTGAATAAAAATCTCTATGTGTCCCATTTAATTTTTGACAATTTCTAATTTCTAGATTAATAATTTATGCAACCCATGTCACAATTATTAATGAATGTTTACAGATGCTTCTTTGCTTCCCAAATTATGTACAATCAACAAACCATGGCCCCCACAGCACTGCTCCATCGATGTTACTAAGGGTTACTTCACTTGGAGGAGGCAATGCTTCACAAGTTGTATTATGAATACTTTCCAACTTTAGGTCTCAACTTCCAGCACGATATCAGATATTTGATCAGCTGCTATTCATAAGGTTTTCAATGACTAATACCTCACAAGTAGACCACCTATTATTTTTTAGTCTTCTCTTATTCTATGAACTCTACTGAATCCTGCTCACTGACCCTGATGGGATCTCAAATGCTGGCATAATAGCTTTTAGCATTATAACAATAGATAAACCACCACAGTACAACAAGTAAACATACAAATGGGGGAGGAAATACATTATACAATGATTCAAAGGGTTAGTACATAAAGAGGACTTAACCATGACAAGTGTACTTACATCTAATAACAGGGCTCCAAATTATATGGCAAAAATCTAATATTGAAGGACAGAACAACTAGAAACAAAGTTTATTAAAGACCCAGACAATTTTAATAGCATCCAAGCAATTCAAGCTCATAAACATATTCAAAGCTCTCTGCCCAACAGAAGAAAAAGAGAGGTTACATTCTTTCCCAATGCACATGGATCATTCTCCAGAATAGATTACATTTTAGGACAGAAAGCAAATCTCAATAAAATTCAAAATAATACAAAGCTTTTTCTCTGATCACAATGGTAGAAAGTAGAAGCCAAAAAATTGAACAAGAAAATGGAAAAATTAAGATAAGGGAACTGAATAACAAGTTTCTTATAAACCATTGGATGATATAAAAATTCAGAGCTATAACTTAAAAAAATAGACCTAAACAAGAATGAAAACAAAAAAGGCGGAAGGAGTCAAGAAAGAAGCCATTCAGGTAGAAACACCCACTCAATACTCCTGTTGTTAGGTCAGAAAAATAAGGGGCAAGGAAGGCAATATTGGGAAGCGGGGTGATAAAAAAAGATTCAGTGTACTAGGGTCTGTGGTTCAGAGACCCCGTGTGATTTTTGCCCACGGAATGATTCAAGAACTTGATGAAATGCTCTAAATTCACTGCATCTGTCCAGTCTAGCAGGATAGTGTTTACCACCCCTTCCTGCACCCAAATCCGAGCTCACACCTGGAGTCTGATTCTCTGTTATCCTCCCTGATCCTGCATTCTTGGCTTTGCAACTCTCATCCCCAGACAGGAACAGAGTGACTACATCAGATATCCTCTTTCCCCACTCTCCCAAGCTCTGTGCCTACCAGCATGGCTAACGATAGATAATTAGAGACTAATTTGCAGCAATTTAAGAGCCTCTGGGATATTTACCCATAACAGAATACAGATCCCTGTATCACAGCCTGCAGGACCGGGCAAGAGAGCTGAGAGTGAGAATTCAGATCCAGTCAGCCCCAAACCCACTGGGCTCATCTGGCCTCCCTTTCCTGGGGGATGGTGCAGCACATCTCTGATATCAGGGTACCTCACAAGCCCATTATAAAAATAAATAAAGGCTTTCAATTATAAGTTTGTGTTCCTTTGTGTAACTTTGAATGTAAGCCACCAGAAATCTGGTTCATTAACATAACAAGATAAGCAGAATCAGATTCCCAGACCACAGCCTAGGATTTAAACCTTAACAAACAAACAAACAAACAAACAAAAAAGAGAGTTGAAAGCCACAGCCTAAGACAAAAACTGGTTCTACCAGTTTTGGTCTCCACAGAGAGTCTTTGAAAGATTGTAAATAGTGGCCACACAGTCCAGACCAAGCCTGTACCACACTATACCCCAACCAGCCCAGTGGCATACCTATAGTTGCTGAGCTCAGGCCACCTACTGAGGTCCGGCACTGCTGCTGGCCACTGAGTCGCCGTGGTACCTCACCTACTTAGTAGTCAAAGCCACCACCATATTAGTCCCCAAAACCACTTTCACTTGTCTCACATAGAGAGAGTTCAGGCCCCTCAGTCTTCCATGAATATGGCATTGAGTTCCTCCAAAACAACACGCAGACAGCAACCTAGTTCAACATCCTCAACAAGAAAAACAAAATGCAACAGGGAACAAATTCCTAAAGTTAACAGGGCTTATAGAAGAAACAGACATTGATCTGGCAAAAAAATAAATCTTCAGAATTCTTCTCAGAGTAATACAAGATATGAGGAAAGCAACGCAGAATAAGGACACAATGATAGAGGAAATTAAGTCCACGACAGAGGGGATGGAGTCCATTCACCAAAGGGAAATATAAAAAATAATGGATGATATAACAGAAGCAAAAAGCAAGATAAGGGACATCACTAACAGACTAGAAGAGCTGGAGAATGTACCAATCAGGCAGACTTCAACAAGTAAGACAATCAGAGAGGGAGAAGGAAAAAAACTAAGAACAATAACGCATGCTATGAAAAAGAACAATATTTGAACAATGAGTTTACCAAAATAAGACACAATAAAGAAATCAACAGTTAAACTAGTGAGGGAATTCCTGGAAGAAAACTACCCCTCCTTAATGTATGAGAATCACACTCATACAGGAATCCAGGAGGACATCAATTAGACTAAAACCCAGGAAGAACTCATTAAGGCACATAATAGCTAAATTATCCAACTTTGAGGAAAAAGAGAAAATTTTAAGAGTAGCAAGAAGAAAAAAAGGGTGTCATGTACCATGGTGTTCAGATACAAATATGCTCAGACCTATCAGTAAGTACCATGAAGAGGAAGAGACAATGGAGTAATGTCTTCCAAAAACTGAAAGAAAAGAATTCCAACCCGAAAACCCTCTACCCTGCCAATCAAGAAAAACAATCAAGATAGACAGTGAAATAAGAGTCTTCCCGGACAAGGAAAAGCTCAAAGAATATACCATAAGACACCCAACCCTTTGGAAAATCCATGCCAACTCACTGTGGTCAGAGGACCAACATCCACCAAGCACAAGCAGGAGACTGCCAAATAGTAAAACTCCATCCAGAACTCAATGCACTGAAAACAACTACGAAGATAGCATTGCCTCAGAAGGAAAGGAAGGAAAGAATGAAACACCCCTGCCCCCCGCCCCCCCACACACATACCACATAAACATAGCACAATGCTAAGAAGGGAAATAGGAAAACAGCCAACACAAAAGGTACAAGATGACAGCAATGAAGCCACAGATAGTGGCAATAACGCTGAATGTCAACGACCTGAATTCGCCCATTAAAAGACAAAGTTTAACAGAATGGCTCAGAAAACATAGAGACAGATCTTAGGCATGCAGACAAAAATAGACTAAGAATAAAAGGTTGGCAGAAAATATACCAGGCAAACGTCAAGCTAAAAATAAAAACAGGGATTGCAATCTTAATCTCTGACAAAATTGACCTCATATGCAAATAATAACAAGAAACAAGGATGGGCACTATGTAATGGTTACAGGATCAGTGGACCAAAGCCAGTGAGCATAATAAATAAGCACCTAACGAGAGATCTGATAAATTCATCAAACTATTCAAAAGATGAAAAAAGAAATCACAGACTCAACAATAATAATCAGTTACTTTACACACCACTATCAGAGAAAGGTAGATGACCAGGAAAAAACAGAAAAACGAGGGCAAACAATTGGAGGATGAATAACAATCTTCTGTGACATGAATTGGTAGTAGCCCAGATTAAAGAGAAAATTAGGCAGTTTCCAGAAATTACTGAGAATACAACGTGCCAAAATCTATGGGATGCAGCAAAAACAGTCATCAGAGGAAGTTTGATAGTGATTAATGCATATGTGAAAATGGAAGAGAGACTTGTGATTGATAGCTATCACAAAACTTCTAGGAACTAGAAAAGAGTCAACAGAACAATCCCTCCAATAGCAAAAGAAAAGAAATAATAAAAATCAGGGGAGAGTTAAGTGAGTGGGAAGAAAATAGAACAATGCAAAAAAATCAATGCAGCCAAAAAAAAGCTGGTTCTTAGGGAGGGTGGGTTAGAAAGGGGGAGCTGATTACAAAGATCTACATATAACCTCCTCCCTGGGGGACAGACAACAGAAAAGTGAGTGAAGGGAGATGGACAGCACAAGATATGACAAAATAATAATTTATAAATTATCAAGAGTTCATGAGGGAGAGTAAGTGAGGAGGGAGGGAAAAATGAGGAGCTGATGCCAGGGATTTAACTGGAGAGCAAATGTTTTGAGAATGATGAGGGCAATGAATGTACAAATGTGCTTTACATGATTGATGTATGTATGGATTATGATGAGTTGTATGCGCCCTCAAAAAAATGATATTTTTTAAAAAGCTGGTTCTTTGAAAGGATCAATAGAATGCATAGACCACTGGTAACCTAACCAAGGAAAGGAAGGATCAAAAATCAATAGCCAATATGAGGGTTGAAGCTGGGGAAACCATAATGGACCCCAATGAGATTTAAAAGATAATTACAAAGTACTATGAAAGTCAGGATTTTAATGAATTCAACAACATGGAAGACATGGACAAATACTCAGAAAAACAACCTGTCCCTAGATTATCCCAGATAGAGGTCAAGAACCTCAACAGACCTATAGCAAAAGAAGAAATAGATATGGTTATTAGAAACTACCAATAATAAAGGCTCCTAGACAGATGGCTTTACAGGAGAATTCTACCAACCATTCAGGGAAGAGCTGATTCTAATCCTCCACAAATTATTCCAGAGCATAAGAGAGAATATCCTGTGTTCATGGATTGGAAGACTCAATAGACTAACTATATCAATCTTACCCAAGGCACTTTATATTTGTATAACAATACATTGAGGAAGTAGATGGACTTTTGCCTCTGCTCAAGCCTTCTCTCAAAGCTAGAACACTTTGTTCTCGCAACCTAGCATGCTGTGAGTCTCACCCTCCTGCCACAACTACTAAAGACAAAATGGGTACATAAGCAAATGTGGCGAAGACAGCTAATGGTGCCTGGCTATTAAAAGCATCTTGGGTCTTAAAGGCTGGATGCTAAACAAGCAGCCATCTGGCAGAGAAGCAACAAAGCAAACTAAGAAGCAAGAAGCAAAAGGGATCAGGTAACAGATATCAGAAAACCCCAAACAAATAAAACATATTGTTGGGGAAAAGGGGGGTTGGAGCAGAAACCCCAAACCCATCTGTAGACGATGGAAATCCCCTCACAGAAGGTTCACAAGGAAGGTATGAGTCAACCAGGATGTAGTATAGCAGTGATTAAACACACAATATCCCTCTGGTTCTTTGAGGCTCTCTCAGCCATCACTATCATGACTCCAGTCTTACCTCAGTTCTGGTTAGACTGGAACATACACACTGGTACAGATAATAGCTCATGACACATAGAATCCAGGTCAGATAAACCCCAGAGCAGAAATGGGAGTAGAGATACCAACAGGGTAGGGGGAAAGCAGGATGAGAAAGGAGGAACTGATTGCAGTGATGAAAGCATAAACACCACCCCCAAACCCCACCTCCTGAAGGGGACAAACAACAGAAACGTGGGTGAAGGTAGAGAGCGATCAGTGTAAGATATGGAAATAATAGCAATTTATAAATTATCCAGGGTTCACAAGGCTGGGAGAAGGAGGGGAAAATGAAGAGCTGATGTCAAGGGCTCAAATAGAAAGTAAATGTATAGAAATTGATGATGGCAACATATGTAAAAATATATGTGATATAATTGATGTATAGATTGTTATAAAAGTTATAAGAGCCCCAATAAAATGATCGTAAAAAAAGAAATCAAAACATTCAAGCATACAAAAGCTTTGAGACAGAAAAAGACTGTTCAGACTAGAACCACGGGGAAACCCTAGTCACTAGAAGAAACAAGTTGTAAAGTTTAGAGCAGAATTGAGAGAAATGGAAAAGGAAAATCCAATAGAAAGAATCAAGGCAAAAGTTTTGCTCTTTGAAAGGATCAATAATATCAACAAACTAATAGCAAAGTTAAAGAGTAAAAAGCAAGATAAAAGGTAAAAACACAAATAAAAAGTTAGGTGGGTGGTATTACAGCAGAACCAGATGAAAGTTACAAAAAAGAGTCAAAGAATACTGTGATAATTTGACTCCATTAAATTTTAAAAACACACACTAAGAAATAGAGGTTCAGTGTTCTGAATCTCCCAGGTAGGAGAGATGCCTGAATCAGACACAGATTTCCCATTTGGAGTGGAAAAGTTTGCTTAAGGATACCCAGAGACTGGGCTTATTCTTGTGAGTCTGATAAATTACCACCAGGCAATCCCTCCCCCAGTGCTCAGGTTTGGGGTGAAAGCCGGTTTTCTTACCTGTTGGATACCAAGACAGAAGCACCCTTCTGCCTACTTAATTGAGAGGGTGAGCCCATGGCTATGGAGAATTTGACTAAACCTACACAAATGAAGTCAATGAAAGAGAAGCTGAAACTCATCAACTCCCTGAGCTCTAAGGTTGAAAAAGACCTATGCACTGGTTTCCTGTCAGTGAAGGACATTTTAATTTGATCTTGAGCCCTGCTCTCACATTAACCTTGAGTGAGGACACATGCTCCCATCTATGTATTGGGATAGAGATGGATTCATGGTGAGAGAGGAGGCTGGGCTTGTTGGATGTGGTCTTTTCTCACTCTTTTTCACCAATTAGTCTTGGGACGCAATTGCTTTGGCCAACTAACCTCAAGACTGGGAATTTGACAAAAAATAGAAGCCAACTACTGTTTGTCATCAATCCCTTCTCAGAATCAGCATGACCTAGCAGTATTTGAATGTTCAACAGCTACAAACAGTACTACTCAGGGAATATTATCCAATCCAAGACCAACTGACCAACAGAGAAAAACAAACACAACACCACCTCTTGGAAACAGCAGGTAATTTCAGTGCACATGAGAAAGCAAGCAGGGATGTCACAAATGAGGGGTCGACACAAAATGAAGAATTTCCAGTTGCAGAAAATATATTGGAGCCATCAAGGAAGGAGTTCAGAAGAGTGATGCCAATCTGCTTTCGATGGATGGAGGGGAGAAAATATTGAAAGAGTTACAGGAAAGCAAGCAAAAAACAATGGAAGAGATTATAGAAATTTTCAGAATAACCTTACAAGAGCAATCTGACAAAACAAATGAAAAAGCAGGAATAATTCAACCACTCTAAATATAAATCTATAATACAAACACTAGACATTAGAAATAGATGAAGCTCTGAGAGATCAAAGGAGTAGTAATGAAGCAATGGAAGCCCAAATCAGTGAGCTTGAAGCCAAATATCTAAAGGCCAAACTGCAAGAACAATCTATAAAAAGAACAAATACATCTGAAGAAAATCTAGGAATTTTGTGGGACACTAGCAAAAGGAACCTCCATTTGCCTGTCAGCTTGTCATACTGTGGCGGTGTGTGTGTTGATGGAAGCTATGTCACCAGCATTTCAAATACCAGCAGGCTCACACAAAGTAAGCCATTTTAGCAGAGCTACCAGACTTGAAGAATAGACTGGAAAGAAGGAAGCAGCTATCTACTTCTGTGGAATTAGCCACTAAAAATCTTATAGATAACATTGACACCTTGTTAGACACTGAAAACCTCATGAAAAGAAGCAAAACATTGTCAGAAATAGTGCCAGAAGATGAGCCCGTCAGGTCAGAAGGCCCTCAAAACAGGACTGAGGAAGAGATTCACTGCCATAGAGTCAATCTGCACTGTGAACCCCTGTGGGTTTCTGAGGCTGGTAACTGTTTATGGGAGTAGAAAGCTCTGCCTTTCTGCCGCAGAAATGCTGGTGGTTTTGATCTGTCAACCACGCAGATCACAGTCCGATGCGTAACCTCTAAAATACCAGGGCTCCATTCTCAAAGCAGAGTTGACTAGAATGATGTGGATGGAGTAAAACCCATGGGGGTCAAGCCTTCCAGACCCCCATTTCCTGGTGGGTGACGACCAAGATAAGAAGAAGCAGCTGAACAAACCCACTGATAATCAGAACTTGGAATGTAAAAAGGGTGAATCTAGGAAATCTGGGAGTTACAAAAAATGAAATGCATAAAGACCAGTATTCTAAGCATTAGTGAATTGAGATGGTCTGGGACTGGCCATTGTGAATTATAAAACCATATGGTTTACTATGCCTAAAATGACATTTTCAAGAGGAATGGAATCATATTCATCTTCAAAATGGACTTTCAAGATTTATCTTGAAGTACAATGCTATCTGTAAAAGGATCATCTTCATTCACACACAAGGAAATCCAGTCAATATAACTATTATTCAAATTTATGTACCAACCTCTAAGCGTGTGATGCAGAAATTGAGTAATTCTACCACTGTGCTCAATCTAAAATTAATCAAACTTGAAATCAAATGCATTGATAATTCTTTCTGGTTGGAATGCTAACATTGGAAACAAAGAGGAAGCAACTTCTGCATTGAAAGCATTAGCCAAAAGCAAGGCTCCAGAACCTAATAGACTACCAATTAAAGTATCTCAACAAGCTGAAAAAAATTGGAAGCACTCACACTTCTATGATAAGAAATGTGGGTAACCTGAAAGAATGTACAGATTATAGAATAATGTCATCAATAGCACAATCAAGGGACATTTTGCTGAAAACACCCCCAAACAATGCAGCAGTATACTGACAGAGAGCTGCCAGAAATTCAGACTGGATTAAAAAAAGACGTTGCTGATATCAAATGGATCTTGGCTGAAAGCAGAGATGACCAGAAAGATGGTTAGCTGTGTTTTATTGACTATGCAAAGGATTCCACCGTGGATCATAACAAACTATAGGTAGCTTTTAGAAGAATGGGGCTTTCAGAACATTTCATTTTATTCATACAGAACCTGTACATCAATCAAGAGCCAGTCATGCAAGTAGAACAACTGTCTGGTTTAAGATCAGGGAAGGTGTCCATCAGGGTTATATCTTCTCACCAAAATTATATGAGTTTATGTTGAGAAAATAACCAAAGAAGTTGGATTATATGAAGAAGAATGCCTCACTAGGATTGGACCTATCAGTCTTTGATATGCAGATGACACAACCTTGCTTGCTAAAAGCGAGAAGTTCTTATTGATGTTCTTACTGATGAGGATAAAGGATTGTAGCCTTCAGTGTGGATTGCAACTCAATATGAAGACCAACATCCTCACAATTGGACCAATAGAAGACCAATAGAAAAACAGATTGAAGTTGTTAAGGATATTGGCTTGCTTGTATTCACAATCCATGCTCATGGAAGCAACAGTCAGGAGATCAAAGAGAACATTGCACTGGATAAAACTGCTGGACAAGACCTCTTTCAAGTGCTGAAGAGCAAGGATGTAACTTAGAGACTAAGGAACATCTGAACCAAGCCATGGTATTTTCAATTACTTCATATACATGTGAAAGTTGGACATTGAATAAAGAAAACAGAAGAAAAATTGAAGCATTCAAATTACAGTGCTGGCAAAGAATATTGAAAGTACCATGGACTACTAAAAGAACAAGCAAAATTGTTTTGGAAGAAATACAGCCATAATGCTTCTTAGAAGCAAGGATTGTGAGACTTCATCTCACATATTTTGCATATATTGTCAGGAGAGACTAGTCCATGTAGAAGGACATCAAAGTGCAGCACCACCAAGACAGAGGAAGATCCTCAACAAGACATCTATACAGTGGCTGCAACAATGGGCTAAACATAAGAGTTCTGAAGAAAGCACAACACTGTAGTGTTTTGTTCTGTTTTACATAACTTAACAGTGAATTGGCACTGACTTGATGTCACTTAACAACAAAAACAATCAGAAGGTAAAACTTACAATTGATAAATATTTCAAGGGATGTTCAAAGAAATTTTTGCTTACTTTAAGCCCAAAGAGAAAATAACCACAAAAGTAGTCGAACAAACCCCAAGTACAAATGATGCTCAAAGAAAAACACAACTGTCTATCATAGACAAACTTTCTAACCTCAAGGAAAATGAAAGAATCCTTAGAACAACTTGTAAAAAAGAAAAATTATACCTATAAAGGTGAACCAATAAGGCTTGAAGATAAACAAGCGGCCATCTAGCTCAGAAGCAACAAAGCCCACATGGAAGAACACACCAGCCTGTGTGATCGAGAGTGGTCCCGAAAGGATCAGTTATCAGGCATCAAAGAACAAAAAATCATATCATTGACTGCACACCTCCATGATAGGATCGCTGAAGACAAATGTGTGCATAAGCAAATGTGGTGAAGAAAGCTGATGGTGCCGGCTATCAACAGAGATAGTGTCTGGGGTCTTAAAGGCTTGAAGGTGAACAAGCAGCTATCTAGCTCAGAAGCAAAAAAGCCCACATGGAAGAAGCACACCAGCCAGTGCGATCACGAGGTGCCAAAGGGACCAGGTATAAGGCATCATGCAAAAAAAAAAAAAGATATATGTATGTTTATATGTATATATATGTGTGTGTGTATATATGTGTGTATGTATATATATACCATATTGAATGAAGGGGGAAGTGCAGAGTGGAGACCCAAGGCCCAAGTGTCAGCCACTGGAGATCCCCTCATAGAGGGGTTTAGGAGAGGAGATGGGTCAGCCAGGGTGCGAGGTAGTACCGATGAAGAACACAGCTTTCCCCCAGATCCTGGATGCTTCCTCCCCCCAACTACCATGATCCAAATTCTACCTTGCAGGACTGGATAGGGCAGAGGTTGCACACTGGTACATATGGGGGCTGGAGGCACAGGGAATCCAGGGTGGATGATACCTTCAGGACCAAGGGTATGAGGGGTGATGCTGGGAGAGTGTAGGGTGAGTGGGTTGGAAAGGGGGAACTGATTACAAGGATCCACATGTGACCTCCTCCCTGGGAGATGGACGGCAGAGAAGGGGGGGAAGGGAGACTCCGGATAGGGCAAGATATGACAAAATAACGATGTATAAATTACCAAGGGCACATGAGGGAGGGGGGAGTGGGGTGGGAGGGGAAAAAATAGAGGACCTGATGCAAAGGGCTTAAATGGAGAGCAAATGCTTTGAGAATGAGTGGGGCAGGGAATGTGAGGATGTGCTTTATACAATTGATGTATGTATATGTATGGATGGTGATAATAGTTGTATGAGCCCCTAATAAAATGTTTTTTTAAAAAAAGAATAAACTTGCATTTTATATTAGCAAACTTGCAGGCAAGAGGAATGGAACAACATATATAAAACCTTGAAGTAAAAGGGAATTGCCAACTAAGACGTTTATAAAAACAAGACCAAGTTTACAAAAAGTCCTAAAGGTATTCTTTGGACAAAGAACCAACAACAGACAGCAACTAAAGGTTAACATATGGACCACCATTGAGGGGGAAAAAAACCACCACTCAAATAATACACAAAGTAAAACACATTTATAAGATTAAAAATAGGGAACTAGAAGTAACATCCTACAATGAATAAAACAATACAGTAATAGAAGATAAAATACACTTAAATAGAGAAGAAGTTGCATAGTTCAAAAGAGATAAAAGAACTGCCTTAAACTTGGAAAAAATAAAAACAAATAAACCTCAGAGAAAATGGTAAAACTTCAATTAAATTAAAATGAGGATGTGATAGTTATGTCTTGGGACTAATCTGGCACCTATAAGAAGATATAGGTGGAGTCTAACCTGTCAATCAAGTCACAGCTAGATGGTGCCTCTTGTGGGTGTGGCCTGGATCCTGAGAACCTCCTCTCTCTCCCTGTCTTCACCTCGTTGTTATCAAGTCACTCAGGGAGCTGCCAGAGCCACTGCCATTGGATCTTTGGGCCATGGCACCCACTGGCTGGTGATGTTCCTGCATTCTGCATCGTTGTGCGGTTTCATGAGTCTGAAGAGGGATTTATGGACTAGTATAAGACTTATCGACTTGATCTGGACTGGGATGGGATATTTGTTTGATATCTAATTATTCCTTGATATAAAGCTCTTTGTTATACATATATGAGTGTCTCTAGATTTGTTTATCTAGTCAACTCAGCCTAACACATAGGAAGACCAGAAAGCCTACTAAATCATAAACTAAACCCCCCCAAAAAGCAAAGAAAAAAAGACAAAATAACCCACTAATAGAAATTTATGAACAAAGAAAGCAACACTGCCAAAAACTGCAGCAATAAAGTCATATCTATAAATAACAACATTGAGTGCAAATGGATTAAAGTCACCACTTAAGAGACAGTGACTAGTAGAATGGATAGCAAAGCAGGAATCATTAATATGCTGCTTAAAAGAAACACATCTTAGACACAAAGACAAAAGCAAGCAAAAATCAGAGAATGGGGGGAAAAAAACCAGTTATGTGTTGCATTGCTAACTGAAGTCAGCAATTCAAAACCACCAGTCGCTCCACAGGAAAAAGATGAGACTTTCTGCTGCCGTCAAGGGTTAGTTTCAGAAACCCACAAGGGTAGTTCTGCCCTGCCTTTCATGGTCACTATGAGTCAGATTGAATTGATGGCAGTGAGTGCAAAGAGTGGTTTTTAAAATGTAGGACTAACAACATTAATTTCCGACAAAATTGACATCAAAGTAAAAGCTGTCACAAGAAATGAAAAAGCTATTGGATAAAGATTAAAGCCACAACTGAACATGAATATATTACCAAAATAAAAATCTATGCACTCAATGAAAGATTCTCAAAGTATATTAACTCCCCTCTTATAGAGGTGAAGAGGCAAATAGAAAGTTTTGCAGTAATATTAGGAGACAGATTGACTGGGATAGAAATGAACAAAGGTACAGAAGAACTAAACAACACAATCAACCAGCCTGATTTCTCAGACAGACATCTAAAACACTTCACCAACAGCAACACAATATACATTCTTTTGCAGTGTACATGGAATATAATCTAGAATAAATTATGTTAGTCCACAAAGTAAGTTTAGTGTCAACCAATTTAAAAACAATAAGATACTACAAGCTATCTTTTCAGATCCCAAATGCAATAAAATTACCAACCAATAGTACAAACAGAAAGGAAAAAAAATCAAAACATTGAAATTGAATAACATTTATTTTAAAACCACTGTGTAATTGAATAAAGACAAATACTGTATGAGACTATTCTTTTTAAAAAATCAAAAGAAGTGATTTTCACACCCAAAGAAGCAGGCTTTAATAGTTACAAGGGGACCATGGTAGAGGGAAAAATGAAAGATAGAGGAGTAGAAAATAAATTAATCAGTTAAAAGTAAAAGAAGCAGCAATTCATATGTTTTTACAGAAAAATTCTACTGAACTATCAAATATCAAGCTCAATTCTGCTTAAATTCTTTGAGAATATTGAAAAATAAGACATTTGCATTTTAATGATATTTCATGATATTATATAAACCTGGTAGAATTGCACAAAAGATGAAAACTATAAGTATAGCTCACTTTTAAAGTCTCGGCAAAAATAAATAAATAAATGATAGCTAGATAAATAAACAAACAAACAAATAAACGTATGTCTAAACTAAATGGTGTTTAGATCGAATTCAAGAATAGCTGAATATGAGAAAAATCATTAATGTATTTTTTTCATATTAATGTACCTTGGGGAAATAACAAAACAAAATATACAGGAAATCTAGACAACTTCTGCACAGAAGTAAATGACAAAGAAACTAGTTTTATTATTAAGCAAATAGTAAGCCAAAATATGGTGCATACTGCAGGCAATATGCTAACAATTTTGCAAAAGCTGAAAGAAACATCACCTTTTATTACACTAAACAAATACAATCCAACACATGTCTTAAGGTAATTGAATTTTCTACAACATTTGTCATTCATAGTTAATTTAAAATTCACCTGGTAATTGGATGATATTTATAATTGCTGGTTATCTTATCCAGAGTAGTAATAGAATTTTCTCAAGTTACATTTTGGAGCTAGATGAGTAAATTAAAGTTCCAAAGATATTCAGAGGGAAGGAAGCTGTTTCCCATGGTGTCTACAGTTTTAAAAGATATCTCCTAGGAAAAGTAACCAAGTCCCCAAGGAATCCTGAAAATAGATTTCTGACTAGGGAGACAGGGCATGGCACCTCATCAGACTTGATCGAAAAGGGTCAGCAGACAGACCTGGAACTATCTATTAGTGATTTTTTTCCCTCTCTTGTTCCGGTTTGTTTTGTTTGTTTTATTATGTTTAAAATTTCTTTTTCTTTCACTGTGTGTCTATATATACAAAATAGACAGGATGAACAATTATGAGGAAAAAAATATGGGACTGGTTGTCCCAGGGGGACATGGGAAAAGAGGAGTGAGAGTAGGGAACCAACAAACTCAGAGATAAAGGAACAACAAGAGAACTAAAATTGATGGTGAGGATGGTGTGTAATGCCAAGGGGGGTGGAGGGCTTGATCAAGAGCAATATATCTGAGAGGAAATGTTGAAAGCCAAATGGAGGGTGAGTATGATAGTGAGACAGGAGGAAGGTGAAAGGAAATGGAGGAAAGAAATAGGAGGCAAAAGCTATTTATGGAGGTATTGCTATAGGCATGTATATATGTAAATATATTAATTTATAATGAAAGGGATAGAGGCCAATGTACATATATTTATATGGTAAGTATTAAGATGGCAGACAGACTTTGGGCTTCTACTCAAGGCCTCCCTTAACATAAGAACACTTTGTTCTGATAACCTGGCAGTCTTTTAATTTCACCTTCCTGATAGGATCGGTGAAGACAAAATGGGTGTATAAGCAAATGTGGTGAAGAGAGTGCATGGTGCTCCAGCTATCAAAAGATATAGTGTCTGGGGTCTTAAAAGCTTAAAGTAAAACAAGTGTCTATCTAACAGGGATGAAAGTAAGACCATATAGAAGAAGCTTCTCAGCCTGTGTGATCATGAGATATCAACAGGATCAGGCATTGGGTATCACAAGATCCAAAGCAAATAGTTATATCAATGCAAAAGAGGGGGAATGGAATGGAGACCCAAAGCCCACCTGCAGACAATTAAATATTCCCCCCACCCCACCCTCCACACAGAAGTGATACATGGAAGGGATGATTCAAACAAAATTTAGTAAAGCACCAATGAATCACACATCACTCCTCTAGTTCCTGAATACTTCCTCCATCCCACTACCATGACCCAGTTCTAACTTACAAATCTGGCTAGAATGGAAAACACATATTGGTATAGATAAGACCTCTGAACATGTGGGATTTAGGAACAGTAATGGGAGTAGCGATATCAAGAGGGTAGGAGGTGGGAGGGGAGGGGGAAGGGGGAGAAAGGGGAACCCATCACAATATTAGATATATGGTCCTCCCCAAGAGGACAAATAACAGAAATGTGGGTGAAGGGAGACAATGGACAGTGTAAGATAGAAATAACAGTAACAAATTTTAGGATTTGTGATCCCATTACATATATCCATAGAAGGAAGTAATCAAACAAAATATAATCTTTATCCAGTCTGAAAAATACTTCAACAAAATTTAGTAACCAATTCTGAATAAAGGAAGATTAGTGAGCTGGATGGTGGCAGCGGAGTGAGAAGAGACAGAGGAGAGAAAGAAGGAGCTCTTATGGCAAAAGTTAGCAATTATTCTCTGAACTTCTATAATTTGTAAAATTTCAAACATATTTGCAGAAAAATAAATGTCTACATTGGCTTTTATTTTTCCATACTTACCTTTCTTTTCATAGTCTACATGAGGTTTAATCATTGCAAAAGTGTTCTGGGGAGGAAAAAAATACTGTATTTCCTTTTCAGCAACTTCCAATGAGTCACTTCCATACAATTGGTTGATAGGCAAGCTTTCTTTTGCAAATCTTGCACATAAACTTTGAGGGGAAAAAGTCAAGTTAAAAAATGCTATTATAACAAACAATAAAAGGCTAACAAAATAGCACCTGAGGTCTTGAAGGCTGGTCTAAAGACAGTATCCATCAAAGTGAGGTGTCAGCTAAGTACACATGGAAAAGGTCCACCAACCTGCACTCTCCAAGGATTGCAAATATAAAATACAATACAGACGGACTAGAGCTTAAGTTCTGAACATATGGTTTAGAGAAGGCTGTGGATGACAGTGAATGCCCCAAATCGATGTTCAAGGTCCCCACTTGGATTAATGTTCCAGTGAATCACCTCTGACAATAAACCAAGGATGTAAAAAACCGTGCTACCATAGAGGATGATGGGAAATGGATTACTGCAGATGTAGCATGGTTAAAATGTAAAACCTTATCATTTTATCTGTTTTGGGCCCATTTTAAATTTGTTCTGGGTTTTAATATCTTCTGATTTCTTCCTGACTGAAGTTTTACTCAGTTTTATTTTGTTATTGTTGCTTTGGGGGTTTTGTTTTTCTGTTTTGTTATATATTTTTCTGTGTCTGAAATCTAGAATAAGTATATATATAAAGACAGCAACTGGATTAGTAGTTCCTTAAGGTTATGGAAGGGAGGGTGGTGGGAGTAGGGGAGATAATAACAATGAGTAAAAGAAAAAAGAAAATATTCTAAAATTGACTTGGTCATGATTTCCTGATGCTTTTTAATATGATTGAACTTTTAAATTGTATGATATGTGAGGTCTACATCAATAAACATGTCTAAAAAGAAGAAATTAATGATCTACATAAGGAGAAAATCTAATGATGCTCGCACTACTTCTTCACTCTATGATATGGAGTGATTATGTAACTTCTATGTCCTCTTTAGCTGTCCCCAAAAGGAGCCCTAGTGGTGTGCTTGATTGCTAACCAAGGCGCCACTGGTTCCAATCTACCAATCTGACTGCAGAAGGAAGATACAACGGTCTGCTTTGGCAGAGGTTATAGCCATGGGAATCCCAGGAGCAGCTCCACTCCGTCTGTTCTATACCTCTAGGATCCCTATGAGTTGGACAGCAATGGATTTTCTTTCTTTCAAATATAAATTTAAAAAATATTTTTTTTCAAAGGTGATTATCAAAACTTCATCAGAAATATATGACTCAAGTTAAGCTTTCAATAAGTATTCTTCCCTTTCTTTCACCCTTAAGTCTTTCATATTTAACTATACCCCAAGAAATTTCGGAGAAATTAGCCATCTAAAAACTATAGACAATAGCAAAACATGGTCAGATATTGAAGTCCTAATAACTAGAAGCAGAACATTGTCAGAGATAATGCCAGAAAAATGAGCCCCTCTGGATGAAAAGCACTCAAAATATCACGGAAGACTTAATATAGGAAAATTATTGTTGTTGTTAGGTGCTGTTGAGCTCCTTCTGACCAAAAGCGACCCAACACACAACACAGCAAAACATTGCCCAGTCCTGTTCTGTCTCAAAATTGTTCTAACACTTGAGCCCATTATTGCAGCCACTACGTCAGTCCATCTGCTTGAGGGCCGTCCACTCTTCCTTTGCACCCCGGCTTTACTGAGCATAACGTCCTGACAACATGTCTAAAGCATGTAAGACACAATATCCTTGCTCTCTAAGGAGCGCTCTGGAAGTACTTCTCCCAAGGCAGATTTGTTTGTTCTTTTGGCAGTCCATGGTACTTTCAATATTCTTCACCATCACAATTCAAATGTATCCATTCTTCTTCAGTCTTCTTTATTCAATGTCCAAATTTCACATGTACATGAGGCAATGGAAAATGCCATGGCTTGGGGGAGATGTTACTTTAGTATTCAAATTACTATCTTTGCTTTCGAACACTTTAAAGATATCTTGTTCGGTAGAATTATCCAGTGCACCAAGTATTTTGATCTCTTGACTGCTGCTTCCAAAATCATTGTTTGTGGATCCAAGCAAGACTATATCCTTGACAACTGTAATCTTTTCTCCATTTGTCATGACATTGGCTATTGGTCCAGTTGTGAAGATGTTACTCTTCTTTCCATTGAAAGCTAATCCATAATGAAGGCTGAAATTTTTTATTTTTATCAGCAAGTGCATCAAGTCCTCCTCACCTTCAGCAAAAATAGGTTTTGTAATCTGTATATCACAGGTTGTTAATAAATCTATCTCCAATCCTGGGGTTACACTCTTCTTCATATAATCCAGTTTCTCTGATTATTTCCTCAACATACAGATTTAATAAATATGTTAAGAGGCTACAACCCAGATGTACATTTTCCGGATGTTAAGCCCTTGTTCTGTTTGTATAACTCCCTCTTGATCCACGTACAAGTTCCGCATGAACACAATGAAGAGTTCTGGAATTCTCCTTCTTATCAAGTCTATCTGTAGTATGTTATGATCCGCATAGTTGAATGCCTTGGCACAATCAGTAAAACATGGGTCAATATCTGTACTATTCTCTGCTTTCATCTAAGATTCATCTGACATCTGTAGTAATATCGCTTGTTCCATGTCCTCTTTTAAATCTAGCCCAAATCTCTGGCAACTCTCTGGCAATGTATTGCTACACCATTGTTGGGTCATCTTCAGCACAATTTTACTTGCATGCAAAAATTTGCTTGCATGCATAATAGTGATGTTTTATAATTTGATTATTCTGTTGGGAAAATCAGAAATCTACAACAATGAAATGGAAACATAAAGATCGATATCAGTGAGCTGAAGTGGACTTGCAATGCCCATTTGAATCTGAAAATCATATGATTTACTCTGCTGCGAATGACACATTCAAGAACGATGATTTTGCATTCATTGTCAAAGAGGACATTTTAAGATTTATCTTGGAGTCTAATGGTGTCTGTAATAGGATACTATCTTTCTGCATAAAAGGAAATTCAGTCAATGCAATTATTATTCAAATGTTTGCACCAACCATTAAAGCCAGTGATACACAAATTGAGCAAATCAACCAAGGTCTACAGTCTAAAATTGATCAAACATACAATGTAGATGGGTTGGTAACTATTGGTGATTGAAATGCTGTTGGAACATGTGATCTTGGTGATGGAAAAGAAGCAGGAGATTCCATGATAGAATTGTGGAAGACCGGTGACTTCCTCATCTCAAATATCTTTTTTAAACAACACAATAGGTGACTATACAGGTGAATTTTTTCAGATAGAATAAACGGGGGGAAAAAGACGACCGTGGGAAGAGATGATGGATAAGCTCTATGTCTGCAGCTAGAACCAAGCCAAGTGCCACCAACTGGCCGACTGCTTAACAGATCAAGCTCGTATGTAAACTCAGGTTGAAGCTGATGAAAATGAAAACAAGTTCACGAGAGCACAAATACAACCTTGAGGCTGTCCTACAGAATTTGAAAGCCTCTCGAGAGCAGATTTGACAGACTGAATGCTAGTGGCAGAAGCTCTGATGAGTTGTTAGATGACATCATGCACGAAGAAAACAAAACATCATCAAAAAGACAGACAGAAAGAAAAGACAAAATTGATACCAGAAGGTACTCTGAAAGTTGTTCTGAATCGTGGAGTAGCTAAGAAAATGGAAGAAATGGTGAAGTCAAAGAGGTGAAGAAATTTCGAAGGGCAGCTTGAGAAGACAAAGTGACATATTAAATGTGCAGTGACCTAGAGCTGGAAAACTAAAAAAAAAAGCACACACGCAGCATATCTTAAACTGAAAGAACTAAAGAAAACATTTCAAGCCTTGAGTAGTAATACTGAATGATTCTGTGGTCAAAATAGCTAATGATATAGCACACATATAAAGAAAATAAAAAGAATGCACAGAGTCACTAGTTGTGAAAGAACAAATTGACATTCAGCCATTCCAAGAGGTAGCATATGATCAAGTCCCCGTGGTCTTAATAGAAGTCCACTGAAGGCAATCATGAAAAGCACAGATGCAAAAATTGAGGGAATAATAATAGAAATATATCACAAGTGGATGAAGCATTGGAAGCACTAACCTGTCAATGCCAAGAAATGTGGAAGAGAGCCACTTGACTAACTGACTGGAAGAGGTCCACATTTGTGCCCATTCAAAGAACTGTAACACTGTAGCATGCACTATTACAAAATAATATCATTAATATTATGTTAGTAAAATTTTTCTGAAGATCATCCAACAATGGTTGCAACAGTACATGGACAGGGAGCTGCCAGAAGTCCAGACCTGATTCAGAAGAGCATGTGGAATAAGGGATGTCATTACTGAAGTCAGGTGGCTCATGGCATGGCTGACAGGACAGACTATCACAAAGATGTTTTCCTCTGATATATTGACTATGCCAAGGCATTCCACTGTGCGTACCATAACAAATTATGGAACTATAGATAACTTTAAGAATAATGGCAGTTCCAGACTCTTCATTGTGTTCATGTGGAACCTGAACATGGATCAAGAGGGGGTTGTGCAAACGGCACCAAGGACTATCACATGGTTTAACTCTGGGAAGGTGTGCATCAGGGCTGTATCCTCTCACCATACTTATTCAATCTGTGTGCTGAGGAAATAATGAGAGAAGCTGGCTTATATGAAGAAGAATGTGTCATCAGGACTGGATATAGGTGTATTAACAACCTGTGAGATGCAGATGACACATTCTTGCTTGCTGAGAGTGAGGAGGACTTGAAGCACTTGCTGATCAAGAGCAAGAATGACAGGCTGCATTGTGGATAAAGACTCAAAGTAAAGAAGAGCAAAATATCCACAACTGAGCCAATAGGTAACAGCATGACAAATAGGAAAAAATTGAAGTTATCAATGATTACGCCTTGCTCGAAACCACAATCAATGCTCATGGAAGCAGCAGGCAAGAGATCAAATTATGCATTGCTTTGGGTAAATCTGCTGCACAAAATCGCTTGACAGTGTTGAAAGCAAGGGTGTTGTTCTCAGAATCATGTTTGCCTGACCTAATCCAGGAATTTTCCGTTGTCTCATATGCATGCGAAAGCTAGACATTGAAAAAGGAAACGAAAACAGAATTGATGCATTTAGTTACTGTGCTGGCAAAGGATATTGAACATAAGGAGACGTTCCAAAAGAACAAGCCACCCTGTGCAGGCAGAAGTACAGCCTGGATGCTCCCAGAGCAAGGACAGTGAGACTTCACTTCACTTCACTTTGGACATGTGGTCAGGAGAGACCAACAAGTCCCTGAAGTCATTTTTGATAAAGTAAAGGGGCAGCAAAAGAGAGAGGAAGACCCTTAACACGATGGGTTGACACAGTGGCTGTGTTAGTCTGGGTACTTTAGAGAAACAAATCCACAGACACTCAGGTATAAGAGAGAGTTTTATATAAAGGGTAAGTGCACATCAAGAAATCATCCCAACCCAGTGCTGCCCAAGCCCACAAGTTCAACATTAGCTCATATGTCCATCACCAATCCACAAAGCCCTCCTCCATCTCACCAAACACATACAATGATGCCGACTGCAGGAGGAAAGCTGAATCAGTGAGCGTGTAAGCATCTCAGTGCTGGCAGGGGTCGCCACACAGCTGCTCCAGCACCCAGGGCTGCATCGGGGTAGGTCCATGTGGCTTCTCCTCAGGGATGACTTGCAGGAAGTGAGCCTTGCAAGCTGAAGCAGGAACTGGCTAAGGCAGCCGCACCCTGGTCCGGCCATCACAAAGCAAGAGACCCGGTAACTAGAAATGTGAGGCTCACCGAGCCATTTATCTCTCCAATTAACCGCATATGCGTTTATCAGTCAGGTCGGCACAATAAACTTTAATTAGCTCAGTGGCTGAAACAATGGACTCAAACACAAGAACAATTTTGAGGATGGCAAAAAACTGAGCAGAGCTTCATTCTGTCGTATATGGGATCGATATCAGTGGCAAACAACTTGAAGGCACTTAACCCCAAAGACACCAAGTCATTAACACTGGATCCAATACTCGGGAACCTTTGGCATACATCAGTGCATCAGCAAGAAGAGCCTCCAGCTTCACTTTGTCAGAAGAGGCAAGGGTGATACAGATGGTACTGGACAACAGTGGCATTACTAGTGGTGCCTGAGGGGTGTGGATCACACAGGGGTGCACTGTCCCAATAGGTGACCTCAAAATGATTACCTATAATGTTTGTGTGTAAAACTTCATTATTTTTATAAAATATTACTGACATCAGGGGGTCACTAGAAAAAGGACATTATGCTTGGTCCAGTAGGAGGTCAGCAAGGAAGAGAAGGCCCTCAATGAGTGGATCGATGCCGGTGTTGCAACACTGGACTCAACACAGGATTGTGAGGAGAGCAGAGTGGGGCATTGTTTCCTTCTGTTGTACTTTGCTTTATCATGAACTGGTAATGACTCGATGGCTCTTCACAAGAATAACCTTCACATCCATTCGAGCCCCAAACCAAGCATCCCACCATCTTTTTTTTTAAGACCTTGCATTATTTACATTGACATTGGGCACAGTATCTAGTCATAAGCAGTCCACTCCTTCCCTAAAAAGATCCATTAACAAAATGTACATGCTACAGTCCATACCCCCAACATAAACGTAAATCAAGCCCACGGATAGAATGGGGGATATAGAGTATCCATCCTACCTCTCTGGAGCTTGTTCTATGGCTTCTTCAACCAACTTTGGTCCAAGTAAATCTTTCCAGTGTTTCAAGCCGTTGTCTCTGAGTAAAACAAGGGCTAGAGATGTATCACTGTTCAAAGAGGGAAAAATTACAACAAAAAGTTCATGGAAATATGATTCCGTACTAATGATATAGAGTTAATACACATTGTTTTGCTAAGTAGCTTAAAGTATATAAAAATAATCCCTTCGTTTAGGTGTCTCAATGAACTTCTACTGGTATCATTGTAAGGATGTATTTGTAGAAGGATGGCAGTCAGGGAAGAAAGCCAAGTGAGGGACATTGTGTTTGGTAAGTGGCTTCTACGTTGTTCCCTTGCTCCTGTTGATTGATTGATTCGTCCTTGCTGGATTTCTGATTCAGCTGCTATTGCAGGGATTCTTCTGGAAGCACCAGAAACTTTAGAAACATCAAAGTCCCTCAGTTCTCTGCTCAGATTTTATAATGCAGCAGAGCCTGGATCTCTCCCATTCAGTACAACTGGGCTCCGCTTACTTCATGTAGGGTCTTCCCACTGTCCCAGTGCCAATCCAGGAGTACTACACAAGCCAGACATTTGAGCAGAGAAGCAGGATGGGATTGGGCTTGGTAGAGAACTAAACCCAGGACATGTCCACAGATGTGAGAAGCTAAACAGAAAAGTCCCCGTTAAAGACCTGATCTCCACTTCACCTGGTCATGTTTGTTATCAGCGCCTCATAGTAGTCTTCATTTTCGCATTCCTTGCAGAGGGTTTGTGCTTCTTCGGTTGATAATACTATTTCTCTTTCCATTAGCATTTTAAAGCCTTCATTTTCAATAGTTTCCAAGACATTGTCTAAATAGAAAAAGTCCCACCGTAAAATGCAAACTTATAAGTTATTGGCTACATTTACAGTCTATAATCTATTATCATGAACGTAATATATTCTTGTCCTCATTTAAATGTAAAAATAGCTGGTTTCAAGTTAAGGTAAACAATACTTGTTAGCATTTCCAATTCTAATGTTATTTTAAAGTTTTCATCACATAGAATTATTTTTTGTGTATACTCACACCTGTATACCTGAAGATGATATTTGCTAAACCCAAACCAAATCCACTGCCACTGAGTACATTCTGACTCATAATGACAAGATCTCCTTCAATTGCTCCCAGCAAGTTTCCGAAGCTGTGAATCTTCCCCAAACCAAACTGCCGCATCTTTCTCCCGTGGAGCAGCTAGTGAGTTTGAACTGCTGTTTTAATTAGCAGTCAAGAACATTAATTACTGCACTAGTAGGATTTCGAGTAACCAAAATACCAATCTACACAATTATGCAAGTTTTATACATAAACTTGTATATTTAATATGCTTTATTCTCTTGGCCTTCCTTGAGGAGATATGAATTGGTTAAATATGCAAAAGACCTTCCGCAAAGTTTTCAAACCTTTCCTCTCTTGCCTGCTTCCCATTATAGGAGGCCAGACAATCCAAGATTCCCTTCCCATCATCCCTCTTGGACAGTGTGGCAGTGTTGGCCAGATGGAGTCAATGAGCTCTAAGAAAGGTGCTGAGGGTGCTTCTGGGAGAGGTTTTGGGGGAGAACGCCTCTGCCCCCAAGCACCTCTGCTTTCTGCTTTTGGACAAAGTCTCCAAGTTTGAGGGTGAGGCTCATTTAACCACGTCTACACTGTCACACAAGCTTTCTTTCTATAAAGAAAATAGATACATCATGGCAAAGAGAGCGAAAAACAAAGTACATTCTTTTGAAGCATGTGTTTAATTATCTTCAGATAACTCAAAGATGGACTCTAATTTTGCAGTTAAATGGTGGAAAGTGAGACTTTTGAGGACTGTGGAAAACATGAAGGCATCCAAAGGCGTCTGTTGGAAATCTGTCCACAAACAAAATGAAAAGTGTCAAACCTTATCAAGTTAAAATGCATTCCCAAACTGACAGCCATCTGTGGATTAAAACCTCAAAACACATTACAACAGAAGTATCAGAAATTAGAACGGGCTGGGTTCGAGCTAGGGAAAAGAAATAAAAATCTGCTAAACATAAAAAACAATCAATTTGGGAGGGGTGTTACTGATAACTGCTCCTGTGAGGTTTCAAGGTTGTCACTCTCTCAAAATAGCAAACGTCACTGTGGCTCACAGGGACCCTGTAAGACAAGGGACAACTGCTCTCTAGGCGTCTAGACGGTAACTCGTCAGTAGGGGAGAAAGCCCTGGCTGTCCCCGCAGAGAGGTTGCTGGTTTCAAACTATGGACCTTGCTGTCGCCCAAACTGTAACCCCTGCACTACCAGGACTTGGGGGCAGAAGGCCCCATCTTTCTCTGCTTCTAATTTTCAATATTATAAAATAATTCCTCTAATGTTAATATCTACCTAATAAATTCACAGGCTAGAAAATGTTTTGTAAAAATCTTTTAACCACACATATGCTTTTCCGTTGTACTAAGAAACTGGTAAATTCACATTCACTAAATTATTTCAGGCCATTTGTTTTCCATTTTTGAAAAATCCCATTTAATGTATTTAAACTAGCATTAATTTAAATTGCATATACAAAATAATTGACTTATGCTTTCTTACCTTTATTTTCTCTAAAGAGGTCTGGTCTAATTAATGCTAGTATCCTTTCCAATTTCATGTTTTTCATTTTTTTAAAATCAGGAAATAAGGTATTGATAGCCTTGTGAACATTAATTAAATCATATTCAACATCACAAAATTCAGATATTTGTTGTTTTTCCAAATATTCTTTTAAACTGTCAAAATTCAAAATATAATGTAAGATTATTATAACCTGAAGTTTAATAAACAAAACTAATGAAACTTAAAACATATTAATTAATAAATAAGTTGGAGATTAAAAGAAATAAGCAAAATGTGAATTTCAAGTCAACTTGTATATATTTATCATGTTGGAGAATATGGTATTTAATTCAACACATTTAATTGAATCAATTTATATAAATATTAATTACAAATAGCATCACCAATTTTTTACTTTCTGAGAGACTAAATAAAGAAAAATTTTGATTTAAAGTTTTTATTTGAAATTAAATATCTTTGTTTCTTTTTTGGGGGGCTTCATAAATAGTTTAATTTTTTTATTATTTTGTTTCTTTGAACCAAGAGTTATTTTGAGTTGTACAAACCCATTAAATATTTTCAAATCTCTAAAAATTACTTATTTCAAATTTTATTGGATTCTGATTAGTAAATATTAGAATAACTTTTTTTCTTTAAAAAAAAGCCTTGATAAGATTTGCTTTGTGAACATAGTAATCATCCATTTTTTACAGCTGTCCCATGTACAGAGAAGTGCCCTTTTTATTTTAAAGTCTTAAGATTGTATCTATATTTGTATAGCATATATTACACATCATTAATTAAATGCAGTTTATGAAATGCAAACCTTTCATTACTATATGCTTTTATGCCCATGTACTAGCAGTATGTAGATATGCCTCCCAAATTTCTCCTTATTTTTAAATACAACTTTATGTATTCTCAATTATACTTAGATTAAATTACTACATCTTGTTTCATTGTGTTCGTCTTCATCAGGTTTAATTCTTAACTTTCTAGTCTAGTATTTCTATGATCTTTGGGTATTTGGTTTCCTGATATCTCTTTATTTTCATTTTACTTTCTGTGTTTCTTGCAAACGTAGTATAGATGAGAACATGTTTTAAAAATTTTATTTTTGAAAAACTTGTAATTGATCCAAAAGCTGCAAAACCTAGACAATGGACTCCCAACAGTCAACTGTTTACATTTTGTCATTTTTCCCATTCTCTCTGTCGCTGCTCTTTTCTCTCTTCTGTGTGTGTGTGTGTGTGTTGGAGAACAAAACTATTTGAGATTAAATTGGAGTCATTTTAGCCATTCACCCTTAAATGCAAGCAGTTCAGAAAATTTCAGATGGGTATAAACTGTCTCTAAAACCATTCATATTCAAATATCACCAATTTCACAAATTCTGTCTAATAACTTTCTATTTTTGAACTCTTAATCCAGGATCACACCCTGCACTCAGCTCTCCTATGTCTTTGCTTCCTTTAATCTCAGTTTTGTTCTTTTTCTTTCATGCTACTGGTATCTTTGCGGGCACTAAGCCAGATATTTTGTAGTGTCCTTCACCTGGGATAGGAGCCCTGGTGACTTAGTGGGTTACACATTGTGCTACTACCAACCACAAGGTCACAAGTTTGAAGCCACTAGCTGCCCCATGAACGAAATATGAGGCTTTCTATTTCCATGAAGAGTTACAGTTTTGGAAACCCACAAGAGAAGTTGAATTTTGTCTTCTAGGCTACCTGTGAGTTGAACTTCACTCGCTGGCAGTGAGTATTTACTTCCTCTGGGATGTACCCAATTGTCTCCTCAAGATGAGATGAAAATAGTGAATTGTTGATAGGGATATTACATATGTGATGTTGTAGAAGGTACAAAATGTCCAGTCCCCCCAATATGGGTGACACTAACATTATTTGAAATGGTGTAAATATTTTTACATCTGGTTTTAGTAGGCTTTGAGGATTCTCGTCTAAATCCATTATTGCTTTCGTGGTCTTCAATTGAGTTCAGTGTTTGTTTTTAACATTATCTAGTCTTTCTCCAAAACTCAGAACTCATTGCCGAGTGGATTCTACTCTCAGAATGGAGTAGAAATGCCCTCATCAGTCTCTAAAACCACTGGTCCTCCTGGGATCCTTTCAGTAGATGTTAGTGACATTCCCCAGGTTGCTCACTGCCTCTATCCTGACTTCTCCTCATTTTTAGTCTATACTTTGAGCTATTTATCACATCTGAGTTTCCACACCATTCATTCAAGTCTCAAGTGACTATCTGAGGTTCTAACTCGCTTCTGAATCTCTGACTGTAATCGTAATTTTGGATGATCTTAAGCAAATTTCATCCATTGAAGAGTATTGGAAGAACTACGGCCAGAGTGATCCTTAGAGGCAAAAATGGCAAGACTTCATCTAACATACTTTGGACACGTTGTCAGGAGAGACCAGTCTCTGGTGAAGGACACCATGTTTGCTAAAGTGGAAGGGCGGTGAAAAAGAGGAAGTCCCTCAACGAGATGGACGGACACAGTGGCTTCATCAATGGGCTCAGGCATAGGAACAATTACGAGGGTGGCGCAGGACCATGCAGTGTTTTGTTCTATTGAGCATAGTGTTGCTAGGGGTCAGAGACAACTCATGTCCCCTAGCAACAACAATCAGAGTTTGAATAATTCAAATTAAAAAACAAGCTGTGAGTGTGCTGAACTTGTATCTCAAGTACCATCATCATCATTTACAAATCCATCTGTTTCTCACCGTTCTCATTCACTGGACATGTATTTGATTTCTGTGCACATATTTCTCTGGTGCTAGGCTCCTATAGATGGGTAGTATTTTTCTGTGTTGGCTCATTGGAATTTCAGGCTTGTTATTGGAGTATTAAGTGGTGGAACACCTGTTGACAGACGGCCAGGTGACTGTGTGCTTCTCTAGGCTATGTGATGTGCTTTAGAAGCCAACAGACTGTCATTTCTCTGAACAACTAGGAAAAGCCTAGGGTAGAGAACTTCAAGGACAGAAGATTCAGTAATACCATTACCCTCTCTCTTGCCATTTCTGGGATCAGGAAGGCCCAGCCAGTGAAGTACAATGTCAAGCTTTCCCTTGGACCTCACATGTCTGTGGTATCTCTTCCTAGGGCTTGTGGTATGGCCTCAGGTTCTTGTCTCCTGGGCTCAGATCTTTCCTCCAGATATACACTAATCCCCTGCCAGAGGAAACACTACATCATTTTCTCCAGTCTTTTGTTGAGACACTAAGTAGTGGAAGAGATAGGCCTTCAATAGCAGGGAGAACACCCAAGAACCACCACCACATGCCACCTGGGTTCATAAACTGGGAGCCTTTATCTCTGCAAGATAACCGACTTGACAAAGACCTGGGAGTCTGCCAGCCTGGATAGAGTTCATGTCCATGGAGCCAGCTGCTGTCAAATATAACTAACACAATTAAGAGTAAAGTGCACTCTATTAGACTTCAATGGCAATCATCTTCCAGAAGTTGATTGCCAGGACTTTCTTCTGTGGTGCTTCTGGGTGTGTTTCAATCACCCAAGTGCTTAGCCATGTGCACCACCAAGAGATTCCATCATGTTTATGAAAGGGTACACTAGTAGCACCTGTCAACGTGCTGTTCTGCTAACTTCCTTCCCTGCACTCCCACCAAACCCTGGAGAGGGAGGATGCTTTGAAGTAGGCGAAGAGGGTGGCAATAAAGAGTAAAAGCAAAGAAATGCGTAAATTACTCATGTGAATTATCGTCTTTTTTGGAGGGGAGGGGGGGTTCTAGGTTCTAAAAGATGTTGGCGGATGTGCATTGCACCTGTGCCCCACATCCATAACAAGAGATGCAAAACCTCATGCCGAGATGTGGCCACTGATGAGGTTAATTAAACAGAGATCAAAACAAGTGAAATCACTTAGTGCATAAAGCACTTGGCTGACAACCACAAGTTGGCAGTTCAAACTTGTCGGCAGCAACACAGGGGAAAGATGAGACTGCCTTCTTGTGTAAAGATTTCCAGCCTGGGAGACTCCACATCACGTCACTAGGAGACAGAATTGACTTGATGGCAGTGCATTTGTTTTTTTCCTTGATTGTTTGCTAAACTGTCCTACGTAAAGCTGCAGACGATGCTGGGTAGAGCCCAAGGATGGTGACAGTGGGATTGGGATGAGAAAGATTATGAATGAGCCCGATTAACTCCTCCAGCTCTGGACTATAATGCCAGACTAGTGTGCTTCCCTCTAGAAATGCTCCCCCAAGCAGGGGACATACTTTAATCCTCTTCACACATATTTTCAGGGAACCCCCAGCCTTGCTGAATGCACAAAATTATCCAGTTGGCTGTAAAACATATTTGGACTTCATAATAAAAGTACTTTGATTTCGGATTTCAAGATTTGGGCTTTATAGTTCACTACTCAATGCCACATGATAAACATTACATTTCTGAGCCTTGAGTTACCTGTCCTGTTCCTTATTTATCTTCTCAAATGCCACACTTTCTTTGACTTCAGGGCTGTCTTCATTTGATTCTTCAGATTGGATCTCTGCTTCAGCCTCTTCAAAGAAAGTCTGTTGATTCCCTTGAGAAATAACTAGTATATTGCTCAAAGCAGTTGTCATAAATGTGACGTAATCTTCAAATTCAGGCTACAAAATAGAAAGATAAATTGTTGATTGACTTCCATTTCCTCGGCTGGGTGAACTGAATTAGTAGTATTATCTGAGTCAAATGAAATGTACCCTTTCATGATACGAGGCAAGACGTTATCCTTCAGAGTATTTGAAGGTCAAAGGCTCACATATAGCCAGGATTGAGCATAATGAGAGTCTAACAGCGTGGTTCTCGAACTGTTCATCCAAGTCATCTGCAGCCCTTTAAACTGATCACTTAAGCTTGATCTCACCAGTTCTGACTCACTCAGTTTGAGTAGACCTCAGAAACTGAGTTTCTAAAAAGTTCCCAGATGCTGACACAGCTGGCCCAATCCTTTCTTGTTACACGTATGGAAGCCAGGGCCAGGATGAGGGCTTTGACTTGTTTTATTCTAGTTTGTGAACTTGCCTTATCACCTCCGATATGCTCAATCAGATTAAGATTCACCTGGGGAATCCTAATTCAGAATCATCTAGATTGTGATTCAGCATATCTGAGGAAGAAATGTAAATTCAAAGGATTGAACTGGAATGAACTGGCCAGAAGGCCTGGTCAAGAGAGATTGTTGTGAGTTATGCATTTAGTTCTAGGAAGTGCTGTCCCATAGAGCTTTTAGGCACATGCTTTTCTGGGCCTGAACAACATGGTAGCCATGTTGTTACAACTAGAGAACACTTGAAATGTAGTTCCTGTAATTAAGACACTGAATTTGTGATATTATCTCATCTTACTCATTTAAATTTAAGTAGCATATGCATCAAGAGCCTTCTATATGGGACAGGCATTTCTAGAAGCTATATTTCTTGTGTACTAAGTCCGTCCACTTCTCAATACACACTACTACCTGTATTACATAAGTGAAGAAGAATGAAAGAAAATGGCTGTGACAAAGACCTTTGAGTTGATAAAGGATAAAGTTTTTCTCTGCAGCTTACAACAAGGAATCTTCAACCTAGGACATAAATATATAGGGAAGGCTTGGGTATTAATTTCCAGAAAGACTTGGACATCTTGAAATAAAGAGATCATCCCACCAAATAATGATGAGGCCGGGGCAGGACCAGGCAGTGTTTTGCCCATGGGGTTGCTATGACAACTTCCATTAGCATCATCGTGTTACTGACATCACCAAGGACACTTGTAATTTATTTGATTGGTCAGACTCACTGATTTTTCTATAATGGACATCTAAAGCTTGTGGTATTTGAAAAACATACCTTTTTTTTTTTTTTAAACTTTCTTACCTCATCTGCCATTTGGCTGTAGAAGTCTCTAACAAATTCTTGGCTGAGCCATCTCCTATCATCTACTTCTATGACAAATCCTGCCTCTGTAATCTTCAGTTGAAGAGTTACGGTCAGATCCGGAAGTGTTGTGGGGCCACATGCAAGACAAGACAGTTACTTCCTGTGCTTAACAAACCTCCCAGCTTTGAATAATTTTCAAGTAAAGACTTCAGCATGATCCACAAATTTTTTTAAACTGCTTAAAAACATATAAACAAAAAAGACCTGCTTCATGCCATCCAGGAACATGGATTTTCAAGGCTTTTGGAAGAGGCTTAACAACATTTCTATGTTTTATGTGGACAGCCTCTAAATCGTACTAAGTCAGCTGGATTCCAAGGAGAAACACAACATTCTGAATCGCTCCCCCAAACATAAAATTTCAAGCACCATTTAAACTACTATTTTCAAAATTATTTTAAATTTCTTTGTTTTTAAAGTCCTCAGTTTGTTAGAACTATAGCATATACTCTAGAATATCTTGCATTTACAAGATATGTTTTCTTTTAAATAACACCTCAGGGTAGTAGTTTGAGATGTGTCTAGCCTCAATGACCCCAGAAGACTGGATTCCATGGAAATTTTAAATTCTCTCTTGCATTTTTATTCTTATAATCAGAACTCTTCTCGAGAATCTAAGATCAAAGCACTCACTCATCAAAGCACTTCTGGCCTTAGGGAAAAAGAGAGATTTGTTCATAGGTGTAATTGGGAGTCCTTTTCATCGATTCTGCCTGTTTCTTACTCCCCCGCTTCCTCTGTTGCTCGAGGTGAGTAAAGACTGGCTGTGTGGCGCAAATGGCTGTGTGCAAGCTGATAAGATTCCAGACATGACATAGCCCACTAGGAGATAGGATAAAAGCACTCCGCATGGATTAACTGAGATGTTTCATGAAACCATAATGGTAAACCCCCTGAAACCTGAAACTATGAAAACAAATCTCATCGGGTATTTGGTTGAACATAAATAACAACAGCTGCTGCACTTTTACTGCTGTTGTTATAAACACATCTATTTTGTTTGTTTGTTTTTTGTTGTTATAAATATATGTATTATACAACTTTTACTAAGTCAACCAGTTACAGATGCACAACCTACTGACACCAATTATTCCAGTAGGTTGCACAACTCTTCTCATTAATCAATGCAATTTTACCATCAACATCAAGTGAATTGAAACATAATATTCAATAAACAATGCCTTTTACTCCTCCTCCCAAAACTAGTGATCATAAAAAAATTTTTTCCTCACACATTTGCCCACTCCTTTCTTTTTTATATAACGGTGCAATATTTTTCCTTTTGTTATGGACATATTTCACTCAGCAAAGTCTCCAAGCTCCAGCTACACTGTAGCCTAAATCAGGACTTCATTTCTCTGAGTGTTACTCCATGGTATATGAATAGACTTCAAAAAATGGAATTATGAAACAATAGAAATTATCAAGAAGTGTTTTTAGGCCCCCTCATATATATTATACATTTTTTACCCATTTATCTGTTGATGGGGCCTTAAGTTTTTTCCACATTGAATGGTTGTGAATAAGGCTACAATGAACACCAGTGTGCAGATGGTTTTTGTGTTGCTATTATCAAATCTATTGCTCTTGTTCCTACTAGTAGAATTGTTCAGTTATATGATCATCCTACTTTTAGTTTTTTAAAGAACCATCACCATGTTTTCCACAATAACTGTACCAAATTGAAAGGCTAAACCATTTTGCATTCACACAAGCAATGAATAAGAGTTCCAATCTGACCACACTCACCAGTATTTGTTATTTTCAGACAAATTTTTAAATTTTAGCCACTAGAGTGGGAGAGAAATTGTATCTCATTGTCATTTTGATTTCCATTCTATGATGGCAAAAATAAATATATTTTCATGAATAACCTTTTTTGGTGAAATTTCTACCCAAGTCCTTTGTCCATTTTTTGAGTTTTGTTGTTAGATTGTTGAAGTTTTAGACACATTTAGCTAATAGATTATTATCAGATATATGTTTTGTGAAAATATTCTCTCAAAGGGTAACTTGTCTTCACTTATTTTTGTAAAATCTTTTAATAACCAAAAGTATATAATTGTTATGAGGTTCTACTTATTTTATGTTTTGCTGTTTGTGCTTTTGTTATTATATTTTAAATATTAGACTTTGTTAGAAGTTAGAATGGACAGTCTGCTCTCTGAATTAGCTTTTAAGAATTTTATGGTGTTAGTCTTAATTATTAGGTCTTAAGTCCATTCTGATATTTGTATAACATTGTATAAAGCATCAATCCTCTTTCATCTTTCTGCATCCAATTTTCTCAACATCACTTATTGAAAAGACTCTTCTTTCCTTATTTTAATAACCTTGTCAAAATATCAATTGATTTTTAAAATATAAATGTATAGATTTATTTCTGGATTATCAATTCTATCCTATACATATAGATGTCTATTAGTATTCCAGTGACAGATTGTTTTGATTACTCTAGCTATAAAATAAATTTTGAGATCAGGATACAGATTTAGGGGACTTCTTTCATATAAAGTTGAAAATTAGTTTTTCCACTTCCGTAAAGAAGACAGTTGAAATTCTGTTGAATATTTTCCCGGAGTGCAGAGTGAAATTCATGACCAATTTCTCAAGGGATCTACAGCCCTTCCACAGACTACGTACAACTCACCACCTATTTTTATAAGTAAAGTTTTATTGGAATGCAACTGGGCCATTTATTTATATATTGCCTATGGAAGCTTTTTTTAAAAATAAATCATTATATTAGGGGCTCATACAACTCTTGTCACAATCCATCCATCCATTCATTGTGTCAAGCACATTTGTAGCCATCATCATTTTCAAGGCATTTTCTTTCTGTTTGAGCCCTTGGTATCAACTCCTCCTTTTTCTCCTCCCTTCCCCTTGATAATTGATAAATTATTGTTATTTTTTCATGTCTTGCACTAACCGATATATCCCTTTACCCACTTTTCTGTTGTCCAGCCCCCTGGGAGAGGGTTATAATTAGATTAATGTGATTGGTTTCCTCTTTCTTCCCCCCTCCCTCCCCTGACCCTCCTGGTATGGCTACTCTCAATATTGGTCCCAAAGGGATTGTTTATCTGTTCTGGATGCCCTGTGTTTCCAGCTCTTATCTGTACCCATTTACATGCTCTGGTCTAGCCTTATTGCAAGGTAGAATTAGGGTCATGATGGGCAGAGCGGGGAGGAAGCATTAACGAACTAGAGGAAAGCTATATGTTTAATCGGCACTATACTGCACCCTGACTGTCTCCTCCATGTGACCCTACTGTAAGGGGATGTCCAATAGTCTACAGAATGGCTTTGGGTCCCCACTACTCACTCCCTATCCCGTTTCTTGATATTATGTTGGAAGTAAGCAGCAAAGACAATATATTCTGCAAAGTCTAAAATAGTTACTATCTCCCTCTTTACAGAAACTGACTTAGAATAATATTTTCCCTTTGAAAAAAAAGACTTTGGCTTCAAGGCAACACATTAAGTGCTTCCTTAAGCTATCATGTATCTACATATTTGTAACAACAGAGAAAAAACAAGCTAAGTGAACTATTAATAGGATTGCTTTGCTAATAATTAAACATTAAATGTATGTAATTTAAGATAATATAAAATACAAAACTTTTACAATTTATATCTAATAGTGGTAGAGGACTGGCAGGATTTCTTAAATAAAGGTGCGTGAATAGATGGAGCCATTTAGACAGATGGAAAACATTCTAAATGTTTACGTTATTTAGCACTGGCGCTTTGTTACGTTTGACTTTAAATGATAAACTTGTCTCCAAATTGACAATTAAGAGCTACTTAGTGGTGCAGGGGAGCCTTGCTGGTAGAATGGCTCAGGGGTTATGCTATTACTCAAAAGACGGGGGGTTCTAATCCATCAGCCACTCTGAGGCAGAAAGCGGAGGCTATCAGCTCTAGTGAAGATTTAGTTTCAGAAACCCTGCATGGGGTCACCATGAGCTCGGATCAGCTTGATGACAGTGCGTTTGGCTTTTGGTTTGGGTGGTTTTAATAGTTAATGGGATTGGTTACTGACTGAAAGGTGGGCACCTTGAATGAAAGGCTTGGAAACCTGTTTCCAAAACATTCGCCAGCTCCTTTCTGATATACGTGCCTTGTCACAAGTTAGCATTGACTTAGTGGCACCCAGAGCCCAGCAATTAATTCAAATCATTGCTGAAAACAACAACGAGATATCCCCTTACACCCACACTGTTGGCAAAATTCAATGAAACAGACAATAACAAATGCCGGAGAGGCTGTGGAGAAGTGGGAACGCTTTGACTGGCTGGTGGGCTGTAACATTGCACCACCACTGTGCAAGCGAGTACGGCCTGTCCTCACACAAATGCAAACCCAAGGCCCTTATGACCCAGCCACCTCTCCACCGAGGACAAACTCTAAGGAAACCAAGACTGGAACACGGGCAGACTTATGTACACCTACGTTTATTGCAACAGTTTCCACAAGAGAAAAAACAGAAACAACGGAAAGCCCAACTGCAGAGGAGCGGATAAACACGTGCTGGCAACAACAGCTCTTGTCGACACCACAAGCCATGGACAGAACTGGAGAACATTACGCTTAGCAAACCCAATCTTACAATGATCAATATGGCCCCTGCAATGAGGAAAACCCAAGAAGAAGAAACATGGTCTCAACATCCAAAGACAGGACTTTGGTGACTGTGGGGAGGCCAGAGACTGCGGTGGGAAAAGGGAGAGGAGAGGGCTGGATTGGGGTGGGGGCAAAAAATGGCGGAGTTTAACAGGAAAAAAAGGACTGAAATAAAAAAATAAAATAAAACAAAGTAAAAATTGCTCCATGGGGGAAAATCTCTCCAGGTTCCTTACCCCTTGGATCTAACTGTTGGGCTCAGTGGACGTGGAGTCTCCAGTGACATCCAAGTTCATTTCCAGATTGTGGGGGGAAAATTCAAGCCACCACCACCCAAGATTGCTTACTAAAAAAAAAAAAAAGATTGCTTACTTTTATCTTAATTTCTTCATTTTTTCTACTGGCCACAGCATCTGGTTTGATGATCACAATAGTGTACTGTTCCTCTGGGGAAAAGATAGAAGGATTCCATATTCTTGATAGGAATGCAGGATAATGAACAGTTTAGCCATTAGAATGGTAAATCTTTAATGCCCGGTGAATTTTGATCCACTGGTGGTTTCTGTCTTATGATGGCATTTCAACTACCAAAGATTTGCTACTGAGAATCCAAGCAAAGTTTCTATATTTGTGCACAGGGCAAAAATTCACAAGAGGTTTTAGTCAAAAATGAAAAAGTTTAGTAAGCAGACACTGGTTGGTTTTCATGAGAGTTTAACTAAAAGCATTCCCACTCACAATCCAGCTAGCTCATCATTTCCAAAAATGAGGAGTTAACACTCCATTGTGCAAGGAAATGTCACAAACTGGCTAATTCGTCATCTTCAGATTGATGTGCACCCATGTGATAAGCTTTTAGTTCAAGACAGTTTACTGGGCATGCTCCCTTGTCTTCCCTTCCTCCACAAAGCAAACCAACACCCACAATCGCAGCGAAAGCACCCAAGAGTTTGCTGCAGAGTAACCAGTAGCATGCATTGTCATGGAAGAAGTTATCTGAACAAACTTTTGAATAATTCAGGATGAAATAAGAACCACTGTCCAGATTAGTCATAAAAGTATACTCTGACCATAATTTATCTGGACAGTTCCCTGATGAGAGCATTATCAGTTTCGCTGGGTCAAAAATACAGTAGTGAACATCAATGTGCAGAAAATCTTGCCATTATTTTAAAATCAAATTAATCTACCTTCACTTTCATCTTGTGGTTCTACAGCATCTTCTGCCTCGGAGTCTACCAGCATAATTTCATTGTGCTATTGAAAAGAAAGTCAAGGAAAACACAATTATGTTTTAACATAAGAGTTTTTAGAAGTTTTGATTATAGTAAATATGTATCAGGCAGGACATACAAGGTAAAATGGAAATGAGCTTCCTCCCTGTGCACCTGCCTCGCCCCCAGCAGCTTTCCCGTGGAATATTGTGAACAGTGCATGTGGACTAAGTCTCTGGGGAATCCCCTCTGATCATGGACCAGGGATGTGAACAACCTTGCTCTCAGAGAGAGAGCACCGCAAGAGGATTCAGGCAGGTATAGTTAGGTTAAAATGTAACATTAATTTATCATGTTTTCTTGTTTGACCCATTTTTAATTTGTTCTAGTTTACAATTGAGGTTTCCTCTGTTTTATTTTGCTTTTATTATTATGTTTAAGTATGTTTTTAAAATTTGTAATCTAGTATAGGTAAATGTATAGAGCCAATAACTGAATTCATAGTTTCTTAGGGTTATGGCAGGGGAGGTTGGGGAAAGGGGCAAGCAAACAATAATGTGTATAAAATGAAGTAATTTTCTATAATCGATTATAGTGATGATTTCACAACTCCTTTCACTATGATCAAGGCATTGAATTGTATGATATGTAAATTATATGTAAGTATATTTTTAAAAGAGAAGTGCTCCAAGAGGAAAATAAGCAAGAGGAAATTAGGGAGGGGGGAGCAGGGGAAGGAGAAAAAAAAAGAGGACCTGATGCAAAGGGCTTAAGTGGAGAGCAAATGCTTTGAAAATGATTAGGGCAAAGAATGTACGGATGTGCTTTATACAATTGATGTATGTATATGTATGGATTGTGATAAGAGTTGTATGAGTCCCTAATAAAATGTTTTTAAAAAAAGGAAGAGGAAATTAACAAATAAGTTAATTTTACAAATAAGTAAACAGATGATTTGGAAGAAAATCCTGGCAATTTACTTCCAAACTTTAATCACTGAAAACCGTATGGAGTATAGTTCTACTTCGACATACCATATCATGGATTGAATTGGATTCTCCTAAAATTGTGTCAACTTGGCTCATCAAGATGTTTGGAAGTTATGTAATGATTGAATTTGACAGTTATGTCAGAATGTAATCAGATCCCCATAATATGATCTGCTGTGATCAGCCAATGAGTTGTGAAAGGATTAGGGTGTGATATGCAACCTTTTACTCATGTCACAGCCCTAATGGGGGGCTTCCATGGGGTGTGGTTTGTACCACATCTCATCTTATAGAAGAGACTAGGAGGGGCTTACTACCACAAATAATGAAGAGCTGGGAGAGTAATGGTTCCTTTGAAGATGGGATTTCTGTGCTGAGAACCTCTTAGATTCAAAGGAAGAGTGATACCAGAACACTTAGAGATCTCCAAGGGACCCCAGGCCCATGATTGTGAGAAAGATGTAAGGGCCTTTCCCTGAGAGCCAGCAGAGAAAGAAAGCCTTGCCTAGAGCTAGTGCTCAGAATTTGAACTTCGAGCCTCCTAAACTGTGAGAAAATCAGTCCCTCTTCTCCAAGTTATCCCGTTGTGGTTACTTCTGTAACAGATACACCAGATGACGAATAAACTCCCCAGAGGTCAGTCGACTTGATAATAATTTATTTGGTTTAGGGAACACTTTATTATCATGTTAAAGTTCAAAATGGTATTTACTAAATTTCAAGATCCATCCTGGACAATAACTCGTGTAAATTAGAAACAGGAGATACCTTCTTAACATTGAAAACATGCTTTTCAAACCAATAGCCAATATTCTACCAAGAGTAGAACACCAGGGAGCGTGAGGGTTAACTTCCAGGGATGCCTTGAATGTGATGCCATGATATTGTGAGCGAATGGAGCAGTTTTATGCATGACTTTGATATGAAAATGCATAAATTCAGATTCTCGATGTAATAGATACCCCCAAGAAGAAAAAATGGTAATCACTCTGCTAAAAATGTTTGTTTTTATTATAATCACAAATGATTACATGTATTAGGTGTAACCTCAAATTAAGCATGCTTTTAATTTGTTGGCGCTGTCCTGGCTAGTACATCAGTCACTGACCAAATAAGTTTGCTTGAACTCTTAAAATGAGGTTGGTCTGACCTAAGACGTGTTATGAGTCAGAACTGACTTGACGGAAGTTAGGGTTTTGTTGTTGCTGTTATTGTTTTTAATCAGCATAGAATATGCAGCAGATTTTACAAATTTAGTATGAAAAAGGCCAAAACCCCAAACTATTAATATTTTATTTTTTACATTGAGTGCATATTTAAATGAACACTCAAATTTAAATTTTGAGTATATTGCTTGACTCATCTATATTCTTCAGTCAATTTCATTTGTGTCTTTGTACTATTTTTACTATGGCAACTAGGGAATGTTAAATTACAGGATATATTCTGGTTCTGGCTCGCATTCTGTCACCATTGGGCAGGGCTGTGCTAGGCAATTTCATTAGGCAAGTTCTTCCTTACAAATCTGGCTAGACCAGAGCATGCACACTGGTACAGATAAGAGCTCTCCACACATGGAATCCAGGACAGATAAACCCCTCGGGAACAATAATGGGAAGAGTGATGACATGAGAGTTGGGGGCAAGTGGGGGAAGAAGGAGGAGAAAGGGGAAATCAATCATAATGATCTATGTATAACCCGCACCCCCACCCACACCCCTGAAAGGGACAAATAACAGAAAAATGAGTGAAGGAAGTCAGTGGATGGTGTAAGATATGAAAAGAATAATAATTTATAATTTATCAAGGGGTTACAAGCAAGGGAGAGGGGGAGAGAGGGGGAAAAAGAGGTGCTGATACCAAGGGCCCAAGTAGAAAGAAAATGTTTTCAAAATGATGTTGGCAACATATGTACATATGTGCTTGATAAAATTGTTGTATGGTTTGTTATAAGAGCTGTAAGAACCCTCAATAAAATGATTTATTAAAAAATACTATGATGATTCAACAAAATGGAATCTCAATGAATGGCATATAGCCACACACACCCCAGTCAGGGGGAAAAACAACAGAAACCAGAGGGGAAGGGAGACAGCAGTTGGAGTGAGATTTAAAAATAATTAATGATCTACAATCTATCAGGGGACCACGAGGGTTGGTGGGGAGAGGGATAAAAAAGGGGAGCTGATCCCAAGGGCTCAATGGAAAAGAAATGTCTAGAAAAGAATGATGGAATATATGTGCAACTATGTTGGATACAATTGATGTATGGTTTATAACAAGAGTTGCAAGAGCCCCCGATAAAATGATTTAAATAACTAAATAAAAATAAATTTTAAATAGTATGGTTATTCAACAAAATAGAATCATACAATATCCATAAATTCCTCATATGCATATAGCTATCAATTAAAAATAAGTTTCATTCTGCAAGAGGAGCAAAACAATGAGAACAACACTAAAACCATCCAGCAGATGAACACATCAAGGACGCTCAGTGGAATAGGGCAATCACGAAGCAGTTATTTAGGATTCAACCTGCCTCACTTCAAATTCCAGTTTCACTAATAAGCTTATTTCTGGAGACAAGACAAAGTTTCTTAAAGCCTCATTTAATCATTTGTAGTAATAACACAGCTGTGATAAGTAAATATCTATTTGCAGACTTATCAATAGAATATACTCAAGAATTGCCAGCTATGATGATTTCTAGAAGAGGAATCAGAGGTTAGAATGAAAACAAATTTCCCTGGGAAACAAGAACACTTGGAAAAGTAAAAAAGAATAAAAAGTCTTGAATGAAAAAAATAATTTTCATACATGTAAATTCTCCTATCCATCATGTGCCACGTTCCTGTTGGAATGTTTATCTTTTTCCTAAGTTACTTTGTACGGTGTGTAGTCATAAGAATGCCAGTGGGTTAGCCTTTATTAAAAAATCAGATTATGAGTATTAGTATGCACATTGTAGTCCAGCCATTTTTCTCATTGTATGGCTTCCAATTTAATTTTAAGAGAAAATTTGAAAGTGCTAAAAAAATTAAACCTCTCAGGTTTTTATTATTATTATTGATTTCTCTAGTTTGTTCTATGCTTAGAAGGCTTTCCTAAACCTCTGACAATATAAAAGTTTGGCAATATTTTTGTTAAATAGTCTCATGGCATATTGCTTTATATTTAATCCTTTCACTCATATGAAACCTTTTAGGTGTATCACATGAGGGAGTTATGCATATTATTTGTATGAATAAGTAACTCAATATTTGTAACCTGTTTATTGAGTGTCTTATCCTTTCCTGACTTGAAGTGATACCTTTTTGGATTAGCAAATACTTACACAGACATAACTCTATATTTTTCCTTCTTTCTTTTTCTTTATAGGTCAATTAAAATAAATTTTATTAGGGGCTCTTAGAGATATTATAGCAATCCATAAAGCACTGATATCAAGCGAACTTGAACATATATTGCGATTATTGTTTTCAAGACATTATCTTTCTACTGGAGCCCTTTGATAACAGCCCCTCTTGTCCCTCCCTCCCCCACCCTGGTGAACTGTTAATAAATTACATCTATATTCATATCTTACACCATCCGCTGTATCCCTCCACCCACATTTCTGTTATGCGTCCATCGCTGGGAGGGAGGCGGTGTTATACATGTATCATTGCTATTGGTTCCTTCTTTCTTCCTTTCCGCCCTATCCTCCCCCTACCCTCATGGTATAGCTGCTCCCCTTACTGCTTCTGAGGGGCTTATCTGTCCTGCAATCCATGTGTCGAAAGCGCTTAGCTATACCAATGCACATATTAAAGTTTAGGAGGATTTGTGCGGTAGAACTGGGGTTATGGGGGTGGGAGGAGGAAGCCTTAGAAACCCAGAGGAATGTTGCGGGGTTTGGAGGTGCGGTACTGCACCCTGGATGAATCGGCACTCCTGTGTGAGGCTTCTGTGCGGGAATGTCTTTGCTCTACTACTTGATTCCTCTTTATCTTTTTTCTTAATATCATATTTTCTCTAAGTTCTTGTTTTTTAATGACATCGGTCTCTCCTGCTTCTCTGACTATGATTAGGATTTTTCTTTCTTATGTGACTTGTGTTTTAACGCTATTGTAGCCATATCTCCACATGCTTTGTGGCCCACGTCCTTGTTTTCAAATGCTTTATTTCTTTGTACACAGAGAACCATATCACCTTACAGGTAATGTATTCGACACACACATACGCATAATATCTTATCTACCATTAGTCTCCTTTGAAAGGATATTTATTTCCACTCATCATTCTATCCTGGCCCCTTTCCAGGCCTACGAATAAAAAAGCCAGCACCCACTGGGCAACAGCCCACCTTAGAGATTTGCATAATGTATGCCATCTATTACGGACATTTTGTGGAATTGATTCACTGCTGCAGGATATTTAGCATGATTCCAGATATTTCAGTGATGTAGATAGCATGACAATAAACCATTCTTGATCTATAGTTGTGCCATTGTTTTTTTAAAGTTAATTATTAGAGTCTAAGTTCAGAGTCCAAGGATATATATGTGTTTTAAGACTTTTGATTCCAGTTGCCAAAACGCTTCCCCACAGAGGCTGCACGTAGACATATAAATAGCTATAGAATTAGGGGAAATGCTTCAGAGAAAAAAGAGGAAAATGTGACACATTTTAAAAATTAAATTGATTCTTCATTGAAAGTACTACCTGTGGGCGAACCATTTCTCCGGCTGCAATTTTCCTTTCCTCTTCAATGAGCTGAATAACTTTTCCGTTAACAAGTGGTGCATTTGCCCCCGTCACTTTTGAAATAATTTTCCCATTCTATGAGGGAAAATAAAACATGAGGAGAACATTCATTTTCAATATAAATTAAAAATTAACCCTGAAGCTGAACTAAGTCACTCTTCACTTTCCCCCACCCAATTCTCTTTCAGTTCCTGTCATTAGTGGAGCATGAAGGTCAGTTACCAGAAGGGTCCTGAGAAGACAGACATGACAATTCGCTCTAACACCTCTACCTCTACTTCTACCTCTCGCTCTACCACCTCTACCTCTACTACCACCTCTAAATCTACCAGCTCTACCTCCACCGCATTTACCTCTACCTCCACCACCTCTGCCCCTGTACCTCTCGCTCTACCACCTCTACCTCTACTACCACCTCTAAATCTACCAGATCTACCTCCACCGCACTTACCTCTACCTCTACCACCTCTGCCCCTGTACCTCTACCTCTACCATCCCTACATCTACCACCACTATCTCTGCCACCTCTACATCTACCTCTACTATCACCTCTACCTTTACCTTTACCACCTATACTTCTAACTCTACCAAAGTATAGATAGAGTGTGGTTAGGCACTAAATTTGATACCCAAAATTTGGGGGAATAAAGGCAAGAAGTGGTTGGCTTACAAACTTTCATGGGTGGGGGAACATATTCACAGGATTATAGGATTAAGGTGTAGGTGTTGCTTAATTGCAATTGTGAGGCTAAAGTATTATCTATAGGTGACCAGTTGACAAAGGGTGGATTGAGATAGTTAAAGTTTATTGTGCCAACCTGGCCAATAAACATAGGTGGGTGTAATTGAAGGGCAGAGGGATAAATGGCTCGGTGAATCTTGCCTTTCTAGTTCTCAGGTCTCTTGCTTTCTGATGGTCAGAACAGGGTGCAGCTGCTTTAGACAGTTCCCTGCTACAACTGGCAAGGCTCACTTCCTGTAAGACATCCCTGAGGAGAAGCCACATGGACCTACCCCGATGCAGCCCTGGGTGCTGTAGCAGCCATGTGGAGACCCCTGCCAGCGCTGAGATGCTTACATACTCACTGATTTGGCTTTCCTCCTGCAGTCGGCCTCATAGTGTGTGTTTGGTGAGATGGAGGAGGACTTTGTGGATTGGTGTCGGACATATGGGTTAATGTTGGACTTGTGGGCTTGGGTAGCACTGGGTTGGCATGTTTTCTTTATGTGCACTTACCCTTTATATAAAACTCTCATACACATGAGTGTCTATGGATTTGTTTCTCTAAAGTACCCAGACTAACACAGGCACTATCGAGTCAGTTTCGACCCACAGTAACACTATAGACAACAGAAGGAAACACTGTAAGCCACCTTCACAAACAATTGTTCCGTGAATGAGCCCAGTGCTGCAGCCACTGTAGCAATCCATCTCATTGAGGGCCTTCCTCTTTTTTGTTGCCCTTCTATTTTACCAAATATGATGTCCTTCTCCAGGGACTGGTCTAGTCTGACAATGTCTGAAGTATATAAGATGAAGTCTTGCCATCTTTGCCTCTCAGGAGCACTCTGGCTTTACTTCTTCCAAGACAGTTGTTTGTCCTTTTAGCAGTCCGTGATATTTTCAATATTCTTCTCCAGCACCACAATTTAAATTGTGGATCCATTCTTTTTCAGTATTCCTTATTCAATGTCTAGCTTTCACATGCATATGAGGCGATGGAGAATAATACCATGGCTTGGCGCAGGCATTCCTTAGTACTCAAAGGAACATCCTTGCTCTTCAATACACTGAAGAAGTCTTATGCAGCAGATTTACTTAATGCAACACGTCTTTTGATCTCTGCTTGTTGAAGCAAGGTTGTGTCGCCTGCATCTTGCAACCTATTGATCAGCCTTCCCTTGATCCGGATGCCACATATAAGGCAGGTTCTCTGATAATTCTTCATATAAGACAGGTTGTCTGATAATTTGTTCAGCATATAGATTGAACAAAAATATGGTGAGAGGATTCAGCCCTGATACACACCTTTCCTGATCTTATACCACACCGCATTCCTTTGCTCTGTTCCCACAACTGCCTCTGATCCATGTGCAGGTTCCTCAGGAGCACAATTAAGTGTTATGGAATTCCCATTCTTCTCAAGGTAATTCATAGATTATTGTGGCCTACACAATGCAATGCCTTGGCATAGTCAAGAAAACACAACTAAATATCTTTTTGTTATTCTCTAGAATCATCCAAGATCCATCTGACATCAGCAGTTGTTCCATGTCCTTGTTCCATGTCCTCTTCTGAATCTGGCCTGAACTTCTGGCAGTTCCCTGTCAATGTACTGCTTGCTGCAACCATTACTGAGTGATTTTAAGCAACATTTACTTGTGTGTGATGTCAACGATATTGCCTATGCTTTGAGCCACCCAATGGGTGACCTTTCTTTGAAATGGGCACACATATGCAGCTCTTCAAGTCAGTTTGCCAAGGAGTTGTCTTCCAAATTGCTCTCTCTCTCTCTCTCTAATTAATGCATATCCATCATAGAGTAACATAAATGTCTCCTAAATAAAATGTATCAGTTGGTCATTCAATATTCTTCTTTGATAGGTGAGGCAGTTAGTTTATTAGGGCAACTTGGCCGATAAAAATATGTAGGATTAATTGACAGGAGGAGGGAAAAATGGCTCGGTGAGCCTCGCCTTTCTTTTCTCTTGCTCTTTGATCATCAGACCAGCGTGTGGCTGCCTTGCTTGCGCCTCAATTTGCAAGCTACATTACCTGTGGGACACCTAACCTGTGGACTGTGTCTCTATAATTTGAGGTTCCTTCAAGACCTGCTTTGCCACACCATTGGAATTTACATCTCTTGAGCTGGGGACTGTCCGACCCTGTCATCTGACTGACTGTTGGTGACCCGCCTTGCTGTTTGCTGCCCGTGCCCGGATAGCCTGAATTGCTCTACAGAGGACTACCTGGCAGCCCTCAAGACTTGAAGGACTGCCAGTGTCACACAACTGTCTCACAGGAGTGAGTTGCACTGAGCCATTTTTAGTGCTTTATAATTTAATTAACTGTTTATTTCTTATGTTATATATATTTATCTGTGTGTATATATATATATATATAATTATTAGCATTCTGGTTTTGTTTCTCTAGAGAACTCTAACACAACATGATTTTTATTGGTGCAGAAATTTTTCTTCTATAGGTATTCATGAATATTTATGACTAAGTCTCTTCTTTTGTTTTTTTCAGCAAATTTTCACTGTTTCACAACTGTAAATACTAACTCATGGTATTAATCTGATTGTTTCCTTAGAAAAAGGTAAATGCCATCCTATTTTCTTTTTCTTCATCTGCGCAGTGCGTAGTATAGTCTAATTTCCTCCACACATTCTGAGCTTGTGGAGGTCAAGTTAGGAAATAGATTAATAGACAAGCAAAAATAGGGTTCAAAAATGCACAATTACAATGTTCGGCAACGAGTTTCCTAGTCGTTTTATAGTCTGAAATTGTCCTTATCTTGTAAACTGGAATCTGATAACGCAAATGAAAGGCAAAATAGTGTACTCACAAGACAAAAGAGAAAAAGAGGTTCACATTTATCCCGAAACGGCTGCAGGGTCACGATGCTGTCGGCTTCTGCCTGGAAAAAATGGGAATCTTTCCTGTAACAAGGCAGAAGACTCAGCCCAAGTCATGACAGAAGCTCTGTTCAAAAAAATGTAGCAACGCACGCAACTTTTAATTGACGCTTTCTTCAACGTCTTCAGAAGTGTTGTTATCAGGATGAAATTGCCATCAACGGGGTCCTTCACACTGGGGCCCCACCCTCTCCTCTCCTTGCCCCTCTTTATTAGGGAACTCAATCTTCAGTCGACGCAGCTGCCCTTTCTTGCCCCTGTTTCTCTCTCATCCTCAGGGACCCCACCTTTCTGGACCAGGAGGCCTGCCCCAGCTTTTCCAACCCAACACCAGTAGTCTTCTCTCAAGAGGTCCCTCTTTCTGTAACCCCCCCTCTCCGTCCACAGAGTGCCCTCTGCTCTCACACCAGGTACTTCCTATCCCTTTCTGTGCTGACAGCCTTCAGATAGGGGTCCCTCCCTTCTCCTCGCTTGCAGGAAAGCTTGTGTGCCTGAAGGGACCTTGGCTCCTCTCAGCTCAATCCCTCCCTTTCCTTCCCCCTGCCTGGCCCAAGGTCATCCCCTGCGGAGTGCAAACTGCTAGCTCCTTGGCTTGCCCTGGCTGCTCACCAAAAGGTGGTTCCAGTCCATTCAGAAGTGCCTCAGGAGAAACGCCTGGGAACCTCCTTTGAAACATGGCCACTGAGAATCAGACGAGCCCAGCTCTCCCTCGCCGCGGGCTCGCCCTGGGTCACAGGGACTGGAGGATATCTGGTCTTAGCTAGCTAAATGCTTCTTGAGGGAACCGGCGGTCGAAATTTAAAAGTCTTTGATCTCCACCTATTTATAATCATTTGAAAAATCTCTCACACACTTCAAGTGGTATTAAGTTGATCAGAAAGCCTTTCAGAAAATAACAGGGCCAGCCTCCATATTAATATAGCTTCGGTTGGCTGCCACAATGGCAGTACGTGGCTGGAGGGTCTGCTCAGAACTGTTTTGGGGAACCTGAAGCAGTGGTTTACAGACTCACGTGTCTGGAGGTTCCTCATGAGCTACAGAAGATGGTGAGGAGGAAGACAGCAGAGGCTCCTTCACCCCACCCCCATCAGCTGCACTGTTATCGCTCTTTTAAGATGTTGGGTCACATGGCAGAGTTGGGGTATGGGGTGTGTGTGTGTGGGGGGGGAGGTTCTGCTTTAAAAAAAATTAAAATGGGCTTAAATTTACTAATTTATAATATTATAGTAGATTAGCCAAAGAATACATTTTAAAATATATTTAAATATATTAATAGTGTGTATCATAGTCTAGTTTTCTTCATATTTCATAAATATATGTATATTTAGTCAAAAGTCAACTCTCATCATACACCAGAGGATACACATATTAGAAGATATATTATTTAAGAAGTAAAATTTTAGTAGTAACAGCTACTGTAAAGAGGATTGAATTTTTTTTGAGAGAGTTAGAATGAGTGAGTGAGTTAGAATGAGTGAGTGAGTGAGTTTGAGTGAGTGAGTGAGTGAGTGAGTGAGTTAGAGTGAGTGAGTGAGTTTGAGTGAGTGAGTTAGAATGAGTGAGTGAGTGAGTTAGAGTGAGTGAGTGAGTTAGAGTGAGTGAGTGAGTTTAAGTGAGTCAAGGATTGAATTTTTATATATAGATGAACTATGCAATGAAGTACACATGTCATTTTTAATGTTAGTATGAAAAGTCTTTATAAATATCCATATCAGGAAAAATGTTGTTTTTTTTTAGGAAAAATGTTTTAAAATAGGTAATTGACCTAGAAAATTTTGATTCTGGATTTAAACATGCTCTGTGGCTAACTGCACAAATAAAAATGTCCAGCAGAGGGCACCCCTCCATCAACTGTTACTTAGAGTACATGTTTGGAGACTAAAATAAATATATATTTCTATCACCTTTCATGAAAAAACCGTATCATATAAAAACAGCACAACCTATATGATTTTTCTATTGCTCCATGAGTTCCAACATAACAGAAATGAAAGTATTTGGGAAGACTGTATGCGTTTGTTTCCTGTTAAATTCAACATGTCAGTCGGACATGTTATAAAGGCTTTCGTAGCACTGTTCATTGGGGTAGCTCTATAGCAGTGGAACTGAGTCCCTGATGAAGTAGGTGGCCTAAGGTGCCTAATTGGCCTGGAATTGCTGGGTGAACACAGTCTGAAAATTCCGGAGCTGGCAGAGAGTAAAGCGAGTACCAGTGGACTCCCCAGGAACACGCCTCCGACAGCCAGCTTTAGCAGCTTCTCCGGGCTCTGCTGAAATGCTAGCTCAGCAGACTCTGCAGGCTGATTCCCACTACACACTCGCTCCTGAGTCTCCAGCATCTCACCCAACCCACAGCCAGCCTTCATGTTTATTCTTACTCAAACTCTCGTGTAACCAAGAGGGAGCAGATGGATTTGATAATGTACTGATAATGGCTCATTGCAAACGAGGAAGACCCTTGGTGACATGGAGTGACTGACTCAGTGTCTGCAGCAATGGGCTTCAGCACAAGCAACCAACGTTTGGGAGGATGGCCCAGGCCTGGGTGATATTTGGTTAAATTGTACATAGAGCTGGACATGACCTGGCAGTACCCAACAATTATAGACCTTCCTGGTGCACAACATCTAGTTATACCTCCTGCTGATTTAAAGACTTCTTATCCTACCTTCCCATGCCCACAATCTCTCGCCCATGCCCAGGGCCCTCTGTCTTACTCTTGTTGGCCTCTTCCCATTGAGTCCAATTCCCTATTAGACGCTGGAGTATTCCCACAACCTCTAACCTGGGAACTTGCTGTGTTACCATTTCCAGGCAACACCCCCCACCCCAATTTCAATTGTTAGAATCACAATCATTTTCTGACACTTGATTCTCCATGATGTTATCTGCCAGCTGTAAGACCTTTCTGATATTGTCTTTTAAAACATATAGATTATTAATTGCAAAGTAATACATGCATCATATCATTACATAGTTCAATCACATCAAGCAGAATTGTACATTTGCTACCACAGTTTCCAAACATTTCTTTTCTACATGGACAACTTGACCTCATCTCCCTTACCCCCTTACACCCCACTGTACCCCCTTCTCCCAAAAAAACATAGCACAACTTCAAGAGGGTGGCCCCCAAGGACCCAATTCCTCTGAGATACCCCCTAATATGTACAAACAAAAACCAAACCAAAAATACAGAAAATTGTGGAAACCAGATCAGGTTCAGCCTGCAACATAGGAGGGATCTGCTAGCAAAGTTTTAACTGTTCGAGTCAGATTTATGCCTTGGATCCTCTACACAGAACTCTCTGATACTCTCTTTTAACTGGTCTCTTGTTCAACCCCTGGTCTATTGACTGTGGCTCTCTTGTTCCAGGCACATACTCAGTTCACTTGGCTTTTTGTTCCTGCCTGTGATCAAGGCTAGGCTCAGTTCCTTTCAGGTGGCCCTGACTCCAGAGTGGAACTGGCTGAAAACATCAAGGCTTTTATCTCAGAAGGCAACCCGAATGAATCCCTTTGCTCAGCACAAAAGGATTAATGAATGAATTTACCTACTTTCTTCTCTCTTGAACAATAGAAACATGCTAAGTGGTGGTTTGGAGGCCTTGGCACATTACCACAGTCTGTAAAGGATGTATCTGCAGGAAGGTGGTAGACAGTCAACCACAATGGAGGTCAGTAACCACACTCCTCCCAAGATCAAGTTGGAGAGGGGTCAGAACAAAGGTCATGCAATGGGTTGAAGTTCCTTATCTGTATCACGGACTGTGTGTGTCAGAGTTCAGGAATAAAGATGAGCAGATAAGCAGTTTTCTGCTTCTGCATCTTGGGCCCAGTTGATTTGAATGGGTCTTGGTCCACCACAAATCTAATGGGAGCCACATATCTCTCCGTAAACACTCTCATTCAAAAAGTAAGAAAACATACCTAAAAAATGTAACAATGTACGACTTTGTCCAATATATTAAAAATAGTATCCATTTCAACGTGTATTCAATGCAAATATGAAGTGATGGGATATTTGTATTCTTTTTTTATATGAAGTCTTTCAAGTCCTATGTGAATATATTATACCTATAGCATATTTCAATTCAGATGAAGAAACTTAAACTGAATATTTAATTCAAATTCATAACATTACAGCAATTCACATACCCAAGTTTTTCTAGTTTAAAGTCTTCCAATCACTAAAAAATTGTTAAAATTTAAATTGTTGAAATTAAAATCAAAAGTTCAGTTCATCAGCTTCCTTAGCCATATCTCAAACACTTACTAACAATCTGTGCCTATTGCTGCAGTTTGCCGCTAGTGAACCCACTCTGACTCACAGTGACCCTCTCTGTGAGCAGCAGAGGAAAACACTGCTCAGTCCTGCACGCCCCTTATGGTTGATATTGTGTTTGAGCCCAAGTTGCAGTCACTGGGTCAATCCATCTCTTTGAACTTGTGCCCAGTGGCCATTATATTGAACAACACAGCTCTAATCAATCATAATTTGATGCGGATAAATCAAAGAAGCAGTACAATACAATGAAGTCTAATTGGGTTGGCCGTGACATTCTTAACCCTTTGACACATCTGGGTAGTACATACAAGGGAAGAGAAAATCCCTATCGTTGGAAAAATCACTAAGTGGATAAATGTCCCCAGTCCTGCACAATGGAATTAAGTAAAGGACACATCCACCACCCTAGAGCCTTTTCTGACTCACGGAGGCAGCATAGCCAGGCTGCTGCAGCTTCTCCCAGGGAAAAGCTGGTGGATTTGAACTGCCAACCTTTCCGTTCACATCCAGGCACTTAGCCACTGGGTCACCATATGCAGGCCTTATTCTGAGGGACACACACTGGTGAGGTCCAAGAAAACAAGCCAAAAGACAAGCATCCACTTTTACATTTTTCTAAGATTCACAATCATGGTAAATAACCTCAGACCACATTCCATCTCAACTGTGAAGTTAACAGGATCCATTTTGAAGGTTGTTTGTATTGTGCCAATACCTAGAGTATTTGAGGCTCCTTAATAAGGACACGTAGCTTAACCAGAAAACAAAAGTTAATGGGGATGAAATCCTTACAACAGCAAAATGCAGGACTTCATCTTCGTTCAGCTCATTCTTCAATTTCCTGAACAGAGGCTGCATGGCTTTGCAAGGTCCGCACCAGGCTTGGTAGACGTCAATCACTAGAAGATGACAGTATGTACAAGGGGTCAGAGCCAAGCACCTGTCATAGCAGCAAGCTTTCATTCTGGGGCAGGGGACAGGGAAGAGATGGTCTGGTTTCATGCACCGTAGAAGGAACCTCACCCTCTTCTGGGGCATGAGGGGTTCCTGGGCCCCGAAGGCTTGACTACCAGGGAGCCCCATACCTGTCAATCCTTTGTTCAGCAACATCTCATCCCACAAGCTTTGACTGTTGATGACCATCTGCAAAAAGGAATGCACCGTAAAGGACAGTCAAGTTCAAGGACACACCCAGTCAGACAAAACTGTGAACAGGGCAGGCCCACCTGCAGCTGGACTTCTCGCTTTTTGCTCGCCATGTGGCTGTCCGAGGAAAGAAAGGAGAAAGAGAGAAAACATGTCAGAGGAAATGTACTGAACGTTCTTGTGTTTTCTTTTCCTTTGCATTTCCACAGCATCTTCATGCGCCCTAGGCGGCTCCCTCCTGTGCGAGATAGTGGGGGGGGGAGCCTCAGCTTCTCTGCGAAGATGTACCTGAGGCACTGGGGGACTAGGGTCTCTGCTTCATGGGGGCCTATCACACCATCTCATTCACCCCGCAACCCTGAAGTAAGGTAAGAATATTACCAGTTGCTAGTGTTGTTTTGTTTGTTTTGGGGCGGTCTTGTTTTGTTTGTGAATAGTTTTGTTCTCCCGGAGGAGTTGGAAGTGTTCTCTATGTTTTATTTTGCTGCCATTTAAATGACCCATGACATCCCTCATGGGCCTTCATCTAGTCCCTCTTAAGAACAGCCTACACCGAGGAAACACGATTTCAAAAACAAGCGCATCTGCTTGTTGTAAAAGACAGCAGACACTTTTCAAAATTGGCGGTAAGTGGATGGGGCCAACCTCCCTATTTAAGGAGACCCGGGGCGGCTTGCGGGTCTGCCTGCGGGTCTGCCAGGACTGAGTCGAGGCAGACATTACCAAACCAAGGGAGGACCAGGGACAACACGAATACATCCCGACAAACAGTGCTGGAGTCTCCTTCAAAAGCGACAAGGGCAGCGCTTCAAACACCACGAACAGGCAGTCACGGATGATCGAAATCAACTCCCTGAGGAGTCTGCAGGGTGAGCTCCCTCAGGCTGAAGCAGCACTACCTTGGGGACCCAGCTGAAGGCTGGGGAGGGTGCTTCTGCTGCCCAAGAATAAGGTGCCAACGTCTCTTGCCCAACCCCCCGCCAGGCTCTCGAGCCCAAAGCCACCCCTCCCGCCGCGCACCCCCTTGGGAGAACCTCGTGCGCAGCGCTCCAGGAAAACCCGAGACGGTTACCAAGGCAGCTGGCCCTCACGTTGCCCCCTTTTGTTTTTCTGGGCCCTTCTTCCCCGGCACTGCAGGGACAAGACGTCCTACTTCCATTCCACCTCCCATACTTTTTCCTGGTCTCCCCAGAGCACCACTGACCCGTCTTGGTTCTCCCGCCTGCTTCCCCAAGTGCTGGCTGGACCGCGTCGCCCCTCTGCTCCACTCTCTTTTTTTTGGCAGGTCATTTCCCCAATAAGCATCTGCTCCTCAGGTGCTGGGAAATCCAGTCCCACCCCATCTCTTCGCCTACATCTCTGCGTCTACCTGCTTTAGACCACAGGCCAGAGTGTTTCATTTGCTTGTTTGACTTTTGTAAACTTAGAAATCATGTGCACCTGTGCCCCTGACGGTGGCATCTTCCAGACTTGGGGGGGGGGGGGTTCTAGTGATCCAGATGTGGAAGTTCAACTCTGGCCACTCTTACCCCGTGATATTCGAAATCCGTGAAGGTAGAGGTTTTACTAAGATTTTATTCTCTATCCTAATAGCCCAGGGAATTAATTTTTGTTTCAGTTTCTTACCCGTAGGCTTTGATTCCTCTTTTGTGTTTCTTGTCTAGGTGTATTCTTCACTTAGTTTTGAGCTAAATTAAAAAGTAGTCAAATAGAAATGTTTAGGAAATTTTGTTCCCTATCCCACGTGTTTTGATTGGGCGTCTTTCGGCACTGACTCAGTCACCCATGTTGGCTGGATCTCAACCCTCTCATTTGTCATCTCAGCTACACCTCTCCTGTGCTGGTATGCATATTAGTTTGGCTAAAGCGGAACTTCCTTCACGTTACTAGTTTGCTGGAGTAGGTCGTTTTATTGACGCCCCTTTTTCAGTGGTCTAGCTCGTTCCCCTCATTGCTACCCCGGCCCTCTGTGCTGGCTTCACCTTTCTTCAGAGGGCTGTGCCTTCTCTTTTGATAGAGAAGGTGGAGGGCTGGGTTTGCCTTGGGATAGCTTTGTGTTTTCTTTAATTATGGTATGATTCCCTACTAATATCTAGGTTAGACTAGAGAGACGATCTAATTCCTTGTTTTGAGCAAGCTTCTCAGGGCCCCTCAATTCTACATAGGTGACATCTTTCCTTCAACCACTCTGACGTTATCTCTGGTTCCCCAGAGAAAGCAAATCGAATCACCAACAATAAAACTCATCTTCCTTACTAGTGTTTATGCTGATACTGAATAGCCTGCAAACATTGCAGTAGTTTGTCCATCCAATAGACACAGGTGTTTCTTTTCTTTTTTTAACAACAGTTTTTTTTGGCATATAACTCACATTTCATAAAATGGGGTCGTTCAATCACATCAAGAATAGTTGTACAATTATTACCACAATCAGTTTTAGAACACTTTATTCACTCTAGTACTCCTTGTTATTAACTTTTGACATTGACCTAATAGTTCCCAATTTCTAGAACCTATTTTGCAAGTTTTAATGTTTTCAATCCAATTTTGCTCATCAGCTTCCCCCTCCCCCTGCCCCCAAAAGCCATTTGGTAAACCTCTGGGGAAGTTAAACTTCCCTTTGAGCTCATATTAACAACAATGATACCATAAAACTCTTTCTTCTAAAACCCTTTTTCTTAACACCAACTCATGGGTTGGACCAAAGAACAACCAAGGATCCATTATTGACAATCAGACTGTGGCAAAATAACAGCGAATAGCAACCTACCACTCCTTTTAAAGACAGCAGACGATGGAGGGCAGGGATAATAGTATATGCCCTAATGTGATGGGACCATGTTCTATTTAGAAAACGTTCTATAAATAATTCTACTCGTCGAATCATCCACTCTGATGATGAAGCACTTGCTCACCATGTCCCTTTATTCAACAATTGCTTCCTGCATCCCAACCCAGGTGTAGCTGCTGGAAATATTTTCAAATGAAAAAGATAATTATTAACTGCGAAGCATGTACTGTGCAGGCATGCACCTGCAGGGAGAAGTTGAGAGAAGTCACAGGTGTCCCTGCAGACATCTCTCCCGAACTCTCCACAGCAGACTTTTGATATTTAAGAGAAAGCACCATTGTAAACCAAAGAAGTTTCAATATTCTCTAATGAGAACAAACATTCACCCATTGGCCAAGACGTGCAAGGCAATTCGAGACAAAATGAGCTTTGTAAGGCAGTTAGAATGTTCAGACTTTTAAATATAAACCCGATGAGTATTGGATTTGTGTCTACTTAAAATTGACTTTCAGGACAAATGAGTTCTAGGAAATGTTGATGATAAGAAAATGTATTTATACACTTCTCATAGGACAGAATAAATTTTGAAAAACCAAATAGCCTATGAAAAATATTACTCCAGGGCAGTAGGTTTCTTTCTTGCATATATTTGAAAATATCTTTTAAGCTAAAGTGCAAGGCCTGGCTCCTCCCTAGATCAGACTGTTCTCATCCTCACACACCTGTGGTGCTCAGTCTTTTTCTTGGATCGTAGACACAGCTGTCTCCTTTGTGTCTTCCCCGTACCTCACAGATATGAGGACCCAAAGCAGAGAAAATGGGTTACAGAGTTATTTTTATTTGACTAGCTTCTTCTTGAAACACTCTCTGACACTGATCATCACTATTTACACAAAGCTGGCAAAGGAATGCTTGGTAAATGGGTGCCTTTAAAATAGATGTTCTTGACACATTGATGAACTCCTTAAAAAAAGTAAGCAAGATGTGTATTTTTAAGTTCAAGCACTCTAGGGTGGGATTATCCAGGCAAGTGAAGGAGACCGTAAAGAAAACAAATGGTTTATGAAATCACTTAAAGTTCATCAATTTGACTAATGATAACAGTAGTCTTTTACCAAAGAGAACGGTATACAACTCTTGTTAATTTGACCTAATAATATCTTTGAGTCAGATATGCCCGGTTTGAATTCCATCCGAAGCGTCAGCTGAATGATGAGGATGACCGCAGCAGAGAGCCTCTTTCCACGTGAATACTAAACCAAGGCCTTGAGAATAATGCAAAGTCACAATATGAGAAACTTAGACTGGGGGTGGGGGTGGGGGGAGGGCCTATTCCTGTAAACTATTGGGAACTGCAAGACTGATGGCTCAGAACTGGGGATGAAGTTCTATGAAGATCGGCATCAGAGCAAATCTGCTGGCCTGGAATTAATAAGGGAAAGACTACGAACACCATCTGACTGCCCTCTGGCTTGCAAACCCCGAGAGCTGCAAGAAGCCAACGAATAACCCCCCCTCTACAGTCCGGGCACTCATTTGTCAGGCAATTGGAGTATTATTTTCTACCCAGCATTCTATTTCTTGGTATACTTATTGAAAATCGCAGTTATTAATACATATGGCAACAGGAATGAGAGACAGGTGGCAGAGAGTGGAAGAAAGAGTTTATGACATTCTGAGCATCATAACCAGTGATGTGTGCTCATAAATATTAACAACCGCCTCTCCTGGGAAAAATATATGCATATAATAAATCACTCTAAAGTGCGCTGATATAAATGATGCATAGAACACACATAGCACATCATTTTAAAGTATTGGATACTCCTTATTGTAAATTCCATATAACCAATTGATAGCTATAGCATGTTTTCATTGATTTTTACCAAACTTTCTTATCCATAACCAATTTATGGTTGCAATTCAATCATGATTTGACAAGTTTACAATATGAATAAATGCTCGCTTGTTGTCTGATTTAGCAAAGAAGTCATTTCTGCCATTGATGAATGTGTGTAGTTCCCACAGGGATTTGGCGACATGCTGGTTTACATCAATGACTTCTCTCCGAGGGGAACAAGATGCCAGTTCTACCATCACCCACTCATCAATGAAATTAATGACTTTCTTACTGAAAAAGTACGAGATTTCAAATACAAGAATGTTTTCTTTTAAATTTTTGTGCTATTAACAACAGAAGAACCATAAACACTGCATTCTTTTCATGTTAATTGACATCAATGTCAACAAAACAATAAACCAAGCCCTAGTTTGTAGCCCTTGCAGATTTCCACGGTGTAAACGCACCTATCATACCTGATTTCAAGTGACCAACAACACAATGTGACCAGACAAAAGCTGACAGGAAGGTAGAATACTTTCACCATGAAGCTAGATATGCGATGGACGTCTGTACGGATTGTGATGATACGAGCCCCCAATAAAATAATTTAAAACAAGATAAATATGCACAACTCTTCTCAAGGACAAAGAAGAGAGCAAAATGCAATAGAAATAAAGGAAACCATGATGGGATACTACCCTTGTTTGTAATATAAATCAGTCAATCATTATATTATTTAGTTTTTAATGATAACTTTGATTAATAAACAACTTGCACCATTCTGGAAGCTTTAGCCATGGTTCTCGTGAGCTGGTCCAAGCTGGCTGCAGGACCCCAGTGGATCACAACCTCACAGGAAGCCCCACACAGGGACCAACTCGGAGGAGATCCATCCTCTGGCAAGATCACCAGATTTCTGCCCACTTCACCAGCTCTAGTTCCCAACATGCATTTGATTAGGATCCTCATAGAAGTATGCAAACAACAAGCAAAGTGGGTGGTTTTGGCAAACAATAGCCTGTCATTGGGCAAATAACACATCGGGATCAATCTTCCTGCATATGAATAAGCAAGTTAACAATGGCAGCGACAACAGCAGCAACAAGGAAGGACAGGAAGTCTGTTGGTAAAATCGCCAGTGAAGAACATACAACCCGACCTTCGGGAATCAGAGGTTTTTCTTCACTAATATACTTTGTGCAGGCCTCTCTAGCCACTGTTTTACTGCCATCCTGCAAATTTGGATACATTATGATACATATTGTGTGTCATTCAGCAAGAGATGTGTTCGTTTCCCTTGTGGTTTCTTCTCTTACCTGTGGCTGTTTTAGAAGAGACTTGTGTAATTCCAGAGATTTGAGGCTCTTCTATGTGTTTTATGAATGCTGATTTCTGATTGAATGCTGGTGCCATTGAGAATACATTCTGTAACATTACCACCTTTTAAAAAAGACTTCCATCTTATGATAACTACTAACACTTGTTCAGTGGCCCAGCTGATAGGCTATTTTGGTGGACCTATGTGTACTTGACAGAGTGTGTAGTATTAGTTGTTGGATACTTGATACTTATTAGCTGTCCCCTGTGGTGGGCCCTTTGAAGTATGCAATTGTTATTAAAAAATAAATGTTGGGTTCATTTAAATGTAGATAAACGCCTCAAAGGACAGACATATCGGGTCACAAGGGTTTAGTCTAGAGTAGTGATAAGATTATGGGTCAAATCAGCCAGGAGTTTCTTCTTTCCCTAACAGTTTTATTGGTATATAATTCACAGATCATACAAGTCAATAGTGTAATGACATCAAGAAGAGTTGTACAACCACCACCACAATCGGTTTTAGAACAGTATCTTCATTCTTTTACTCAGTTTAGCTTTCATGTTCCCCAACCTCCTCTGCCATGCCCCCAAGGAAACATTAATCCAGTTACTGTCTTTATAGATTTACCCATCCAGGAATTCATGTATAGAAAAACATTAGAAACAAACAAAAGCTAACAAGAACAACTAAGTAAAACAGAGAAAGACTTCAATAGAAAGAATGCAGAAACTCCTAAAAACTAGAACAAATTTAAATGGCTCATAAACACAAACCAAACTCTCTGTCATTGAGTCAATAATGCCGACCCTCATGGGTTTCTGTAACGTAACTGTTTACCAGAATAGAAAGTCTAATCTTCATCCCACGGAGCTGCTGGTGGTTTTGAACTGCAAACCATGGGAATCACAGCCCAATGCACAACCACTACACCACCAGGGTTATGCAGAAGGTCATAAGGAAGATCAAATGATAGGGTGCTAAATTTTAACCTAACCGAATCTGCAACAATCCACTTTTCAATGCATTTTTATGTTAGCAAGGCCATTCGCTTCCCTGTTTCGAGGTCAGAGGGGACTCACCATAGACTTAATCCACGGGTATTTCCCCTTCACTGTTGTTGTTGTTAATGGAAACAGCTTTACAATGAGTGAAAAGATCAAATAATAAGATATTAGATGTGGCCCAAGTGCATCCACCACGGTTGACTTGGCAATGCTCTCTGTCTGCTGCCGGCTGCGCACTCGCCCTGTCATTTCAGGCCAGCGGGGCTTCACCGGAGGCTGAATCCAGGTGTGGACCCTGCGAATGGATCTGGAGCTTCACCAGTCATCCCGAGCCTTCTGCAAACCTGGTGTTCACAAGTTAATCAGCTATGAATTGTATCTGCAATCTTCGGATGCTGACCTTCAAAATATTCAGGCATTCTTAATATGTTTAAGTACATGAATGCTAAAGAAATCATTTTAAAATCTGTTTTATAGGTTTGGTTTGCTTGCGTGTGGGTTCTTTCCTGACCGCTCTTCAACCCTTGTAATAATAAAGATGAGATTTTATTTCATCTCGTTGTCTTCACTACTTGCTCATGACTGACTGCTCGCAAACTTTAGGAGGACTGGCTGCTTTCTAAGAGAACAGGCACTTTTTTTCAGAGACACGTGACACTACCCTGTGTTCCCTTTATTAAATACATAACACGCTAGCCTTCAAAGATACTTTCTCCGTTGTCTTTGATGTGAAAGTGAATAGATATGAGAGTTATCTCAAGATTTGGGTTTAAGACCTGCCCCTCTCGTTAATGTTGGGTACACTTTAAAAAAGTTATCTTATAAACAATTTTATCTCAATTTTGCCATCTTTCAGATGATGAGGTAGTTAGTTTATTGTGCCAACCTGGCTGATAAACACATGTGGGATTAATTGAAGGGAGGAGAGATAAATGGCTTGGTGAACCTCGCCTTTCTAGTTCTCGGGTCTCTTGTTTTCTGATGGTCAGACCAGGGTGAAGCTGCCTTAACCACTTCCTTGCTTCAATTAACAACGCTCACTTCCTGCAAGACATCCCCGAAGAGAAGCCGCATGGACCTACTCCGATGCAGCCCTGAGTGCTGGAGCAGCCCTGGGTGCTGGACCCCTGCCAGCACTGAGATACTGCTTTGGCTTTCTTCCTGCAGTCGGCATTACTGCCTGTGTTTTGTGAGATGGAGGAGGACTGTGAATTGGTGTCAGACATATGGGTTAATATTGGACTTGTGGGCTTGGGCAGCACTGGGTTGGGATGTTTTCTCAATGTGCACTTAGCCTTTATATAAAACTCTCTCTTAGACATATGAGTTTCGGTGGATTTGTTTGTCTAAAGTACCCAGACTAATATGGATGGGGATTGTTATAGCACTTCCATGATAGTAATAAGTGAGGGTACATGCTTAACAGAAAGCAGTGCACGCAGTGGACATGTGATGGCGCTTCTATTCTCCGATGCACTTTACTTATTTCCTTATGAAACAAACCTGAAGATGGTTTCAGAATTTTAAGGGCTGTAAGTTTTCCAGACTAGTATTTAACTGATAGTGGATTTTCTCACCAGAAGTTAGAATAAGTGGACTCTATTAGTAAAATTATTAAAATTTCCCCTAAAACTCTAAAATGTTTAAGAGCTCAAAGATTTTTATCTCCTGCTACTGGGATTTGATTTAATTTATTTTCATTAGATATTTTTATACAGCTCATTTGCTACTGGAATTTTATAAATAATATTTCGATGTAAGTACTCGAGATGTCCACCAGGTGGCAATATATACTCCTGTGGAGGCCTTCGAGAAGCAGCACAGTCATAGTGGATATACTAATAGGCTCAACAGCCTGCTTCCAAGATTCCGCCGCTCTCCGGCCCTTGCCCACTGGAAGGAGGCACATTAATCCGAGGGAGAAAGGATATAAAAGGCTTTGGCCTTATCTTCTGGGCTTAAACGCCGTCATCACTGCTGCTGACCACCATCTATATCCCAGTTCTAAAATGACTTCGGATTGTAAGGTACATGCTCTAGACTGCATCCTGTCCACCCCCCCCCCAAATTTGTATTCCTAAATGCGGCCCTGTAAACAAGACCCTGTGAGGAGATTCATATACTATTGTTATGTTAACGTGGTCATGTCCGGGAAGGGTGAGTCCGCAATCTGGAAAGTTCTGAGCTATCAGAAGAGCTGATGAGACAGCAGCCACACAGGGAGAAGGAGAGGAGAAGCGAGGCATGGGGGGCTGGGGCACCTCCAGAGGACACAGAAAAGAGGACCCTCTCCGCTAGCTCCGTGGCCTGAGCTCGGACGTCTTGCTCTGCCGAACCGTGAGAAAATACGTTCTTTACTTCAGCGCCGTCCACGCTCAGTCTTTTGGGTACAAGAGCGCTAGGAATCTACGATGTCTCACCATGCCCTCGAATGTCAGGCTCCCCAAGTGGTCCTGTACAGCTCCGGGTTCTCAGACACTTTCTCCAGTTCTGGCAGAGGAAAAGACGTCCTGGGAGCCTGACACGCATGAAGCACGTCCTAGGAGCTGATGAATGTCACAGGAGCCCTTTCCACCCTGCCCTTTCTGCGGCGACATGGCTTGCTCAGTACGAATTTTCCCTGCTCAGCCTCTGAACCTTCCTTTGGAGAGATTCCAGGAATATTGAAAGCCAATTCCAAGAGGCTCCTGTCATTCTTAAAAATCTCAGACTTCTTAACATGCTCAGACTTCTGCTTTGCATTTTCAGCCACATTTGACATGGTTTTCATTCGTGTATGGTAATAACAACCCCTTATGTGGTAACCGGCTTTTCTGAGTCCTTAAATCACTTCTCCATTGCAATTAAATCAGGGCTCAAAAATATTTCTCTTGTTTAGTATAAATAAGTAAATAACATTCTGCACAAGGGAATTTAGGATTTTATCTGTCAGGACCTTAAAATAGAATTCCCTAAAGAACCAAATTATAGCTCCAGCTTAGAAGAGCCTTCCCTGTACTGAACAGGGCAATGAGACCCACCAGGATAATCCTCAAAGCAGCAGGGAGCAGGGAGGAAGCATGAATGGCGATGGTCACGGTGCTGGATTGATTTTGTTTCCGTCTGTACATTCAGCATGGCCACTGTCACCACCAGTTACCACTGAGTCAGTTCCAACTCGGAGCGACCCCAGCATGTCCATGTAGAGTCCCCTCCCTGGAGGTTCAATGGCAGAATTTCTTGGATGCAATCTCCAGACCTGCATTATTTCTTCTTCTTCTTCTTCTTCTTCTTCTTCTTCTTCTTCTTCTTCTTCTTCTTCTTCTTCTTCTTCTTCTTCTTCTTCTTCTTCTTCTTCTTCTTCTTCTTCTTCTCCCTCCTCCTCCTCCTTCTTCTGTTTAGTTTTTAAAATTTAATTTGCTACTTAATTTTCCCATTCATTTTATTTGACAGTTTTATTGCCCCTTAGTCCATATTTATTATTACACAATTCAGTAGTTCAGTCATATCAAGAAGACTTGTGCAATCATCGCTACAATCAATTTTAGAACATTGTCTTCCCCTGCCCCCTATGATTAAATCACTTTTAAAATTAGTTGTGTAATCACCGTCAGTTCTAAGGAGTACTGCCTTCCCCCTCCCACATACAGTGTTTGATCCCTGAACCCCTGAACCCTCCCTATCTCCCACCCCACCCAAACCTCCCCTCCCTTATAAACCCTATCCCCCACCCCACCCCTACCTCCCCTATAAACGCTCCCTATATCCAACCCCACCCCTACCTCCCCTATAAACCCTTGCATCAGTTCTTATCTCTATTCCTCTACTCCTTAGACCTGCCTTTCTTCTAAGACATCTCTGGGTGGATTGGAACTACCAACCTTTCAGTTAGTAAATCAAATGTGCTAACCATTGCACTATCAGCAATGGCAGAATGACATCTAGGCCAGGGACAAACAACCTGATCAAGGAATCCAGGGGTGTCTAGGGCAAGATGATAGCAGGGGCAGCAGACATGCCCAATGGCAAGGGAGTGACAGGGGCCACTTTGGTGTCAGCAGCCACAGCAACTATGCCAAGCGGTAGGGTGAAGGGGGCACTCAGGCACTCATCTCACAGTGAGTCAGAATCCATGGGGAGCAGAAACCTCCTGGAGTGCTGATGAACAGCGAGGGCCCCAGACATCCTGCTGAGGAAATGGAGGTGGGCGGAGCTGGACTGGTGATGCAGGTCCCAGGGTGCACTCAGGAAGATCTTACTGATAGTGGTTGATACCCATCCTGACCCAGGAAGCATGTCCTCCTTTTGCTGTACATTTATCATTATGTAGAAGAAGACTATTCATAATATTTCTCTGTGGATGTTACAGGGAAAGACACTCTTCTTCACAATGAGTAATGGTGACAAATTCACAGTGGATCATAACCATTCAGAGAAATAAACTCCAAATTCTTCTTTATGCTAATGTGATCTATAATAGTTAATTTTTTTAAAGTCTGGCTATGACAGTTTCGGTTCCTATAGACACTGTTTTATTCCAAACAAAACACGTTTCAATATGTGTCTGCAGTCAGTGGGTGATGCCAAGTCTCTCTCAGGAAAGCACTTATCTGAGTCTCAGTAGGGTGTCTTTAAAGGAAGGTGTGTGTGTGTGTGTGTGTGTGTGTGTGTGTGTGTGTGTGTGCGCACGCAATCTGCAGGGAGAACGGAACTATTTTGAGATAAGAACTGCTATCAAAGTGTTACCAAAACTCAAGAGGACATTTCCCCACATTGTTGATGTTTTGAAATAAGTTCACAAGGAGGCCCCAGCCCCCACGTAAAAGATCAGTTCTTGGATGGATCATGGTCCAGAAATCTCAAAGACGGATGAGGAAAAGGAAGACAATCAACCCTGTGAATGAAGAAACTGGCTGAAATCCAGAACGTGGTGGGAAAAGAACGTAGACTGGCCTTGCATGTGATGCTGACTAAAGTTGGATCTCATGCGATTCGCCACATTCCAGTGGAAAACAACTTTTTTTCCCTTCAGCAAAGTTTGTTTTGCTCTGTGGGTGCCAAAGGGCTGCGTGGAGTTCAACTAGCTCGAAGAGCGGATCTTTCCACCAGTCTTTTAAGCAAGATGGAAGCAAAGGACAATGACTTAAAGGAATTAATCATAACCGGAGACAAGTCTCGGACTGACCACTATGATCCAGGTGAGAACCAGGTGCATTTAGAGGGCTTCCAAAGGGATTTACTGAGTCAGTTAAATTCAGGGCAAACAGGTCAACTGAGAGAATCCGGCGACTGTTTTTGTATTCCAAAGGGGTAGTTAATCTTGGCGGATTTTCCTCAGAGGACAAAGGACAAGCATGAGGATTTACTAGGAAGAAGTCTTAAGAAAATTAAGAAAGCCTACATGGGAGAGGAAAAGGCCAGTCAAATGGTACCCACCCTTTTTTTCCTCCATTGCCGTAATGCACCTGTGTGTTCTTCAAGGGTCACGTGGATTGACCTTTGAGAATTTTGTTGGGAAGCCTTAACCTGTTCACCTACAGCCCCGATCTTGCCCCTTCAGGTGACTTTTGGGTCCCCAATCTCAGAGACAACATCAAAGCAGCACGACCTGCGTCGTGTATATCTTGACATAGCGCTGTGGCAGCCGTCGAAGAGCACAGCAGCCTTTGGGGAAGGGGTTGGGAGATGGAAATAGTGCCTTCTGACGTGTGTAGATTTAGATGGAGGATATGTCAAGAAACAGTAACTTCACACCCTAATAGTTTGGGTTCCGAATGGTGTCTGTGATTTTGCAGCCAGACTTTCTGAATGGCCCGCCCGTGTCCCACCAGGCCAGGTTTTTGGTAAGCCATCGCACATTGCACTTTGATTCCTCTGGTATGGTTACAGATTTCCTTCAGTACTTGCAGCCCTCTGCTAGTGGTTTCCATGAGAACTGAGCCCGACCATCCATGTTAGTTCACTGGAAAAACTTCCCAGGATTGGGATGCCAGTGAATGATAAGCCCATGAATTTGACTTCTGTGATTTTAAGATTTCTGCTCTATTATTAAGAAGCCCTGGTGGTGTAGTAGTTACACATTGCGTGGCTAACTGCAACGTCTGCAGTTTGAAACCACCAGATGCTTGGAGGGAGAATGATGAGGCTTTTTAATCTCATAGAAAGGGGGAACCTATATACATACACCCCCTCCTTGGGGGACGGACAACAGAAAAGTGGGTGAAGGGAGATGTCAGACAGTGTAAGACATGACAAAATAATAATAATTTATAAATTATCAAAGGTTCATGAGGATGGGAGGGTAAAATGAGGAGCTGAGACCAAGGGTTCAAGTAGAAATAAAATGCTTTGAGAATGATGATGGCAACAAATACAAATGTGCTTGACACAATGAATGGATGTATGGATTGTGATAAAGAGTTGTACGAGTCCTCAATAAATGATTTTTTTTAAGTTACCATTTTAAAAACCCACCGGGGCAGTTCTACCCTGTCCTACTGGGTCACTGTAAGTTGGCATCAACTCGATGATGGTGAGCTTGAGCTTGGGAGTTATCTTATTACTCTAAGTGGGACAAAGATGAGGTTTCTTCTCCTTCAAAGAGTTGCAGCTTGGAAACCCTTGGATGAACTCCTGCTCTGCTCTCAACATCACCATGAATCGAATTGACTCTGTGGCTGTGGCTAGGTAGGTAGGGTAGTAGGTAGGTAGGTTAGTAGGTAGATAGGTTAGTAGGTAGATAGGTAGGTGGGTAGGTTGGTAGGTAGGTAGGTAGGGTAAGGTAGTAGGTAGATAGGTAGGTGGGTAGGTTGGTTGGTAGGTAGGTAGGTTGATAGATTGGTAGGTAGGTAGGTTGATAGATTGGTAGGTAGGTAGGTTGATAGATTGGTAGGTAGGTAGGTAGGTAGGTTGGTAGGTAGATAGGTAGGTAAGTAGGTAGAATCAGAAATGTCCACAGGAGTCAGAATTTTCTTGATGATGAAGCCAAACAACAGCGTCACCAGAGGCGCAATAGGACAGAAGTCCAATTTGGAGGTGAAGATCTACCCAGAGCTCGTCAGGAGACAAGACCCGGTAAGGTCTGCTCCTATAAAAATTACAGCCTAGGAAACCCGATGGGGTGGTTCTCTCTTGTTGCCTGGCCCCTTTGAGTTGAAACACACCGGATGGCACAAAAGAGCAACAACACCAAGAACAGAGTGTGCCTGGATCGTGCAAATAGTTCACCTACTCAAAGGAGTGGGGGTTGGAGCGCCCCCGGTGGAGGGTCAGAGGAAAAGACCTGGCGATTTACCTCTGAAAAATCTGAAGGGAACCCACTGGAGCCCAGTTCTTCTCTGACACCCGTGGGGTCCTCGTGAGTCACAGGAACTTCCAGGGGACTTGGTGATGTTGGGACGCATATTTGGACCATGGTTCATGAAAATATTTTAGATGGTGGGCTTTGTTTTAGTTATTCTACTTGTGTCTAATTTTTAGAATACCATCACCTTTCTTACACAACCTCCTTCCATCCTTTTCATATTGCCTGCTTGCACTACACACAGTCACTTTATATTGGAAAACAGCATTCACTATTGAGTATGGCTTTTAAGCTAATTGTCTCAACTGCACATATCTTATCTCCTTAACTATATTGGAGACTCCTGTAGCCAGGGACACATGGACATTTTGTTTGTTGTCCTCGATTTTCAATCAATTCACATTGAGTCTATAGGTAATGAGAGCCCCTTTAGTTCTATAAATGCCTTCAATTATAGTCCCTGATGGATTAGGTACAGTTTGCTTACTTTGAAGGTGCTCTTGTTTAATCACTGAACCTTGGTTAACTGGGCACCCGCCCCAAAGCCCTAATCTCGCAGCCGCTGAGTCTGCTCTGACTCATCTTGACCTTAAAGGACAGAGTGGAAATGGTCCTGTGGGTTTCTGACACTGTCGTTCTTTACAGGAACAGAAAGCCTCCTCTTTCCCCAGCAGAGAGCTTGGTGGTTTTAAACTGTTGACCTCCTTCAGCAGCCCAGTTCGGAACCCACTGTGAACTGCATTGGCCTGGGTTCTCTAGAGAAGCAAGACCAGTGACGCTTGTATGTTTTGATGATGGAAAGAGATCTATCTCATGCAGGGCTTACACCGTTGTAGGAGTAGGTTAATCCAGGCTGGTTCCGTTCTGTAGGTCGGATGTAAGCTGGGGGTGTTTGCTGACTCTTGTAGCCACAGGAGTTGATGAACAGGAAGCAGGAAGGCCACTGGAAGACCCGAATGAATCTGAGGTCAGCCAGACACATCCAAGGTCACAGTCGGCTGATGGCTCCTGAGATAATCTACAAACCAAACAGGATCCAGACCCAGCAGATGGCAAGAGAGACCTCAGGCTTTGATAGGAGCGCATATCCCCGAGGAACTGTCACCATGCTGTGAGTGGACTGACAGATTGGCTTCCCCCCTACCTTCACCCAGGTTCATTAAGTTGACATCACAGCTAGCCTCATGCCTTCAAGCCTCCACGGTACAGTTTGAGTGCTATTCCTGGAGTCAATAGCTGCTCTTGGGACTGGAAAAGTCTCTCATCTTAAATATGGAGGCATTAAGACCCAGAATTGATAATAGCCCACAGTAATAGAGTTTGAGTGAGGAAGAAATATTTGGAAATCAAAGCAAAGCACTGTTAAAAGAGAGAAGAAAAAAAAAGAGCAACTTTCACATTTGGTGCTGGGTATAAAAGTACATCTTCTCCACTCACTGACATACTTTAGCACCCGCATTAATCCTTCCTCACCTGACACCAACATGGGATGCACCCCAACATGCCCCTCTCACCACTCCTCACCTCCTCCTCCAACTTCTAACCTTGCAGTCTGGGACGAAAGTGGCTGAAAAGACAGTGGCATTTCGCTTGTGCATAATTTTTGATTTGTAGCAAGAACATACACAACAAAACATTGGCCAATTCAACCATTTCTAGGGTCTAATTCTGTGACGTGGAGTACATTCCCACAGGGGTGACCACACCAGTGCTAGCCTGTCGTCACTGTCTTTCCAAATGATTCCCCCACCATCTTCGCAAATGCAATGCCCCCAGCAAAATGCTCTCTCGCTCTCACATTCCTCCCACCCATACATTAATAACCATGGATTTCTATACATTCGCTTATTTCAAATAAGTGAGATGATAGTACACTATTTATCCTTTAGCAATAGACTCAGCATGCTGTTCTCTGGGCTCATCCACATTGTAGCATGCACTGAGGCTTCATTTCTCCTGGTGGCTATGTATCCTTCAATTATGTGTATTTACCATATTTTCTTTATCCATTCATCTGATAATGGAAACTTTAATTGCTTCCTTCTTTGGGCTACTTTGTGAAATGCTACAGTGAGCAGTATTATACAGATTTCTGTTGGTGTTTTTGGTTTCACTTCTTCCAGGTATATAGCGAGCGTTAGGTTTGCTGAGTCATAAGATAATTCCATAATTGCCTTTTTGAGGAACCACCATTGATTAAAACATCAAATGTAGGTATTTAGGTCATCTTAGAATCATGCTATCTCAGATAAATTGCTCAACTCACAGAATCGGAATGCCTGTGGCATGTTGTTATATATTAAATCCCCGTGGTTCTGGCCAAGACAGCGTAAAAAGAACAGAATGATGCCCTACCTCCGAGAGTAACATCTGACAGGATATATTTATCAATAATTTTAAGCCACAAGGCAAAGAAGAGCATGATCAAAGAGAAATGAGGAATAAATAAGATGAGCCCTACCACTTCCCCGATTTTCTGATTTGTGTAAGTTTTTATTCTGCAATAGCAGGAGAGAAACCAGGGCAGAGCCAAGAAAACTCCCTGGTGGAGGAGGCCAAGCTGAGCTCACTTCCAGGAGATAGAGGGAGCTAGAATATTCAGAGCAGGGTCATGTAAAGGAGAGAGACTTTCAGAAGTTTATAATGGGTCACCTTCAGGTATTCAGTTGAGTACTGATCATTCTATAAATGTGAGGAAACTATACCTGAGTCTGGAGACAGACCATTATGAGAGGGCTGGGGGAACTATGCTAATACAATGGCATGTGCTCCTACCAGGAGGATTGCAGATTCTGATCACTTATGAGACACTGGTTAGGTGTTAGACTGCTAGCCAACAGGTCTGTGGTTCAAAAACAGATGAGTCTCATCATCTGCTTTTCAGGAAAAAGATGCAGTCAACTCGTATAAGAGAATGAGTCAAAGAGTTTTGCTACAGAATCATAGAAATATTTATTAAACGAAAATATCAAAATGTGAAGTGATTGTTTCTTGTCATAGCCTCCACCTCGGTCTATACATTTCTGAAGGTAGTCTTTCCATCTAGTTGATTCTTCCACCAAAGAAGCCTGCACCCTTCAATTTCCGCCATGTCAGGACAGCCGTTTGATACTTTAGAAGGACTCTGTTGAATTATGTTTCTTTGAAATCTTCTTTCAGGTTTGAAAGCAGAAACAAGTCTGAAGGGGTAATATCAGGGTTATCGAATCGATGGGATAAAGTTTCCCAACAAAAATGACATAAGACATCCTTGGCTCCTCTCAGAGACAGCACAGGTGCATGAAAAAAGATGGAGAAAGGAAAACCTTCTTTGTAAAATTCCTGGTCATTTTTTCACCAATGTAGATTTTTATTTTCTTTGAATGTCTTTCTAAGAATTCTCTATGATGATACTATGTACTCAAGGGAAAAAATCTATCAAGCTTACTCCTTTTGGACCCCTCCCAATAGTCACCATAACCTTTTAAGTTGGTCTTTCTGTGGGAATTTAACTGGCTCAGCAGATGCCATTGGCAGTCACTGTTTTGATTGGACTCTTTTTTTCTTTTAAAGTCCCCTCAAGGAGACTAGAAAGCAAAAATACACACAACTGGATTGAAGTTGTCAAGGGTTTCTTCTTGCTTGGATCCAGTCAATGTTCAAGGAAGCAGCAGTCAAGAAATCAAAGGACACATTGAATGGGGTAAATCTGCTGCACAAGACCTCTTTGAAAGTGTTGAAGGACCAAGATGGCACCTTGAAGACTAAGGTACACCTGACTCAAGCCTTTCTATTTTTAACTGTCTCATATGCATGCAGCATTTGGACAGTGAATAAAGAAGACTGAAAAAGAATCAATGAATTTGAATTATGGTCTGGGTGAAGAATATTGAAAGTACCATCCATGGACTGCCTGAAGAACAGAACATTCTGTTTAGAAAGAAGTACAGCCATAATGCTCCTTGGGAGTAAGGATGGCAGGACGTTGTCTCGTGTATGTTAGACATGCTTTCAAAGGAGCACAGTCCTGGGAAAAGGACCGCATGTAGAAGGGCAAAGTAGAAGGGCAGTGAAAAAGCGGAAGACTGGACAGGATGGATTGGCACAATGGCTGCAGTAATGGGGAAACATAACAGCAGTTGTGAGATTGGCGCAGGATCAAGCAGTATTTCATTCGGTTATACATAGGGTCACTGTGCTTTGGATCACCTTGAAGGCACCTAACAACAACAACAACAAGGAAATGAAGACCGCATTACCGAGAGAATTGGTCTGTAGCCATTCTCTGATCACTGAAACAAATTTAAACATGTTTCATTTAGAATAAACTCATGCATGTATAAACTAGAGCCCAGGCAACAACACGTTTTGACTTATCCTTGAATATAACAAGCCCCGTTGCCATTGAACTGATTCTGTCTCGTGGTGGCCTCATGTGTTACAGAGTAGAACTGAGCTTCCTGGGATAATCTTTGCTGTAATCTTTACAGAAGCAGGACTGACAGCTCTTTTTTGGAGGTGCTGCTGGACAGGTTTGAACTGCCAACCTTTCTGTCAGTAGCTGAGTGCAAATCATTTTTGCCAAGAAAGATGGTCCAAATTGGAGATGAAGACTATGTACCAGGGGTCCTCAAACTTTTTAAACAGGGGGCCAATTCACTGTCACTCAGACCCGTTGGAAGGCTGGAGTACAGTTAAAAAAAAACAATGAACAAATTCCTATGCATACTGCACATATCTTATTTTGAAGTAAAAAAAGAAATGGGCAAAAACACCTGGTGGGCCAAACACATGTCCTCGGTGGGCCACATGTGGCCCATGGGCCGTAGTTTGAGGAGGACGCCTGATCTATGCTCTCTGAAATGAAAATAAATCAGATGGCAATCACAGCAGCTCAGAGCATGTAGGAGTAAAGATTATCAAACTGGAACATAGCTACATAAGGTGTTGAAAAGAGCACAGAGACAGAAGTAACCTTTGAATCGTGTGAAATGTACCCATGACTCAAGTAAAGACTTACTCCTCATCTCCATGCACTTGGAATCCCCAAAGGAAGAGCGGGAGAGTGCTGAAGGTGCAGGGGGTTCAAAATGGTCATGGGGGGAAATGAGTTTTAAATGCTAGAATTGTTCCACTAACTCTTTGAAGACATCTCATATCATGGTCAAAAGCTTTATAAGTTTCAGGAGAACCACAAGTCCACAGATGCAAGACGTTCAATGAAAATACAAGTGGCAATGCCAAGACAGAGCTAGCTGGGGTCACTCACAATCAGGAATCAAGAGGAACTCTTTAAAAGAGTCAGAGAACACAAGAAATGCTGTGAGTCATGGCGATGCAAGTGAGAAGACAGGGAAGCAACAGCTTTAAAGTTCTGTGAGGAAAGTAACTGGAAACTTCTAATTCTGTATCTCAACCAGTGTTATCAAGTTGATTCTGACCCATAGCAACCCTGACATCTTTAATGAAAGTAAAATTAATACTGCTTCGTGGACACCAGTACGTATAGCGGATCTCCATTTTCTATGTTTACAACCATCTTTCCCTTGCTATTTTTTAAACTATAAAAATAGTTTAACATTTTTTCCATATCATTAGATTATGCTTTCTTAATCTTTCTTTAAAAAATCATTTTATTGGGAGCTCATACAATTCTTATCACAATCCATCCATCCATCCATTGTGTCAAGCACATTTGAACATTTGTTGCCATCATCATTCTCAAAACATTTGCTTTCTACTTGAGCCCTTGGCATCAGCTCCTCATTTCCGCCCCCTCCCCACTGCCCCCTCCCTCATGAACCCTTCATAATTCATAAATTATTATTATTTTGTCATATCTTACATTTTCCAACATCTCCCTTCACCCACTTTTCTGTTGTCCACTCTGTCTGTCCCTATGTGTTTAAGAATTTTTATTATTTCTTAGGTTTGCAATAAGATTTTCATTTTTGATATTTTGTTTTTCCTTAGGTCTTCTTAAAAATTTGTTAGCTCATACTTTATCACCTCCTGTTTTCTTACCACATATAATGTACAAGTTTGAGTTCTATATTTTGCTTTTGCTATAGAAGACATTGCTTCATTATGGATTTTTAATATTTTTAAGAAATGCTCTTGTTAACACTTGGATTCATCTACTTTTCTATCCCAACCTCTGCCCTAACATACTGATACATATGAAATATGAGCTTATTTTGCTTTAAAAATAGTTTTATTGATATAAAATTCACATATCATACACTTCCATAGTTAAGTCACTTTAAAAAGAGTTAAATACTCCATCACAATCAATTCTATTGCTTCCTCCCCATTTCAGCATTCATTGTTTGCTTCCTAATTCCTCTCACCCTCCCCACCCTGTGTCCACAATAAATCACGTCGTGAGTTTTTACCTGTATGCATTTACTCCTGCGCTTCATAAACAAGGACAACTAACAAAAAAACCAAAATAACAGAAAGGGAAAAAAAGATGAAAACAAAGAGTAAGAAAGAAAAGAACATCAGGAGGTCAACTGACCAGGCATCATATTATACCATGGTGCAATCCACCGTAATCAACTTTACAAGAATCTCTGTCTGATAGTGAAGCTGTTCCCATCCCTCCCCTGTGGCCAGGGGCTTTATCTTTAGACGGATTTTGGACTTCCACTGCCCTCCACAGCCTTCTACAAAATTGCACTTTCACACTTCAAACTCTGATCCTTTCTCTTCATCACTAGTGGATGTTGTTGTCATTTTTGGATCACACGGGCTGGTGTGCTTCTTCTCTGTGGACTCGGTTGACTCCTCACTTAGATGGCTGCTTGTTTGAATACAAGCCTTTAATCCCCAGACACTATTCCAATCGCTAGCAGGACACTATCAAGTCATCACAACACATTGCTATAGCACCCGTATCTTCAGCAATCTCTTCGTGAAGGCAAGTATTGAGCCGGGCAATGGTATAAGAACTAATGATTCTTGGATTGGGGCTAGAATTAAATGGGAACCCAGAACCCATGTCTATGTGTTATGAACAACTCTGGTTTACATAATCAGTCATATCATAATTTTTATGACAGAAAAACAAACAAAAAGGGAAAACATTGTCAATCACCCCCCCCCCCTGGAGTATAAGGCAGTTGCATTGATAGCACCAATATTTTTCTAATGGCACAGAATTTAAGGTACTGTTGAGAAGAGTTTACTCAATTATAGTCCAATTACAAACTGCAATCCATGAGTTGTTGCTTTGTATAGACTGAATTCTTAAACAATTGAGCTCTATTTATATTGAGCATGGGGGCTGGTGCTAAAAGTTCCTTTTTCTTGTGGTTTATGGTGTCTTATGTAGATGGAAAGTATTACAAAAGATTAGAAAGATGGAAAAGGAAATGATGGCATTTTTTCCATGGGCCTAGTTGCTGCAGTGTTGCTTTTTTCTGTTCTTTTTTTATAACAGTTTTATTGATATGCAATTCATTTACCTTGAAATCCATTGGTTGGATATATTCAAAAGAGTTGTACAATCATCACCACAATCAATTTTAGAAGATTAAAAAAATTTTTTGGACTAATTGTTATTAGCTTACCATTTCTCCCCAAGCCTCCCCTGCCATAACTCTAAAACATTATTAATCTGATTACTATCTTTTTAGATTTGCTGCTGTAGTTAGATGATTTTATGTCAACAAGACATTACTGACTAGGAGTGGAGTCAAATTTGTCACTCGAGTCAGTCTAATGACCAAGAGTGTGACCCATTGGGATCTGGTCTCTCTCCCATTGCCTTTCTGCCTGTGGAGACTCTGACACTGACCCTCAGAACTGCTGGATCCCTGACATGTTTCCACAGACCTGGGTCCACACGACTCTGCTCCTCCCCACCCCCACCTCCACCCCCGCCAAGCCTGTGCTCTTCCTTCATTCCACATCAGTGCATGTGGCACCCTGAGTCTGAAGAGGGACTTAGGGACTAGTATCAGATTTTTGGTCTTGAGTGGGAGTGGGCTGGGATGCCTTCTGCACCTGTAATGACTTCTTGATATAAAGCTCTCTCTTATATAAGAGCCACTGGATTTGTTTCCCTAGTCAATCTGTCTGAACACATTTACCTATCCTGGATTTCATAAAAAGAAAAGCATACCAACTCCCCTCACCCTGAACAACAACAACAAAATAAAGCAGAGAAAAACTTCCATCAAAAGGAAAGCAGAAAACATAAAAACTAGAAAAAAATTTTTAAATGAGTCAAAAAGGAAAACAAATAAGATGTTGAAAGTTAACCTAATTATATTCGTATTCATTAAATTTCTGATGTATTCTGTGTGAGGGCAAAGCTAGGTGTGTTCCCAGTCAATGGTCCCAGGGAATTCAATAGAGACACAATCCTCTGGGGATTCTGAAAATCGATTTTGAGCTTTCATTGTCATCCATAGCCTGATGCAAACTGAAGCAGTCACCTTTTATGGCTAAGCCAGGCCTCTTTGCAACTTTCCCCTTCCTCCAGGTCTGGGACCCCCTCTCAGCTGCTGTTAACTAAGGCCGAATGTGCTGCTATCTGCCCTGGAGGACAGCACTATTTTTTGTACTTCCCAAAATGTGCCCAGAATTTTGTGATGCGTCCCCCATTTAAACCTCTGTTGTTGAATTAGACTTACTTGAGTAGGACTATTGATCAGATCAATTGACACTGTGGCTGCAACAATGGACTCAAACATTAAGAACAATTGTGAGGATAGGGAGGAAGGGCATCGCTTGCTGTTGTAAATAGAATTGCTGAGTCAGAAACAATTGGAGGGCACCTAGCCACAATAACAGCATCTGTCTTCCAGGAACCCTGGTAGCAAAGCGCATTAAGAGTTGGTCTGCTAACCATGAGCTCAATAGTTTGAAACCACCATGAGGCATTCTTGAAGGAGCAGTTTTACTCTGTCATATAGACTTGCTATGAGTCTGAATTGACTTGATATCATTGACTCTTGAGTGATCTGTTTCCTAGTGCGACCCTGAATGGATAAAAGCTGGGGCTGCCTAATCCAGTTGACATTCTTTTTTCCAAATCTGAAGCATTAAAAATTCTGGGCATAGTATTAATAAAACAGATAAGTAGAGTATCTAGCTTGTAGCTCCCATACATGTAGCATATGACAACGACCTTTTATAATGGAGGTTTGTTTGAAGTTAAGTGATAAAATAACTAGTGGAGAGGAAGAGAAAATGACCCAAGCCATTGAGTCAATTCAAACTCATAGGGATCCTGTGTTTCCAAGATTGTAAGTCCTTCATGGAGCAGATAGCCCCACCTTTGTCCCGCAGAGAGGCTGGTGGGGTTGGACTGCTGACCTGGCAGTGAGTAGCAGCCCTAAGCTTACTGCACAGCTTCACTAGGCCTCCTTATGAAACCATCAGGGATCCCTATCTCAAAAATAGATTTCTGCTTGATTTGGATAATGTCTGAGATTCATTATTGTCTCTAACTCAATAATGTTCACTCTGAAATATCAATGTTCACCATCATTCAGATTGAGAGGCACTGACATCAACCCCATATCTGTCTGGGTGTTAGGAAATCATAGGCTTGTTCTTTGTTATATAACCAGCTTCCATCCTGGGTGACTGCTAGTCCATAATAGAATCCCAGACTCCACATCATCAAGCCCCAGTGTCTAGTTTCATCCTTGGTTAGCTTGAAGAACAGTTTGCTTCAACAGAGAGGTCTGAGGGGTTGGCCGCATCCCAACTACATGGACAGCTCCCCCTCCCCAGAGAAGAATTCACTTCAGAGGACAGCACTGAAGCTACAGCTCAGGGAGATGGACATGTCTGATCAGAGCACACAGGAGCAAATCAAGGGGGAGGAAGAGAGTGGAGCACATCCTGACCCACTGAGCCCTGAGGACCATATTCCTGCTCAGAGCAGCCAATGAACAGAGAGGACCATAGGCCAGCCCCACTAGGAGACACTATGTTCCTCACTACAGGGGACATAGTATGGGAACTGCACCCAATGTGACCCAAACACACAGAGGCAAAACACTAAGGCTGTGCAACAGGACAGCAAGGGGAGCAGAGCAACAAAGTCCCCAGGGAATACCAAAAATAGGCTTTGGGGCCAAGGTATGGCACCCCATCATACTCGACCAGAAAACACTCCTAAAAGTCAACAAACAGACCTTGAACTATTTATAGGCTTTTCTTTGTTGTTGTTGGTTTAGGTTGTTGTTTTGTTTTCTTGTGTTGCTTTGTTTTGCCCTGTCTTGTTTTTTTGTGCATATTATCATCTTTGCAGTCTATCTAGATAAGATAGGCAGGATAAACAACCTGGAGGATTGTTTATCTTGGAAACAACTGGACTAATGATTCCAGGGGGACATGGGAGAGGGGGAGGTGGGGGAAAGGAAGTGGGTGTTAACAAACCCAGGGAAAGGAGAACAACAAGGGATCCAAAATTGATGGCGAGGAGGGTATAGGAGGCCTGGGAGGGCTTGATCAAAGGCAATGTAACCTAGAGGAATTAATGAAACCCAAATGAAGGTTAGCCATGACAGTGGGACAAGAGGAAAGTAAAAGGAAATAGAGGAAAGAACTAGGAGGCAGAGGGCATTTGTAGAGGTCTAAATACAGGCATGTACATATGTAAATATATTTATATATTATAATGGGGAAATATATCTATGTATGGATAGATAGATAGATAGATAAGTTTAGTATAGTACTCCCTCAATGCAAGAATACTTTTTGTTCTCTTAAACTGGCATTCCATGATGCTCATCTTCCTGACATGATCACTGAAGACAAAGCAGGTACATAAGCAAATGTGGTGAAGAAAGCTGATGGTGCCTGGCTATCAAAAGATATAGTGTCAGGAGTTTTAAAGGATTGAAGATAAGCAAGCAGCCATCTAGCTGAGAAACAATAAAGCCCACATGGCAGAAGCACACCAGCCTGTGTGATCACGAGGTGTCGATAGGATCAGGTATCAGGCATCAAAGAACAAAAAAATCATATCATTGTGAATAAGGGGGAGTGTGGAGTAGAGACCCAAAGCCCATCTGTAGACAACTGGACAGCCCCTTACAGAGGGCTGTGGGGAGGAGACAAGCCAGTCAGGGTGCAGTATAGCACTGTTGAAACATACAACTTCCCTCTAGTTCTATAATGCTTCCTCCCCCCACCACTATTGTGACCCCAATTCTACCTTACACATCCAGATAGACCAGAGGATGTATACTGGTACAGATAAGTGCTGAAAACACAGGGAAACCAGGACAGATAAACCCCTCAGGACCAATAATTAGATTAGTGATACCAGGAGGATAAGGGAAAGGTAGGTGCAGAATGGGGGATCTGATCACAATGATCTATATATAACCCCTTCCCTGGAGGATGGACAACAGAAAATTGGGTGCAGGGAGACATGTGCATTGGACAGTGTAAGACATGAAAAAAATAATAATTTATAAATTATCAAGGATTTGTGAGGGAAGGAGGGATGGAGGGTGGGAGAGGGAGGGGGAAAATGAGGAGCTGATACCAAAGGCTCAAGTAGAAAGGAAATGTTTTGAGAATGATGATGGCAACAAATATACAAATGTGCTTGATACAACAGATGGATGGATGGATTGTGATAGCAGTTGTGCGAGCCCCCGATTAAACGACATTTTAAAAGAATGGTTTTATTTATGACTAGTTACTAAAAACATAAAATCAAATAAGATGAAATCCTTGTTCTCGTGTCTGATAGCCTTGGGAGCCATACGTACAGGAAGACTTCAAAAAGGTAGTGGGAAAATTCCATTACCTTTTCATTCCATTTTTCCACAAATTGTGAAGCCCCCTTATATAAGAGAGAATCACATAGGGGAAAATTGCCACAAGAATAGTTTAACAAGGCAATAATTCAGGCATGCACCACAAATTTGACAGTTATCTGATAATTATGCCTACTATGTATTCCTGTATTGTTTCAATCGTAGTTTTAATTTTAAATATCCGCGATTGCTGAAAGTTTGGTGGGAATACATGCATAAGTGATCTGAGGATATGGACCAGAAGAAAGAAGGGGGAAGTTACATAAGCTAAGGGAGTCTGCAATTGTCCAAGGCTAGCAGTTAATGAATATTCAGAACCCAAAAATATGTTAATTTTTTAAAACCTGTCTGAACTATGCCGATGAGTTTTCACCAAATGGTGTCCGATGCTCATTTGATTGAAGAATCCTGAGGAGCATGGCCTGAGTAGAGCATATCATCCCTCAAATGTCTTTACAACATAATCACTTAACGGTGGCTGGTAAGTCGACTATGATTCATGATGACAACTCCACGTGTCAAAATAGAACTGCGCTTTACAGTGTTTTCAATGGCTGTGAATTTATCTTCAGAATTAGATGATCAGTTCTTTCTTTTTAGGCACCTCTGGATGGATTCCAACCATGTGACTTTTCATTAGCAACCAAGTACACTAGGCATTATCACCACTCAGGGACAACCTGATACTGGTACTCACCCTGAATCTCAACTGTGAGTCGAGCTGCTAACGTGCCAGCATTTGTGCTGCAGGTGGCATTTCAGAAAGTCGGGGGAAGAAAATGAAGAAAAGAAATGAGCAGTGAGAGAACCTTTGAGAAAACAAGGAACCAGTGATGGAAAACCCATAAGAAAACATGTTGGGTCTAAAAATGGGAGACAACACATAGGATGTGTTTCAGCTTACCCCCAAAAGATAGATGTATGTATATCATATATATATATATATAGTTTCTCTAATATCTTAAGCCAGTACTTTTTGCTTTTCAGGTGTTATAGTCATTTGTTTTCATTGTTGTCTGAATAGAGTTAACATGAAACCTGCTGATCTCTAAGGGCTGTGGTCTCTGAGGCCAGGCTTTTATTTCAAAGACAAATAACAGGACTCAGGCCCTCTTTCTGTGTATTTTTTGAGAATTCAGTGCCTTTTCACATATGAGGGGGTATGGATGTTATGTGAGGGGGATAGTGCATTTGGAATTAAGATTTCTATTTAGAGGTTCTGAAAAGATTGCGTAACAGTATGTGACAAAAAAGGCCTGATTTGTGGCAGACGGGGGACTGGTTTTGCCACCATGACAATGCACCTGCTCATGCGGCCATCTCAGTGGCTGTTTTGGGCCAGAAATATTAGCATGTCTCTTTTGCCTCATGGAACCTTACTCACTTGACCTTGCTCCACTTCTTTTTATTTCTCAAAATGAAGAGGGACATGAAAAGACAGCGATTTGATGACATAGAAGGGGTGAAAAAAGGGGGGGAGGTGCTGTCAGCCATCTAAACAGATGAGTTTGAAAAATGTTTCCAAGAATGGAATTCCAGGTTTGACAAATGTAGTAAGTATAATGGAGAGTACTTTAAAGGTGATAAGGTTGTTTTGTAAAAACATATTTAAATACATAGCTTTGAAAATTTTTTTAAGGTTTTATTTTGGGTACCCCCTCGTAATTCCAAAATGCCCCAAGATTGATACTTTCCTGGACACGTTTTGCTCTGTACTTCTGATTCAGCTGAATTGTTGGTGTGCGTCCTTTGATTCCTAGTCTTTCTCTATTCCACTTTGCCAAACGAATCCCATCTTCATCCTTTTCCCCAAAGCACCAAAACCCCAAGGATATTGTATAAGATACTTTAGTAAGCATTTAATATTAATATATAGGCAATTATAGAAAAATTTAAAATAAGTTCAATGAGAATTAGTGAAATAGTTGGCATCCAAAGTGTCCTTGACCCTCTCTGCCCCATGGCCCTTCCCGGTTGCGGTGGAGTCTCCCATGGAAATCCCATATGTCAGGGTTTTCAGTGGTTGATTTCGGGGATGGGGGAAGTAGGTGGAGAGACCTTTCTTGCAAAGTGCACCTGATCTAGTTGAGCCTCCACCCTTAGAACTAGCACCAAGCACAGAAACCACTTTCCCTTTCCAGTGCTGCTACGGCGTCTTTGTTCAGTTCCATAAAGTCTGTAGGAATCATAGCAGCCCCTTGCCCACCAGAAGGAAACACTGTCCAACTCTGGGCTAATCACATAACCATCGTCCTGCTGGAGCTCGGGGTTCCAGCCCCTGTGCCGATCTACTTTGTTGAGGGTCTTCCTTTTTGCGGACCCTCCACTTCATCGAGCATGAGGTCCTTCTCCAGAGACTGTCCCTCCTGACAACACATCCAAAGTATGGAAGAAAAAGTTCTCCCTCTCCTCACTTCTAAGGAGCAGTCTTGCTGTCCTTCTTCTAAGAGTGGTTTGTTTGTTTGTTTTTGGTTCTTCCATCCTGTGTTCAATATTCTTTGCCGACACCATAATCCAAGTGCAGCAACTTTCGTTAGTCTTCTCTAATTATTATCCACTTTCACATACATATAAGGCAAAGGAAAATGTTATGGCTTGGATCAACCGCACCTTCCTCCTCAAAGGGACATCTTTGCTTTTTTCACAGCCTAGAGAGGACACTTCTAATTGATTGTCCCAATGCTACGTGCCGTTTGATTTCTTGACTGCTGCTTTTAATTGGGCATTGAGTGTGGGTCCAAGATAAATGAAATCTCTGATAATGTCAGTTTCTCTACTTATCATGGCATTGTTCATTGGTCCAGTGGTGAAGATATGCAGTTTCTTTATAGTGAAATAAGTGTTTCAAGTCTTACAACTATGCCTAATTTTTAATATGTTGCAGGAACCCCCTTTCCCCCAAGATACTTCCCAAGATTTTCTTTTCTTGAGTCCTCGGGACACTTTTAATCCAGCAGGGCAAGTACTGAATTGTAGCCACCGGATCACACTGAGCATTGTATCCTGCTCCTGCAGCTGGGCTAGCTGAACGTTCCCACCCAGTGTTCTCCATCACAATGTGCCACCGAGATTCTTCCCTAAACAAAGAGTAGATTGACATCAATGGAAAGTCTTTGAGAGGGAATATTGTCATGGCCTTAATATTAAAAGATTATCAGTAAACATATTCACACATATCCTCAGGAAACACATACTTATTTTTACGCCCATTTAGTGATTATTTATTTATTTAATGATGTTAAATGTAATTATTCTGGTTTTTTAAATATAAAACACACATGCTTTCTGATATCTCAATAAACTATTGCGCCCGTCCCTGCTCCGGCGACCGTGGAGCCCGGGGTGGGGTTGGGGGAGCAGAGTGGGGGGATGTTGGGCTGCTCTCTGTACCTGCCCACGAGGCGACGCCAGATGGAATCAGCGGCAAAGTGGACGACGGTGGAGACAACTGCGCTAGAGAAAATAAAGTCCAAAATAGTATTTTGATTAAGTAGGCTTATTCTACTGATCTTATGTTATGTTATACTTCAGGTCATGCATTTGTTGTTGCTGTTGATCTTTCCTGAAGCAAATACCAAGAGTTTTTGAAACTTTGTGGAGAAAGGAATGAAAAATGAATGAACTTTTTTCATGAAGCCCCCTTTTACATTTTTTTTACCTTCATATATCTCTATCTGACAGGTCCAGTGGAGAATTCTTGTGGAAATTAAAACTAAAAAATCTACTTTCAAGAGCCATGTTTACCTGTAATTGCTTGTGTATTTTTTCCCATTTCTTTCAAATACCAGAATGAATCGGGAAGTTTCTTGATAGGAGGACAATTGACTGTGTCTCTATAGAGGAAAAAAAGTATGTAGGAAAAAAACTATAACTCATAATATAAATTAAAATATATGTAAATGAGGATTTAAAGCCGACATTTTATAGTTTGAGAAAAGGTTACCTAGACTTCAGAAAAAAATTGTACTTTTTGTAGTACAGCTTTGCAAGCAAAACCTGCCCCTATATTCCTGTTTTCTAATTAGAAAGGAGCTAATATTCAGATTAGGAGGCGATGGCACCAAGTCAGTACCTCCCGCTGCTTCTGCCCTGAGCTGGTGTGAAGGGAGCTTGGCTCAAACTGAAACCTTATGGCTTGGCTCACTGGACACTTGGAGGAAAAGTGACAAGTCCTCATTACGGTCAGATGTACGTCTTTATCTGGCTGATATTACAGGTGCTGCCTTCACCTCCTGCCTGCATTCACCTTGTTTGAATATTTGGATTTTCATGAAAACCTTTCTTTTAGGTCGAGGGGAAGAAGAAAGCTGATTTGGGCTAGCCTAAGAAGATGGAGGGGAGTGGACTATGTTTCTTTTCCCTCTGTCTCAAAGAAGGCGGGTGTACTTTCATGGAACCATAGTGTCTTGGTAGGAATTAGAAAGTAAGTCATACGGACACACTAAAGCAAGTTAGTGAAGGTACTCTCTCCAGAGGTGCGGGCAGGAATGAAGAAGCCATCGAGGAGTGTTGCTATAGCCAGAGACGAGCACAGATGAGCTTCAGTTCCATCAAAGGGGAGGCATACTCATGAAACGCAGAACGAGCTGGGACTCCTGGCAAGAGTTAATAGTGTGATTAAAAAAAAGAGAGTTAATAGTGTGGAAGAGCTGGCAATACTGACACAGCAGTGAAGAGCAGGGAGGAAAAGAAGCAAATAACGCAGTCCTTTCCTTTCCCAATCAGTCTCTGGTACTTCTAAAGGCTACATCCAAAGAGAAGTCCATAAAACTATTCACAAGGGTGAGCTTCCTGGGGCTCAGAGACGGGGAGGACACAGAGCAGAGAATGGAGTTGCTGGCACAAATGAAATAATGCACAAACGAGAGAAAGCGTGGTGACGTGATTAGAAACATGTAGAAATACAGGTGCCAAGAAGCTCACTGAGATTCTAGATGTGAAATGGAGGTCAAAATCAAACAGAATTATGGGGGATGGGCAGTTTGAGACTTGGGCCCAAGCAGAGCGGCTTTGAGGTCCAGCTAAGGAAATGTCACTTAAATTTGGAGAGAAGATCGTTCTGTGTTTACCTGGAACCCAGGAAGGGCTGGAAATAGGAAGGATGCAGAATACCTGTGGCATTGTCACTGGGGTCTGACAGTCGAATGCCGTGGCCTTCAGTTCCGTGGGCTGGTAACAATAAGTCAGTTAATAAAAAATATCTAGTATGGTTTTAGAATCCCAAGTCAGTGATATCTAGGTCACAGCTTTAAAGTGCTTGTTCTCAGTTCGAAGGGAGCATATCGATACCTTGAAACCAATTTTGCAGAGGGGGTACAGGTCAAGGACATTAGAGACAGACTTTTAAGGAAGATGCTGTCTGAGCACATTCTCTAAGAAGGGGCCGCCTCCTTATTAAGTATATCAGGTACATATTTTTTAACATAGAAGCTACCAGCAGCTGAGATCAGGGCTGGCAACAGATGGAAAAAAAGCAGGACAGTAGGAGCTGAAGGAGAGAAAGGCTCTCTGTTGGGAGAACCCAAACGAAACCATCCCGGAAACATTTGAAGACACAGTGGGCTGTGTCTACACAGTGGGCTGTGTCTACACAGTGGGCTGTCTTTTGTTCTTCTCTTCCTACTATATCCAACAATGGCAGGAACACATCGACGCTCCAGTCATTGAGTCTTACTTGCTCTTTATTTGCTACAGGTTGAAAATCATCATTTATACTTCATGTAATCCTATTCAATTTTCATACCAACTCTAAAGTAGATTATATGAGTTTCCCATTTTACATAGGGGAAAATTGAATATCAGACACAAGGCCACTTTCCTATGTGGAAAATGTTACAAGGTACACCTTTAGATGATGTCTATAGAATCTGGACTGGCTTTGTTTAATGCAGGAGCTACCAGCCAGAGGTAGCTAATGAAATATGACTACTCAGAATTAGAACATAGAGCTCCATGAATATAAATTGATGTATTTAGTGATGCAAGTGTAAAATACACACTAAACTTTATAGAGCTTGATAGGAATAAAAGAAGATATCCCAATTTAATATTGATTACATATTTAAATGATACTATGTTGGATATAATGAGTTAAATAAACTTTATTGTTATTATAATTAATTTTACCTTTCTTCTTAATTTGTGACTATGGTTGCTAGGAAGTTGTTCATTTCATATGTGGCCCACATTCATGGCTTGATTTATAGTTCTATTAGAAAGCATTGAGAGAGACTTTCATTTGTAAACCATTACCAACTGTTTGAATGACCTATTGTCCTTTCTTTATAACCCACTATTTTCTGGATCAGGAATCTAGGCAAGAGTGGGAAGGGGAATTTTTTACACTTCCTGGTGTGAACTGGGCTCGTGCATGGCAGGTAGACCCTTCTAGAGGGCCTAAGATACTTCATTTGCATACCTGATTCCTTGCCTGGAAGGCTGGACTCATTTGGCTTCTTCTCCAGGTGTTCTCTCCGAGAAGGTGTTTGAACTTCTCTTATGGCAGCTTAGAACTTCAGGAATGTGTGTTCCAAGAGGCAGGAGACTGAAAATGTCCATCTTTAAGGCCTGTTCCTGGAACTTGTCACTATTTTACTTTCTGGATGTTCTCTTGCCAGACGTATCATAAATTTCATTCAAATTGAGGAGTAGACCATGTAGATTTCACTTCTCAATTGGATCATTATTTGAGAATGACTGCACATTTACATTCTTCAAACTCCACAGAGAGTAGTAGTCTTCAAACTTTAGCCTACATCAGGATCACTCGGAGGGCAAGTGACTATTTAAACACATATTACTGGGTTGCACACTCTGAACTTCTGAATCAGCAGGTCTCTTAGAATTTTCATTTCTAACAAAGTCTTTGGTGATGCTGATGTTGCTAAACCCAGATTACAGTTGGAGAACCCAGGGGCTATAGAAAATCATGATTTTCCAAGTATTCTTGCATAACCTCCTGGCCTCAACTCCCTTCCCCCCCACTCTGGTCCTCCTCTTTGCTATTTCTACTCCAATTCGCCTCCATTCCATCTCTAAGAACTATAATATATTCATGCCCCTATGCTTCAGGAATAGGAGTCAATCTTCTAGCATGATTTTGGAGAGTGCCTATTGAATCAGAAGACAGACAAGGTGGCATTAATTACCACCGATTGGAACAAGCAGAGACTGACAAACAGTTTAGCCAAGTCAGATGCAAGGGTTGTAAGAAAAGAAATTCCAGGACTGTAAAGGAGTGGGAGAGGACAATAAAGATAAAACCTTTTTCTTAGGTTAGTTTAGGCTCAGTGACAATCAGAGCCTCATTTTCAATCAACATATCATAGAAAGACTAATGTAGAGTCCGTAGAGACCCAATTGCCACTTGTACCTTTCATCATTGAGAAAACATGTTCCAAATTCCAGATGAAACAACCAGAGTAACATCTAGTCGTTTAGACTGAGCACCACTCATCAGTCTATTGAAGGGATGGAGTAGAGACAGATCTCCGATTGTCCCATCTGCAGTCTATGGAAGAGGGACATTTTTGTCTGTCATTAATTTGATTTTTTTTCATGTAGCATAATATTGCCTTATGTAACAGGATTGGACAGGTGTAAAGAATTAACTTATTTTATTTGTTATATAAAGAGGTTTCAAAAGATTCATGGAGGAATTCCATTACCTTTCAAGTCCATTTTGTTCGATGATTTTTCAATATCACTCGAGCCACTAAAATGTATTCTCTATAGCAGATAAACATGCTAAGAAGTTTCAGACTTGTATTAGCTCTTTAAAACCCTCTCATCTACTGCAGAGTAAAAATGGGTCCCCAAACTCAGTGGTGTAAAACAAAAAATGTTTATTAGCCTGTAGCTTCTGTGGATCAGAAATACAAGAATCGCCAAGCTGATTGCTTCTGACTCAGTGTTTATCACGAGGCAGAAGCTAATGAGTCAGCAGTCATCATAAGACTCCACTGGAAGAGGATATGCTTCTGAGCTCACTCACACAGTTATTGGTAAGTCCCAGGACATCCACTTTAAAGCTAACACCTGCCGGCATATGTCAATATTTGGCCCCATAGCATTCCCCACTGAGCTGCTTATTATGTGGCCATTGGCTACCTCCACAGTAGAGCAATCCAAGATGCAGAATAACACGAACAAATGCCTTAAGACAAAAAAGAATGCACATCCTTTTGTTTCTTGATTTAAGGGCATAGACATTAAATCAGCAGTGATCAATATCTTGTGCCACTAAAATCTGTTCTCTGTCTGGATGCGCATGCTACGGAGCTTTGGAACCATGCTGGCTCTTGGAGTGGCAAAAATGCATAAATGCTCGGTTATTAACCAGAAGGGTTGGTGGGTCAAGCCCACTCAGAAGAGTCTTGGAAAAGGATCCTGGAGATCTGTTTTGAAAAGCTTCCAGCCTTGCGAACTCCGTGGAATGCAGATCTGCTCTGAAACCCAGGGGTCGCCAGGAGTTGGAGTAGACTAGTGGCAACTGGTTTGGGAATTTTTGTTTGGTTGGTTGGTTTGGGGTTTGGAGTTATACCGAAAGGTTTTTGTGCAAAAAGGTGTTAGTGAATTAGGAAAGGAGACTGTTATTATTTTAACTATCACGTGATGCTGTCATTTGGCATCCAAGCCCTATAACACAAGAAATTGGAGCTCGAAGATGGTAAATGTCTCAAACAGGGCTTTCATGTTTTAAAATCAGAATTCTGAATCATTCCCTAACTCCTTTATGTAAACAACATTATCATCTTAACTGGGCCCCAAACCAATTGCCACAAGTTGATCCTGACACATAGTGACCTTAGAAGACAGAGCACAACTGCCCCCATCGTATGTCTAAAGTCATAAATCTCTATGAAAGCAGACTAACACTTCTTTTTTCCACAGAGAAGCGGGTGGATTTGAGCCACTGACATTTTGGTTAGTAGCTGAATTTTATTAATCGCTTGAACCACTGTGACACTGGGTCTTTCTCCCACGTGGTATATAGTTCAGTTCTTTGATTCATCAAATATAAAGTCTCCAAAGGAGCATTAGTATAAGCAAAGTCTGAGAGCAAGCCAAATGCTACATTAAGTAATTAGGGTGTAAGTTGACTTTCTGGGTTCTTATTTAGTTTATCCATCGCATCATTGATTTTACTTATGGAATACTACTTGCTTGTATAAAACAAAACAAAACCATATGAAACAAAACAAAATCAATTTAGGCTCAAAGCAACCCTTCTGGACAGAGTAGAACTGCTCCATGGGGTTTCCAGGGCTGCAAGTTTAGTGGAAACAGACGGACTCATCTTTCTCCTGCAGAAAGTTTGAACTGCCAACCGTTCAGTTAACACTGAGCACATACCGGGTTCTTGAAAAATGCTTAAGAATAGTCCACAATCTCAAAATTGGGGCTCACATGTGTCCTGGCAAGCTTAGCTTAAGTATCAGTCTAGCTATTTGCTCCCATCTCTTGCTCCCCTGTTGAATGGAGCAAGGTCAGAGAGACTAGATCCGGAAGGAAACCCCGTGTGTTTTAGAATCTCCTGTGTTTCAGTCGGAGCCAAATCACACCAATGCGTAATAACTGTTGCACATGTTTCCAACAACTCTCCTGGCTCTTACATATGAGTTCATGCTTTCCTCCAAATGCCAAAGCCTGTTGTCTTCAAGAGACAGCTATTTTAAGTGGAAGCTGAATAAAGTACGGGTTTTCTAGAGTTCCCCCATAGTGCTTCTCTGGATGTTGAAGAATGGCTGCATTTGGAAAGGGAGAGAAAGAACCGTCTAGGATCAGAACGAGCCGTGTTCGCTCAGAGGAGAGCGAGCCAAAGGAGAGCAGACTGTAGATTAGATAAGAAACGCCAAATGGAGTCTCATTGGGTTCAATAGCACACGCAAGAAAGTGGTCGGGGTTGAGTCAAGCAGGGAGGAGTGAGGCCAGGTGGCGCAGCATGAAAGAGATGGAACGCATTTTATGGTGAATGGAGAGCTGGCAACTGTTCTCCAAGGAGAGGGATATAATCATCAACTATTAATAGAAAGGTAATTTTGGTGAGCGTCAAGAGCAGAGAAGTTGAAGAAAAAGGAGATTGAAATTCCAATGGAATCCAAAGAATTCTCAACAATGAAGAAGCCAATTACAAAGGAAGGGAGATAGATGTTTAATGAATAACTCCACCTACGAAACACAGCATATCGAGGCAACAGACAGCAGTGAGAGCGATACAAATTTCATTATAAAGAACTAACTGAGAATTGTCTCTCTTGGAATAGTTTTGAATGAAGTATATGCGGAATGCATGGTGTGGTATAAAGCAGACACATATTACAAGGAGGAAGAAGAAACTCTTGATCTGAGCTCTATACACTTGATGGGCCCACATGTCAGGCCAAAGGGCCTTTACCAATTGAAAGATGACAGCCATCTCCACTACCAGGAGGGCCGCAACCGTTGTCATCATAATGGCAATCACAGAATAGTTTATAGCAATCAATTCACTGCGGTCGAGGTCCTTGTAGAACTCGAAACAGCGTGGCTCCTGTGAGTCACCTTGGTGTGTGCCGTACTGTAAAAAGAACAATGGCAGGAAAATGAGGCTCCCCACCAGCCATATAACCATGCTCAAAACGACCGCATGGTACTTCTGCAGCCGTTGCATTTGGAGCTTCTGAAAATAGATGAGCAGGCGGAATATGACAATAGCCACATAGAAAACAAAGGTAAAGTACATGTGGCCGTAGATGACGCTGCTAACCACTCTGCAGGTAAAGAATCCAAAGGCCCAGACAGCAGATACGTAATAGCTGAGGCGGAAGGGAAGACTGAGGAGGAGAACGGAGTGCAGCACGATGATGTTGAGGATGATCGTGGCCACAACAGACTGACTCTTCCTTTTGAGCATCATCCTTGCCGCCATAATTGTTCCCGCAGTGCCTCCGAGCAAAACCACACTGTAGAGCGCTATCAGAATGACCCTGCAGGGCACGCCGCAGTCTTCTGGGTCTACCCTGGAGCTGCTTGACAAGGTGGTGCTATTGATCGGTTCCATGTTTTGTCACACGGAGCTTACCAAGGAGATACCTTCAAGATAAGTTTTTTAAAAAAATAATCAGGATGCATATATTGAAAGTATATTCATAAGACTCAATTTTGCGATCCCAGTCAAGTATTGGCAAACCTCAACTTGTGCACCAGAGACTCTGTTTCACTGTAAACCACATTGAAGAGGTCAAGGTGAGTGGTACTCAAAGAACCCAAATAAGTTTGTTTAGATCTAACATTTCACACTGGGCAACCAGATATGCTTAAGCACACATGCCAGGGTCAGGACCTCTGAGCCCCTGACTTAAGATTTGAGAAAGTGGCAGACACTCAGCCATCAAGAAAATAAGACGTTAACATAATATAGACATATTTTTAGAAATAAAAATTAGAAAGCTGCCAAAGTCTCAAAGGTATGAGATCTAATATATCTTTCTGGCAGCCCTAGACTATATTCACAATGATCAAAATAAAATTTTAAATAAAGCCAGGCTTAGCATCAGACCAGTCCACATGACCTGGTAAGCCAATTTGGGAGAGTGTAGAAAAAGCACATAAAATATGTGCGTTTATTGAAAGAAAGTGTGTTATAGGCAACTGTGATCAGAGGTGACATTCGGGACAACATCTGACCGCCTTTGACTACACAAAGGGGACTCGAACTATGAAACTGAAGCCAGCCACACACACCCCTAACCTTCCTTCCTAATTCTAACACCCAAGACTCCTTCGAAATACCAGGCAGCTATAAAACACACACACACACACACACACACACACACACACACACACAGACGCTGCCATCACAGTATGAATCCAAGCCAACAGAGGCTCACACTCTCTTCTCTGCACACACACACAAACACACACAGGGGCAGCTGTAAAACACACACACACTCAGGCAGCGGTAAAACACACACACACGCTATCATCACAGTATGAAGCCGACAGAGGCTCACACTCTCTTCTCTCTCTCTCTCTCTCTCTCTCTCTCTCTCTCTCTCTCTCTCTCTCTCTCTCTCTCTCTCTCTCTCTCTACACACACACACACACACACACACACACACGCTGTCACCACAGTATGAAGCCGACAGAGGCTCACACTCTCTTCTCTCTCTCTCTACACACACACACACACACACACACACACGCTGTCACCACAGTATGAAGCCGACAGAGGCTCACACTCTCTTCTCTCTCTCTCTCTCTACACACACACACACACACACACACACACACACACATACACGCTGTCATCACAGTATGAAGCCGACAGAGGCTCACACTCTCTTCTCTCTCTCTCTCTCTACACACACACACGCACGCGTGCTGCCATCACAGTATGAAGCCAACAGAGGCTCACACTCTCTTCTCTAAAAGGGTCTACATCCCTTTTCCTCATGTGTCTCCAGCCCACAAGGCAGGAAGCAGATGCATTCATTTACATATGAGTTAGAATTTATTCCATAGTGGAAATCTAAATATTTTAAATGCTTTCTCTTGCTCTTAGAGTATTCTCTTAGAATAACAAAACTTGAGGTTTGTGAAGAAATCATGTTGTAACAAATATAAGATCAAAATAGGACTTTACTGGAACATTTCAATATAATTACCACATGCATAACCATCTAAATTTTGTGTGCTTACACATTACTCTCAGAAGAATACATACATATTAAAGGCGTAATGCTCAACAAGCTTTGGGTGTGAAACCAAGGAGTTGCATATGAATATATTAATGAAAAATGATTTCATTTTCAGGTTTTGGTAGCCTTCAAGTCAATGCAGACAAGATTTAAGTCCATAATGATTTTAAAACAATACAAATCTGAACGTTCAGATTTATAATTAAAGTGGAAAAGTCTCAAAAGGCAGGGTGCAATTTGGAGACAGGAAGCACGACTGCTGGGAGAGGTATTTTCTTTATTCTAAGCAGGCCTATAGAACTGCCAAATTGGAAATTGCTATTATCAACTGTGTAAGATGCTTTTAAGATTTAAGTCACATTGCATGTGTACAGACCTTAGCCACGCTCCCAACACATGAAGATCATCCAGGTGATTTCCTTCTACAAGATACACAGACACTTAATGGACCAACACAAATGTCCATGTTTATTCTTTAGTTGTCTCTCAGAATTGACCTAAGAATATTTAAATTTGAGGGGGGTTGGGTGGAGGTGGGGTTTAAATTCAAAAGGAAAATAGTAAGTGAATCCTTTGCTTTCCCCCCACATCCTTATGACAACCCATCCATCCACAGTCTTAATCCCATTCCTAAAAACAAATGGCCACCCCAAACTACTTACTTGGCCTTTTCCTTTTGCGATTGGCTTCTGGTAGAAGACTCGTGTTCTGTGGTCATTTGTTGACTTTGTCCGGTCAGGTAGTCAGTTCTCTGGAAGCAAGACTCAGCTACCACAAGTCATGTGGTTGAACGATGACTTGAAGAAATCTTTAAAGCTTTACACAGCCCGGAGCTCACTCTGTTCAACAGTGAAGATGGAAGGGCCAGATAAACCATCCAGAGAGGCCACAGATAGTTATCTTGAACGCTAGTTTCGTTATTGTTTTTACAAAGGAAGATTTTCTTTTTCAGTCTTAATGACTTTACAGAAATTTTTCTTATTGAAAAGAAGAACGTGACGTAGGATTTCAAGTATTGTCTCTTTGTCTTACTGCTACGTATTACCCCGGATGTTTCACACTCAGAAAAAGAACACTAGGGAATACTGTTTCTGAAATGACATCAGCTCAATATTTCCATTTCTGGATCCCTTTCTTTATTCACTTCCATGTGGAGACATAATTCCTCCGACCCACTGGAGATGCAAACTCACCAAAGGACTCACATTTTTGTCTAGGTCAATTCTTGCATCCTGGCCTAATTTCACAATTCTTTTTGACACTGATGAGATGACCAGGCATAATTTTTAAGGAAGTATTCAGTCTAAAACATGTAAAGATGGCAAGACCAAACTGCCTTAAACAGTCGCAAGCAAATGAACCCCAAATCACATTACCACTCAGCTTTGGGTACGCTCGAAAGCCCAGACTCGATTGCCCGTCATCCAAGCTCATTATGGTTTGCACTCAGTATCAACTGATAAAGTTCTCATCGGGATTGGAAGATTTTTTCCAACTATGCCATCTGCTCCATGATTATCCAACAGTGCTTGTGACCACAGAGATATAATGCAGCAAAATCTAAGTGTACTACAGCCATATGCTTAACGGTCTCAAGAAAAACTCCATAAAGGAGAAAACGTCAGTTTGGATTATCAAAAGCAACTGTGTACCAACTGAACTCGGTTGGAAAATAACTTCATGGATCCAATTTTTTAACCCATTTACAAATATGCCCTTCAATCAAAGAAATTCAAAATATAAAATCTGGGTTATAAGTTTGGATTTGAACACAGTATCTGACAGTCCTCATTTTTCGGATAAAATGGAACACCTGAAATCCATAGGAAAAAGCATGTTCCCATAGAAACCATGCTATTTGGGGTGGGGGTTGCTTTGCTTTTCCGATTAAGTGGTAAAAAAAAAAGATGTAACAAGGGAGAGTCAAATTAAACTCAACTATAATTTGGAACTACAGCCTACACACAAATTAATTGCTCATGTTGGTAACAAATATTTCAAAATAGTAAAATGTATGCGTATTGTATTTACAGCACAGTTAGAAGAATACATGCATGTTACATTACCCCCCTCCACAAGACACCCCCCCCACTCAGAATTCAGATATTTTTCCATGAGGAGTGCCTAGGGCGTAAAGAAAAGAAAAGAGAGAGCAAAATTACCAATAACCAAAGCCTTATTTGGCCTGTTTAGAAGTCATTTAATCCAAGCGAGCCTTCACGCAGAGTAGCAGTGCTGAAACATCTAACTTTCCTCTAGTTCTTTAATGCTTTCTCTCCCCCCACCTCACCACTATCGTGACCCTAATTTTATCTGATAAATCCAGCTAGACCAGAGCATGTGCACTGGTACAGATAAGAGCTGGAAACACAGGGAAACCAGGACAGATAAACCCCTCAGGACTGATTTTGAGAATAGTGATATCAGGAGGGTAAGGGGAAGGTGGGGGAGAAGGGAGGAACTGATCACAAAGATCTATATCCCCTCCGTGGGGAACAGACAATAGAAAAGTGGGTGAAGGGAGACATCAATCAGTGTAAGACATGAAAAAATAATAATACCTTATAAAATATCAAGGGTTCATGAGGGAGGGGTGAGTGGGGAGGGAGGGGGGAAAATGAAGAGCTGATACCAAGGACTCAAGTAGAAAGAAAATGTTTTGAGAATGATGATGACAACAAATGTTCAAATGAGCTTGACACATGGATGTACGTATGGATTGGGATAAGAGCCCCCCCAAAAATGATTTTTAAAAAGAAGTTATCTAGTCTAGAATAGTCCAATTCTCTCATTTTCTAGATGAAACTACCAGAGCACAGAGTTTAGAAAATCATCACTAGGCAACGTCGTGAGTTATGAACAGGAAGGTATCTTTGAAGACCACAGTCCCAGTCCATATCTGTGGACCCCTGCTGGCAGAGACTTGAGCTCAGCTTTGGTAGGCATACAAGTGGGCTTCAAAAAAGTTCATGGAAAGTCCATTTGACACGATCTTTTTGAAGCCCCTTCTTATTAACAATCTATGGCTTAATAGTTTTCACACTGTTCTCCATGATATTCACCTCCTATTTTAAAGATAGATGTCAATCTTCAAATAGAACTATTTTTCATTCTCCCACAGAAGTAAGTTTCATCTTTAATAATAGCCCTCAACCCCAAACATTAAAATATTAACACCAACTTTTAAACTCATTTTCAGAAGACAAAGTGGATCTGTCTCTTGCGGGGCTTGTCAGAAGCAGATGTTACTGAAGATGACACTCCCTACCCCCTTATTTGTTTCTCCCTAAATCATTTGAGACAGAGCCTTGGTGGCTCACGGGTGCTCCCAAAGCAGTGAGGAATGAAGTGTGGTCATTGTGCAGTCTAGAGTTGTTAAAGTAGTAACCTTAAATACTGTGTGTATGTGGGGGGGCGGGGGTTATTTACTCCTTAGGCAAACAGGACAGGACCACCACCTTCCATGGCTCATGGCACATGGGAGAAAGCTGACGGCTCAGCCATGGTTGCTGATGAAGCGATCGCTGTCCTGTCTCTGCAAGGGGTAAACAGACACTTGCCTCCTGCTCCCTGCCTAAAGCTGCAGAAGGCAGCCATCTGCAAACTTATCAGTTAGCTTCGTGTTCCCAGCCTCATCCTCCCCTCCCGTCTGTGGATAACTTGACTGATGTAGTAATGCTTCTTTGTAAACCTTCTCAATTTAAGCTGTCCCTTGTTTCGAACCTGTCACAAGTTGCAGGCTGCATGGAGGACGTGTGTGTAAGTCTGCCCCAAATGAAGCTCGGGGTCCTGGGCTGTCTATAACATAGGGACCGCTGCACTCCAACTGCATCTACTCCTTTTCCTATCTACAAACTTTCTGGTTGCCGATCATACCCCTCTCAAACCCATCGAGTAATGTAAGATAAGAGCCAGGCTCTCACGTGAACTTACAAAATAGTTTTAGGAACTAGTAAAACACAAACAAGTGTCTGCGAGGGTTAATGATCAAGCCTGCTTACATTCTGACACGGGCTGAGCTGGGTCTCCTGTGAACACTTGTTGGAATCCCTTATAACGGTGGGTAGAAGTCTAGTAGGGAATAGGGTTTCTTTTTGAATGGATGAGGTCATATCAGTAAAAAGTGTAAGTCTTAAACTGAATGAAAAGACACAGGAAAACGAGTATGAATGATGGAAAGATCGAGGTGACGTGGAGGTCTCCAGGTAACCGAGGAAAGCCTCAGAGAGGTGGAAGGTAGAGTGAGGACCTTCCCGAGAGAGGACGGAGGAAGGGTGCTTTCCGTTGAGGAAGGGTCTGCAATGTCTGCCCTTCCGAACAGCCGGAATGCTCCTTCGAGACAAGGATGGCTAGCCTTCGTGCACTTTGGATATGCTGTCAGGAGAGACCAGTCCCTGAAAAAACATATCCGGCTTGGTAAAGCGGAGGGGCACATAAAAAGACCCTCAGCAGGATGACTGACACCGTGGCTGCAGCAATGGGCTCAGACATAAGAACAATTGTGGAGATGGCGCAGGACCAGGCAGTGTTTCCTTCTGTGTACACAGGGTTGCTATGAGTTGGAAATGGCTTAAGGACGGAACAACAGCAACCCCTCTAAACTGTGATAAAATCTGTTTCTTAAAACCACTTGCTTGATGAGCCAGTCAGGGTGCAGTATAGCACCGAGGAAACATACAACTTTCCTCTAGTTCTTTAATGCTTCCTCCCCAACCCCAACCCCCAACTGTCATGATCCCAATTCTACTTTGTAAATCTGGCTAGACCAGAGGATGTACACTGGTGCAGATAGGAACTGGGAAGACAGGGAATACAGGATGGGTGAACCCCTCAGGACCAGTGGTGAGAGTGGCGATACCAAGAGGGTGGAGGGAGGGTGGGGTAGAAAGGGGGAACCGATTACAAGGATCTACATATAACCCCCTCTCTAGGGGACAGACAACAAAAAAGTGCGTGAAGGGAGACATCGGAGAGTGTAAGACATGACATAATAATAATAATTTATAAATTATCACGGGTTCATGGGGGGCTGGGAAGGGAGGGGAAAACGAGGAGCTGATACTAGGGGCTCAAGTAGAAAACAAATGTTTTGAGAATGATGATGCAACAAATGTTGCCAAGCCAGCCAACGAGTGGAACAGTCCTGAAAGGGGGAGTGAGGATTGAGGGGAAAAAGAGAGACAGAAAGTATTGGGAGGGCAACAGTCTGATGGACGGAAGCCCCCGAGTTTATTCTACACACTCCTTCTATCCATGCAGAAACAACCCGGGGTGAATGATCTCATTGTTAAGCAAGCACATTTGATACACATCGCAACTCTATCTTCTGCCAAGCCAGACATCCTTGAGAAAATCAAACCAACTGTTTTTCCCAGACCTTGCATACGTTCTTGTCCTTGACAGTCTGTTCAAAGCATAAAGTCACAGAAGAAATCAGCAAACACTGACACATAGGTCATGAGACTTCTCAGCTGTTTCAAGGCTGAGGCTTAATGGCCTTCAACAAAATGTACAAATGTACTTGACACAGTGATGTGTGTATGGATTATGATAAGCATTGTACAAGCCCCCAATAAAATGATTTATATATATAAATTTATATGTATATTTATATATATATATAAACATTACTGTGGTAATCACAGTAGCTATATATAATTAATTCATTTATGAAGACCCTGAAATGACAGGTTCCGTGACCCGTTTGATCCCAAAGTCTAAGCAGACCTAGATAATCACAGCAACATTAGGGGCTTTGCCTTCATTCGGATACACAGGTTTCTTAGTTGCTATCTTCTGCCAGGAGCTGTGGTGGCACAGTGCATAAGCCCTCGGCAGGGGGGTGGGCAGGGGGGCTGTCAGCTGTCTGATATATAAGCTGCTGTGAAATAGAAACAAGCGCTGTCTGCTTCCATAAAGAGTACAGCTGGAAGCCCAGTGAGGTAGTTTATTCTATCCTATAGGCTTACATCGATGGGGACAGACATGAGGACAATGAGTTTTGGTGACTGTGTGTGTGTGTGTGTGTTTTGAGAGAGAGAGAGAGAAGAGAGACAGACTCTGCTTACCTCACTTTCTTTCAGGCTCAACATAACTTTCTTTAACAGAGACATACAATTAGAACTCAGTCCATAGATGAGATGGAAGCCCAAAAAGCCCTTCCCCTGCAGAAAATGGCATTGGTCAGCATAGCTGAATATTTCCTTCTTGTGAGGTGCCCTCGGGTTTGTTCTGACTCACAGTGACTCGAAGTACAATAGAGCAAAACGATGGTCAGTCCTGAGCCCTCATCATAATCGTTGCTATGTTCGATCCCATTTGGGGCAGTTACATAATCTCCTGCCAATGTGCCCAAGGGCGGCGTCTAGCCTGTCAATCAGGTTGAAGCTTGATGACTTTATTTGGTGCAATGGAGATAAATAGCTCGTTGGAAGCCAGCTACACTTACTCCCTGTGGGGTATTCCTGATGACAAGACACATTGGTCTATGCTTGAGACACATGGAGAACCCTGCCAGTGCTGAGCTGCCACTGGACCCACAAGACTTTCCACACACTGGCCTGTGATCTTGCATTTGTCATCACTGCATGCTTTGCATGAATCTGAAGATGAATTTATAGAATGGAGTTGGACATGTGGGCTCATATCGGACTTTTGGACTTGATGTGGACTGGGTTGGGATGTTTTCTCAATATATAATTGCTATTTTATATGAAGCACTTCCTTATACGTACATGAGCGTCCCTGGATTTGTTTCTCTAGTCCACACAGACTAACACACCATTGCTGCAGCCACACTGTCATTTCGCCCTATCGAGGGTCTTCCTCTCGCATGATGTTGGCCCTCCACTTAACCGAGATATTATCTGTAAGGCCTGAGCTCACCTGCTGCCATGTGAAAACTACATGAGATGAAGACTAGCCATCCTTGCTTCCAGGGAGAATTCTGGATGTAATTCTTCCAAAACATATTTGCTTTTCCTGGTAATCCATGGTACTTTAAAGATCCTCAGCCAGCACCATAATTCAAATGCATTAATTCTTTAGTCTTATTTATTCAGTGCCCAACTATGACATGCATGGGAAGTGAATGAAAATATCATGGCTTGGGTCAGGCGCACCTTAGTCTTCAAAGTGACACCTTTGTCTTTTTAAAAGAGGTTTTGTGCAGCACAGTTACTGAAAACAATATATCACTTGACTTTTGCTGCCATGAGCATTGGCTATGGACGCAAGCAGGATGAAATCCTCGACCACTTAAATCTTTTCTCCCTTGATCATGCTGCCATCTATTGGTCCATTTGTGCGGATTTTGGTTTTCTTCACCATGAGATGCAATCTCTGTTGAAGGGTGCAGCCATTTGTCTTCATCATCAAGGACATCAAGTCCTCCAACTAAACGGAAGCGCATCAAACTACTATGCCTGAAGTAGCCCATTGTTTTAAAAAATCAGGTGAACTACTCTAGGACACTGGTTTTCTAACAAATGTAGTCTCAAATAATGAAACCAAAGCTGATACCCAAAATTCCGTTAGAGTTATGAGTAATAAATATTTAACTGTAAATATGTACAAGCACATATTATATCCTAGCAGAATGGTCTTCTCATCTTCAGAAAACATGAATGACTTAAGTAGAGCAGGAGGGATTGAGACTAGACATTCAGAAAAATTCTGTGATGAAAGTTGAGAAGATTTTTATTGACCTATCGAGCCCTCTCCCTTATATCTGTGAGTTTGTCTTCCTGTGGTGACATGCGTGACACATCTATGCCACCAATGGTTCAAATGCTAGCAAGTTGGCCTGTGGTGGATGGATTTTTAGCAGAGTTTACAGACTAAGATCGACTTTTGATCTATTTCTGAAAATGAGCCAGCGAACACCTTATGGGCCACAGTAACACATTGTTTGATATTGGGCTGGATGCTGAGCCCCGGGTGGGAAGACACTCCAAACAATGGACTTGAGAATCGCAAACACAATGAAGATGGCCCAACACTGGGCTACATTTGGCTTTATTGTGCATAAAGTTGCCATGAGTCACATCGAACTCCACAACTACTGACACAGTAAACATCACTCCCTCTGCTCTCTGTGGCCTCCCTGTCTGCTTGGCCATCCCTTGCACATACACCAGACCTTAGGATTTCTCGCTGTGCAGTGAGCTCTTTGTGCTGTAGGCTGTTTGTACCTGTGGATCTGTCTGATTGGGGTTTGTCTTCAGCTGGGTTTTTGGCAGCGAGCCCAAACCTGAAGCTTATAGAGAAATGCATATGAAGGAAAGAGCTCACATGGTTGCAGAATAGGGCAAGTCCAAATCAGAGCAGGTTCCCAGTGCACGTAGCAGGTGTTAGGCTGGGAGTTTCTCCAGACTCACATATCTGTTGGGGCTGAAAAACCCAAGATTGGCAGGAAGAAGACAGACTTGTGACAGCAGAGGCAAATAAACCCAAGTTTGACCAGTCAGACGACAGATGCTTTCAACTCCAAAATACAGCAGGTAAAGCCATTGGCTCACGTCCAGGGAAGTGAAGGCTAGTGATCCTGGGACAGGACCATGATCCTTTAAAAGGCCAGCAAGTTTTTCCATGGGATCCATTTATATTGGAAGCAGGCCCTGCCACCGAGCAAACTCTCTTTAAAGTAATTGGGACAGGGCTGTGATTTGAATATATGTTGCATCCCAACAGATTGGCTGCTCATAGCAGGCCCCATTATGGATGTAATTTCATTGTGTCAGAGCCTATCACGGGAGATTATTAGATCTTACCTGTACAACCACTTAGAAACCAGGCCCAGCCAAGTTGACACAAACACTAACTGTGACAGGGCGCTTTACCCATCTCTATAGGCCAGACTTCCTTTTGTCAGTCACTTCTCAGTATTAATGGCACCTCCTGCAGGGAATGCTCTCTGACTAGGGACCACATCAGTATATTGCTCAATTTGAATTCATTGCCTATGATTTCCCCCCTGAAGTTTTTATTGCTTAATCATGAGTCCTGTGCACTCCTGGGCTGCTGATCACCATGTTGTTGATCCAGACTTGGGAGAAAGGGTGAGATTACCTGCTCCCATACAGACTGACACCTTCAGAGGCCCTGCATGCGTCTCTGTGTGTCAGAATCATCTCAGTAGCAGTCGTTGGGGTTTTGAAATCATGTGGTGCTGATTTATCGTTTGCCACCTTCTCTGCTGAAATGCACTGCCTCCGTTAGCTTATGATTTTGTGATCCAATAGGGCATTGATCTGGGACTTAAATCTCAGGCCCTGTGAGTGAGTGGGAACTTATATGAGAAGTAATATTTTGCTCGGGATATTTTTTGAGAATGGTACGATGGCTCAGGAAAGCAAAGGGTCTTTACATGCTGAGTAAAGTAGCAGGTTGTTCACGAGAAAAAGAAGATTCTTAATAAGATGGATTGACACAGTGGCTGAAGCAATGGGCTCAAACACAGCAACAATCATGAGGATGGTGCAGGACTGGGCAGTGTTTCTCTCTCCGGGGTGTTCCTCTCTTTTGTGGCTATAGGTCAGAGGCAACCTGATAAAAACAGCAAGGGGATTTCGTTGTACCCTGGCTATACTACTTCCTAGTGCCCACAATGGAGCCTTTCATAGACTAGATGCTCAATCAATATTTGTTAAATGAATGTGTAATCTGTCCGATTTTTAAAAAGTTGTTGTGGAATATACATTCTTTTGGAGAGAACTATTTTATCATTTTTAGATATCATCCTCTCAAGTTTTCTGGGACAAGAACACAAAATCTGAAACTGGAATTGACCTTGAAGAAATGCTAACAAATCAAAGCACATTATTTCACAGAGGAATAAGCTGAAGGCTAGCAAGGTAGGCTTAGTAGGGACCACACAGTGACCTGGTTCTGAGACACCTGCTGGTCCCTTTTTTTGCCATGCACTACCTCCAAGTCCATTGCTTTTGGAGCCGCCCCATATCCCAAAGTGTTTTATCTGTTTAATAGAGAAGTACACGTCTTCCTAATGTCTTAGAATGATCTCGCCATGACTATTCGTACTCAAGAATGAGAAGAAACATTGTACTAAACATAGTTTCCCCCTGACCCCATCCTCAGTAAATGTCCTTTGAGCCTCAGATAGCTAGATATATTTTTTAATCATTTTATTGGTGGCTCATACAATCCTGATCACAATCCATACCTACATACGTTGTCAAGCACATTGGTACATTTGTTGCCACCATCATTCACAAAACATTTACTTTCTACTTGAGTTCTTGATATCAGCTCCTCATTTTCCCCCTCCATCCCCATTCCCCCCTCCTTCATGAATCCTTGATAAGTTTTAAATTTTTATTACCTTGTCATATCTTACACTGTCCAACATCCCCCTTCACCCACTTTCCTGTTGTCCATCCTCCAGGGAGGAGGTCACATGTAAATCCTTGTAATGGGTTCCCTCTTTCTACCCCACCTTCCCTCCACCCTCCCAGTATAGCCACTCTCACCACTGTTTCTGAAGGGATCATCTGTCCTGGATTCCCTGTGTTTCTAGTTCCTATCTGTACCAGTGCACATCCTCTGGTCTAGTCAGACTTGTAAGGCTAAATTGGGATCATGATAGTGAGGGGAGCGGAGGCATTAAAGAACTAGAGGAAAATTGTATGTTTCATCATTGCTATCCTGAACCCTGACTAGCTCATCTTCTCCCCATGACCCTTCTCTAAGGGGGTATCCAGTTGCCTACAGATGGGCTTTGGGTCCCCACTCCGCACTCACCTTCATTTACAATGATATGATTTTGTGTTTTGATGCCTGATTAGCTAAGGGGACCAGTCTGATTTCAGTATAAAAGAAGTTTATCTCTGTGGGAGTTATCATAAGATGTGGTTTAAACACTGTTTTCCTCCTCTTTATTCTACTCCTTTTTAAAAGAAGATAACATTTTTTTCAGAGTACAGGGAAAGAACTGACAGTTTTATGAACACATGATACACCCTAGATTGAAGAATAAGATGTAGCTCAGATCCATAGATTAAACCCAACTACTTTCTGAAATGAGAATTGAGTGTTTTGACATCCAGAGGGACTTTAACCATGATTAATTAACAATGCACCTGATGAAGGTATTCAGGAGGAGAGGGACTTTAACCATGATTAATTAACAATGCACCTGATGAAGGTATTCAGGAGGACTTGGTATCAATCCACAGAAAGATAGCCCTCTGGCTATATTCCCAAAGCCATGCTAGAATACACAGAGATATCTGTCACTTTGGTGTGTTAAAAATTAACCTTCTAGAGCAGTGATTCTCAACCTTCCTAATACCACGACTCTTTAGTACAGTTCATCATGTGGTGACCCCAACCATAAAATTATCTTCATTGCTACTTCATAACTGTAATTTTGCTACTGTTATGTATCAAGTGACCCCATGTGAAAGGGTCATTCCACCCTCTAAGTGCTCGAGACCCACAGATTGAGAACAGCTGTTCTAGAACAATGCATATCAAACACGATTGTGCTCATCAATCCCTAAGGATCTTAGTAAAATGCAGATTCTGATGCAGGGATTCTGATCTGGGGCTTGAGATTCTGCACTTCTAACAAGCCCACATGTGATACTCAACTGCTGCTTCGTGGACCACAGTTAATATACTATACTGATGGTCCAGTACAGTAGCCTCTAGCTACCTCTGGGTATTAAAGCTAATTTAAACTCACTTTAAAAATTCAAGCCTTCCAGTTGCATAGCCACATTTCAGGTGCATAAAAACAGAAAGAGCAGCACTGCTCTTGAATATTTTGCAAGAATATTTACTTTAATGATAATGTGTTTATTTAAAGATAATGTATTACATGATTTCGAATGTCTGCGATCCAATTCATTCAATTTATAGTCAAAGGTTGCAGATTTGTTTGGACACTAACAATTACTGCCCAGAATAGCAGGTGTGTATACAACTCGGGACTGTGAAGGTCAAGAGCATGAGAGAGACCTGTTGTTAAGGAAACCAAAGAAGAGAGGCATTCTGAGAAGGTGGCGCCCTGCTGGGTAATATTACTAAGAAGGAAAATAAACTAAAGTTTGAAAACTATCCATTGAGGTTTGTAGTGAAGCAATAATCTTACACGGTTAGAAGTGAAAGCAAAGAATTTTACTAACAGGTAGGGAGATTCGTGAATTGGAAGTCAATTAGTGCCCAAAGAACTAGTATTTCCATTTGCAAGGAGAGTGTGGAGTTTTTATTGGGGTTGGGGCAGGGCAATTTTAACAAAGGACTGTGTCCACAGGTATGAGGAACCATGTGACAAGAGGTTACAAGGGGGTCACTCAACTGCAATTTTTCTGAATACTATCATAACTAACTCTTGCCTAACTTCATGGGACATGGTAACGAAGTCATTCTTCTTGCATCAAACTGGGCAGACACTTTTGGTAAGGCATCTGTTAACCAACGATTCTTGCCAAAATGTACAATCCCGGTCCTTCTCCTTTGGGGCTTACAAGGTCAGCTGAATTGTCTCTTGAGAGCAGCAGAAGCAGATATGTTTGGCTAAATTCCAATTGGATTCAAAATAGATTTTGATTTAGAGTTCAGGCAGCCATTTCAGTGTTGCCAAGTGCCTCAGTTTCCAAGTCAGGTTTTACTTCTATATTCTTTTTTTAATTAAAAAGTCATTTTACTGAAGCCTCTTACAGATATTATACTAATCCAAAAATCAATTATATGAAGTGAATTTAAACAGATGTTGCCATCATCATTTTCAAAACATTGTCTTTTTGCTTGAATACTTTATATTCGCTCTTCTTTTTTTCCTTCCTCCCCCACCCTCGTGAACCCTTAAATTATATATTATAAATATATAATATTATATATAATTCATATATATGAATATACATATTTATATCTTACACCATCCACTGCATCCCTTCACCCTCATTTCTGTTACTCAGAAGTGGGATATACTGAAGATAAGACACCTGTGTACATCGAAAGAATTCACCAAGAGAGTAATAAGATTACCCACGGACTGGGAAAGCATCTTTAGCAATGACACATTAGACAAAGGCCTTATTACTAAAATCTACAATACTTTGCAAGCTTACAATAAGAGGAAAACTAATTGCCCACTGAGGAGGTGGGCAAAGGACCTGAACAGAAGTTTCACAGAGTCTGAAATCCGAATGGCCAATAAACATATGAGAAAATGTTCCTGGTCATTAGCCATAAGAGAAATGCAAATCAAAACAACTATGAGATACCACCTAACATCCTCAAAGATAGCCCAATTCAAAAAATCAGAAAGCAACAAGTGTTGGAGGGGCTGTGGTGATATGGGAACACTCATCCACTGCTGGTGGACCTGTAGGTATGTACAGCCACTATGGAAATTGATTTAGCAATTTTCAAAACAGATGGAAATTGCGCTACCATATGACCCAGCAATCCCCCTACGGGACATATACCCAGAAGAGGCAAGAAACAAACCATGGCCAGACATCTGTGCTCCAATGTTCATTGTGGCACAGTTCACAATTGCAAGGAGTTGGAAACAACCCAAATTTCCATCAAGAGATGAATGGATTAGAAAACTGTGGTACATACATACAATGGAGTACTACGCATCGCTAAAAAGCAGTGATGAACACATGAAGCATATCAACGCACGGGAAAAACTGAAGGAAATTATGCTGACTGAAGTGAGCCAAGCACAAAAGGACAAGTATAACATGAGTCCACTGAGGTAAGTTTATGTGTATATATATATATATATATATATATTTATTTATTTATATTTATATATACATATGTATATATACATATATAAATATATATAAGAAAAGAAAAATACTTCTATATTCTTTAGGGAGGGCTGGGCAGAGCCAAAGAGCAGTGTTGGGAAAGATATCGGATCAGGTGAGAATCTAGGTTAAAGGAATCCCCAGGAAGTGAGCACACAGGCTTGGGGTTCCGCCTCATTTCTGAATGAGTCCCTTGGAAGAAAGGCACGTCAGGTCACAGCCTTAAAAACTCGAAGGTGCACAGTTCTACGCTGTGGCATGTTGCTTAGTTAGATCATTAAACTGGACAAGGCCCATCTTGGGATATATTGGTTTGGGGTTCTCAAGTCAAAATAGACCCTGTGGTGACCTCGGTTATTCTCTGACAGTTCACAGACCTCAAATGCCATAACCAGCAGAGAGTTTGTAATCTCCATTTCTAAGGAGCTTGTCTCAGCTTTCAAAGAAGCCTTGCATTTCCTTCTGGCTAACTAGAAAAATAATTACTTCGTCTTTATTACACCACTGAGCACCAAGCTCTTCCTTTTTTTTTTTTTTTTTTTTTTTGCAGGCTCTACTTAGGATGAAAAGCAATTTTGCTAATCACTTTTTACTCAAAATCTCACCAGGCCCTTAAAAATAAACCCTCTTTTCAAGAAGAGGCCCAGTCCTCTAGGATTTTGCCCCGAGAAATCTGACACCTTGTTCAGAATGTGAAAAGCAGGTTTAATTAAATCAGCAGACCAGCCTCCTTTAAAAATAAACCTTCTGGAAATTACATTAATTGCCCTATTATTGGTAAATTAAAAAAAAGAAGAAGAAGAACACAAAGACTAACAAACTCAATGATGAGCAAAGCTGATTCTATTTCCCTGCAGCTGCTGCAGAGAAGCCCATTCACGAGAATGGCTGCATCCAGCCCCAGGGCAGACAAGGTTTAATTTCCCTGGGGCAGTGTATTGCCTCTGACTGCTCAGAACAGCGCCTTCTTGATGGCGCCAAATCTCTAACAGCCCATTGCATCACTGCCTTCTGTAGTGGCCAAGGACAGCGACATGGTCCCTGGATTGTTCTGTGGGGACAGGTGGGATACCTGGGGTTTGGGCTCAGATTGGCCCTGTGTGACTTTGGGGAGGCCAGTGAATTTTTTAATGCCTTAAAAAAAATACTACAACAAACCCACCGCTGTGGACTCAATTCCAACCAACTCTTAGCTTCCCAAGAGGACAAAGAACCGCCCCATAGGGTTTCCAAGACTGGTACCTTTTTTTCTTTTCTTTTCTTAATTGTGGTTTGAGTGAAATTTTACTGAGGAAATTCATATATATATTTGAATGGAAACACATATTGTTTATGACAGCAGCCTGCCACGTCTTTCTGCTGTGGATCCACTTATGCGTTCAACCTGTCAACCATTTAGTTAGCCACTGAGCACCTGATCATTCCACCAGCAGGGCTTCTGGCTTTCAAAGAGGTAGGACAGACTTTCTTTTGATCACAAAAAGATTTTTTTGAGACCCCAAAAAGCAAAACTGACAGATACATCAAATGCATTTGTGTTAGGTCTCTCTCTCCTGGCTGGATTTCAGCCTCGGTCCTTGGCTCCACAGGAGAAAGAATTCACGCTGGAGCCGGGCTCGTGATCCAAGTGAATTTAATGAGAGTTAAAAGAAGCTTCAGGTTTTACGCGGCACCCATAGGATTCCTTTGACCATGCGGCCTGGCAGAGACTGCTCAGGGTCATGCAAGGATCTCTCTCCCACATTTCCTCCCATGAAGATGACCAGACAAGCCAAGCCAAAAAAAAAACCCTCCCTCTCGGTTCCTGCCTTTTTAAGGATTCCCGGGGGAGGCATGGTGAACGACCACAGGTTGATCGCATTGGCTGAATTGCAATCACCTGGCCCAGGTGGGCTGCTCCAGGTTTAACGCCCCATCCGTGCCCACCAGCGGGAAAATCCAGCTTTGTCCTATGCGGGCTCTCCTGGGCATGCGTCAATGGACTTCCCAATCCCCAGGCTAAGCTGCCTAACATTTTTATTATGTAAGAAAATTGTACAGTATTCACTGAGCTCCTGCTCTGTATTTTCTCTCGGTTTATGGCTATCTATTTATCTATACATATATTTTTAATTATAAACTTTTTAGAGTTAAAAAAATCTGATTGTATTATAGTGAATGAATGGATAGCGGTCACATGAGAGAGGGTATATTTAAGTTTAGCTTCTATTATGAAACTGTGGAAAAAGTTGGAGCCAAGCAAGATGGAACTTAGAAATTTGTCTCAATTCAAGGGCTTCGTATCATAGGGTCAGATGGACAGTCCAATGTCAAGTCAAAGGAAGGGACATCCTGAGGCAGGTTCAACCTAATGAAAGAACAGGAGGAAAGCCAGATGGTAGATTTAACCTGGATTCCTGCAGGTAGATAGAGGTGGTGAAGCTTGTATTGTGCTCATACTTGGAAGGGTCAAACAAGGGGAGGGTCAGAGGGTGAGGCAGTGTCTTCAGCTTCGGTCTGGCTCAACGATCAGAAACACCGAGATCGTTTACTAGCATGCCATTGCCCAGTGGCCTGTGGGAAAGGCCAGGCTTCTCCACTTTTAACCAGCCACCCGGCTATCAATTGGCCAGAGTGAATCCTTCCAAGGAGGGTAGAAGCTACCCTATTCCTTTCAGGGCTAAGAATAGCACACAACAGGCCAAGAGTTCACTTCGGCGCCATATTGCTAGCAATAAAGTTGATGTTCTAGAGAAAAACAGAAACAGAGTCACAGTTTCATGGACCAGGAAAGAGATTGGTAGGTAGGAAACACCTAACTCAGGACCTGGACAGGATTGTTTGCATCATACACATTGACAAAACAAGCCCTGTCGTTCTTGATGTTCTGATCCTGGGCTGCCTGAGTAATCTCATTCTAGAGAAGCCCTTCCTTAAAGGCTGATGCAACCATAGAGGAGTCTGGAGCATAGGAACCCACCACATATGGAACAGGCCCACTGTGATTTATAAAACCAGGGGATTTCACTTTATACTAGCAGACCACCAGTCCAAGAGCCTTGAGTTAAATGAGCTCTTTGCTCCCTTTCAGAAGAAGCCCAGGGTGAAGACTCCAGGGCAGGTCATTGTTTAGGATGCAGTGATAGACGGCAGACTCGGTGGTTTCCTGTGACTCTTGTGGCCTTCGTTCTCGTGGCTACACACTGATTGCTACCGCTCTAATTTCTAGGACCTCACACAGAATCACACAGAGATTAGGAAAGAGATTGTATCCCTTAAACTCTCTTGTTTGTTTTATAACTATCTTATTAGTTTTTAAATTCTTCCCCCGTTTATTGACATATAATTCCCAGACCCTACACTTCAATAATTTAAATATATTTTTCTAGAATTGTGCAATCATCACCATAATCAAGTTTAGACCTTTTCTCCATGTTTCCACCCATTATTATTAGTTGCTCCAAACCTCTCCCTCCATCACCCCGAGAAACTATTATAGCAGTTACTGTCTCTCCAGAGCCACCTCTCCTGGATTTCACATAAACTAAAATGTACAACTGTACCCCACCCCGCAAAATTACAAAATAAAACATGGAAAGACCTCAATCAAAATGCAAGCAGAAAATAATAAAAACTAGAGCAAATTTAAGATGCTCACAAAGGAGAGCAAACGATAAAGTGTTAAAATTTAACACTTTAACTCTATCTGCTATAATCCGCTTTCCAGTGCACTCTGATAGCAAGGCGAGTCACATACCTGGTCCATGGTCAGAGGAGATTCTTCAGAAGCTTAGTCAACGTGGGGATGCTGCTAGTGGATTTAGATTTTCATTGTCATTGACAGCCTGCAAACCAGGTGCTTAGAATTTAAGGTCGAATTCCATTCCCTTCTCCAAGGGACTTTGTAATTGATTATTTACCATCCTTGGACCACACAAGCTCGGATGCCTCCTCTCTGAAGACTTAGTTGATTCTTTATTTAGGTGGTGGCTTCTTTAAAGAAAAGCCTTTAAACTTATGATACTATGCTTTCTAATTCCTGGGAACCATCAGATTTCCTCCCCATGCTTTGCTATAGCACCCATCTCTTCAGTGATCTCTTCATGAGGACAAGTAGAGAGCAGGATCGTCTCATAAGAATTCATGGTTCTTAAGTTAGATTCTGTTCGTATATCTATTTTTATATGTGTCCTTGGTCTAGTTTAGAGATATATTTATTATTGAAGTCTCTGGCTATCAGGGATGAAGTACTTCTCAACCCCTCCCCTCCCCTCCACCTATCTGTCCCCTCATCCCTTTGAGCAGAGTGAGTTAAATGTCCAGTCCTATGCAAAGGGGAGTAGAGAGATAATAGTTGGCTTAGAGCAATCATGGTTCACATTTGTGGCTGGAGAAAGAGCTTCCTTCCCTGAGCCTATTACCCTCAATCTAGATAAGTAGTAAGGAAGGAGACAGACAGAAAGGATCTGGGAGATCTCTTGGATAGGCATGCAGCAATGCACCCCTCCACCTGTCCTCTCAGGAACGTGTCAACGTATAGAAGTGATTAATGTAGAATTTACTGCATGAATTCTTTATGATCTTACAATTATCAAATGACTGAAGTAAAGCTACACTCAAATAACTAAACCCTACATATTAATCAAATAACTGCTTAGCCTACTTATATTCATCTTCACCCAAACAGTAAATCCTTCACCCAGACCATCCTATGCAAAACCTATAGGTCTTCCCTTGTGTTGAGAAATAAAATTGTCCTTATTTTTAAACTTGCTCTGGTGCTTACACAAGTTCATGCCAACTTGATAAAAGAATGAAGGGGTGGAGTCTAGCCTGAAATTCAGGTCACAGCCTGATGATCCTTCCACGTGGGCATGGCCTTCTCATTAGGATTCTGGGAACTCACTCCCTCTCTGATACACATTCCTGTTGACAAGCCACATGGAGCCTCACTGATGGCAGTCAGAGCTCTGGAGATACTGCCACTGCCATTGAATCCACAGGACTTTCCACCCACCAGCCTGCCATTTTCCTGCATTTGGCATCATTGCATGTGCTGCTTGAGTCAGAAGAGTAATTCATGGGATAATATTAAGCTTGTAGACTTGATCTGTACTGGGCTAGGGTGTTTTATTGATGGATAATGACTTCTTTATATAAAATTCTCATTTGCACATAAATATAAGCATCAATGAATTTGTTTCTCTAGTCTACCCGGACTAACATACTTGCTTTTTTCCCCCACCTTCCATTTTTGAAACCAGAAGATGCTTCTTCTAATCACTTTTCATTTCTTTATTTGAGCAAGGCTTCCCTCACAAATGTCACCTCTAACTTATTTCCTTCTTGGAGGAAATGATTCTTGGAAAACTCTTCAAATAAAAAACAGGCTCCATGAAATGAAATAGTGATGTATTTCTGCATGCCCATGAAAATGCTTACGCATCATGAGTTCTGTGAGTTATGCAATTTGCAAACCTAGAGATTCCTTGCTTAATTCCAGCAATTTTCCATTTCTGTGTGGGGTACATGTTTAAAGGTTATTTAAAAGAATAAATAATTCAGTAAGAGTATCTTCATTAACTTCTATGTTTCTTGTTTCCCTTTCCTTTGGAAAAATTAAAAGAGAAATCAGAACATGATGTCAATAGAAAAACAAATTTAAGCTTGAATGTAGAAGAAGCCTTTGGGACTAATAATGAGAGTAGAGATAGCAGGAGAGCAAGGGGAAGTGCTCACAATGTTCTACATATAACCCCCTCCCAGGGGGCGGGGTGGACAACAGAAAAGTGGGTGAAGGGAGACATCGGACGGTGTAAGACATGAAAAATTATAGCAAGTTATAAATTATCAAGGGTTCGTGGGGGGCAGGAATAAGGAGCTGATACCAAGGACTCAAGTAGAAAGAAAATGTTTTGAGAATGATGATGGCAACAAATGTATAAATGTGATTGACACAATGGATGTATATATGGATTGTGATAAGAGTTGTACGAGCCCCCAATAAGATGATTTAAAAAAAAAAGAAGTCTTTAGGTATAAGAAAATGATAGAACAAGTAGTTATAGCTTTTAGAATATTTAAATATAGATTTTCTGATGGCTAGAAAATAATGCATTCAGAAAGAGAGGAAAACATAGAATCACAAAATTATTTGTTTCTGAAGAACCATTTCAATAATCTATAAGGAAGGAATTAGAATCAGAGAAGAGTTAGTCCACCTCTTCTTTTTCTTTTTAATCTTTGTATTGGGGCGCATACAACTCTTATCACAATCCATACATACATCAATTGAGCAAAGCACCCTTATACATTCATTGCACTCTTCATTCTCAAAATTCGCCATCCACTTGGGTTCCTGCAATCAGCTCGATTTCCTTTTTTTCCCCTCCTTCTCCCTCCCTGCTTCCTCCTTCCCCCTGCTCCCTTAGTAGTTTATAAATAATTATTTTATCTTATCTTACACTGCCCAGCGTCTCCCCTCACCCACCTTCCCGTTCTTAACTTTTCAAGTTTCACTCATGAACCTGCACTGTCCATGACAGCAGCAACTAGGCATATGTGACTATTGAGCTCTTGAAAGTGACCAATTTGAAAGATGGAATCCAGCTAGAGTGGAGCATAAACACTGGTACGGATAAGAGCTCTCAACAGGGAATCCAGGCCAGATAAACCCCTCAGGGACAATAATGGGAGTAGCAATACCAGGAGGGTAGGGAGAAAAGGGAGAGAAAACAGGGAGAAAGGAGGAATTGATTGCAATGATCAATGTATAACCCACCCACCCACCCCCACACACACAGAGGGCCAAACAGCAGAAATGTGGGTGAAGGATACAGGAGACTGTTTAAGATACAAAAATAATAATGTATAATTTATCAAGAGGTCATGTAGGTCGGGGCAGAGACAGGGAAGGGAACAAGAGCTGATACTAAGGTCTCAAGTAGAAAGAAATGTTTTGAAAATGCTGATGGCAACACATGTACAAATGTGCTTGATATAATTGATGCATGGATTGTGATAAGGATTGTAAGATCCCCCAATCAAATGATTTACAAATTAAAAAAAATAGTCAGTGGATTTCAATGGTTCAGTAAGAAGAGCGTCAGACTATACTGATCATGGGTGTAAGTCCCAGTGATGGGAGTCTCTTTGCCCAGCCAAGCGACTTCTTTTGCTTTGGGCCATTTTGCATTGTTGAGACATGCTAAGATCAGGGAGACCTCCAGGCCATTTGCTTGAACTTGACTCGCTAACTTCTGCAGTCTTGTGATCAGCAGCCTGATGTCTGATCTACTCATTTGGGTTCATCAGCCCCTGCAGCCACGTGAGAGAGCCAAATGGTCCAGGTTGATGTCTGGCGTGCGTTTGGGGGACTTGCCAGCCTCCACAAGAGTGTCCGCCCTTTCCCGAGTTCTGTCAGATATTGGAATGGATTTCGGAACCCTGAGATATATTAAATCCACAATTAAAGCGTCGAATAAAGTATATTCATTTCATTGATTTCTTTCTACCTTTTTGTTTTTTAACGTTCAAGGGTCTACATTCCTATGAGTGGCTTGAATTTTATTTCTAATGACGCACACAAACTTAGAATCTCAGCTCGTTGGGTCCTTTAATCCCAACCTGATGGATAAAAAGGATAAATCGGCTCCAGATTGCTTTTTTTCATGACTTAAGCCTTTGGATCTATATGAAATGCTTTTATGAATCAATCCAAAGCCAAACCATTTAAGATGGATTAGTCCCCCTATTTCCTTTTGGGTTTTGGTTTGGGTATGAAGCAGAACCCAAAGCTTTGACCAGGGGCACTAATTAAGATTGTAGATGGAGGGCTTGGGGTTTATCTGACTAGGGGGTAAAAAGGATCTAGCTGGTTAGACATCCTCAGGATGAGTTTTCATCTTTTCTCTGAGTGCCTTCCGCTGAGACCCAGAGATTGCTTTGTAACTCCCTCTGAGTTCAATAGCACCTGAAGTGCCTCAGGAAGAAGTGCTTTCCATGTATACCTTTAAGCATGGGAGGCAGGATAAAGAATATGCTCTTAGCCATTGCCAGGAAGTGGAGCAATTATGAGGCCAGCGGTGGCTCTCTCTGAGCTCCTCCAGAGGAGCTCCTCTCCGGCAAGAGAGGCCAACAATGTCTGACTTGAAACCAGAGAGAAAATACTGAGACTTCACAGGAAACACATATTGGTTTGTTCACAGGAAACCTGGGGAGGTTCAAAACTCATTCTGAAAATAGCCAGGCACCAAGGGTAGCCAGAACCACAGACAAAATCAGGACACAAAACCTGATCTTGAAGTCACAGAGGTCAGTACCTTAAGGTCCAATACTGCAAATTGCTCTGAAGCCCCTACTGACCCCGGGTTCCGAGGCCGAAGCTGCCATCCCAACACCCTAGTACAGGGTGACCATTGTGTACCCCTGTGCCCCAAACTAAAAATCCCATATCCCGGTAGCCCCCTCAGCCTCTGGCAAACCAGAGTAGTGGGACCGTATCCCAGGAAGAATCTACCACTCCCCCTGCTTTTGGGTCCCTGGCTCTTATGTCTAAGTACCGACATGTCTGCTGGTCACTCCCATAGCCCTTACTTCCAGGAGGGTTGGAGGAAGGGGGTCTGGCCATTTATCTTATTTGATTGATCTTTAATTGATCTCTTACCCACACAGAAGTAGATGATTTCAGAGGAATTTTCAGCTAAACACAGCACATGAAATACCAAGATAAGCAGTCATGATCAACAGGAGCTGGTGTGTTAGTCTGGGTACTTTAAAGAAACAAATCCACAGAAACTCATGTATAAGAGAGAGTTTTATATAAAGGTTAAGTATGCATCAAGAAAACATCCCAATCTAGTGCTGCCAAAGCCCACAGGTCCAACATTAACCCATATGCCAGACACCAATCCACTAAGCCCTCTTCCATCTCACAAAACACATGCAATGATGCCAACTGCAAGAGGAAAGCTGAGGCAGTGAATGTGTAAACATCTCAGTGCTGGCAGGGGTCTCCACACAGCTGCTCCAGCACCCAGGGCTGCATCTGGGTAGGTCCATGTGGCTTCTCCAAAGGGATGTCTTGTAGGAAGTGAGCCTTGCCAGCTGAAGCAAGGAACTCCTAAGGCAGCTGTCCGACCATCAGAGAGCAAGAGACCCGAGAACTCAAAAGGCAAGGTTCACCAAGCCATTTAACTCTCCAGCCTTAAATTAACTCTCCAGCCTTAAATTAACCCCACATGTGTTTATCGGTCAGATTGGCAAAATAAACTCACTACCTCAGCTGGTTACCCCCATTCAGTGCTGTGGAAAGAGTTAAATGTCACTGGTAGATACACTCCCTGTCACTTTGAGAAAGCCAATTGCTCTTCCATGGCCTCCTTTTGTTTGTTTTTGAAGTGGGAACGAGAATGCATCCTTCAGAGATTACACGAGATGGGATAGGGAGTATACCGTGCCCATGTATATTTCAATAACAGTTCTTTCCCCCCTCTTCTCCATTCCCTCTCCCCACTCTTTCATTGGAATCTCATGTGTGATTGTTATAGAAACTAAACTGATTTACATTCCTTATTAACTGGTCATTCAATTAAGTTATGGGATTTCACAATGCAGTAAATTATATTAAATTCAAGAGTAATAAATATTTCAAACTCATTGCAAACTCTTTTCTGTTCTAGTATGATCTATGCTCATGAAATATTTACCTCGATTGCAGCTCTACGGCGGATGAACATGAGTTACAACGTGCAGTGGCGGGCCTCTTTCCAACCTCAGATCCGGTGACATCATGCGGATAGCCTGCAATTGGCCTAGAGAGTGTCTTTACATCATGGCAGTAAGTGCGGCCTACACATCAACGCGTGATCACTTTGTTGATTGCCTAGACTTCAGGAAAGTGATAGAGAAAATGTCGGTCATGTCGATTAAACTTGAAAGTGTGTTCTGTCTATAGTCTTTACTCTTTTTCTTACTGTTTGTGACTAGTCCAAACTTGAGAACATAGTTTTCCAATATTCAGTCACTTTTCTTCAGCACAGCTAAAGACGACTGCTCACATTACACGCAAATGAGTGAATTTCTGATGGAATGCATTTTTATGTAAACCTTATGTGCTTTTTGCAATTTAATACTAGTTCATTTCTTATTAATTATTTTAATATTAATTCCCTATGTGTTCTTTGTGTGCATTATATTGCGTTGGCAGATTGTTTGTGAAAAGACAGTAGTTCTCATTGGTCCACTTTTCTTTGTTGACTCAGACGTATGCATGCGAGTGTCTTGGAGGGGATGGGAGGAAGGAAGCTGTTGTTAGGTAGTTGCCACCATATTCCTGCTACCAGTGCTCTGCAAACAGGACCTCCCTTTACAATGACTTTACTCTTCTGAGTCAAGAAGAAAGCGCATTGCTTGACAGATTTAGTTTCTAAATTGTGGGATTCATTTATATCTGTATGATTAAATATGTTTACAGTTAAGTTGCCTTTAGTTTTATATTTAGTAGGTTGCCTTTATTAAGAGAGTCATATGAAGTAATACACAGTTTTATATAAATGTTATAATTTCATGTATTGTCCGCTGTTTGAATTAGACATGCCTCTAGACAATTTTATACTCTATAGTGTAAAAGCACCCAGCAGGAATACAGATTTACAATGAGTTTCTTCATACCGTGTGATCTTGGGCAACTCCTCTGGGGCTTCAGTTACCTCATTTGTGGAGGGGATGGATAATGCTAATAGGTTGATTCTGACTCATGGCTACCTTAAATCTAACCAAAAAGGGGAGAAAATTAACTAACGTTGCTGTACCATTATGCTCACAATCATCAGCATGTTCCACTGTTGCAGTTACTATGCCACACCCACCTGTCCAGAGAAACAAAAAACAGTGACACTCATATGTGTGTGGGAAAGCGCTTTCTATCAAGAAACCATCTTATATCAGGAAGGCATCTCAGCCGAGTGCAACTGAAGTCCCCGTTCCGGGGCCAGCTGGGGCCCTCTCTGTGTTGGCGTAGCCGCAGGCCGACGGCAATGAAGGGTGCAATGGGAAGCCGGCGGATCCTAGGCCAATTGGTGCAGATTTGCGTGGATCCAAGGTTCACAGAAACAGAGCTGGACACCGAAGCTCTCAGAGTGGGCAACTCCATGTAGGCCACCCCTGGAGGCAGACACAGGGTCCTGGTGAAGCCCCAGCCAGGAGGACGGCAAAGTGGCAGAGACGAGGGGTCTCCAGAGTCTCTCTTATAAAATGGCCACACCGCCCCGGAGGCATCCTCAGGTGATGGCCTGATGGACAGGTTGGACTCCATCCTTCCACCAGTGCACATTGACATAAAGTTGACATATCCTTTTATTCTTTCAACATTCTTACTGTGTAAGTGGATACACACACATAGATCTGGGAACAAACATTTGTTTGCTGCAAGTTGTTCTCCTTAGCTAAAAGCAGCCACAAGGCCAGTTAGAGGCAGAGGAAAGAAATTAAAAACTCAATATAAGTTCAAGATCTGAAATAAGACAGCAGTCACAGTGTTGGGCTAGATGCTGAAAACAATGTTTTCCTTATTTCCGTTTCTCAATTCATCGAAACCCTAAAGTCTTTCCTGCCAGTAAGTAACTAGAAATGGAACTTCCTTTTCTTATCTTTAATTTCTGCCATAAAATATTACTCACTGTTCTGGAGTTCAGAGGTGGTGTTTATTTTTACTTTTCATTGTAATTTGAGTGAAACTTTACAAAATTGGTTTCCCATTGAACAATGCATACCCCTTTTGTTTTGTGACATTGATTGCAGTCCTTACGATCGAACAGCACCTCATCCCACTCCCTTCCCATGTTTTATCATTTCCATTTGTCTTTCTGCCTTATCACAGAGCAAATGCTGTAATTTTGAACTTGTACGGCTGACTATTCTGAAGAATTCATACTTCCCTGATGTAATTGTCCTCCCTATAAGCCTATCTACTGTTTTAGCTGACTGAAAGTTGGGTGAATTCAATTCCAGGCATGAAGAGTTATTAAAAGGCCATAATCTCAGGCTCCATCAATCTTTGTTAACTAGAAAATTTGACTGGGGCTTTAAAAGCTTGCGAGGAGTCATCTACAATGCAACTTTTGGTCCATCTGGAGCAAAGAAGAGTGAAGGAAATCAAAGATGCATGGAAACAATGGATGCAGGGCACTGAGAGGCCATGTGAAGCTCAGCTCCAACAAACCGGAGACCAGAAGAGTGTAGATAGTGCCCAGCTATTACTTCTGAGTGTTCTGAAAAGGGATCATCATAGAAGGCCCTGGAGACAATGAGAGGAAATACATGCTTTTTATCTGATGGAACAAAATCCCTATCATTTAAAAGAATCAGAGGTGGTTTTAGATGAATATGACTTCCACATTAAAAACAAGCCCTCATATCTATTTCCCATTTCCACCTGCCTTACTTCCAGAACCAGGTGATACAGAGTGAGTCTCAGCTCTGGAACTTTTACCTATGTGAACATAGATAATTTCACTTCAACTTCCCCTCACTTACTAAATAAAATTACTGCCTTCTTTTTCTTCTAAAACCTTATTGTGAACTAGTCAGTAAGCTAGCTATGTTCCCTGAAGCACCTTAAAATACTGTCAATCGCACAGAGATGGAGTATGTTATGGATTGAGCTATGTCCCACTGAAATATGTGTGGGAATCTCTGCCCTTATACCTGTGGATATGATCTAATTTGGGAAGGTGGTTGTTTATTTGTCATATTAATGAGGGATATCACTGCAGGATATATACTAAACTAAATAATTTCTATGGCATAAAGACCAAGTTACATACAGAGACAAGAAAGTGCAAATGGGATATGTGTGGGGGGTGAGGGACGGGGGTTGGGGAGTGTTGTCTTAGGGAGTAACCTCTGTTTTGTCTCTCCAGGTTCTCCTATCTATTATAATGAATATACAGAATTCAAAACCAAATTCATAATTAAGGGCTAATTAAGGAAGCTGACAGGTTGTAATGCAAGTTAGAAATACTCAGGTACGAAGCATTTAAATGAATAGAGATACAAATGAAACAATTTAGAAATTGTATACTTTAGTGCAACATTTTTATAATTACATAAACACAATTAATGCATTAGGCAGGATTTGCTAGAGAAACAAAATCAGTGACACTTGTATATGTGTAAGAAAGAATTTTATTTATACCAAGAAGGAAGCTTGAATCAAGGAAGTGGCCAGCCCAGTCCAACTCAAGCCCATAGGTCAGATGCTAATAGGAGTCTCTTCCAGACTCACAGAGCTGCCTGCAGATGAAGTGTGGAGCTTAATTGAGGTTCTTGGTTTTTACCACTATAAGATCTAATATCCATTTTAATGGCTATATAAAACTCATGATTAAAGGGTTTACTAAAGAAGTTAACAATCTGTAATGTCAGTGGGAAATGCTCAGGACTCAGTTAGCTGTCAGTACATATTACAAAGTGTGTTAGTCCGGGTACTTTGGAGAAACAAATCCACAAAAACTCATATGTATAAGAGAGAGAGTTTTATATAAAGGGTAAGTGGACATCAAGAAAACATCCCAACCAAGTGCTGCCCAAGCCCACAAGTCCAACATTAACCCATATATCTGATACAAATCCACAAAGTCCTCCTCCATCTCACAACACAGACGCAAAAATGCCAAATGCAGGAGGAAAGCCAAATCAGTGAAAGTGTAAGCATCTCAGCATTGGCAGGGGTCTCTACATGGCTGCTCCAGCACCCAGGGCTTCATCGGGGTAGGTCCATGTGGTTTTTCCTTGGGGATGTCTTGCAGGAAGTAAGCCTTGCCAGCTGAAGCAGGGAACTGGCTAAGGCAGCTGCACCCTGGTCCGACCATCACAAAGCAAGAGACCCGAAGGCGATGCTCACCGAGCCATTTATCCCTCTGCCCTTCAATTAACCTCACATGTGTTTATCAGCCAGGTTGGCACAATAAACTAACTACCTCACAAAGTTCTTTCAGATCTGTTAATAAATGCCCAAGGGGAATAGCCCTCTGCTGTAAGCCCCCTATGACATTCAGCTCCAGCTCCATGGATCTGCAAACCCAATTCCCTAAATTACATGGAGCAACAGAAGACAGCCATAGAGAGGCAGGTGTGCATTCTACTGAAGCATTCTATTGGACTTTGAACTGTATAAAATAATAAAAATTTTAAGTATCCAATGCTGCAATACTTCTTTTTTTTTAATGACCACCAATGTCCTCATTGAATTAAGAGACACTATTATTTTTTTCTCACTGTCCAAATGATAATGACAGCCTTAAACACTCACATCATTAGGAAGTCCAGATTTTGTCCTTGAAACAAACCCTCTGTAGGGAATTTTAAGTCTCGCTAACAACAAAAACCTAGTTACTTCTGAACGGACTCTGACACACGGTGCCCTCGTGTGTCTGAGCAGAACGATGCTTCAGAGGATTTGTGTTTGGGGCCCTCAAAAGTAGGTACATACTTCTTTCCTTTATAAAGGAAATTATTTTATGTGGGCTCTTACAGCTCTTATAATAATTCATCCATCCATTGTGTCAAGCACATTAATATATGTTGCCATCATCTTTTTCAAAACATTTTCTACTTGAGCCCTTAGTATCAGCTCCTCATTTTCCCCTCCCTCTCTCACTCTCCCATCCTCATGAACACTTAATAAATTATAAATTACTATTATTTTCATATCTTGCATCAATGCTGGCTCCCTTCACCCATGTTTCTGTTGTTCATAACCCTGGGTGGGGGGTGTTTATATGTTGATCATTGCAATCAGTTTCCCCTTTCTCACCCCATCATCCCCTACCGTCATGGTATCGCTATTCCAATTACTGTTTCTGAGGGGTTTACCTGTCTTGGATTCTATGTGCTGAGTGCTCTTATCTGTATCTGTGTACATGCTCCAGTCTAGCCAGATTTATAAGGCAGAGCTGGGGTCATGATAGTGGCAGGGAGCAAGCAGTAAAGAAGTAGAGGAATGTTATATGTGCTATACTGCACCTTGCCTGGCTAATCCCTTCCTTGTGACCCTTCTGTGAGGGAATGTCCTATTGTCTACAGATGAACTTTGGGCCTCCACTCTACCCTTCCTCATTTGCATCAATATTATTGTTTCTTAAAGGTTTAAACAACCTCAATATTATTGTTTCTTTGGGGATCTTTTGATGCCTGATAGCTGATCCTGTTGACACCTGTTGACACACAGAATGGCGTGCTTCTTCCATGTGGGCTCTTTTTACTTCCCAGGTAGATGGCCGCTTGTTTATCTTCAAGCCTTTAAGACCCCAGATGCTATATTTTTTAATAGCCAGGCACCATCAACTTTCTTCACCACATTTGCTTATACATCCATTTTGTCTTCAGCAATCATGTTGGGAAGATGAGCACCACAGAATTCCAGGCTATTAGGACAAAGTGTTCTTGTGTTGAGGGAGTACTGCTGATGTCTATCTGATTTTTATAAACAAAAGCAGTAGGTCACATGGCATTAGTTGGCATTGTTAATACACGTTGTTTAAACCTTTAACAGCTGTGTTCCAAGCATATTGCTATACTTTTCTTAGTTTTTATGGCTTTTTGTACCGTTTTTAGATAAAAAAAAACATGGATCCTAAAAAGTGTTTTTTGAAAAGAATCATTATGATAAGGAACTGGTTAACTGTGTAATCGATATTCTTGATGATAATTTGGCAAAACCTTTTATAAAACAGTTAAGGAAACTATGTTAGACAGGGCTCTCTAGAGAAACAACACCAGGACACTAATGATTATATATATATATTTATACAGATATAGATAAAACAATAAATAAACAGTTAATTAATCTAAGGTGCAGTGCAAATGGCTCAGTGCAACTCACTTCCATGAGCCAGCTAATTCACTGACAGACCTTCAAGTCTTGAGAGTAGTCCTCTGTAGAGCAATTCATGCTATCTGGCCACATGCAGCAAACAGCAAGGCAGGACACCAACAGTCAGCCAGATGACAAGGTCCGACTGTCCCCAGCTCAAGCAATGTACACTCCAGTAACGTGGCAAAGCAGGTCTTGAAGGAACCTCAAACTCCAGCGGCACAGTCCACAGGGTAGCTGTCCCACAGGTAGTGTAGCTTGCAAATTGAGTCAGAGAAAAAACTTAGACTGCCACACACTGGTCCGATCATCAAAGCAAAAGGCAAGAAAGGCAAAGCTCGCTGAGTCATTTATCTCTTGGCCCTTCAATTAATCCCACATGTGTTCATTGGCCAGGTTGACCCAATAAACCCACCTATCACAGAAACGCCAACAGCAGACCACATTAGAAAAGGTTGTTTGTCTGTTTTTTTTTTTTGTTTTTTAGAGAAAGCAGCCAGGTCCTAGTGAAAGAAGGAAAGAAAATAAAACCACCTGAGCAGCAGCTACCAGTTGATTTAATGGAAAGAGATTCCCTTCCAAACACTGACTCTCTCCACCCCTCCTCTCCACGTCTGTGTCCCCAGATCCAGATCCTCCTGGATCTCAAGGTATGGGCCATACTGTCGTTGTTAAAAAGGTTTTAATACTGTATTTCTTATTTCGAATTATATTATTTAACTCTGAACATATTCACTTTGAAATTTTTGTGTAATGTTTTGTCTGAAAAGGCAAGGTGGGGGTAAAAACTTGGCTGTTGAGAGTGGATTGATCCATTTTCGGTTATTTCTTATGGGAAAAGTTGATTCCGAATTCAACTGCATTGCATCTCAATGCTCTTTCTAGAATGGATTAGTGTCCAGGTCTGGGGTTCTACTGTAAATAGCTCTAGGTCCCTATCATTAGTTAAAAACATATTTGCATGATTATGTGCTTGTATTTATACCGTTATAAATGTCCTTTGCCTCCTAGGTCTTTCCTCTATTTCCCTTTACTTTCCTCTTGGCCCACTATCATGCTTGACCCTTTACTCAGCTCAGAAATGCGTCTCAGCTATTTGCACATGATCAAACCCCACCCAGCATTCTATGCCCTGCTTGCCATCAAATTTAGATCACTTGTTCCCTTGCCCCTGGCTTTGTCCCTGGCTTTCCCCTTCTTTTTCCCCAAGTCCCCCTCTCCCATATTCCCCCGGAAGCATTGGTCCCATTGTTTCCTCCTCAGGATTGATTATCCTGCCTATCTTATTTATATCAACAGACCGGGGCGGGGGGGGGGGGGGGGGGGGAAGCCTATAAATAGTTCCAGGTCTGTCTGTTGACCTTTATGAATGTATTCCGATCAAGTCTGATGAGGTGCCAAGCCCTGCCCCTGAACTCGGTTTTGCTGATTTCTCGGGGACTTCATTGCTTTGCTCCCCTTGCTGCTCTGTTGTACAGCCTTTGTGTTTCACTCCTGTGTGGGGGGCGTCAGACCAGGCACAGCTCCCTCACTGTGTCTCCAGTGGTGTCCCCCATAGTACTATAGGTCAGAGAGGGGATGCCATGTCTAATGGTGGGGCTGGCCCCACAGTCCACTCTGTGCATTGGCTGCTCTGAGCAGGAATGCCATCCTTGGGGCTTGATAAGCCAGGATGCAGTTCTCTCCTCTCCCACCCCCCGCTTCCCTCTTAGTTTGATCCCACGTGCTCTGAGCTAATTCGCCCCTCTCTCCGAGCTGCATTTTCATACTGTTCTCTGTAGTATATTCTTCTGGGGAGGGGGTCCACACAGCTGAAATTGGGGCCAGCCCCGCAGCCTCAGTCTACCTTTCAATGGGCTCAAACCACCAACTTTTTGGTTAACAGCCAAGTATGTTGGAGTAGGTTATAGCCCTGTGTTAAATAAGTTGTTTCTGTCCCCTGTGTGCTGCTGTCACCTGTCCAGTGAGCACAGAGTCCAGCTGTGCCCGTCACGGCAAATCTCAGCCACGGCTGACTCCTGGGCACATGGCACAGCCTCCGCCCTCGGCAGGGATGGCTTTCCTGGCTATGGAGACCCATCCTGATCCCACAGCCCCAGGGTAGGGCTCGACTTGCCCAGGGAATCACCATGGTAACAAAAGCCTGGCCATTTTTAGAAACCAGGACACTGCACCAGTCTTGCGCAATGTGCCGTTGATGGCTGCTGATCCTGCAGCTATCTCTGCTAACAAGGAAAAGTATCTGGTGCTTTGCTATTATGCTCAGCCTGGGGTAGCTCTGAGCAACAACAGTAAACAAAACACCCAACTCTTCTGGGCTCTTGAAGACCAGTTCTTTGGATTTGTTTACATGCAACCATCTTCCCACAAGAGAACAACCCTGGCCGAGCGGTTAGAGTACCTGGCTGCAAACAGAAAGGTCAGTAGTTTGAGGCTGCCAGCCATGTTGCAAGAGAAAATGTGGCCCTCTGTTCTGTAAAAACTAGAGTCATGAGAAATCTATGGCCAAGTTCGACTCTGTCCTACAGGATCCCTGAGATTGGAAATCTGTTCGATAGCAATACGTTTGGCTTTTCTGGAAGAAGACAGGAGAACAGTCACAGATGTGTTGGTCGCATGCTCTTCCTCTGAGAATAAATAGATCCTAGTGTTAGGTTTCAGCTCCCTCATCTTGAAACTCCCTTCTAATGATGGATTTTCTCTTAGGGGCTTTATTTCTGATCACTGAAACCCAATCAATATCTTTTATTTCTTGATGTTCAACCTAATATATACATACAATTTCCCTTCCTCTCAGAGAAGCAATGTGACTTTTTTTTTTCAGATTCAAATGGGTATACAAGAATCAAACTTTAGCCAAGTTTACACATCTAGATTTTAAAATCCCCTGACCCTTGGTAAGCCAAAGATAATGACATAGTTTTCTTCCATGAGAGTGGCTCAGTGCTTGACCTGGCACATATTCTCTGACAGAGGCCATTGAAAGGAAGTTGGAGAGCAAGTCCCTTAGTACTGTGCTTCTCCACTCTAGCCACCCAGCAAGCAAGCTCTCTCTCTCTCTCTCTCTCTCTCTCTCTCTCTCTCCAAAACATAAAACCTATTTTTGAGATAAGATTTTCAATGCTGGTTTTTAATTACATCTATCTTGACATTATAAAATAGTTTCATTGGCATATACTTTATATCTCATATAATTTAATGGTTCAGTCCTATTAAAAAGATCTGTGTAATCATCAACACAATCAGTTTCAGAATGTTTTAATCTCATATCACATAGTTGCTAGCTCCCCACCTCCCTCTGGTCTCCCAGGCCATGCTCTTTAGCAACTATCAATCCAGTCACTGTCCCTAGATGTTTATCTGGATTTCATATACAGAAGGTCATATAAAACACAAACAAACAAAAATGGGAACAGTGACTAGACAAAACACCCCTCCACTATGATCAGAGGGCATTGTTTTTGTTGTTTATTCTGACAGGTTTCCCTTTGTACAAGATGAAGGAGTAGAATTAAGCACTACCACTGAAAATGCACACACACACTCCCACCATCTACGGCTGCTTTGAGCTTTCCGTGGCATATTTATTGTCTATCAGGTATACGAATGCCACCCTTCTCGGTGGTTAGCAAGGGGAAGAGCAGACAATGACGGCAATACAAATACAAGCACCTTGTGACTCCAACTGCTTAAGATTCTGATATAATTCTTTTCAAGACACAGGCAATAACTGCAATAAATATTTTGCCAGATATTGTGTTTGCTCTTGCGTTGAGTCAAATGGTCTCGGAAAAAGCTGGCCACGAGTTTACTTTTACAAATAGCTGGCCCATTTCATCCTTTGTCTTCCTGACCACCCATTCTTGCATGAAGTGAACCACAATCAGAGCTGTGTTTCATGTTTCTGCACTTATTCTCACAAAGGGAGTGCTGCAGCGAGCACTCGCTCACTTTCATCACACGGAGACAGAAATGCACCCAGTAAGTGGGTGCATTTTCAGGCCCAGTGCTGTTCTTCGCAGTGGCCTGCAGTGTGCCAATAGGGAATGGAGAGACCCCAGGGTCTCCCCACCCTCCACAGGATACTTGCAAACCCACAGTTATAGCCCCTTGGCTGGAGTAAGGGCAATTCATTAGGGCTTTTGGAGAGTTAGGAAATTTGTATTTCTTTGAAAACCATAGGCTTTGTTGAGGCAAGTAAACGTTGGATGGCTGGTTCCTGCTGTGTGCCTCTATGAAACTCAAGAATGAAATGAAATATCTAATAGTTACCCTTGCTCAGCAGGTCCTGGGGGCCTTGGAATAGGCATTGCTCGGGAACGGTCCCTGTCTTCATCAGACTTTAGTTCGAATCTCTTGCATTAAGGGCACCCAATAAATGGCGACCCAGAACTATGATATGCTTGCTATTTAAGGGGCTTCTTGCTTCATTTTGACATGCATTAATCTGGTAGGCATGGTTTTGCTTTTGTGAATGAATAGTATTGGAAGATTTGCTGTATTACCAGCCCCAGTTGTTTGTGTAAACAGTGTCCAGTCACATAAGAGTTTAAGCTGCACAAGCCAGTGATTGAGGTCCCACAGCTCATCCCTAGCCTACACTCAAATCATTTCTTTTTCTCAAGTATTCAAAAGAAAACTTTTTTAGTGTTTTAAATTCGATACCTTTGGCTACACTAATGATGCTATCCATGCTTTGTAGTTATACGTTGGGCCGCTAACCCCAAGTTCAGCAGCTCAAAACAACCAGACAGCTCCACAGGGAACAAGGCTTTCTATTCCTGTGAAGATTTGCAGGCTCTGAGATGCTTAGGGACAGTTCTCCCATACCCTATAGAGTCACTATGAGTCAGCATCAACAGAATGGCAGTGGAAGTGATGCCATAGGAAGATAACTGATAATGTTCTCTAACATAACATAACATAACAATAACTGCTCTAAGGTGAATCAGAGACATATAACCCATTGATGCATGAATGGATTTGGGGGCTTGCAAATAATTTTAGCCTTGATCTAAAAACAACTAAACCTTATGCCATCGCCCCATTTGATGCTCATCATCATGAAGAGAGGACCGCGGAGATGGGTGCTAAAGCAAAGTGTGGTAAAGAAACCACACGGTGCCCAGAAGAAGAAAGTGTAATTGTTGGGGTTTTAAAGGCTAGTTTTCCAAAAAGCAGCTATCTGAGAGAAGCATTAATTAAGTCCACATGGAAGCAGCACACCAGTCTTTGTATTCCAAGGATGGTAAATAATATAATCCATATCTAAAGGAGGCCATGCATCAGAGCCTAAATTGTGAACTCACAACACGCAGAGGGCTGTGGATGACAGTGGAATTTCAAAATTCACGTTCAGGGTCCCCACATAGATTAGGCTTCCGGTGAAGGCTCTCCAATCATAGTTGAAGGATGTGAATAGTCATGTTACCAGACAGAGATTTGTAAAATCTATTATGGCAGACATATTTAGGTTAAAAAGCAATATCATTTTATCTCCCTTTTTAAAAAAGTGGTGGGGAAATGCATGTGGATTAAGCCCCTGGTGAATCCCTCTGACTGTGGACTAAGGATGGGAATGGCCTTGCTGTCATGCAGAGTGCATTGGAAAGCGGATGCTGCAGGTGCAGTTAGGCTAAAATGCAGTGCTCTGTGATTTGATCTCCCTTAAGATACATTTAAGTTTGTTCTAGTTTTTAATATTTTCTGCTTTCTTTTCAATTGAGGTTTTTATCTGTTTTTCTTTGTTGTTATTGTTAGTTTTTTTCCCTACAATATCTTTCTGTCTGTGAAATCCAGGATAGGTAAAACTATAGAGACAGAAAGTGGATTAATGGTTCCTTGGGGGTGTGGCAGGGGATGTTGGGGGGAAATGTGGACTAATAACAATGAGTGAAAGGTTGAAGAAAAGGTTCTAAAATCAATTGTGCTGATAATTGTACAACTCTTCTGGAGGTGTTTGAACTATTGAATTTATGATATGTGAATTAAATGCCAATAACACTATTGGGGGAGGGGTAGAAAGAGTCCCTGTCACTAAGAAGTTCGTGATCTAGCAGGAAAAGAAGATATTTATGAAAACAGAAAAATAGTGTCCACCAAGTTCTTCCAAAGAAGTGCAAAGAAGAGGAGCAACTAGGAGCCCAGAGATCTAGGGAGGATGTGATGAGGTGGTTCCCTGGCAACACTGTGGACAGTCTATAGCTACAACCACTTTGCATCTGGTTTTCACAAAGGTACTGCCATCCCTAGTCTTAGAGCCATCATCCACCTGTGAAAGCTTTGATTGAATATCAGAACATGTGCTTTAAGACTTATGACTAGGGAACATGACCCCCCACACACACACTTAGCAAGGGACGCACTAACACAGCCACCTTACCCAGAGAACTTTGTTCTAACAAGGGGCTCCCTTCCTATCCTCTTATCTTGCTTTCACGTGAATATTCCAACTTAAGAATTTCAATTACTGTCCATTTTTCTGAGAACACTCAATTAAGCCCTTGGGAGATATTTTATTTAAGGGAGCAAAAATCAAAAGGAAGAAACAATATGGAATCAAGTTACACTTTCAGACCTCTGTGAGGCTTCATTCTCTGCCCTCAGCCCCACCAACAGTGACCTTGTGACTCCACATTTTCCTACTCCAAATTATGCCCTCCCTTTATCTGTTATTACATCCTCAGGCCTAACCACAAAAATTATCTCTCTTCACAAATAGAGTGAGGAGATCACCTCATGATCTGTATTAGTTCAACTTACTCTAAACCAGTACTTCTCAACCTTCCTAATGCTTCCACCCTTCAATACAGTTCCTCATGCGGGGGTGACCCCTCAACCATAAGACTATTTTTTCGCTACTTCATAACTGTCATTTTGCTACTGTTATGAATCAGGCAACCCCTGTGAAAGGGTCATTTGAACCCCAAAGGGGTTTGGACCCACAGGTTGAGAACTGCTGCTCTAAACTATTGACCAGGGCTGGGCATTTTCCGTTAAATTTAACTTCTCAAAGATTACACAGTTTGCTTTCTTACACCTTAAAAATATTACCTAACTAACAGAAACTTAGTATTATAGAGTTCATAAGCACTTGCTGATGGAAACCATGAACTGCAAACTCCAATTTGCACGATGCATGTTAATTGCAAGTCACTGTAAAGAGAAAGAAAGTTCTCATGACAGGACTAATAGACAATAAAATGATAAAAGGAGTAAAGATTAAAGGTCAAGGATTAAATTTTGCTTGGATCCGCAATCAATACTCATGTAAGCAAGAGTCAAGGAATTAAACAGGGTGCTACATTGGAAAACCCGCGCAGAAGACCGAGCCACCCTGTCACTGTGAGGGTGAAGGTGAGCCAGACTCAAGCCCTGGTGTTCTCAACAGCCTCACACACAGATGAGAGTGGAACCATCAGTAAGGAGGACCTGGAAGAACTGATGCGTTGGCATCAAGGTCTTGGTGAAGGACGTGGCCAGGTTCCCGGACCGCCAAAGACCCAACAGATCTGTCTTGGAGGAAGCTCAGTCAGGATGCACCTTAGAACTGAGCACGGCCAGGCTTCGTCCCCCACACAGACATTTTATCAGGAGAGGGCAGGCCCCAGGGAAGGATGTCAGTGTTGGTGAAGTGAAGAGTCAGTGAAAGGGGAGCAGGGGGGCAGTCGAGGAGTTAGACAGACACAGTGACTGCAGCGCTGGCCTTAAAGAGAACAAGGACCCGAGTATGGGACAGGCCTGGAATGCCTTTGGCTCTGTTAAACATGGAGTCACTATGAATCAGAGACCCGATGGAACTAATAACAAGAAATAAAGATCAACAACAACAAAAATAGTGCTTTCAGAGCTGCCTATGGCTATGGATGGCTAGAATCTCAATACATTCTCTTCCAGGTAAGAATCAATGCAAAGGTATATGAGGGGCTATAATAAAGAAATGGATTTTTTTCAAAGCCATGTATTTATATGTTTTTTTGACAAAACAACCTTATCATTGCGGGGCCAGCTCCAATCCTAGCTACAAAGACTTTTTCCCCAAAAGAATACATGACAGAAGGCAGCACTGGAGATAGAGCCCAGTGAGAGGGGTGGGTCTGCCCAGACCACATAGGAGTAAACTAAGAGGGAGGGAGAGAGAGAGAGAGAGAGAGAGAGAGAGAGAGAGAGAGAGAGAGAGAGAGAGAGAGAGAGAGAACAAACTGCACAACTGCATCCTAGCCCATCAAGCCTCAAGAACAGCATTCCTTGATGACATTCCTGCTCAGAGCAGTCAATGCACAGAGAGGACCATGGGGCAGGCCCCACCATGAGACACAGTATCTGCTCAGTGACCCACAGCACAATGGGGAGACACTACTGGAGACACCGTGCAGGAATTGTACCCAGTCTGAACCACCAACACCGGGGTGAGACACGAAAGGAGCACAACAGAGCAGAGAGGGGAACAAAGGAATTAAGTCCCGAGGAGTAGAGGAGTATCGAACACAAGACTTCTGACTCGGGCAGGGCTTGACACCTTATCAGACCCAATCAGAAAGCCTTCATTAGGGTCAGCAGACAGACCTGCAACTATTTGTAGGCCTTTTCTTCTCTTTTGTTTATGTCTATCTATGTAAGATAGGCAAGATAAGCAATCCTGAGGAGAAAACAACATGACCAACAGTTCTAGGAGGACATGGGAGAAGAGGAGGCAGGGGAAGGAAAGGGGGAGTCAACAAACTCAGAGACAAGGAAATGAAGGGATCTAATGGTAAGGCGGGCATAGAACACCTGGTGGGGTTTGAGGAAGTACAGTGTGGCTAAGAGGAATGACTGAGAACCAAATAATGGTTGAACATGATAGTGGGACAGGATAAAAGTGAAAGGAAACAGAGGAGAGAACTAGGAGGCAAAGAACATCTACAGAAGTATAAATATAGACATTATATATCTAAATATATTAATATATGTTGATAGGGATATAGATCTATGTATACCATATATACTCGAATATAAGCCGACCTGAGTATAAGCCAAGGTACCTAGCGTTTTATGTTAACTATTAAGGTAGCAAATAGACTTTGGGCCTCTACTCAAGTCTTCCCTCAGCACAAGAATTATTTGTTCTAATAACCTAGCATTCTGTGATGCTCACCTGTCCAACATGATTGCTGAAGACAAAATGGGTCATAAACAAAGGTGAAGAAAGCTGATGGTTCCCAGCTATTAAAAGATATAGTGTCTGGAGTCTTTAAGGCTTAAGTTAAACAAGAGGTCATCTAGCAAGGAAGCAACAATGCCCATATAGAAAAAGCACAATAGCCAATGTGATCACAAGGTGTCGATGGGATCAGTCATCAGAAGATCCACAAAATGCAATCATATTGATGCAAATGAGGGGGATCAGAGAGGAGACCCTAGGCCCATCTGTAGACAATTGGACATCCCCTCACAGAAGGGCTACAAGGAAGGAATGTCAGTCAGAGTGCAGTACAGCACCCATGAAACCCACAACATTCCTCTGGTTCTTTAATGCTTCCACCCTCCCCGACCCCAACCCACTATCATTACCCCAGGTCTAACTTACAAATCAACTAGACTGCAGCTTTTATATTGGTACAGATAAGGGCTCTCAACAGACAGAATCCAGGACAGATACCACCACCCCCCACCCCCACTACCCATGAAACAGCAATGGGAGTAGCAGTACCATGAGGGTAGGGGAAGGTAGGGAGAGAAGGGGGAGAAAGGGGGTGAAGAATGAAAACAAGGGAGGTGCTGTCAGCCATCCAAACAGATGGTTTTGAAAATGACAATGATAGACGTATTACACCCCCTGCCCTCCTTGAGGTGTCAAACCGCAGAAACATAGGTGAAGGGAGAAGCAGATAGTGTAAGATATAAAAATAATAATTTATAGTTTATCAAGGGGTCAAGAGGGTGTGAGTGCGGGGGAGGGAGGAAAAAGAGGAGTTGACACCAAGGGCTCAAGTAGAAAGCAAATGTTTTGAGAATGATGATGGCAACAAATGTACAAATGTGCTTGACACAATGGATGATGGATGTATGGATTATGATAAGAGTTGTACGAACCCCCAATAAAATGATTTTTTAAAATAATTTTGAGAAATTATGATGGACGAACCTGACTGAAGGCCATGCCTAGAGATAAAAAAAATCAGACCTTGATCTATTTATAGGTTTTTCTTTCTTTTTAAAATTTTTCCTTTTAATTAATTTATTCTTCTATGGGTAATTGGTTTCCTTTTTTGTTGTCAGCGCTGTGTTCTCACTCATCGCCTATCTTGCTATGGCTTGATTCTTGGTGCATATTATTATCTCTACAGATCTATTGAGATAAGATAGACTGGATGAATAGTCTGGAGGAGAAAACAAAGGGACCAAAACAAAGGGTTCTGAGGGGACACGGGAGAGGGGGAGGTGAGGGTAAAGAGGTGGTGCTGACCAACCCAGGGACAGGGGAGCAACAAGTGACCCAAAATCAGGGGCAAGGAGGGTGTGAGAGACCTGGTAGGGACTCAGCAAGGGCAATGTAACTGAGAGAAATTACTGAAACCCAAATGAAGACTGAGCATGATGGTTGGATAAGAGGAAAGTAAAAGGAAATAGAAGAAAGAACTAAGTGGCAAAGGGTATTTATAGAGGTCTAAAGACTAGAATATACATATGTAAATATATTTATAGAAGAGTGTGGGGAAACAAATCTACGTGCATATATTTAGAGGTTTAGTATTAAGGCAGCAGATGGACATTGGACTCAAGCACTTACTCAATGCCAGAGCATGCTGTTCTATTAAATTGGCATCCCATGATACACACCTTCCCAACATGATTGCTGAAGAAAAACGTGTGCAGAAGAAAGTTGATGGTGCCTGGCTATCAAAAGATATAGCATCTGGGGTCTTAAAGGCTCGAAGATAAACAAGCAGCTATCTAGCTGAGAAGCATCAAAGCCCATATGGGAGAAGCACAACCAGACTGTCTGACCACAAGGTGTAGAAGGTACCAGTTATCAGACATCAAAGAACTAAAAATCATATCAGTGGGTGCCCACTTTCCTGATATGATCACTGAAGACAAACGTGTGCATAAGCAAATGTGCTGAAGAAAGCTGATGGTGTCCAGCTATCAAAAGATATAGCATCTGGGGTCTTAAAGTCTTGAAGATAAACAAGCGGCATTCTAGCTCAGAATCAACAAAGCCGACATGGAAGAAGCACACCAGCTTGTGTACCACGAGCTGTTGAAGGGATCAGGTATCACCATCTGTGTTGGACAGGGTTCTCTAGAGAGGCAAACCAGATTGCTAGTAATTATATATAAATATATTTATAAAGATAGATATATAATACAAGAAATGAACCATTAAATTATATACAGATAGATAATATAAGAAATGAACAGTTAAATTATAAAGCAGTGAGACACTAGCAGTCCTTTTGAGAGCCGCCAGTTGCCAGTTCCCTACAGTAGAGAGAGCTGGGCTATATATCTCCAGGCAGCAAACAGCAAGGCAGGTCCCCAACTGTCATCAACTGTCGGTCCCCAGCTCCAGAGATGAACATTCCAATCGTGTGGGCTTAAAGGGACCTAAACTTACAGTGACACAGTCCACAGGCTAGGCATCCCACATGTAGTGTACCCCTTTAAACTGAGGCACAGAACAAGCAAGGTGAGGCTCACCGAGCCATTTATCCCTCTGCCCTTCAGTTAATCCTACTTGTGTTTATCGGCCAGTATAGCACAATAAACTATCTCACCATCAAAGAACAAAAAATCATATCATTGCAAATGTGGGTGAGTGCAGAGCGGAGACTCAAAGCCCATCAACAGGCAACCGGACATCCCCTTACTGAAGGGTTGTGGGGAGGAGATGAGCCAGTCAGTGTTCAGGGTAGCAACGATGAAACATATAACTTTCCTCTAGTTCTTAAATGCTTCCTCCTCACTCCCACCCCACACTGTCATGATCCTAATTCTACCTTACAAAACTGGCTGGACCAGAGGATGTACATTGGTACATATAGCAACTGGAAGCACAGGGAATCCAGGATAGATGATTCCTCAGGACTAGTAGTTAGAGTGGCGATGCCTGGAGGGTGGAGGGAATGTGGGGTGGAAAGGGGAAACCGAGTACAAGAATCTATGTATAGCCTCCTTCCTTGGGGATGGACAGCAGAGAAGAGGGCACGGGGGTGGGTGTCAGACTGTGTAATATATGACAAAATAATAATAATTTATGAATTAAGAAGGGTTCATGAGGGAGGGGGAGTGGGGAGGGAGGGGGAAAATGAGCAGCCAATATTAGAGGCTCAAGTAGAAGACAAATGTTTTGAGAATGATGATGGCAACAAATGTACATATGTGCTTGACACAATGGATGTATGTATGGATTGCGATAAGAATTGTAAGAGTCCCCAATAAAATGATTTTAAAAATATTATAATGGCAACATATGTACAAATGTGCTTAATACAATTAATGTATGGATTGTTATAAGAGCTGTAAGAGCCCCCCAATAAAATGATTTATATTAATACATAAAACAAAAGGGGGAAATGTAGAAAACTAACAAATGTCATTCTCGCAGATTCTCCCCCAACAGCTGTGCTGCCTTAGAGTGAGCACATGGTTGATTCTGTCTCCCCATAGAGGCAGACATTCCCTGACCATCTCCTCCTGCAGAGGCACCCATCCCACCTCATGCCTTACTCTAATGCAGGTATTAGGTTTCCTCACCTGTGAGCTCAGGGACTTCACTGTGATTACCGCCCACCTTGTGACATATGTAACTCCTGAATATGCGTGACTATTGGCTACCTATAAAAGCCCCAAAACAATAAAGACGCCCTCTCCCCTGGTCCCTCATCCCCTCTCTGGCCCTGTCCCCTCTCTTCCTGTCCTCCTTCCCAGCTCCCTCTCCCTCTCTCTCCTGCCCTCCCACCTCCAGCATCCCCACATGGACCACCAAGAAGGCCTGAGGTGAGCATGCTACCATGAAATGTGTCTGACCCTTTATTTTGCTCTTTCTCTTATCTCTTTTATTCTCTATGACTTTACTATAACCTTTACATATTATAGCTGTACAATCGTGCCTACTGGACTGGTCATGATTTGTTAGGGGCTGGCTACTCTGACAATCACCTTCAAAGTACTCTCCATTACACTTAATACCGTATATACTCAAGTATACGCCGACCTGAATATCAACCGAGGCACCTAATTTTACCACAAAAACTACATCAAAAATGTGCTGAAAAAACTCAGCTTATACACGAGTGTATACAGTACATCTGTCAAATCTGCGATTCCATTCTTGGAAACATTTTACAAAGTCATCTGTTTGGATGGCTGACACCACCTCCCTCGTTTTTTCTTCACCTTGTCTACATTGTTAAATCACTGTCTGTGCATGTCCCTCTTCATTCATGAAAACAAAAACAAGTCACACAGATTGAGGTCAGGTGAGTAAGGTGTGTGGGGCAAGAGAGGCATGCTGTTTTTTTGCCCAAAAGTGCCACACGGAGATGGCTATGTGAGCAGGTGCATTGTTGTGGCAAAACCAATCCCGTCTGCCACAAATCAGGCCTTTCTTTTTCCTCACACTATTATGCAATCTTTTCAGAACCCCTAAATAGAAAGCTTGATTAGCAGTCTGATATAATAGAATGGACTCCAAATGCACTAGCCCTCTCACATCTAAAAGAAAAAAAAGCATAGATTTTTGGGAGGTACTCTTTGTATGTACATATTTTGTCCTATTTATATTCCTTGATAATAAATACATCACAGACACTTTCCCATTAAATTAAAAGTGTTACAGTACTATTTGTAGTACTGCACAATTCAACAAGTATGAAGGTTGCCCTGATAAAAAATTGATCAATCCTTTTATGTAGGAATGAGTTATTTTCCAGAAGTTAAAGGACTGCTAGCAATTTGCTGGCAAGGAATAAAGAGTAACATCATAGACTGAGGGCAGAATATGCAAAGCATGTGGTGTGCTTGTTTTTAAGGAATTTCACAGTGCTCAATAATAAATTATAGAGTAAAAAGAAATGAGGTTAGAAAAGTAGATCAATAAGTTGCAAAATCTGTAGTAGGAAATATTAATTATATCTTATTTATTTCTGCTTTCTAAACTTATTTTGATCCACTGAAACTGAAAATCTAGTGAAAACAATGAACTCCAGACCCTAGGATACAAACACACACACACTCACACACACACTCACCATGGAAAGCAATTTCAAAGAACCAGCGACCTCTACCTGGAAACTATCAACATATTTTAGCAGGGAATGTAATGAGGTCACACCTGCCATCATTTAGCTTCTGATAGGATGCTTAACTGGTTTAAGTCATTTCCATGTACATCTTTTTTTCATTCCAAGGACAGGTCTCCTTAAAAAAGATACTAATATGATGTGACCTTCCATGCTTCAATCTAATTTAAGATGGATTTCACAAAATATGTACTAACATGTGCTATAAAATAACTTTCTATGAAACACTTAAGAGATATTGCTAAGCCAAACTTTGTTTGGTTTTTGGTTTTATGCTGAATTCTATATATTTTTTAATTTTACAGTTACTTATCCTCGTTGTCTATAAATATTAATTGACTGTCTAGCAGACCACTCTGGCAGATGATATGGAAAGGTGGAGTAAGGAAATTTGATTCCTGCTCTTGGGAGAAGTGAAACCATACTAGGCTTTAAATATGAATACTTTATTTTCTCTGGCAATTGTCTCAATTTCCTGACAAAGCTCAATTCTGTTGGGGAAATCAGCTTACTGTCATTTAAGGTGGTTTCTGCTTCCTTGTGGCTCTATTATGAGCTTTTTTCTTTAGTAACAAGAACGTTTTCCCCACCTGTGTGATATATAAGCAGGACATAGACTTGCCGTCACAGAGGCCCATACATAAGCGCATCTATGTCATGTTCCATCTGTGGGACCTTAGGGAAATCATTTCATTTTTGTGCTTTGCACTTTCCTTTTGATTTGGAATAACTTTTAAAGGTCTACATTGTGATTCTACATTAGTGTGCGTGTGTGTAAGCAGTACATAATCGTTCTTTAATAATAGAAAACACCTCATTAATCGTAGACATAATAGACAACAAATTTCAAACCAGTAATTTAAAAGGTAGAGGGTTAGTGAAAAAGAGGAAGCCCCTCAACCAGTTGGACCGACACAGTGGCCACAATGGACTCAACTGTAGCAGAATTATGAGAATGTCACAGGACCAGCCCATGCTTGTTCTAATGGACGTCTGCTCACGATGCGTCGGAACTGACTCGACAGCACCTGACAATCACAAAACGTTGACAGAGATTGTTACTGCTCACTTATTGACATGTTCTCCCTGACTCCTGGGATCACAACCGGACTATGTTTTCCAGAGTTTTCTGTAATTAGGTATGGCCATAAGACTGAGTTCTAGATATGACAAAATAACGAGGTATAAATTACCAAGGGCACATGAGGGAGGGGGGAAAGGGGAGGGAGGGGAAAAAAAAAGAGGACCTGATGCAAGGGGCTTAAGTGGAGAGCAAATGCCTTGAGAATGATTGGGGCAGGGAATGTATGGATGTGCTTTATACAATTGATGTATGTATATGTGTGGATGGTGATAAGAGTTGTATGGGTCCCTAATAAAATGTAAAAAAAGAAAAGAGGAGAAAAAAATGATTAGGGCAAAGACTGTACAGATGTGCTTTATACAATTGATGTATGTATATGTATGAACTGTGATAAGAATTGTATGAGCCCCTAATAAATTGTTAAAATTAAAAAAAAAAAGACTGAGTTCTACTTGAGAAGAGGTGATCAGCACCACTTCTGAGCTTGGTTCTTAAAGATTTGTATAAGCAGTTCATACTGTTTTTAAATCAGGAGGCAGTTGAATAACATGGAGGGAGAGACTGAAGGAGAAACCAAGCTGACACATCATTTTATGCTCTGGTGGGGACATGACTATTGTGGAATGAATCACACAAACCCAGGAAGAGAAAAACTATGACTTCAGGAGCTTTGTTAAGAGCTTGAAAATTAAGAGGGTATATACCCTCAAAATATGAAAGAGTTAATTTCATAAGAGGACAAATGCATATCAAGAAATCTAAACATTCTTAAGCAAGCAAAACACAAATGAATTCTTCTTTGGCAATGAAGTCAAGCAAGGGAAAACAATCAAGACACCTATCTTGTTCAGCTCAGTCCAGCATGCAAAAAATACAGTAGAATAAATGGCCCCACTCAAAGATAAGTAATAATTGAAAAGAAAGCAGCACTGAGTATTTGCATAAACACCAAGTAGTCAGCTAGAAGGAAGGCATATAAACAAAATGGAAATGAAGAGCATGAATTCCACATAGAAATTACCCAACTAAACAAGGGAAGATTTCACATAGTTCTTCATGAGTCTCAGAGAAATTTTAGACAACACGAACTTTCTAAAAGGGAGCAAAAAAGAAAAAAAAAGTGTAAATAAAATGAAGTAACAATATAGGAGAAAAGGAACTTAAGAGTGAGTTACGGAAAGAAAAACTTTAAGAAGATGAAATCCACATTACATTTTGAGAGTACGAGGAATGAAAATACTTTTTTTTAATTTTAGGACCAAGGGTGTGAGAGGCGATGCTGGGAGAGTGGAGGGTGAGTGGTTGGAAATGGGGAGCTGATTACAGGGATCCGCAGGTGACCTCCTCCCTGGGAGATGGACGGCAGGGAAGGGGGGGAAGGGAGACTCCGGATAGGGCAAGATATGACAAAATAACAACGTATAGATTACCAAGGGCACATGAGGGAGGGGGGAGTAGGGAGGGAGGGGAAAAAAAAAGAGGACCTGATGCAGAGGGCTTAAGTGGAGAGCAAATGCTTTGAGAATGATTGGGGCAGGGAATGTGCGGATGTGCTTTATACAACTGATGTATGTATATGTGTGGATGGTGATAAGAGTTGTGTGAGCCCCTAATAAAATGTTTTTTTTTAAAAAAGCATCCCAACCCAGTGCTGTCCAAGCCCATAAGTTCAACATTAGCCTATATGTCCGACACCAATCTTCAAAGTCCTTTTCAATTTCACGAAACACATTCAATGATGCTGACTGCAGGAGGAAAGACAAATCAGTGAACATGTAAGCATCTCAGCGCTGGCAAGGTTCTCCACATACCCAGGGCTGCATCAGGATAGGTCCATGTGGCTTCTCCTTAGGGAAGTCTTGCTGAAAGTGAGCCTTTCAAGCTGAAGCAGAGAACTGGCTAAGGCAGCTGCACCCTGGTCTGACCTTCAGAGATCAAGAGACTAGAGAACTCTGAAATATAAATATAAGAGAGGCTGAAGGAAATATAAGAGAGGCTGAAGGAAATATAAGAGAGGCTGAAGGAAATGACACAAAAGGAATTGGAAAATAATAAGGGTATAGTATTGATCGAGAGCCTGTAACCATTATGGAATTAAAGGATTCAATATTAGTATAATTGTTGTGTAAGTCTTCGGGTAAATGCACTTGTGGTTTAATGGTTAAGTGGTAGCTAGACTGTTAACAAAACAGGTAGAAATTTAAACCCACTGGCTACTCTGCTGGAGGAAGATTTGGCAGTCGACTTCGGTAAAGATTACAAACGTGGAAACTCTCTGAGGCCATTCTGTCTGTCCTATACGGTCCTAGGAGTCAAAATTACCTCCACAGCACCTGGTTCTCTTTTTCTTCCTTTTTTAGTTAGGTCCAGTGGCACCCAGTGCAGTAAATCATGATGTCTCCTGCATTCCCCAGTGTGAACTTGCTCCCAATCCTTACTAATATTTATTATCATAATGTTCATCATTTTAATCATATAATAATGTATTGTTATAAATTGCTAGAATATGATATTTCTTATGTTATATAAATGCTAACAATAAAACTAGTTTGCAAAATCTTTCTACAATGAGTTACAGTATTAGTAATAATTGTATGGAAATATATATATATTATTTCTACATATTTTCCTTTGGTTCCTATTTAATTCCCTCCAAACATTATTGATATAGGTTCATCAGTTCTAATTTCCACAAGATTTTAGTTACAACACGAGAAAATTTGCCAAAATTGACAGCTATAGAAACACCCAAGCAACAACAAAAATCCCACTACCTTTGAGTTTGTTCTGACACCTCGGGAGCCTGTATGTTAGGGCAGATCTGGTCCCTAGGATTTCTAATACGTCAGTGTAGAAGCAGGTTGCCTCCTTTTCCCTCATGAGATGAACAGCTGATGGGTTTGGAACCCAATACTCAAGCCTCTGTGCCAGAAGCAACAAGAGCGGCAGAGCTTGCTAGTGGCACACGAGGACAAAGCCATATGATTTTCCGTGTCCTTGTAATAAAATAATCATCATAGCTCTGGCCAGAGTGCATTGGAAGGTACAAAAAGTAAATTAGTATAAAGTTCTTACCTTTTAGGATATGAACATATACAAGCTGGGTTATGAAAATGTTTTTATTGTAATACATAACTACAGAAGTATTTTTATAAAAATAATAAATATCTTCCAAAGCATAACTGTCCTTATTATCTAGTATTGCTGTAAGAGAAATGTTATAACTAAACAGATTTACTATAAAGAAATCTGAGAGCCTGGAAGTCTGAGAGAACCATTCAGAGATGAGCGCTCTCTCTCTGCAAGTTCTGAAAGACGGTCCCTCTCCTCCTTTCAACAAGTATGGCTTAGCATTCCTTGGAGACCTCCATGTGTCTTAGTACCAGTCTTCCTCTGGGTCTAGGAGGTTCTCAGCACAGAGACCCTGGGTTCAAACACATCCTCTGCTCTTGGGTCTTTTTTCTTGGTGGTAGACAGGTCCTACTTCTATACTTCCTTCTTTCTTGTAAAATAATAGGGGAACCCCCAGGAAAACTCCCCTTACATAGTTTTAGGTCTGTGACCTGAGTCAGGGTGTGACATCTAAGCCCCTATGTTAGATTCAGTCTGACTACAGAAACAAGTCCAGAGACACTATGTGTAAGAACGAGTTTTATATTAAAGAATAATTGTATATTAAGGGGGGGGAAAGGCCCAATCCAGACTGAGTCCATAAGTCTGATATTAGTCCATAAATCTATTGCTAGTTCATAAATCCTTCTTAAAACTAATCCATACGTCCTTCTTCAGATGCACAGTCACATGCAACGATTGCAGGAAGATCACAGGCCAGTGGGTGAAAAGTCTTGTGGATCCAATGGCAGTGGATGAACCTCCAGGCTCTGGCTGCCATCAGCGTGGTGTGAAGTGGTTTGTCAACAGGGAAGTGAAGCAGAGAAAGAGAGCTCTTGCTGGTCTCAGCAAGTCACTCATGGCTTGTCAACAGGAAGACCAAGGCAGAGAGAGAGGAAGTTCCCAGAATCCTCACGAGAAGGCCATGCCCACCAGGAGGCATCATCAGGCTGTGACCTGATTGACAGGCTAGACTTCACTCTTAATACCCTCCAGTGAACAAGAGATTATGTAACTACCACAGCCCCTTACAACTTATTGACTGATCACATCACGAGGGGTGATTACTTCATCACATAACTTCCCATTAACATTATCATATAACTATCAAACCACTGAGAATCATGGCACAGTCAAGCTGACAATTCTTTTCCAAAATCAAAAATATACTGCCACTAAGGCAAGTTGGACTCATCGTGACCTTGTAAGACAAAGTCTAACTACCCTGAGCTTTTATGAGAGTAGAAAGTCACATCTTTCTCACACAGTGGATTCTGATCCATAGTGGGCTTCACCCCCCGGAGAAGATGTTGACCTCATAGTTAGCAGCCCATCCTGTAACCCATCACATCACTAGGGCTCTTACTTTAAGAGGGAGACAAGATTACTTCTTTTATTAATCATTTTATTGGGAGCTCTTACAGCTATTATAACAATCCATATTTCAATTAGATCAAGCATAATTGTACAATTGCTGCCACCATTAGTTTCAAACATTTTCTTCTTGAAATCTTTGATATCAATTCTCCTTTATCCCCTCCCTCCCTGACCCTACCCCCAGAGCCCTTATTATCATATTATTATTATTTTGTGCCATATCTTATACCATCCAAAGTATCTATTCATCTAAAATTCTATTACTCGTTCCCCTCACATGGGTTTATACATTCCTCATTGCTACCTGTTTCCCTTTCCCTCCTTACCTCTTTCCATCTTTTCCCGTACCCTTGGGGAATTATTGCTCTCATTAGTGTTTCTGAAGGGTTATCTATCTTGGCTTTCATGCATTGAACAATCTTAATTATTCAAATTACTATACACAGATCTAACTAGATACATGAGGTAAAACGAAGACTGTAATAGTAAGGGGAGACAATACTGAAGAACTAGAGGAGAGTTAGGTGTGTCATCAGTGCTATACCTGGATATAAAATTGCTTCCATGTGACCCGTTTGTGAAATACTGTTCAATTATCTTACAGATGGTTTTGGGGTCTCCACTTTTTCCATGCTTCTCACATCAATTTGATGGTTTGTTTTTGAACTTCTGATACCTTTCCAGTCAACACCTCATGATCACACAGGCTGGTGTGCTTCTTCTATATGGGCTTTGTTGCTTCTGAGCTAGATGGCCACTTGTTTAATTTCAAGCCTTTAACACCCCAGATGCTATATCTTTAAGACCCCAGATGCAGAACCATCTGATAGCCAGGCACCATCAGCTTTCCTCACCGTATTTGCTTATGAACCCATTTTGTGTTCAGTGATCATGTAGGGAAGGGAAGGGAGACAAGGGAAGGGAAGGGATCACACAGTGCCACATTATTAGAACAAACCATTCTTATACTGAGTTAAGATATAAGTAGAGGCTTAAAGTCCATCAGCTTCTTTGTTGTATTTACACACACACAGACAGACAAATACACCTATCTTTGTATAGTTATATATTCACATTTATACATATCTATATTTATTCCTATATATAATTTTTACTTCTCTTAAAAAATTTTTAGAGATCATTTTATTGGGGCTCTTACACCTCTTATAGCAATCCACACATCAATTGTATCAAGCATATTTGTACATGCTAATATGAGGCAACCTTCCATGCTTCAATCTACAGCACCTTTTCATTTAAGATGGGATTTCACAAAAATATGTACTAATATGTGCTATAAAATAACTTCCTATGAAACATTAAAGATATTGCTAAGCCAAACTTTGTTTAGTGTTTGGTTTTATGTTGAATTCTATATATTTTTTAATTTTACATTTACTTATCCTCATGGTCTATAAATATTAATTGACTGTCTAGCAGATCACTCTGCCAGATGATATGGAAAGAAGCGATAAAGAAATTTGATTCTTACTCTTGGGAGAAGTGAACCTTTTGAAAAACATACCAGGTTTTAAAAATGAATACTTTATTCTCCCTGGAAATTGTCTCAATTTCCTGACAAAGCTCAATTCTCTTTGGGAAATCAGCTCCCATGCCTTGTTTGATGCACTCCCCTTTTGGTTGGCCTCCATGTGGGTGGGTCAGACCAACCACTCTCCCTGAGCTGTATCTTTAGGGTTGTCCTCAACAGCACTGTTATTTAGGGAGGGATGTCATGTCTTGACCTGATTCCAGCCCTGCAATTCCTCACTGGGAACGAGCTGCTCCAAGCAGTGATGACCCCCCTAAGGATTGGTACTCCAGAATGTGGTCTACTCTTGGTCTCCCTTTCCTGTGGAGACATAGACAATACCCTCCCCTTGGGTGGATTACTGCCCTGGTACGCCATTTCCTTTTCTCTTCCCCCACCTCTGTGGGTTTTAAAGTCATATGAAAGGGGGGTAGGGGGAAGATGTCTTTCAGTACATGTTCTATCTGCATAATTTTTTCTTTTTTATGACATATACATTGTTGGGTTTGCTATGGCTCATGCCAGGTTATCTGGGCTTCAAACTGGGAAGTGTGTGTTATATGAATTTTCCCTATACCAATTTTGCTGTTTGAACTTCCCTCACTGGACTCATATTGCACTCGTCCTTTTGGCTAACTTCATCACCAACTCCTTCTACAAGATGAGGTGCTTCATTTTTTTTCATTACTATTTTTCAGGGATATGTAGTACTCCATTGTGTGTATATAGCACAGTTTTTAATCCATTCATCTATTGACGGGAATTTAGGCTGTTTCCAATTCTTTGCGATTATGAACTGCACAGTGGTGAATATTGGAGTGGAAATGTCTGGTCATGGTCTGTTTCTTAACGGCTAATGATTGGGAACATTTTCCCATATGTTTATTGCCCCCATTCAGGTCTCCTTCCTTGTCAATCTTCTGATCAAGTCTTTTTCCCACCTTCTTAGTGGAGAATTCTTTTTTTTTTTTTCTTATTGTAACCTTGCAGGATTCTGTAGAGTTTAGTAAAAAGCCCCTTGTCTGGTATGTCATTGCTAAATATCTTTTCCCAGTCTCTGGGCTCTCTTATTAATCTCTTGATGAAGTCTTTCAATGCACACAAGTGTTTGTTTGTTTAATAAATCATTTTATTGGGGGCTCATACACTCTTATCACAATCCATACATCCGTCCATTGTGTCAAGCACAATTGTACATTTGTTGCCATCATCATTTTCAAAACATTTTCTTTCTACTTGAGCCCTGGGTATCAACTCCTCATTTTTCCCTCCCTCCCCCCCCCCCTCATGAACCTTTGATAATTTATAGATTTGTACTCTACCTCATTCTACACAAGTGTTTTATTGTCAGTAGGAGACACAATTACTTGGTAGGGAACACAAAGAATCTACTTTGGCAGGACACAATTCAGTCCACGATAACTGCAGAAAAATGTATAGTCATTTTGGTGTTTCACTAGTTCTGTCAGCATCCTTTGCACCCGCTTTGTAAATCCATTGGTTAGGTGTCTGAGTGGAGCCAATGGTTACGTTGGCTTCTACTAGCCTATAGGTTGGTGCTTCACAGCCACCAAGCAGACTACAAAAGAAAGGTGTGGCAACGTGTTTCTGTTCAGAACAGAGTCAGAAAACCCGACGGATTCACTAGGAATGCAAAGAAACTGGACAGCAATGAAGTTGAGTCTTTTGGTTTATTGAGTACAGGGAGTGATTTTGACTTGTTGTTAACTATGTTTCATGCTGATGAGGATGGTTCAGTAAAAAGATATAAAATAATGCTGTCGTAGACTGAAGATACCAATGTAAACAAGGCTCATGAACCAATATGGGGATATTGGATCCAGGAAACAAACAGAAACTGACAGAGTAGATGTATATCTACCAACATTCACAGTATCTTAATTTTGGAGCATTTTTTACTTAAAAATGTGGAAAATTTTATTTTACATCAGTGTCTTTCTTTTAATAGCCTAAAATGTTTTATAGTTTCAAAGAAAAAATCCGTGTATTATGCACTATAGTTGCTCAGATCATTTTAGTGTAGCTCAATAAATCTGAGTGGAGCATATGAACACTCATATTACAGATAACTCTGCATGACTTTCCCTACAAGATGAGCACTATGCAAGTCATGTCTGTCTGTGAATTTAACTGTAACACTATTCCCAGCACTGAAACAAAAAAAAATTTTTTGTCAAGTGTTTTGGAAAATATTCAGCAAATCCTCTGGAATCAACTTTTCTTTGACATGTTTAGCATTGGTTAGTCCATAAGATACTAAATTCATTTTTTTAAATGTGTCACAAATTACTACTTACAGAACAGTTTGATGTGTGTTGAGTGTTTGAATGGTTACAACAAATATTAATCTTAAATAAAAATCTCTCTCTCTTTTTAAGTTGGGTAAGTAGAGACAGAGTATCAATGATCCTACTGGTAGCAGCAGCATATTAAGAACCATGTTTGCCTTAATCATATGTCAAGATTGATCAAAGGCCAGCTATGACCAAGGGGTGGAAGCTGACCAGTAATAACAAGAACATTCTTATCACGGTGTGATTCTTAGCATAACCATAACCTGGAGATTTATTAATGATATCATATTCTTAGTTTGTTATATATATTATTTAATGATATAGCACATTGCTTTTTTAAATGAATTTCAAATATAGTATCAATTGTTTTGCTTTATGAAAAACTCACTGTATTGCTATATATTGCTATTTTCCTCATTTCCCTGAATTAGTAAGGACTTAACTATGGGTCAGCACCTGACATTGGTAGACCGGTAGGTTACTTGCAAGGTAATTGGCATTAGATGGAAATGATTTTCCTACAAGGATAGCAGCATATTCATCCCAAAGGCCTTCCAAGCACATAGGTTTGGTCACTTTACTCATTGACAGTAATCATGAGATCCCTGGGTAGTGCAAATGGGTAATGTGCTGGATGCTAACTGAAAGGTTAGAGGGTCAAGTCAACTCAGCAATGCCTTTGAAGAAAGGCCTGATGACTTACTCCTGAAGGGTCACAGGCATTGGAAAGCTCATGGAACATAATTCTACTCTAGCCTATAGAAGGTGTCATGAGTCAGAAGTGACTGCAGGGAAATTGGCCGAGCGTTCTATGACCCACACACCTTTTCAACTGCCCTCACTCAGGCTCTTGAAGCTTGGGGTTGATCATCAAATGACTTAACGTGATATTTATTTGAAGCCTCTAATAGCTTCAGATGGGAGCCCTGGCAGTCTAGTGGCTTTACTGATCCTGATCATTTTCATAAGGCGTCCTAGTGGGTCTGTGTAAGAAGCCATGGGCTGCTAACTGCAAGGCCCACAGTTCGAACCCACTAGTTGCCCCAGAAGAGAAGGAAAAGGTGTTCTGCTCCTGTAAAATCCAAAGAAACCCATAGAGACAGTTCTACTTCTCCCATAGGCTTGCTATAAATCAGGATTTACTCGGTGACAGTGCAGAATTCCATCAAGTAATAAAGGGCATCCGAGGACAGGCCACTAACAATTGATAGGGAAAATAAAGGCCTGGCTGATCTGCCAGGGAATTCCTCGAATGAGGCCGAGGGAAATTTTTTATACAAAGGGGCTTCACAAAATTGTTGGAAGTTTCCCATCACCTTTTAATTTCATTTTCCATGAATTTCACAGGGAAAAAAAGGTTAAATCTATAAAATTCAAAGTACATGGTTTACATGGAACTGGATGTTAAAAGAGAAGTAATAAGCTTTTAGATTACCCTACAAATTGAGACGATGGAAGGGGTGGTGGAAAATCAATTTTAGAAAACAATGATTAGGATATTATAAATGTATAATTGAAAGAATTTTAATGCAAAGCAGAATTTTCTAGTTGAGGGTGTGGGGAAAAGATCTTTCTTTCAGAAGGGACATCTCGATCTCTCCCAACTCTATGGAACATGTATGTTTAAGGTGAAATCCAGGTAACTTAGTGGGGTTTCCACAACGGTCCTTCTGATGGAGTTCAATGGAGGCTTGGATTAAGTAGGGGCTTGGCAAGTGGATTGGGGACTTTTACTGTCATAGCCTTCTGCAAATAGAGTGCTCAGAACTTAAGCTCTAGTACAGTTCTTCCCTCTGATTGCTTTGATCTCACAGGCTGGTGTGCTTCTTCTATGTGGACCTAGCTGAAATCTCAATTAGTTGGTGGTTGATTAATATGAGCCTTCGAGATCCCAGTCACTATCCATCCAGATAGCCAGCCACCATGTGATTTCTTCACCACACTTTGCTATGCACTCCTATCTTCACTGATCGTGTCATGAGGGCTCATATCAAGCAGGGTTTATTTTGAAGCATTTCATCTTTTGTGTGGTTATTACAAATAGTATTTTCCTCTTGATTTCCTTTTCAGGGCTCCCTTCTTTATATAGATAACCAGTCACTTCTGAGGATGCAAAGTAGGGGTTCACCCCTCCCCTGGTTTCCTGAGAGTTGTGAGGAATAAGAGGTGATTCTGGTTCCCTTATATCAGCCACTGGATACACTAAGTATGCGTTTGCATGGTGGGTTTCAATGGCATACCTTGTATCAGTTCACTCTCGACTGCTCTGTTCTGCCTCTCAGACTCTATTCTATGCCCTAGTGATGTGCAGGGTTGGTGTGAGGGGGATGGGAGAGTGGTGATCACTAAGTGTGTGAGGGCAGTGACTGGTCACACTTCTCTTGCCCGCAGAGTGTTGGGAGCAAGGAGATGTATGGCCTTTCTCATCAGCAGATGGAGAGTGCCCTGGGCTGTGGGTGGAGCTCTTATTTGGGGGAAGGGGTGGGGAGCCTACAGGTGCTTTTGAATAAACCACTGGCCTGCTTCTCCTCTGAGGGTAGCATTCAGTTCACATCTCTGTCTTTTCCCCGGCAGCTAAAAGCTCCAAGTTTCTTCCCCTATTTTTTCTTTCCAGGTTTTTCTTCCATATCTAGCATATTGGGATGTATCTGAGTAGTGCCATCTTGCTAATAACAGTTTCTAAGATTTGGTAGAAATATTTTTATAGAGGACTATGTAGATTAGTGTCCAATTGCAGCTATTGTGTGCTATGTGTCTTGAGTGCCTTCTAGCCTATGGAATCCGTCTTCCAGTAGGATATCAGACCGTATTTTGTTGCTCCATAAGTTTTCACCAGGCCTTTCTACCAACTCGTAGCCTCCAGGACTCTGGCTCCCAGCACCAAATGCTACTCGCATTGCCTTGTCATGTGATGCCCAAAATGACCCCAGAGACCATGTCACTCTCACTCCCTGTCAAGGACAACTTCCTTATCAATTATGGACAAAGAAGAGATGAACTGAAATGTCTAGGTGTCTATTCTGTATTTACTAAAGAATTGGGTATTTTATATTGTGGAATATTTAATTTTTATATTCTGAATAATATTCCTTACTGACTCACAAGGAGTAGACATGTTACCATGATCTATTATAATACAGGAAAAAAGTAAAATTATTCCAAGAAACATAACTGAAATCTGGAAAAGATTGTAATGGAATCTACAATCTAATATGATAGCAAATAAGTAAAAGAGAACACTGATGAAATTCACACAAATAATTTTTTAAAATGAAGTAGCTTACTATCTTTCATTGTTTTTCTTTTTTAAAAGGGTGTGAGTCTAAGAAAAAGTAAGAAAATAAATGTGAGATGATGACAAATAAGAAATAAAGGAAGCATAACTTAACAAAAGGAATAGAAGTTATAACAAATAAAATTATTAGAAGTCGTAAAAATTAGGAAATAAGTCATGTCTGAGCTCTGGAGGCACTGTTGGGTAAGTGTTGTCCTGCTAACGGAAAGGTTGTTAGTTCAAACCCACCTGCTCCTGTAAATACTGACAGCCTTGGAAACCCTGTACCCAGGTCTTATGAGTCAGAATTGACTTGTTGGCATATTTTTAATATACATATAATGCTTCTTTACCTTCCTCAAATTTAGCTTCTTTTACTCGGTTATTTTAATAAGCATAGAAACTCACAGGGAATTTCTTATTTATCTGATGAACTGATAGACTCACCAAATGATTTAGAACACCTTTTATATACTGTAGATTTACCCAACTGCAGAAAACTTTAAAAGTTCCCTTTATTCATTCAGTTCTTTAATTCACCATGAATAGCTTTAGGTTTTCTGATGTATTAAACATGAATTTGGATCAGTCTTTTGAAAAACTTCAAGTGTAACAAAGTTCAAACTTTGAGGGAAATAGAATGTACAAAGTAAGAAGAGCCTGGATCATCAGTCATTACTAGAAATACATGTGGGAGAAAATTACTGTGGAACAATTCAAATGTCACAAGTTATGAAACAAATATTGAAAGATAAAAAATGCTTCTCAGAACTTAGCAAGGAAATCTAAATTTTATGTCACATTAAAAAGATTATAATTTTATGTTTTAAGTATATTTTTCATCCATTGCTCAAGTACTCAAAGATGAACTTTTTCATAGAGTCAATTAGTAGTCAAATTAATGAATCTGATATATATGTAAAGAATTAATGTTATTTTTATTTAATTAACATATCATTTTAAGGGTAAAATGTAATTCTATAGGTTTTTAAATAAAATTCTATTTCCAAGGAACACCTTTTTCTCAGACAACAGAAAAGGGGGGGGGGCATCATTTCCCTTGGGGAATCACATCTTTACTATTATTCAAATACGTGATTTTTAAACAAAATAGTACAATTGGTGCTATTGAGAAAATCAAGTCTCATATATATAAATTTAACCTTTCAAAGAGCAACCTTAGTTGCTATGATAAAAGGCCATGATTTCTGTTTCTATTGATTTCTAGATAAGTGACTTTCCATGATATTTGTGATAATTATTATTTTCCTTCTCCCTCTCTCTCTGTCTCTCTGTCTCTCTGTCTCTCTCTCTCTCTCTCTCTCTCTCTCTCTCTCTCTCTCTCTCTCTCTCTCTCTCTGTCTCCCTCTCTCTCTCTGTCTCTCTCTCTCTCAAAGGGAACAAATTAAGTGGGCTTCCTTATGCAGTTAGTGAAGTGGAACATTTGTTGGGCTGTCTTGATCAAGTCTTGAAATAACCATGCCTGACTACCCTGTCTTCATCTCCACCTCTAATATGAACAGAGTAATTATGCACACCCCGGTTTTTGGCTAATGGCACAAAAGACAGTTCCATAGGCTAATAATCTTTTGCTTAAACCAGTGGCTTCCGCCGAAAACAAAGAGCAACAAATCGAAACAGCTAATGGCTGTTATACTCAAGAAGAGTTCATTATAAAATGTAGCATTACTGCCACAGTCGTTTAATTGTGTCACAACTTGTAAGTAATAGATCCGATAAAACTGATAGGGGAGGAAGCAAATAAAGATGACTCCGATAAAAAAGAGGTTTTTCAATTGGGCCCAGAACTCCTGGTGGGATAGCAAGGAGTGGCGTATCTTCCGCACCATGGACGCAATGATGAAGACCTGGACGCTCAAGAGAATGATGGCAGTGGCCACGACCACGAAGATTATGATGTAGTTGATGATTTGCACCGACTTATGAGAGAGTTCTCTGTGGAATGTAAAACAGTGATTTTCATCATATTCATTCACACCCCCATATTTAGACGCAACCAGAGGCACAACAAAGACAATCACCAGCAGCCACATGGCAGTGCTGGCCGCCACCGCATGTAGTTTTCTGTAGAATTCTACTTTGTCCTTGCGCTTAAAGAAGATGAGGTACCTGATGATCAGAATCACCACATAGAACAAGAAGGTGAGGTACATGTGGATGTGCAGCATGGAACTCACGAACTTGCAGAATGGTAAGCCAAAGATCCAAAGCCGCTTGATCAGGTAGACCAAGCGGAAGGGCACGGTCAGGAGGAAAACACTGTGGACCACCACCAGGTTAACCACGGCTGTGGTCGTCACCGATCTGGTGTTCATTTTCGCCAACAGGAACAAAATGGAGATGACCCCCAGCAGTCCTCCAGCAAGCACTGCGCAGTAGAGATGTGTGAAACAGGGGGTAAATATCGAATTGCACGTGCCGTTCCGGGAACCATTGTAGATCCCAGCAACACTGGGGTAGCTCATGATTCTGCAGCCACTGGAAGACACCAAGCACCAGAGTAAGTGACAAACATTCCACCGAGCTTTGTTCATAGAAACTTCGGAGAATTCACGGATAGTGTGACTAGGTCATGTATTTCTTTACGTATTTCACACGGAGCACTTTAAGAATTAGGACAATCCCCTGCGCATGTTTGTGCACCCTGGATCCTAGAAGACAATAAATCTGATGACCAGTATTTCACTGGTTAAAGACCCTTTGAAGCATCCACAGAATCATACGTATTTGTACATAGACAAAACATGTTGCATAAAACCTCAGGAGAACGGTCCAGCATCAGACACTGAAGCATGGACACTGGCGCTGAAGTAAGTACGGGGGCGTTCTAGAATGGCTGGGAAGGTGCGTAGCTACAGCAAGTACACAAAACATTTTCTTTTCTTTCAGGTATGATTATAATTCCTCAACTCATCCCAGCTCACTGAAAAAAATGACCTAAGAAGGTGCATACAAAATTCATTTAGGATGCTCATTAGTTTGTCAGAAAATTAAGTTAAAGCAGCAACAACCTTTTAAAAGGTGATATATTTGAACATCTTCTTCTACTCAATCATTTAGCAGTGTGGCTTTAATTAAGTTCTTCTCCTGGTCCTATACTAATCAGGTCATACCACTTTTCTATTTAAATCCCTTCCATGGCTGTCACATCCACTCACCGCCCCCTCTCAACCCCCAGGCATCCACACCCTTGGTGTGTCTTCAGAGAAACAGCTTGATCCGAATTACAACGGCAAATTTGGCTCCTTTGAGACCAGATTTAAGAAATAGCACAGAAGTGGGCTTCACATTGGAATGGGAATTCAGGAAAGGGAAGTGTCTTGATCACTCCAAAAAATTTACCTTGGCAAATTACCTAGTCAGACTCTGCTTACTGAAACTGAAGGGTAAACTTTGGTGCAGAAGAACAGATAAGCCATTCTGCACTCGTTATTTAATGATCATAACATCTTTGTAATTTTTCCATTTATTATTTCATTTTTATTTTATTTATGTCAGTTTGTATTCATCCCTTGACTGGAATTCTTTTCCATTAGACCTCAATTCTATGATGAAAGGGATTGCTTCTTTGTTGGTAGTTCTGCCTCTCCACATTGGCTAAAAGGTCTGATCTGTAGTTAAGTTTTCTGGAATGCACTTGATAACTTCCAACTCACTTTCTAGGAAATTGATCTTATTCATATTGCTCCTTGCAATTTGACCTAGGAAGGGTTCCTATTAATAGATCTTCTTACGCCTGGATTTCATTCAAGTTTCCCCTGGCCATGCCCCTCTAAACAGTTGAACCTTCCAGTACAAAGATTGTTTAATCCTTTGCATTTGTTCAGACATCCCATAGGGACCCTCTTTATCCAAGTTGATTGTTATCATCCCATCTGCACTCAGTTGAATTGTTCTCTCAGACTAGGCTTCTCTGGCCCCCAGGTGTCTATATGCAGTTGAATCTAGAGTCTCTAACAACCGGAATTTAAGGGAAAGGATGAACACCTTTGATATCTTAATATTGTTTAATATTAGTTATCCACGGGTTTGAGTTATAGATTCAATGCAATCCCAAAAATTCCATCATACAACTTAGTAGAGAATTACAAACTTATAACACTATATGAGAATGCAAAGGGATTTAAATAAGCAAATTATTTTTGAAAATGCAAGAACAAGTTTAGAGGACTAATAGCATCCCTGGTTTTGCTTCTCTAGGGAACCCAGCCTAGCACAGCAGCTTTACTTTTAGTTGCCCAAATCAGGACATACAACCACAACATACTAAATGGATACACTATGGATATCGATAGGATGGAAAATTATCAAACAATATAAATTAATCCATCCTGAATGCAAATAGCAATATTGTTGACTCTTAAGAGCATTATATGGAATCATTTGGACAATAGGATACTAAATCACCAGGGAAATAATATTTTCACTGCAGCATTATCATCCCCAAAGGGATTAAAAAAGTGGTTCTTGATGAGTTAAAAATATTATTCTTTTTATATATAAAGTGCAGATATATAATACATAAACAACAGATAAAGAGTATATTTTAGTATTAAATATGGATAATAAGGGGCCATGATTATGGAAGAAAGTATCTTTGAAGTATCCTTATTTGGAGCCCCAATTCAAGGTGGCCCCATGCACAATGGAATGAAATGGTGATGGATCCCGTGTTTTTGCATATTTGATTAATTGGGATCAGAAGGGTTTTTATTAGCTGCTGTTCAGAAGTAGATAGCCAGGCCTTTGTTGCTAGTCTACCTTACTCTGGAAGTTGTGCTGAAATCTGTTGAGTATCACAACAACATACATGCTTCTACAGGGAAGATGGTGGTGGCTGTGTATGAGGTGCATTTGCTAGGAATCAAGCTTGGTTCTCTTGCCTGGAAAGTAAGAGTCCTACCCATGAATGCCACTGCCCCATTAATTTAAAACATCAGACAGAAAATACTACATATTGTATGTTTTTGGTTTGTTTAGAAAAGGCAAAACTAGTGTGACAAAAATGGACAATTGTTGACCCAGAACTCTGGGGATAGGGGAGAGGATTGATCAGAGGGTGGAGGGAAGGTGGGGTAGAAAGGGGGAACCGCTTATAAGGATCCACTTAAAGATTCTCCCTGGGGAATGGACAACAGAAAAGTGGGTGAAGGGAGATGTCAGACAGTGTAAGACATGACAAAACAATAATAATTTATAAATTATCAAGGGTTCATGAGGGAGGGGGTGCAGGGAGGAAGGGGGGAAAAAGAGGAGCTGATACCAGGGGCTTAAATGGAGAACAAATATTTTGAGAATGATGAGGGCAATAAATGTACAAATGTGCTCACACAATGGATGAATGTATAGATTATAAGAGTTGTATGAGCCCCCAATAAAATGATTTTAAAATAAATTAATTAATTTTATAAAGGCATTTAGGAACATTTTGATTTATGTAAGGGTGCCAATAATTATAGTTATTTGTCAAAACTTGTGGAATTGCTCACTCAAAATTGGTGATTTTTCTTGCATGTAAATTATACCTTAATAAAACTAGCAACAGAACAGAAAGCACTTCACTGCCATGGAGTCAATTCCCACAGGGTAGGACTGCAGGAGTAGAAGCTGCATCTTTCTCTTAAAGACCAGCTGGTGGTTTCAAAGTACTGACCTTGTGGTTAACAGCTCAGTGTATAACCACTACACACCCAGGGCTCCTTCCCTCCTCGGTAAAGCTGATATCAAATAAAAATAATATTAATATCCTGGTTCCAGAGAACTTCTGCTTTGTGAGCATGAAATACAATTTCAAAGAATTTGTGAACCATTTAACTGAGCAGTTTCTGCAACAGGTTATTCTTATTCTATCTGCTGTGTGATATCTGTACTTGCCTTTTATTTTTCTCTATAGAAATGTAGTTCCATCAAGTAGACATGAAATTATATTGTATTGACATGTGAGTCGAAGATCGATGTGCTACCATAATTTCTGCTCTTCATTCCTTTGTGGTGCTGACTTCTATAAAGAAGGAAAGGAAAATTAATGGGCATATCCCTTGTGTCAAATCCTCTTTCTTTCTTTCTTATACATGCCCAAGAACTCTGTCTTTCAGGTACAAGAAACACATGTTAAAATATCTTTCCCCTTAAGCAACAAAGCCCACATGGAAGAAGCACACCAGCCTGTGTGATCACAAGGTGCCAAAGGGATCAGTTATCAGGCATCAAAGAACAAAAAATCATATCATTGTGTGCTCACCTCCATGATACTATCACTGAAGACAAATGGGTGCATAAGCAAATGTGGTGAAGAAAGCTGATGGTACCCAGCTATCAAAAGAAATAGCATCTGGGGTCTTAAAAGCTATGAAGGTAAACAAGCGGCCATCTAGCTGAGAAGCATCAAAGTCCACATGGAGAAAGCACACCAGCCTGACCACAAGGTGTAGGAGAGACCAGTTATCAGACATTAAAGAACTAAAAATCATATCATTGGGTGCCCACCTTCCTGATACGATCACTGAAGACAAACGTGTGCATAAGCAAATGTGGTGAAGAAAGCTGATGGTGTCCGGCTATCAAAAGATATAGCATCGGGGGTCTTAAAGGCTTGAAGGTAAACAAGCAGCCAGCCAGCTCAGAAACAACAAAGCCCACATGGAAGAAGCACACCAGCCTGTGCGATTACGTGGTGTTGAAGGGATCAGATATCAGGCATCATCAGAATAAAAAATCTTACTATAGTGAATGAGGGGGGTAGTGTGGAGTGGAGACCCAAAGCCCATTTGTAGGCCACTGGACATCCCCTTACAGAAGGGTCACAGGGAGGAGACAAGACAGACAGGGCGTGATGTAGCAGCGATGCAAAACACAACTTTCCTCTAGTTCCTAAATGCTTCCACCCCAACCCCCAACTATCATGATCCTAATTCTATCTTGCAAGTCTGGCTAGACCAGAGGATGGACACTGGTACAGATAGGAACCAGAAACACAGGGAATCCAGGGCGGATGATCCCTTCAGGACCAGACGTGTGAGTGGCGATACTGGGAAAGTAGAGGGAAGGTGGGTTGGAAAGGGGGAACTGATTACAAGGATCTACATGTGGCCTCCTCCCTGTGGGACAGACAACTGAAAAGTGACATCGGACAGGGCAAGATATGACAAAATAATAATTTATAAATTATCAAGTGTTCTTGAGGGAAAGGGTAGCGGGGAGGGAGGGTAAAAAATGAGGACCTGATGCCAGGGGCTTAAGTGGAGAGCAAATGTTTTTGAGAATGATGAGGGCAATGAATGTACAAATGTGCTTTACAAGATTGATGTATGTATGGGTTGTGATAAGAGTTGTATGAGCCCCTAAAAAATGATTTAAAAAATCTTCCCCTCATTTAATTCAAATAACAGTCCTAAGACTTGTGAATACTAGATTACTGCAAAGAATTTCAGCTGTAGAAACGAAGGCACACCCGAATTGGAGCATGCGCCAAGACTCATCTTGCATCCTACAGGAGCACATCAGGAGGCCTATGTTGTTATGTAAGAAGGAGGGCATCCCATGACAAGATGTGGTTCTACTCACATGGTTTATGCCAATCTAGTCTGATTTGGCTTTTACCTTCTTCAGGATTTCTTGGCTTTCTCTGTTCCCTTTACTTTGTTTGGCAGGTCCTATGGATTCTCTAGCCATTCTTACCATTGCTGATCTGCCATCCTGTACAGGCCTTTCCCGGCGAGGATGCTTGTAGATGACCGACTTTCTGCTAGTGTGCTGCACTGGGATGCAAACCTGAGTCATGCAAGGGATATCAGAGGGCAGGGAGACTGGATCACTGGGTAAGGCAGTAATGAAAGCAGACAACTCTGGCAGGACTCTACCACAGACACAATCGGCACTCAACGATGATGTTTTTGTTCTCAGGCCCACCTATGTATTTGTGGGAACCCAGCATGGTGCTCAGATGTTCTCAGATCGTCTGTATTAGCTTTTAATACACATCATCTGATCGAGCTGGCTAAAGTGGGTCCTGTGGCTGATAAGAGAAGGCGCCTTTGTGGCACCCTGATTACAGTGATGGGCTGTTACCTAAATCCCATGTGCTGGCTGCATCCAGCACTTCGCAGGAGCAAGACGTGTCATACAGATTTGCTATCCTGGAAGCTCTATGTGCGGTTCTGCTTTGTTCTATAGGATTGTCGTGAGGCAGACATAGCTTGGTAGTGATGGGGTTAGTCTCCAGCTAACGATTGTGGGATGTCTGAATCATTCCTGGGAAGGTCAGACCAAACCTTTTGCTACTAGGGTTCCAGTTCATACATTCATAGGCTGCTTCCAAAGACATTGTGTTTTTAAATGTCTCTGTGATCAGCAGATGGCTGCTGACAAGTTCTCCCAGTTGTACATTTTCTTAGTCCCTTTGAGATACAGTACTTTCAAAGAAAAAAAGGATTCCAAAAAGTGGCTTCCAGGAGAATCTGCGGAATCAGTTTAATCGTGGTGCCTATTTGGGGGGATGCCAAAGGGATACGTGATAGATATTTTTTCTTAATGCACAGCACAATCAGGGACCTTATTAGAAAGAAGTCTGAGGACAATTGAGAACTGCCTGGGGCTGGTTTTGTTCCATAGTGGCAACGTATTTGCTCACTCTTTGAGTGGACCAAGTGTTGTCCTATGAGAAGTTCATTAGCAAACATGACTCCGTTTGTCCTACCACTCTGCTCTTACCTCTTCAAAGTGCTTTTGATTCCCAAAGCTCAAAGAATATTTTAAAGGCACATGATTTGAGTCCATTGAGGATGCTAAAATTGTTGTTTAACTTGGAGAAAATCAAAGAGTGCAGAACGATTTGGAAAAGGCGTAGAAAGATGCAAACATCGCCTTCATAAGTGCAGATAAGATACCTCGATGGGCGATGTGTCAAAAACAACTGCTGCACATTTCTATATCTTTGCTTATTGCAGATTTTTTTGTTCATTGCAGTTGCCAATTGCAATTTCTAGATTGTTCCTGTCATTTTGTAGCACTAATTTTTGACTTTTCCTTGTATTTCTAAGTTTAGAGTCAACCTTCTTCCAGGAAATCTTCCTAATCTCCAGGCTGAATTCAGGTTCTGTAAGATTTATCTTTTGCCCCCATGACACACTGTACTTACCTAAATCATGGCTCGTATCCCATAGAAGTAGACTCGTTAGAGGCACTCTTGGCTTCCAAATGAGACTGTAATCAGCTTGGCCCAGGTTTAATTTTCCTTTGTATCTCCAGAACTTAGTGCAGTTTCTAAAATGAATGTAAATATTTTATTAAAACATCTTTAAAGAAATATTACAAATATAAAGCATTAAGTTTTAGTAAACAAACTTGTAATAAAATCTGTTATCAACCACAGATCAAGAAACCAATTCTAACTGAAACTTTAGCTTGTGGGCCCTTTGAGGTCAGTATTCCCTTCGTTAAAGGCAATCACTATTCTGTCTGCTAACACTGTAGATTTGTCTATTATAACTTTTAAAAACACTTAATAATATATATGAATGTCTTCTTTCATTCAACTTTATGTTTTGAGATGCATTCATTTGTATGCCTTGTAGTTCATTCATTTTCATGGTGGCATATTGTATCATTGTATGAACATGACATTATTTTTCTGTTTTATTGTTGGAAACAATACAGCTAACTTGTATTCTTTCCAGTTTTAAGCAATTACAAATTAGGACACTCTGGACATTATTATGCAAATATTCGCTAAACATCCATATGCATTCTTATCAGCTATTTACCTGCAGTTGACTAATCATGGTCATAGGTATTGGTATATTCAGTTTTAGTAAATACTGGAAATACTTTACAATATGAGTTCCCTCTGGTGGCTGATGACATTTCAATATCTCTACATCAAAGATATTTGGAATTTTTTCATTTTCATTATGCTGTGTAGTAGGTGTATGAGCAGCACACAACCTATATTTAGGTCCTTTAAAATTTGTCTCAACAACTAATCTCTTTAAACTTTCTGTTGTGCATTAGACAAACGTGTGCAGAGCAAGTCATTAGGTCCCAATCAACAATTCATACGTATTATAATTCAATCCATCAGTAGCCGTCCCCTCAATGTAGCTTCCCTTATCTCACTTGCTCCCTGTGTCTCCTGTGTCCAGGCCTCCTCCTTTCCTAACTCTCGGAATTCTGTCTGTGAGTAAATACTCCACCTTTGATCCGACGTGTCTTATTAATCTAATGAGAAGTGAGTTCATTTTCAGACATGGAAGGTGAGGCTCACCATCTCTGTACAATTAGTAAACCCGGTCTCAGGATTCTGAGTTCTGCTGCACCTTTTTCTTGCACTCTATTCCGAGCCTTCTCATGTAATCCTTTTCAGAGCACTTGGTATTTGGAGCCAACCCACTCTCGGTCTCTTGGTTTATGGGTTGTGGAGATGGATGTTTGTGTTGTCCGTTAGTCGATCAGACTAATAGTTCCATGTGTCTTTTGATTTTTGTCACTCTTCACTCCTCTGGGCAGGGAGAGATCAATAGTTGCACATTAGATAACGTTTCATAAACTGGTAAGCCCCCATCGCTACTCACTACACAGGGACAGCATATTTGGTGTCTTCGTAAACCATAACAAGCCAATGGACCATGCTCTCCCCAGAGACCGTAGCCCTGATCTTCCAGGCCTAGCAACTTGCTCCTTCAAGATGCTCACTGATGTCTCAGGAGTTTTCATGACCTTACCGCCTGCATGCTTCCGCCCAAGAAGACTTATTTGCAGAAAAAGTAGATATACATATACTAATGCCTTCTGTCAAACTGCTATTTGTGTGTATAACCCCCCTTTCTCCCACCTGAGCAGTCTGTTTGTCTATCCAAACATCTGCTCATAGAGCCCCCACTGGTGCAATGGTTTGTATAAATAGCATTTGCCTTTATTGTCTTTAACTCTTACAAATATCCCAGCGCCTCACCCTGCATCCATCATTCCTTCCTAACCCCAGTGTCATTCCGTGCTGCCTCCCTGTTCACCCAAATTTTCATTTCCCTTCCCGCTCAGCAAAGAATGTTTATTTTCGTGGGAAAGCCTTTTCTTGACCGTTATAAGAAAATAACAGTAATTGCAAACATTATTTTTTCTATTGTGTTTAATTAATTTTACTCAGCATAATGTCCTGTAATGCCATAATGTCATCCATGTTATGAGGTGTTACAAAATTCATAATTATTCTTTAATCTTGAACAGTATTTCCTTGTGCGTATGCACCAAAGTTTGCTTACACATTCCTCAAGTGCTGGGCATTTAGGTTGTTTCCATCTTTTTATCATTGTAAATAGTATTGTGATGAACACAAGTGTCCACATACATATATCTGTTTTTGTCATAGTTCTTATTTCTCAGGATATATACCAAACAGAGGGATTACTGGGTCATGCTATGTCTATTTCCAACTTCACACAGTGGTTGTACCATTTTACAGTTGCCCCCTCCCCCACTCCAGCAAGCGGTGTATGGAAGTTCCATTTTCGCCATACCCTCATCAACACTAATTGTCATCTCTGTGTTTTGTTTTAGTACGCCTGTTAATGCAGCGGTGATGCTTTCTCATTGTTTGGCTTTTCATACCTTGCATGACTAATGATCACAAGCATATCTTCGTATGTTATTTGTTTTGCCTTCATGTTTATTGGCCACCTGAATATCTTCTGTAGTGAACTGTCTGTCCATGTACTTTGCTCATTGTAAATTGGATTATTTTACTTTTTCATATAGAGATGTTGAAGTATCTATAGATTTTAGACATTAGTCCTTTGTCCAATATGTTGTTTCCAATTTCTTTGCCGTGTGTGCATTCTATTTTCACTCTTTAAGTGAAATGATTAAATGTACAGTAGTGTCTATTTTTTAAGGAAATCTCAACCATCTTTTTTGTCTTCTGTGTTCTATATGATTTTGTGACACTTTATTGTATATTTATGCTATGTTTTGCAGCCTCTAAATTTGTCCCTTTTTTTTCACTGATGATTTCAATAATTCTAAGTTGTTTCAATATATTTTATAGTTCTCTTTATAGAAGTCTTGTAAATGTTCTTCCTGGATTTCCTGAGCTAAAGCCATATGGATTTTCTGCTTTATTTTTATTGATTCAAATGAATTTAAATGATGTATTTTTGAATGTCATCATTGTACAATGGCTGGTGGTTTTGAACTGCTAAGCATGTAGTGCAGCCAACCTATAACCACTATATCACCAGGCTTCCCCGCTAGTTTCTACTGGGAGTCCCAGATTTCTGAGTTTGATGAGTTAGGATATATTCTTTCTTTTCCATTTGTTATCTATTTGATCCAGACATATTATACATCTCTCTATTTCTTTTCTTGCCTTTATTCTATTCAGTAAAATTATTACTTTTCTCTTGTATATGACTGGTTTGCAGCCCCTTACTGGACAGATCCAACTTGCCACAATAGAAGAGCTAAGCATTCATCTCCATACCTTTGTGAGTGACAGCAACATTTATACACATTCCCAATAACCCAGTTTCAGATAGTCAAGAAAAATATAGACACATGAGACAAATACCATTATTTTAGCAATAATAAGAACTATGGCCCTAGTTTCAAACCAAAATAATGACATTCTGAAGATAATTTCTTATTTGGGCTTTCATTTCAGCAATGTCATGTTTATCTTGCAGATCATATTTATTGTGACAGCAGTTTATGTCAGTTGCAATTAGTAGCACCACGCATTTAACCAAACTGAACTTGTTCATTTGCACCTGCTACAAAATAGTGTCTGAGTTATTGGATATCTGTTGTTGGAAGTCAGCAAAGAATGGAGGACATCTCAAACTTTCAGATGGGATGAAAAACTCAAAGGCCAAAAACTTGTTCTCATTGCAATAAGTTGAGCACACACCAGAGAACAAGAACGCAACCTTCCAGAACTGTTCAGAAGTGCTTTCAGGGTCTCCCTACAGGACAATTACCTGCTTCTAAGAACAGTCCCTGCTACCACTTATTTGCAAGGTTGCCCTACTGTGGTGGCTTGTGTGTTGCTGTGACATTGAAAGGTATATCAATGGTATTTCCAATACCAGCAGGGTCACCTGAAGTGGGCAGGAATCAGCATAGCCTTTAGACAAAGAATAAACTACGAAGAAGGAATAGGCTATGCATTCCAAGGGAATCAGCCACTGAAAACCCAAAACTCAAAATATTTGCTCTCTACTTGCACCCTTGGTATCAGTCCATCATTTTTCCCTCCTTCCCCCACCTACCCTTGGTAATTTGTAAATTATTATTTTTTCATGTCTTACACGGACTGATGTCTACCTTCACCCACTTTTCTGTTGTCTGTCCCCCAGGGAGGGGGTTATATTTAGATCAGTGCCCCATTCTCCCCCCACCTTGCCCTTACCCTCCTGGTATCGCTACTCTCATGATTGGTCCTGAGGGGTTTATCGGTCCTGGATTCCATGTATGTCCAGCACTTATCTGTACAAGGTGCACATCCTCTGGTCTGGCCGGATTTGTAAGGTAGCATTGAGATCATGATAGTGGGAGATGGGGAGGAAGCATTAAAGAACTAGAGGAAATTTGTATGCTTCTTTCTCTTTTTAAAAATCATTTTATTGGGGGATCATTATCAGAATCCATACATACAGCAATTGTGTAAAGCACATTTGTACATTCATTACCCTCATCATTCTCAAAACATTTGCTCTCCACCTAAGCCCCTGGCACCAGCTCCTCATTTTCCCCTCCCTCCCAACTCCCGTCTCTCTCATGAACCCTTGATAATTTATAAATTATTATTTTGTCATATCTTACACTGTACAACATCTCCTTTCATCCACTTTTCTGTTGTCCCAGAGAGGAGGTTATATGTAAATCCCTGTAATTGGTTGCCCCTGTCTACCTCACCTTCACTCCACCCACCCCGTATCACCACTCTCACCGCTAGTCCTGAAGGGATCATCTGTCCTGGGTTCCCTGTATTTCCAGTTCCTATCGGTACCATTGTACATCCTCTGGTCTAGTCAGATTTGTCATGTAGAATTGTGATCATGATGGGGGTGGGGGTAGTAGGAAACATTTAGGAACTAGAGGAAAGGTGTATGTTTCATCATTGCTATATCACACCCTGACTGGCTAGTCTCCTCCCCGCGACCTTTCTATAATGGGATATCCAGTTGCCTTTGGATCCCCAATCTGCACTCCTCCTCATTCACAATGATATGATTTTTTGTTCTTTAATGCCTGATACCTCATTTCTTTGACACCTCGTGATCACACAGGCTGGTGTGCTTCTTCCATGTGGGCTTTGTTCCTTACTAGATGGCCGCTTGTTTACCTTCAAGCCTTTAAGACCCCAGATGCTATATCTTTTGATAGTCGGGCACCATTAGCTTTCTTCACCACATTTGGTTATGCACCCATTTGTCTTCAGCGATCGTATTGGGGAGGTGCGCACACAATGATATGATTTTTTTTCTTTGATGACTTATAACTGATCCCTTGAACACCTCATGATCACATAGGCTGGTGTGCTTCTTGCATGTGGGAAAGTTATATGTTTCATCGGTGTTATACTGCACCCTGACTAGCTCGTTTCCTCCCCAAGACCCTTCTGTAAGGGGATGTCCAGTTGCCTACAGATGGGCTTAGGATCCCCACTCCAAACTCCCCCTCATTCACAATGATAGATTTTTTTTGTTCTTTGATGACTGAAACCTGATCCTTTTGACACCTTGTGATCGTGCAGGCTTGTGTGCTTCCTCCATGTGGACTTGTTGCTTCTCAGCTAGATGGCTGCTTGTTTATCTTCAAGGCTTTAAGATCCCAGACACTATATCTTTTGAAAGCCAGGCATCAGTTTTCTTCACCACATTTGTTTATGCACACCTTTGTCTTCAGCAATCATGTTGGGAAGGTGAGCATCATAGAATGCCAGGTTAATAGAACAAAGTGTTCTTGTTTTGAGGGAGTATTTGAGTAGAGACCCAATGTCCATCTGCTACCTTAATATTAAACCTATGCACATAGATCTATTTCTCCATTGTCATAAATGAATATATTTACATATGTGCATACCTGTATTTAGACCTCTGTCTAAATGTCCTTTACCTCTTAGTTCTTTCTTCTAGTTCCTTTTCCTTTCCTCTTGTCCCACTATCATGCTCAGGCTTCATTTGTGCTTCATTGCTTCCTCTCAGTTTCATTGCCCTTGATCAAGCCCTACCAGGCCTCCTACACCCTACTCACCACTAATTTTGGATCACTTGTTCTCCTCTTGTCTCTGGGTTTGCTAACACCCACTTCCTTTCCCCTGCCTCTCCTTCTCCCATTTCCCCTGGAACTGTCTGTCCCATTGTTTTCTCCTCCAGATTGTCTATCCTGCCTATCTCATCTAGACAGAACTACAAAGATAATAATATGCACAAAAAAGAGAGTAAAACAAAGCAACAAAAGAAAAAACAACAACAGCAATAAAAAAAAAACATTGACAAAAGAAGAGAGAAAAGCCTGTAAATTGTTCAAGGTCTGTTGGTTGACCTTTAGGAGTGTTTTCCAGTAGAGTGTGTTGTGGTGCTACGCCCTGGCCCCCAAAAGTCTATTTTTGGTATTCCCTGGGGACTTTGTTGTTCTGTTCCCCTTGGTGTTCTGTTGCACGCCCTTAGTGTTTTGCGTCAGTGTAGTGGGATCAGATTGGGTGCAATTCCCACACTATGTCTCCAGTGTTCCCTGTAGGGCTATGGGTCAGCGAGGGATGCCGTGTCTCATACTGGGGCAGGCCTTGTGGTCCTCTCTGTGCATTGGCTGCTCTTAGCAGGAATATCATTCTCAGGGCTTGGTGTACTAGAATATGTTCCACTCTCTCTTCCTCCCCCTTCATTTGCCCTGTGTGCTCTGATCAGACATGGCCCTTTCCCTGAGCTGTAGCTTCAGTGCTGTCCTCTGAAGTGAATTCCTTGGCAGGGTGTGGAGGGGGTGGGGTGGTATTTGTATATTTTATTGCTCCTTGAATTTCCTTAGTATTTGCTTGTATGTGTTAGTTCTGCTTTCTTTAAGATACACTTGTTTTCTTTAATAAATGGATAAAGTAGACATTTAAAACAATTTCCTAGACATTTAAAAACAATTCTATTGGTCTTTTAATTAAAACCCTCCTTTGTGAAAAAAAAAGGATGTGTCAATACCTGCCATTTTATATAAACTCTGCACTCTGACTCTGCTTATATTTCAAGGCTCATTTTGAGACATGATGGCCACTTCTTTTTCCTGTATACCCCAGATTAAAGACTTCTTTCTATTTCTTTTTTTTTTCATTTCATGCATTTTCTTTTATTGTTGTTGAAAAATACAGCAAAACATATATCAGTTTCATATTTTCTACACGCACAGTTCCGTGACACTGAATGCATGGTTCGATTCTGCTGCCATTCCCACCTGCCTTTCCTGTGATCCCTCCCTCGACTAATAGAAACTCACTGCTTCCACGACTCCTCGCTTATCCTCTAAGTTACTGTTCTCAGCGTGATTGCACACAGATAGATTTCAAAAGTGTAGAATCCAAAAGGCCGACAAACTTCACTAGGTAAGCTAAACTATTGCTTGCTTTTAAGAAGACCCCATAGAATCTTTTTGGTTTAAGGTCAAAAGATGATCTCAGGGCAATAGTTTGGGGGATAGTCTAGAGTCTAGGAGAATGTGAAATTCTGATCTGTATTTTCCCTAGTTGGTCAGGATGCTTCTAGAGAAACGTTCATTGAAACCTTCAGGAACAGTTCTGATCTGCAGAGGACTCATTCAGGGAGGAAGTTTCCAACGTTTTCTCCTCCTAGTTTTGCCTCTTCTCCTTCTTTTGCTCTGGGCAAATTATTGTCGCTTGAATGGCCATTTGTAAGTGTTCAGATCCCAGGCATTGCACAGAAACTGGAGAGAGAACTTCTGTTCTTGACAGGTTATTAGACTGAGTAACTGGAATGCTTCCTGAAACCATAACCCTAGATCTCCAAACGGGGAAACTAAGTCCCACGGGGTGTTTGGTTGTCTATTGACAGCCTCAGCAGCCCTGCAGCTGCAGCAGCAACTTCTTGATGCCCCAGCCATTGTTTTAAATATATCTATCACACGTCTTATGCCTTTTCAACTTTGTACAGGTGTGCAATTTATTGAAAGCCATTACATTAATTAGCTGTACAACTTTGTTAGGTACCGTTGAGTTGGCTCTGACCCATCTCGACCCTGTGCGCAAAGAATGAAACACTGCCCGGTCCTGCACCATCCTCACAATTGTTCTTATGCCTGAGCCCATTGTTGCAGCCACTGGGTCAGTCCAACTCCTTGAGGGCCTTCCTGTGTTTTGTGGCTCCGCCACTTTACAAAGAGTGATGTTCTTCTCCTGGGACTGGTCTCTCCTGACAACATGTCCAAAGTACGTGAGATGAAATCTTGCCATGCTTGTCTCTAATGAGCACTCTGGCCATACTTCTTCCAAGACAGATTTGGTTGTCCTTTTAGCAGTCCATAGTACTTTGAATATTCGCCAACACCAGAACTCAAATGCATTGATTCTTCTTCAGTCTTCTTAAATGTGATTTTACATCTCCATAGCTATACCCATTTTTTGAGAAGCAAACTCTTTGAGTAAGAAATGGTTGCATCGTATTTATAGAGAACATTGGTCCAATACCATAGAAATGAAAAGCAGCAGCGGGAAATAGATCTCACTCCATGTTCAGAGATAAAAAGGTTGACCATTCTTTCCATTGTTTTCTGTAAGTAAGTCCTTTTTCATATTGAAATCTGATGGCAATTAAATTCTGGCACTTTTCCAAGCTACTGTGTGAACAGGATGCTGAATGCCATCACAATACAGCACACTGCAACATAAGGACTCTTCCGTTCACCAATTCTGGCACACTTCCAAAATATACCCAATAGTCCAGTTTTATTTCTATCCAGGACGCTGGGAGCCAAGGATCGAATATAAGCACAGGTACATATAAGCAGCAAGATTACAGTCAACAGACTCTGAAAATTGAAGATGGCAGACATAGTGAGGCCGGCGGAGCCCCAGCCACATCACCCTTCCGGGCCCCGGGCGGAAAAGGCGTGCACGCCCCTCCTGCCCTTCTTGTTCCCTCCCGCTGTCTGGTTGGGCCGGACAAGGAAACCGACTTCTTTCTATTTCAGAGATGTTCTCCTAACTTCCAAGTTGTTCCATCTCTGTGTTAGACCCTCGATGTAGAGTTCTAGGCATCAATACTGAAGTTCAAATTATATCATACTTGATTTTTTTTAATTCATGGATTTCCATCACCTCCAGGAGCTGTCTGAACTTGTTAGCATTCATATTACAACTAGTATAACAGGGCATAGAGCTCTTTCAATGCAGTTCTGTGACTCCTACTGAACCACTGAATCTCACATCTTGTCTGCATAATTTCATCATTCATTTTCTCTGACCTCCTGCTCAACAACAGAAAATCTCCTGATACTTGGCTGAAAGCTGTGTTTTGTAAGTCAACAATTCTCTTTCCAGGGCTGTGGTGGCTTAGTGGTTATGCACTGGGCTGTATTCCACATGACTGGCAATTTTAAATTTAAAAAATCAGGCTTTCTATTCTCCTAAACAATTGCAGTCTTGAAACCCACGGAGGGGTCACTATCGGTCAGTACTGACTTGATGGAAATCAGTTGTGTGTGTGTCTATGTGTGTGTATGTGTAGAATTCTCTTTCTAATGACTTGTTAACAACCTTGTTGTTATATTGTTGTAATTGCTCATGGCCCAAGGACTACTACCCTGATGTAAGAAATGAAATTTGGAAGTGGTCTCTGGCAATCTATAAGGAATCCACGACAGAGCCAGCATCAGAAAGTAGCAATTAGAGTCCTACCAAACAGGGTTGAGCAGACCATGTCCTTATTAAGATGTAGATCTTATGGCTCAGGATGCTCAAGATGTAAAAAATGTCATAGGAGAATAATTAATTTGAGATGGAATGAGTGATGAAGCACTAAAATGGAGTGGCAACATTTGGGCATACATATAAGGGGCTTCAAAAAGTTTGTGGGGAAGAAAATGGAATTAAAAGACACTAGACACCAACCAAGGCAGGGATAGTTTACAGGTTGTCACAAGCTTGTGGGTCATGGGAAGTTTTCCACCCAGCAGAGCCTTTTGTTTGTCTTCTTTATCTCTTTATTCCAAACAATAGCCTATTTTATACTTTCCTTTCCCCCCTCAAATTACCATTCTCCTCCTCCTCCTCCTCCTCCTCCTCCTCTTCTTCTTCTTCTTCTTCTTCTTCTTCTTCTTCTTCTTCTTCTTCTTCTTCTTCTTCTTCTCTTCTCCTTCCTCCTCCTCCTACTCCTCTTCCTCCTCATCCTTTATTCTTAATTTTCTTGGAAATTGTTTTTTCTCTCTCTCTCCTTTTCTCTTTTTCCTTTTTATTCTAGTTCCCCCCCTTCCCCTTCATTCTTCCTTCTTACTTGATGGGGTCAATTACTGTAGTGGATTCAGCAGCCCTGCCCCACCCTGTACTCAGCCTGCATTAACTTCATCAAGATGCCATGAAGACTGTAATCAACTTTGGTCCACTTAAAATAATAATAATAGATACAAAGTAGTGAAGAACATTCAGATCCAAAGGATGTTTTTGATGACGACAATATCCTACAACTACCAGTAAAACAGAATTCAGAACAAGAATATTCAGAACTTTCAAGGAATGGAGAGTTTGAAAGAACAAAAGAGAAAAACAAACTCACTAGAAACCATACACTAACAATAAATCGAGAAGATGAATAATATGATAATAGAAGTAGACAACACTTTAAAGGTCCAGAATAATAGAACTGAAATAATGGAAAACTGAATTAGTGAGCACAAAGACAAATTTCTGGACTCCAATATATGAGAAGAAGCAACAAAAAGAGCAAAGGAGTCTGAAGAAGGACTATGAATTACATGGGACACTGTAAAGAGGAACAATTAATATCACACTGGGATTCCTGAGCAGGAAGAAACAAACACACCAACAATCAAATCCACAAATGAAGCAGCAGAAGAAATCCTGGAGGAAAAATTTCCCTAACAGCATAAAACAGAAGGAAATGATTATCCAGGAAGTTGAAAGAACCCCGAATAGAATAAAGCCCAAGAGGAAAACATACACGCATACGTCATCTTCAAGCTCACTAACATCAAGGGCAAGGACAGAATCCTGGCCGCAGCTAGGACAAAAAGAACAATCAAAGCAAAACCAGTAAGAAATACCGGGGGACAGGCGGAAAAAAAGAAATACCATAGTTCATATGTTTCTGCAGAAACCATGCAGACAAGAAGAAAATGGAATGACATAGTAAATGTTGAGATAATCAAAAGCAAACAAAACTTCCAATCAACTATCGTATATACAGCAAATTTATTCCTCAAATATGAGGGAGAAATAGGAGTATTTCCAGACAAAGAGAAATTAAAGCAATTTGTAAAAAGAAAAATAATTATAAAAATTACTAAGGGAAGTACTCCACATAGGTAATCAACAAAAGCAGTAACTGGGAGCAGTACAGAAGACGTCATTAGTCAGAAATCAATAGTCATTAAAACAGCACAGAAATATTGGAAAGGCAAAGAAATCAGTAACACAACAACAAACACACATTAAAATGACCGCAATAAATCTACACATCTCAACAATGGCACCAAATATTAATGTGTTAAATCCACCAGTCAGGAGACAGAGGGTATATAAGGATCTGCATATAACCTCCTCTCTGGGAGATGGACAACAGAAAAGTAAGTGAAGGGAGACGTCGGACAGTGTCAGATATGACAAAATAATAATACTTTATAAATTATCAAGGGTTCATGAAGGAGTGAGAAGCAAGGAGGGAGGGGAAAAATGAGGAGCTGAAACCAAGGGCTAAAGTAGAAAGCAAATATTTTGAGAATGTTGAGGACAACAAATGTACGAATGTGCTTGACACGATGGATGTGTGTATGGATTGTGATGCATTGTATGAGCCCCTAATAAAATGATTTTTTTTAAAAGGAGAGAGACAGAGGGTAGCAGATTGTATAAGAAAACAAGTTACATCAATATGCTGCTTACAAAGAAAACACCTTAGATAGAGTGTATTTTTGTAGTTAGTGGGTCAACCCATCACATTGAGAGTGCCCCCCATTTTTGCTGACCCTTTACCAAATGTTATGTTCTTTCCTGGTGAATCAACTTTCCTAATGATGTTTTCAAAATATTCCAGTAGAAGTCAAAGTTTAAGGCTCACCATCCTCTTTTCTGAAGGAATGTATTGGTTATAATTTTGTACCTCAGTAAAGGCCAGAATTAGAGCAAATATACAAATACTCAGAGAAATAACAATAGTTTAATGTGCCTGGAACATTGAATCAATGTTGAATGGGTACACTGAATATTCAGCATGTTACTACTCAGGTGATTTTGTATCTCATCTTGAAAATTATGAGCAACATGGACGTTTAGAGTATTAAATTACACTTTAATATTTTTGTTTCCAAAGCTTACTTTAAAACAAAATGGAGAATGGATTAGGGCAGACGAAAGTAGGAAAAATGATATTTATTTGTTGGCTATTATGAAGGCCCGTGGGTAGAGAAGAGGTGACGTGTTTGAACTATAGTGTTGACAGAGAGTATTGGGTATCCTGTGGACCCCCAATATGAACAAACCCAGTTTAGCAGAATTATAATTAAGACATTCCTTCAGAAAGAAGGATGGTGAGCCTTCAACTTTGACTTGCACTGAATTCCTTTGAAAAATCACCAGGAAAGGTGAATCACTAGAAAGGACATGACATTTGGTAAAGGGGCAGCAAAATGAGGGGCACCCTCAAGGAGATGAATTGACACCGGAACTTAAAAAAAATACATAAAGTACCAATGATCATGAAAATAGTCCAGGAGCAGATAACATTTTGTTCTGTAATCTATGAGAATTCTGAATTCTACCTGACCCACTGGCACCTAACCCAACAACATCGGATTGATCAAGGTTAAATACTCTTAGAGTTAGTGACAGTTGGTACCACCCAGAATTTCCAGAATTCTGGAAGGCGCATGCTTCAGGCCATCCATCAACAAGTGATAACATCTTCACAGCAACTACAAAGATAAAAACAAGTAATGATGTCTGAAATTTTCAGGAAAACAAAAATGACTAATGAGAGAGACCAAAAGCTTCATCCAAAGGTATCGTTAACAAAGTAGCCGGTTTGCTAAAAGAGCACAGGGAGGCCAGGGGACATTTGCTTAAAATGTGATTATTTGCCTCAAAGAGAACAGAACGGTGTGTAGAGGAATCAATTACAGTTCTCTTTCAAATAAAAGATTGACCTAATCACACATTAAATGAGCTTGAAAAATGGTCAGAAGAATTCCTCCAGGTGGAACAAAAATGGGCAAAAGCAAGGATGGCTTGAGCAAAAGAAAATTCTTAGGGGCAAATCCAGAAGCTCCAGCATCATGTGATAAAACTTAAACAGAAAAAAAGCAATTAAAGATGTCATGGAGATGGAATACCCAAATAAATCTTCTTTAAAACTTTCTACATATAAGTAAAATATAATTTTTTATTAGAAAGACCTCTGTCAATGTTGAGTGGGATTTATGGGAAAAGACTCACATTTACATGCAAAAGGACAAAATACCAAATCACAGACACATATGTCCACATGGATAGTTAATAAATACACCCCGCTTAGTAGATCCAATGCTAAATCCTTTTCATTTCCAACGTACCCCAGACTTCAATGTATCCCTCCCCCTTGTTGAATTCTACTGGACCTTTCGACCCTTTGCTTGTCTGGCACACACACCTCAGCGGCGCTGCATGCGAAGCTCTTGCATCTGGATGTCTTCTCAAAAATGTAATTGTTGAATGAATACTACCAGGTAAAGAGGGATAAAAACAGATCATCTTTGACATCATTATCAATAACGTGGCATCAAAGTTTCAGTACAGTGGATACTGAACAAAGGCATCTTAATGATTTTGAAAGATGATTTTGAGTTTAGCATGGTGTTGAGATCAACCTAGCAGTTGGGAAAGAGAGACAAGGAAACACTTTTTGATATCATTAGGTAGTTTAGCTTAGGGCCTGGGGAGCTTAGCAGCGCATGGTCAGAGGTCCCAGCTAACAGCCAAGAAGGAATGACACACTGTGTGTGCATGCTCAGAGATTCAGGTTTCTAGCCAGGAAGGGGAGGTACACCTGGGTGGGCGCTGCACCTGGATGGGCCCAACCAGGCCAGGTAAATTCAATTCAGTCAATGGGGTCAATCAGGGTGGTCCACCACACCTCCCTGCGGAATACTTAAAAAAGGCAGGAGCCCAGAGCCAACTGCGTGACTTTCTGAGCAGCTTCTAGGGAGGTTGCATGGGGTGAGGGGCCCTGCGGGTGCCTGTGTAAACCTGAAACTTCTTCTAATTCTCATAAAACTCACTTGGACCACAAACCAGGCTTCGGCATGAATTCTTTCTCGTGCAGAGCCAAGGACGGAAGTAAGTCTGTCCCCAGAAAGATCTAACAATATTCAGAAAGCTTACCTCTCCCAGGCACTTCCTGACGTACCAATGTATATTCCAACAACATGAAAAAAGGAAGCTACAGGACACCAAATGTATGAAGTGAGTCAAATGTGACTGAAACATTAGTAAATCTAGAATGTTAGCCAGCACACAAATCTAAATGCCTAAATAATTTGATGAGTCTGGAAGGTGCATACTTTAGGTACATCCATCAGCAAATGATAACATCTTTATATTAAATATAATGATAAAAAGATAAGGAATTATCACTGAACCTCTTAGGAAGATATAGTCACTTTGGGGTGAATTTTGGCAGTGGGGGAAAGAAAAAGGAAAGGTTGTATGCTATGATTATTATTTTACTAGGGAGGATATAAAAGGTGTGTTTTAACTGTAGATAAACAAAACATATGAACCTAACCTTTTGATAAACATTTAAGAATGATCACATGAGTAAAAATAGGATATACTGTAAACAATCTATGAGAAGAAAATGAAACAAAGTAAACCTAATCAATTCAAGCAAAGGCAGAAAGCAATCAAGGGGAAAAAAGTAAATAGGAAAATTCAAAATAAAACAACAAAAGTCCAGCTCTATCTGAAGTCAAAATCAATATAAATGATTTGTACATGTTCCTTCCTCCACTTACAGGAAAGAGAAATTGTGTTTACAACTCTGGGAATATACGTACTAAGAAGGAATGATTTGTACACTTTAGTAGGCAGGATTTTCTGGTGTGTGAATTACATCGCAACAAAGCTGTTGGTGGGAGAGAAACACAATCGACAAAGCTCAGACAGAATTCAAGGATGCCATGTGGCTGAGTAGGCGTTCTGATCAGAGTTAAAACAACAACAAAACCCCTCCAACTCACTGCCATCAAGTCAATTCTGACTTATAGTGACCCTACAGGACAGGGTAGAACTGCCCCAGTGTCTTTCTAAAAGCCTCATCTTCCTCCCGTGGAGGAGCTGGTGCTTTGAACTATTGGCCTGGCATGTAGCAGTCCCACACATAACCTAGCAGAATGCCACCGAGCAGAGTAGTACAATATTACTCACAGGTTCCCTGGTTAGACAACTTGGTGACTGTGGTGCCAGTGACAGGGAGTCCAAGGCTGTCTCAGATTCGTTCCATGTAAAAGACCTGATCTCTCTGTGGCCTCACTTACCCTTCCCTTTGCTTCCCACTCTGTCTCTGAATTCACTTCCTCCTGCCACACCCTGTGCGGATAGGACCTTGGCTTAGGTTCCTTACTGCTCATCTGGTGGAAGGCAACCCTCCCCACCCCAATCATCTCTGCCGGGACTATTTTCTTGGTAGCATTTATCACTGCTATTTTACCTTTTCCTTGTCATTCTCCACACCCACCTTTGACCCCAAGAATGGAAGGCCCTTGAGCACTGTGATTTCCCCAGTTAGAAGGAAGTCCTATGCAGAGATGGAAAGACAGACTCTATCTGAACCAGGCGAATTCATAGAGACCAGCATTTATTAGTGGTGACGAGGGCAGGGAGGGGAAGTTGCTGATTAGGAAACACTGAGTAACTGTTAGTAGTGATAGAAAATTTGGTAATGGACGTAAAGGACAGTTACAACAAAATGAGTGCCAGGAATTATACATGCAATAAATGTCGAGTTGGTAAATATTGTGTTATATATAGGTACTTAACATAGATACTTAAAAAATAAAGACTAAAATGTAGAGATTATTGCATCAGATCCATTAAATGTAGAAGACACTGCCACCCCAATAGAGGACCGTGCTCACTAGCATAATTAGACACTGGTGCCAAAGCAAAACCTATCGCTCGAGGCGATTTCAACTCCTAACAATTCTGAAGGACAAGATAGAAATGACCCTTTGGGTTTCTGAGACTTGAAAGCTTTACAAGAGAAGATATTGTGGCTGAAAACTCCACAAATAATTCCCCAAGCACCCAGTGATCCTAGTCCCTGTACAGTCAAGGCTCAATCTCCGATCTCGTGGTCCAGTCTAGAAACCACCCTGACACCATGGCAGTGTTAGAGGGGGCCTCTGAGGTCCAAAGAGGTCCAGTTTACAGGGGTCAGAAAAGGTTCCCGGATGGCACGAGAATCTTGCAATTAGCTGCTCATCTAAAAGGTTGGCAGGCTGAACACATCAGTAACATCTTGGAAGGAAGACTTGGCCATCTGTTTCAATAAAACCTTCCTGCCAAGGAAACCCAGCAAAGAGGTTCCACGCTGTAACACAAGGGATCACCATGAAGTGGAAGGAAATGTATTTTCTTTTTGAGTAGAGTCATGTTTTCAATCTACCTTATGCAGTCTTTCTTGTAGATACCAGTTAGAAACGAAGGCTGATTGCCAGCCTGTTATTGACTGAATTACATTCTCCATAAAGATATGCACCTGTACCTTACCTGTGAATGTGACAGGGCTCTTCATCTGTTTTCACTCAGGACAAAGGATGGAGAGTCTTAGTCCCAATTCCTTCTGAGTGGTGTCTTACCATGGGCAAAGAGACGCCTTACCATCAGGATGCCGGTGGATCTACACACAGCAAAGCAATGCCAAGATTTTTGGAAACTACCAGAAACTAAGAAAGAGGCTCACAGAGGGAATCTACATGGCAAAGGCCCTGACTTGGACTTTGATCCCAGAAATGTGAGAAAATAAAGATCTGCACCCACCCCTGGTGCGGCTTTTTGTTAAAATCGCCCTAGGAGACTAAGACGCGGCCTCCTTTGCAAGAGGCAGACAGAAATGTTTGCTGACTTACAAATGGCTCTCCCACTTCCCTGCCTTTGAGACACCCTTAGAACAAGTGACATTCTTTGATGTTGGTTGAAAACCACCGGAGCAGGCACTGTAATCACTCTGGGAAAAGCAAGAAGGAGGTTATCCAAAATATAGTGAGAGAAGGCTCTGGAATGACAGCTCCCACATGAAGGACCACCTCAGGGCAGCTTTAAAAATCTGTCTGAAGATTTATTAGGAGCAGTATGGAAAATTAAAAAAATGAAATATCACCACGTTATTCATGTAGAAAAATGATGAAATGGCAAGTGTTTTGTTAGCTATGTTTTTTTACAGCAATAATAATATATTTTTAAAAGAAATATCAACTTTTAAAAAATCCATTTGGGAGAATGATATGCCTGACCAGCATACAAAAATAAAAATGTCTTCTTTTTTTCATATTTGTGCTCTCCCACTGTTATCTTCCTTTGAAGTCCTGCACCTGAAGTTGGGAGTGAATATCTTGGGCTATCAACACAATTGTTTTTAAAATATGCTTTCTTTGGCATTTTCAAATACAATTAGGTTGGTAGCCTTGCAAGTCAAGATATTCGCTGTAACCCACCAAGACCTATCCAGGATTTAGCTATTATTTCTCCAGTTGCACGAGGAGCGAAAAAGTACTCCTGGTATTATATGTGGTAATAACACAACTTCTGCTTGGCCCTGAGGGAAGTGAAACCTGAGGTCCAGGCTCCATGAGGGTGAGACTAAGAAGCTTCGGACACATAGCTCAAGAGACTCCTTATTTCATGGGGTGCCTTAGCACAATATTATACAACCCACTTTCTCCACAGGAAGCAGCTGCCCGGGGATTGCTTCATTCCCAAGGTGGCTAGGTCTTTCAGTATTACAGTGTGTTTTGAACTAGGTCCTCTGTACACTGACTGAAAATCTTGTGTCTAAGAAGTCACTCATTGCCCTGTGATTGTACTTTCTTTGTTCACAAGAAATGTGAAGTCTGGGGGAGTGTTTCTGGAATTCCCATGTGCTCAGTGTTGCAATGGCCTGCTTGCAACCCTCACCACATGGGCTGACCTACTGCAGTCTGCTCAACACCCAAAGTCAGAGCAATATGTAAAATGATGAATAAAGGAAGCGGGGTTCACATGGGAAAGGTTACAGCAAATCTATCCACTTCCCGTAAGCCCTCAATGGGTGTAAATAGTAAACACATTTGACCGCTCAACAAACGTTTAGGATTCAAGTCCACCCAGATGTGCGTAGGAAGTAAGGCCTGGTGATCTACTTGGAAAACCCAGCCATTGCAAATTCTAGGAAGCACAGTTCACACTGACACAGAAAGAATCACGATGAATAAGAATCAACTCAGCGCAACTGCTTGGTTTTAGTCACTTCCTCAATTCAATATGTAAAACCCAAATGAAGCAGAAACACAAAATAAAGCAAGAATAGAGTATCATAAAATATAAGGTAGCTTTTACACTTTTACTTTCTATGAGTGACTCTGAGTGTGTTTTATCAAAAATATTGAAAATGCCATTCCTTCTATCCCTCACCACCAAGATAATCTTTTATAATGAACTATCCATTGGTTCATTCATCTTCACTATTACCATCTTCTCTTCAGAATACTTACTGAGTTTTTATTTCCTGTTCTTTTCTCAAGGTTACTTGTTCTAAATAATAATTATTATTGCAAAAAGACATCTAAATTAAAATTAAATTAGATAAACAGAATTTTTTGTTCTTTTGCACATTTAGTCTATTTTTCAGTGGCGTCTTTCCATTCCTCTGTAGTATTGGTAGTTACAACTACACGGCATCTTGATTTTCAATTCACGTTTTTCTCTAGTAATATAGCAAAGTCCTTTGCCCTGATGTTTCTGTCATTTCAAATGATGGCATACCATCCGTTAAGTGGATGTCTCCAAATTTACTTCACTAAATATCAGTGGTTGGATGTTTCTAACTTACTGTTGTTATAAGTAAAAACATTTTTTTGTTGTTTTTTTAAAATGAATTACAATTTTCCACATTTTGGGTTATTTTCATAGTATATGATTTCCAAGAAAATAGTGTATTGAAAGACATGGAAGTACAACATTTGTAGATATAGATTCTGAGTGCCAGATTGTTTTATATCAACAGGTACAAAATTCACTTACAGTCCAAAACCTATTCCTGCTTTCTAGTTTAAGCTATTCCAATCCAGCAGTTAATAGTTTTTATCCAGATTACTTCAATCAGCGGACAACCTTTACTGACTGTTCCAAAATTGAGCAAACCTCTGAAAGGAGCGAGACATGAGAATGTGGAGGAAATATGTCCTTCCCTGACTTGCTTCCCTTTGAAGCATGGGCCATATGCGTCATAGTCCACAGTGAGCTAAGCCAAACAAGAAAGAAGATTTTTCCAGAAATTCTATGTGTTTTCCTATTCAGTTCTTGCCTCCCCTTCACAACCGGATCAGGCAGTCACTGACCTCTCTTGTAGAGCCCACTGGAAGCTGTGGACAAGTCAGGAGGCCACATCCAATGAAACACGAGGGGGCACCAGAAACGGAAAACAATTTCAGAAAATGTTGAGCCCTGCTACTAAGGGGGGAATGGCATTTAGCAACATCTTTGGTTGGCATGCGCCAAACCTCCAAGGGCATCCGTGAAATAAGCTCACACAGAGCAGTAGGACGTGCCTCAAGCCCAAATTCCTGAGAGATCCCCTGCGCTTACTGTGGCCACCCATCCTCCTTCCTTCAGATGCTCGGGTACCTGTGGGTGGATATTTTGTCATCAATAATGTCTATTCCGGCATAAATGATGATGACAAGCGTTCTCAGGTCCTGAATGCCTCCTCAGTGGCTGGAACTGTGGAGGAAATGTCGTGTACATTATTTAAAATCATCCTATGAGTCCCCCTATGGCATGGGGGGTTTTATCTCAAATATTAGATGGGGACATGGAGGGAGGAACCATAAGCAGCTTTCCCAGCTTCTCTCATTTAATGGGTGGAGAATGGGAACACGGGGGCGGGAGGGGGGCTTTGTGGTCTGATTAAGGCACAATTGTTCTCTTCCACAGCCCAGGGCTTCGGCCACAGAAAGAGACAATCTCCTTCCTGCGGCCAGGCCTGCTCTCCTGAAGTGACAATTATCCTTATAAGAAAAAAAAACAAACCTGTTAGTCCTTCTTTGTCTACCATGTTCATGTTTCCGTGGCTTGTATATAGGGTTTCTCTAAGTCGGAACGATTGGATGGCAGTGAGTGAGTGAGTGAGTGATCAAGAAAGGAGACCAGGGGGCATCCTTGAGACGGTTTGGGACTACTAGCCACAAGGCAGGAAGATTCTCTGTGGGAGAAAGATGAGACGGCTATCTGTTTCCATAAATATTCACAGCCTCAGAAACCCTATACACATCTAGTTTCCTATGTACATCAAATTATGTACATGTATGTTCTCCTGTAACATACAACTCCATGGCAGTATGTTAGTTATCAGAGCGGTCCCTGGGAGCTGCACACAGTCTGTGCTCAGTGACTAGCCTAAACGTTAGTGGTTTCTAAGGCACTCAGCTGTGCTATGGAAGAAGGGCCTGTAGAAGCGTTCCCATGAAGACCAATGGGACAAGTCTACTCTGTAAGAGGGACTAGATAGTTAGAATTGACTTGATGGCAACAGGTTCGCCTTTGGGGGTTATTTGCTTAGTTATCAAGATATTTAATGTTATAGGCATATCTTATTTTGTTGTGCTTTGCTTGTGTTTTGCTTTATTGTCCCTCCTAGATATTGTTTGTGACACATTGAAGGTTTGCGGCAATCTTATCTCAACAATTGTATCGTGTACTTTTCCACAGTCATGTACTTACTTCACATCTCTGTCACCTTTTGGTAATGCTCATAATTTGGGGAGGAGGGCAGGGGAAGTTGTGGGACCAGGGGCGCTAATAACAATGCGTACAAGAAGAAAAAGTACTGAAATTGGACTGTGGCGATGATTGTATAACTCGCCTTAATATGATTGAAAGATTAAATTGTATGATATGTGAAATATAGGCCAATAAAACCACTTTGTAATTTCTATTATCTCTCAATCCATTTGCCCAAATGTTTGAAAAGCCCTCATATTTTAAACTTTTCATGATGTTCTCACATATTTAAGATTTCAAACAAACAAGCACGTAGCCAAGACAGTTCCATCTCATAGCAACCCGAGAGAATGCAACAGCTCTTGCTCCTCTGGATTTTCAGGGCTATCAGCGTTTGCTGGAGCACACGGCCCATCTTTCTCCTGTGGAGTCACTGGTGGGTTTGAATCGATAATCTGTGGTTAACAATCCAGTGCTTAACCCACAATACCACCAGACATCCTTAGCTGCAGTGTGTCATAAACACTGCAACATATTATAAGCATAATTTTATATGCATTGGAGAAGCAAAACTTCCACGTGACTCATTATATTGCCCCATTTCCTTTATTGCAATGGTCGTGAACTGAGTCAATTTCTCTGAGGTATGCTTTTCATTGAACTGGCAGAAGAAAAACAGGAGGAGTGTGGAAGAAGTCACTAAAACAGGCCTTTTTAGCATCTGAATAACGAACATAAATTTGAAAAGTAGTTCATCTGATTTCAACGTATGAAACAGCAAAAGTGCATTACAATTTGAATTACCTAAGTTTATTTTTTACATAAAGACAGACTCCTGAGCTCTTTCCTTATTCTTTTTCATTCTGTGAACTCCTTGCTTCACTTCCAACCGTTCAGCCTAGGTGGGTCAGGCCAGCAGGCCGGGTCTGGTGGCCAGTGGGCTAGACACCAGAGGGGCTGGTCTTTCTGAGTTTCGACTCCCTGGATCCAGGGAGCCACTTCGGAAATACATTCGCTGGGCACGCCAGGTCAAACCATGCCACGCAATTCCTCTGGGTCCCGGTTTACTCCTGGTTCCCTCTGAACTGCCTCCAGTTCAGTTCCGGGAACCCCACACTGGCTCCCCACAAGAACTGAAAGAGTTACTTGCTACAAACTCTTGATCCCAAATCCCCACCAGCCTGTCGGTTATTGACTTATCTCCAGCTAGTGCTCCCGGGGGCCCGTTTCTCTCTCTGGCCTGCCTCTATTTTCCAGTGTTGCTCCCCTTTCCCTTATTTCCACTGGAGTCCCTGGGCGTCTGGAATGCAGCCTCATGCTCCTCCTCCTTTATAATTTCCCTTTAAAAGTGTATCCCCTTCCCCATACAAGGCTAATGTGATTTGCTGTAAAACTTCCTAGAACAGTACCAGAAATTTCTCCAGTTTCCTAATTCACCACAGCCCCTGTTTTTCATGACTTATAGATTCAGGTGCCTCCAAGGTTCCCACTGTAGCCGTGGCTAACAATGATGTGCGTCGCTGAGGGTACGTTTCAACCATTGAGGAAAGAGGCTAAGTTCCTGGAAGTATGTTAGCCCTCTTGATAGGAGAGTGAAGACCGTTTGTCTATGAATAAATATAGGAGAAGACCTCCACACCCCTCTCCTTAGAAGAAGCGACTACGGATGCATGGCGGAAGAAGAGGCCTCGCCCTCGGCTATCCGAATATGGCCTAGAAAACTCCTTAGAAAACGGAATCTGATGGTTGTTGTTGTTGTCATTAGGTGCCATGGAGTCAGTTACGACCCACAGCGACCCTGTGCAAACAGAATGCTACACCGTACAGGCCTGCGCCACCCTTGCACTTGCTGCTACACCTGAGCCATTGTTGCAACCACGTGTTACTCCATCTCATTGAGGGCCTTCCCCCTTTTCATTGACCCTCCAAACATCAAATCCCTTTGAGTGACGGGTCTCTCCTTACAATATGTCCAGACTATATAAAACACGGAGTCTTGCCATCCTTGACTCTAAGGAGCGCTCTTGGCCTACTTCTTCCAAGAGAGATCAGTTGGTCCTTTCAGCAGCCCATGGTACTTTGAATATTCTTCTCCAGCACCACAGTTCAAGTGCATCAATTCTTCTCCACTCTTCCCTATTCAGTGTCCAATTGTCACATGCATATGAAACAATGGGGAAAAAACACAAAACCAACTATGGCTTGGGTTAGGCACAGCTTAGTCTCAAAGTCTTATCCTAGCTTTTCAATACTCTAAAACGGTCTGGTGGAGCAGATTTGCCTGATGAAAATCTGAGGGTGACACAAAAATGACCAGCCCTAAATTACTACCCTTAGATGAAGACCTGTCCTTTTCAGGCACAACTTTCTCCTTTCTCAGCGCACCCAGATTCTTTTACCTCCAGCTCAAATGAGCACTGCCTTGGGAGTTTCTGGTCCTCAAGAAATAAAAAAATATTTCTTTTGAGACTCCAGGTTAACCCCTCTGCGGCTGAAAGCAAGGCACCATGTACACCAGTGGTTTCCTTGGATTCTGACCACAGCGATTTTTATTTGGTTTGTTTTGCTCTGCTCTCCTGTTAAAGGAACCTTAAAATAGAATACTGAAAACAGAAATTCAGCTTTCTAGTTCAAAGACTGGCTTATGGGGAGAAAAGCATGTGTGGTTTCAAGTCTGCATCACTGATTTGGCCAAACTCTTTTCCCTGGGGTGGTATCTCTTCATCTTTTTATTATTGGTTGTAGCTTACTAAAAGTAGGTTAGCAACTATCAACAGTAACCTTATTAACAGGATTGCTGTTAATATACTGTATTCATTTATTTATAGATATAATACACTGTGTCAAATTAATGTAGAAATTAAATTCCTTTCTCTTATTTTCTGGGCAGAGTAGGTTGAATGGTGTCCTCACAAGAAGTATGTCCATCTCCTAAACTATGAAAGCTGTGAATGTTACTTTACTTGGAAACAGAATCTTTGTAGGTATAATTAAGTCATGGATCTTATAATGAGGTCATCCTGGATTTTCAGGATAGGCTCTGAATTCAATAAAGTGCCTGAGATACCCGGAGGAGAGATGCCTAAAAGTCATGTGAAGATGACAGCAGAGACTGAAGTTATACAATTTCCAATCGTGCAACACCTACAGCTACGAGAAGGTGGGAGAGGCAAGAACAGAGCCTTCCCTTGAGGGCATGTAGCTACTTAGACCTTTCTCAAAATAGCGACTCTCCAAGGGCGTGTCGCATTGCTGACATCTTCATGTGCTAGCCTTCCAGTCCTGGAGAAGTAGGCCATGATGGGTCAAGTACAAGGGCAGTGAATAAGAGAAAGGTCCTCAACAAGATGGATTGACACAGCAGCCGCAACAATGGGCTCAAGCATCTGAGTCTTGGGGAAGGACACTGTGTTTGTCTGAATCAGCGGAACTGACTCAATGGTACCTAACAATAACAACAGCAACAGTCTTCTGAATAAGGTCTCACTCTTGATGTATATGTTAATGTATGTATTTACTGACCTTTTTCTTTAGTAGACTAGGATCTTCATGAGGGTTTAATCCATCACTAGTTCTATGCTGGGCACATACAGCATCCTAAATTAGTTGAATGTTTGCTGAAGTTAAGGTTTGCTAATTTCCGGTACTGTTATGAATACTTTAACGATGGAGTATTTCAAGAAAATTGAATTTGCAAGGCTTTGAGACCAGGATGGCAAATACCTGATTTATGTATTAATTTCAACTCTTCATATTCATATGCATATGTTTTGTCAAGTGATATGTAAAGGTAGTAATGTATTAAGGAACAAGACAAAGAAAAAAGAAACATGGTCCCTGCCCTCATGAACCTTATAATCTAATAAAATGCTGATGCGCATAGTATAAATACATTGAAGTAGAATATGATAGTGGAGGGGAAGATTACACAATAAGCAAGGTAAGTACAAGATTAATTGTGTTTACTTACTAATTCCTAGGGAGCAAGTTCACATTTCCCCCCACTACATCAAAGATTCTGCTTATAAACATGGCTGACATGTGTTTGTCTCCCAGTCCCACAGCATCAGTGTCTTTTCAAATTATAATCCGTGAATCTCCAGCATGCACCATAAGCACAGGCTTCCTTATACTTACTTACAATCTGTGTTTACTGAAAAATGAACACCACATCTTTAATTGTTCACTACAGACTAGTAAGCTCAGAATTAGTTTGCTTGTTGGGTAATTAATTTTTGAATAGCGCCACAGAAACACTCCAGAAATGGGAAGACAAGCCTCACTGGATAACATGAGGATGCAGGAAGGCTTCAAAGAAGTGGCTTTGGAACTGGAACTAAAGAATAGAAAGGATTTTTCAAGCAAAAGAGGAATGTGGGAAATAAGGCTCAGGAAGATATGTCCGACAATGGGACAATATGAACCCCTGAGGACAGATGTCAGTTGTTGAAAGGAGTATTAATGAACAGTGTAGTCTATACAGGTATGATCAGAAGATGCCCAGCAGCAACTATAAAACCCCATATATACTGCAATGATTGCTCTACCTCTTTCAGAGCGGTCTCCAATTCAGCTTTTTAGGGGGAGGGGAGATCATAGAGAAAAGGATGTATGTAAGACATGAAAAAAAAGAATGATAAATTATCAAGGGAACATGGGGGAGATGGGGTGGGGGAGGGAGGGCGGGAGGGAGCTGATGTCAGGGGCTCAAATAGAAAGAAAATGTTCTGAAAAAGATGGCAACATATGTGCAGATGTGTTTGACACAATGGGTATATGTATGGATTGTGAAAAGAGCAGTAAGAGCTCCCAATGCAATAAAAAATTTTAAAGGATGTATGTAATCTACATTTATTAAATACGTTTGACACCATACATTTTGGACTAATGAAAGAAATCTAGTCTTTCTCTCATGCTGACTTGAAGGCTCATTCTTCTTCCTGTAATTTCTCGTGCACAGTTTATGGACCACACTCCAACCGATGGCTTTGAAGTGCTTAGAAATGAAGCACATCTTAACCCGAGTCCAAGACACACCTAGTGAAGAACATCTACATGCAAACAGAGGTAACAAGGGTTTTGACTTATTTTTATCATATTCATCATGGAAAGTTTAGGTTCAGTAGTTGTGGAACCTCCCAAATATCTTTTCTAGCAACGTATATAAGACTGCTTTTGTTGTTAAGGGTCACTTATTCAGGGATGACATGCTATTTCTTATAAGAAAAGGCATATATAAATAAGTATAGTTGAACTTCATTCAGAAATAGACATTCTTACGAGGTAACCATAGACACTGAAATAGAATGATTTCCATGGTGTACTAATTTTCTGAGCTAACAGAGCTACCTTACAAATGAACACAGAAGTTCCCACTTCCGGCCACCCCAAAATGACACTATTGTCCACACTTTGCTCATCTTTGCCTCCCATCCTTTCTGGAAGGATGGAGCCCCAATAAAACCATGAAATAGGATTTTGTCATCATCCTTTTGGGACCTATGTTTTCTATTAAGTATTGGACACTAGTTCTCTTTCTAATCTTCATCTCTCAGCATGACCAGAAAAAAATCCTAAGTAAACCTTCATGCTGTAAATCAACTTTCTCCTCCTCCGTGAAGTATTTCTTCCAAAGAGAAATGCTTTTCCCACTCCAGAGTTTTACCACTTTTATGTCACATCATTTCAAAATCGGATTGTAGTTCTTAACTTAGCTTCTCTGCACCTTAATAAAATAGAGAGGACATGAACTCTGTGTAGAATTCTTTTCAGCTTGACTCACAGCTCTTGACAAGGTCTGACTGTGATCTATGCAAAAGTTTGAATGGTATTGTAAGCAGCAAGCTTGGCCTCCTTGGACTTTGTTTTTGTCCTCTCCAAAGCCTGCTGTGAAGGAGCCAGAGCAGCACAGCAGGTTAAGTTGCCAACTGAGACGTCAGCAAGTCAAAATCCTAATTCTTAGTTAAGACTGAACCATGGATTGAGATGGTCCAATTAGGGAGAATTCCAGGAGTCGTTCTCAGAACACTGGACAGGGTGGGGTGGAGGGGGGCAACCAATTACAGGGATGTGCATGTGACCCCTTCCCTGGGGGATGGACAACAGAAAAGTGGGTGAAGGGAGATATCGGACAGTGTAAGATATGATAAAATAATAATTTATAAATTATCAAGGGTTCATGAGAGAGGCAGGTAGTGGGGAGGGAGGGGAAAAATGAAGAGCTGGTGCCATGGCCTTAAGTGGAGAGCAAATGTTTTGAGAATGATGAGGGCAATGAATGTACAAATGAACTTTACACAATTAATGTATGTATGGATGTGATAAGAGCTGCATGAGCCCCCAATAAAATGAATTTTTTAAAAAGAACTCTGGAAAAAGGCAAATTCTCTTGTTTCACATAATAGTATGTATACATTTCAGATACAGGAATGCTTGAAACCATTTACGACATAAGAAAAGTCAATATATTAGAATGACAATACTCAGCCCATAACACTAATATCACTTACGGAGTGATGTATAGGAAGCTGGAATTTGAACTCAGTTTACATATGAATGAAAACGAGACAAATTCATTACCAAATTTTCAACCATCAAATGCTGATAGATGAAAAACAAAGCTAGAGTTCTAAGTGGGTGACTTTAATCAAAATGCCATTGCGTCTTCATCTGTCATATGGGACTGACACCCTTGCTTACTGAAAGGGAAGGGGATTTAAAGAAATTAATGATGAACACAAAAGACTGTAGCCTGCAGTAAGGATTGTACTTCAATACAAAAAAATGAAAATCCTCACAACTGGACCAATAAGCAACGTCATGATAAATGCAGAAAATACTAACATTATCTTGGATTTCACTTATTTGTATTCAATGTCCATAGAATCAGCAGCCTAAATAAATAATAAATAAATGGCTTCTGGCATTTAGGCATATCTGCTACAAAGGATCTCTTTGAAGTGTCAATAAGAATATCATTTCGAAGCTAAAGTGCGCCTGACCCAGGCCATCGTGTTTTCAATTGCTTGATGCAGATGAGCAAGCTAAACTATAAATAAGAAAGGGTAAATAGATGATGCATTTGAATTATGATGTTGGCAAAGAATATTGAAAATGGCATGGATTTCCAGAAAATGAACAACTTGGTCTTGGAAAAAGTACAGCCAGAGAACTCTTTGAAAGGAAAGATGGAGAGACTTCATTTCAGATGCTTTGGACCTGCTTCCAGGAGGGATCGGTCCCTGGAAGAGAACACCATGTCGGTAAGACAGGGGTCAGCCAGAAAGAGGAAGCCCCTCTACGGGACGGATGGCGCAGTGGCTGCAGCCACGGCTGCAAGAAGGTGGCGATGGTCAGGATGGCGCAGGACTCGCAGGGTGGCGCTCTGTCGTGCATCGGTCCCTGTGAGTCAGAAACAATGTGGCAGCATTTGACAACAGCAACAAGAGAAGTTATAAAAAACATTCAGCCGGAAGCTGGTGGCCGCTGTATAGAGACGGTGTTTCTCTTTCTTCTCGTCCACATTTAGGAGTTTCCTTTTAAAAAGGGGGACAGAGCCAATGAGGCTTATATACTATAATCTTGTGTTTTGAGGAATTCAGGACAAAGACACATAATGCTCATAAAAGAAACTGCACTTTCTAACTTTAATATGGATAACCCAGATCAGGAAGCATTGGGTTGTCTAAAGCTCCATGTGCTTGTGACAGATTCATGGGAAATCCCTGCAAAATCCATAACAGTTTACATCCTTTATCTATGTTTCAGAGCAACAAACCAGAGCATAGCAGTGCTTGCTATAAAATGGTATGTGAAAACCCAAATGGTATATCAAAGCATAAAGGAAAATAAATTCTTTATCTTTCAGACCATCTCTTTCAGTTAAAAACAGTAGTTAGTGAAAATGAAGCTCTTGAATGGATGACTGCAAACACATCCTCTCAGAAGTATATGTGTCTCGGTCTCTTTATCCACCCACCCACTCACAGCTATTTACTTTACTTAAATTTGTTTGTTTGTTTAATGCATAGTGACCTTTCAGGACAGAATAGAGCTGATGATTATGGATTCCTGAACTGTTCAACTTTTTAAAAAAGAAAATGAGGCTATTTCATGGAAGAAATTCCAATTTGCTTTATACAGATTATTTGAATCAATTCATGTGAGCTTGACTATTTTTAACTTGAATTGTCTAATGTGGTACAATAGACTGCTTTTACATGATCTTTGTGTTAGACAGGGTTCTCTAGAGAGACAAAATCAGATTGCTAATAATTATATATATATCACAAGAAATGAACTGTTAAATTGTATACATATAGATAGATAGATAATACAAGAAATGAACAGTTAAATTACAAAGCAGTACAAATGGCTCAGTGCAACTCACTCCCGAGAGAGAGTTTTGAGATATTGGCAGCCCTTCAAGTCTTGAGGGCCGCCAGGTAGTCCTCTGTAGACACAGCTAGGCTATCCCAGCACAGGTAGCAAATAGCAAGGCAGGTCACCAACAGTCAGTCCCCAGCTCAAAAGATGCAAATTTCAAGGGACCTCAACTTACAGCAATACAGTCCACAGGCTAGGCATCCCACAGGTAGTGTAGTCTATAAATTCAGGCACAGAACAAGCAAGGCAGCCACACACTGTCTGATGATCAAAGAGTGAGAGAGAAGAAAGGCAAGGCTCGTGGAGCCATTTATCTCTCTGCCCTTCAATTAATCCCACTTGTGTTTATCTGCCAGGCTAGCACAATAAACTAACTATCTCAATCTTTCTAACCACAAGCTCGAAATTCTCACCAAATTATGAGGGAAAATTTTGAAAATCAGGTGCTTGTGACTGAGTAAAGAGATTGGACTGCTTGCTAATCATGCAAATGTGGCGCCTGGCACCCTTGTCAGGGTGGGACCATATAAATAAGGTATATGGAACCCTAAAATGAGGAACTGGTCAATTCTGCCATCCCAATAGGCTTAAAATGAGCCACCCCAGAAGTACAAAGGGGATCCCATTATCATCAAGAATAAGAGAAAACAGCAGAGTATATCTTTTAGACCCAGAGTCCCTGAGCTGAAAATTTTTAGACCCAAGAAACAGAGAGAGAGCTATATAACCAGAGACAAGGCAAGACAGTGGAAAGTGGTGGTGGAAAAAAAGTGTCAGTCAAACCAGAAGAAGTGGTGCGATTGGCTTCACACAGAAGCAAGCAGGTTACAGTGGGTGAACGGATCCACTGAGTGTGGGAGAGCTGTGGGCCTTAGACAGGAAGCTTCCTGAAAGACCAGTGTACCTCTGGGATTTTATAGGTAAACCTAAATTGTTTTGTAACACTTGCCTGAGCACAGCAGATGTCAGGCCGGTCCAGTTCAACAGGTCCACAAGGCCCAAAGAATGAAGGTCAAGAAGAGAACCGCTTGTGGGCACAGCCAGCTTATCTTGACCACAGAATTGCATCCCAAGTCTTTCCTTATCCTAAATTGTAACATATTATTTCCCACATAGATCTTAGAATAATGGATATTGTCTGTGAGTTTTGTGTCGCTACTGCAATACATTATAAAGCCCAGCAGAGAAGTAGAGAATGCCACGGGAGGGATGGCTGATGTTAGAATTGGTGAAAAGTTTGGAGAGGTGAGGTATATTTGACCTCTACTTCATAGGAATTTGCCTTGAACTATTTGCCTTGACTATGAAATAAGAGAAGGTCAGATGCCCTATCACATTTTTTATACCTAAAAAGCAGAGTTACCATTATCTGTCAATTTATCCTTTATGTTGTTATAATATGAGAAACCCCAATCTATTACTATTCCGAACTCTTCAAAACCTTATAGGAAAATTCACCGTTTGAGTTAACTGATCAGTTTCATCAGCAAAATTGTAGAATATCATTTTTCACTTACTATGATTAAACAATCATTTAAATGATATAGGAGAAAAACATACTGAGTACTCAGTCCTAGCTCTGCCACTTTATAGCTATGAGATGGTGAACAACATATGAAATTGTTTAATATAAATAAGCACAATTAAGCTCATGCTTAATTTGCTTAGTGTCTCCCTGTCAGGAATTGTGAATTTGAAAAGAACCTTTGATTTTCTAGTGTGTTTGGGTGTCAGGAATTGTGAATTTTAAAAGAGCATTTGATTTGTAGTGGGCTTGGGTGAGAGATAGATGCCAGCCATGGCTAAAAGCAAAACCTGTAATGTGATGAAAAACATGTAAAATTGTTCACTACCAATTAGCAAGCAAATCCAAGTAGGCCCATACTTGGTAGCTTATTGGTCAATCTGGCATTGCTCAGTACCTGCCAGTGCAGCACTGAAACCATATGGAACACAGAAAAAGAATGAGAAGACTGATGTAGGTGGTACAACAGGTAAGCACTTGACTAGGTCTGAAAGGTTGTCTGTTTGAACTCCTGGGACAGCTTGGAAAGATGTCAATTTAGAGAACCTGGGTGGCAATCCTACTCCAGCATATGGGGTTACTCTGGGGTGAAAGTGACTCAACAGTACCTAACACCAACAATAACAGACACCAAAAGAGAAACAGAAATGTGGGGAGGGGGGGAGACCAAACAGATAATCCTTATGTACATTGCTCAAGTGTTTAACAGTTTGTCCATAAGAAAGCATTACAACTTAGCATCACTGAAGATGTGAGTGCTATAGTGGGGTGGTAAAATCAAATTGTGCCCAGCTGTCCGAAAGAATAGCATCTGGAGTTTTAAAAGTTTGTCTTAAAACAAGCAGCCATCTGAATGAGGCATCAACCAGTCAACAGAGAAGAAGCACACCAGCCTGTGTGATCCAAGGACTCTAAATGATAAAATCCAAGATTAGAGGAGAGAATTGTACTAGAGCTTACATTCTGGACACCTGATTTTCAAAAAGCTATAGACAACAATGAAAGCCCAAATCCATCTGCAGATTCCCTATACAAATTAAGCCTCCAGTGAGCTCCTTGAGACCATTGACAAGGTACATCAATAGTCTTGCCTTCTGGTAGAGTGCATTGGAAAGTGGACTACTGCAGGTATAATTAGATTAAAATTCAACATTTTATCATTTGTTTTCTCTTTCGATTCATTTTTCATTTGTTCCAGGTTTTATTATATTCTGTTGTCTCTTGGATGAGGGGTTTTCTTGTGTTTTATTTTGTTGTTGTTACTGCTGGCTTTTTGGTATGATTTTCTTTATATGAAATCCAGAATGGGTACACCATAGAGTTAGTCACTAGATCGATAGATGCTTAGGGTTATAGCAGGGAAGTGGAGGACAACACAGAGCTAATCATAATGGGTACAGAAATGAAGGAACTGTTCTAAAACTGATTGTGGTGATGTTTGCACTTTTTAGTATGCTCAAACCAATGAATTGTATGGTACGTTGAATTACCTGCCAATAAAACTATGTTAAAATTAGCATCAGAATATTAAAATATGGTATTTCATCTGAATTTTCTTGTATGTATCAAATGTCTATCCTCACTGATAATATGTGATATTTTGCGGTTGAAGAACATTCTTTGCCTCACTCTTCACATCTCCGTGTGATCGTCTCCTTTAGCTGAAAGCTGACACACAGCTCCTCCCAGCACAGGAGCAGAATAGATTTCTGGTGTCTTGACTTGGTGCTTGACCTAAGGTGTGCCTGATCCAATCCTTAGTATGTTCAATAGTCTCACATGAATGTGCAAGTTGGATGGCAAAAAAGGAAGACCCAAGACGAGCAGATGCCTTTGAATTATGGTGCCGACAAAGAATACTGAAAGTACCATGGACTGTCAAAAAGAACAAACAAATCTGTCTTAGCAGAATTGCAGCTAGACTGTTCCTTAGAAGCTAGAACGGCAAGACAATGATGTGTGACTTCCTGTGGCCACTCAAATAATGTGAAAGGGCCATGTGCCAGCTTCAGATGTGGGCCTTAAGAGATGATCATTGCACCCTTTCTCTGTCCCGCGGCTATTACTGTGAGAAGATGCTGTGCCAGCTCCAAGCGCTAGGGGGAGGATAAGAGACCTAAGAATAAAGCAGCAGCACCCAGCAAAACCCACTCTCAGTCTACAGCTGCATGGTAGCAAGCTGGGCCCAGACCTGTTGGTCAAATCTCAACCAATCCACAGTTCTGTGAGGATAAATGATTGCTGTCTTATTAAAATGAGTTTCAGGATGACTTTTTGCATCGCTGGCAGTAGAGCCCTGGTGGCATAGTGGATTATGCACTGGGCTGCTAACTCCAAAGTAGCAGTTTGAAACCGCCAGCTATTCTGTGGGAGAGAGACCAAGCTTTCTACTCCCAGGACACTGATTCCCTGATGCCCACAGGAACAGTTGTAGTCTGTGCTATAGGATTGTTATAAGTCAAAATCGATTCGATGAACGTGAGTTTTTTGAGTTTGAACTACCTGAATTACATCTTTTTTATAGGAATCTTTTTTTTCCAATTACTGCCCTCATTTGCTGATACATTTCCACCAGAAAGGCAACCATTCTTTGCCATTTTTTAAACACCAAAGTTTGCTTAAAGCAATGATTTTTTTTTTATTTAAGTGGATCTGGTTCATTGTGTGGAGAAAAAGAAGCCGATGATATGGAAAATGACTAGAAGTCTAGCTTCCATGAATCAGCAAAAAGTAAAATGCTAGCCAGGCAAAATTGGTCACCATATTGCCCTGATATTCTTTTCTTCCTTAATCCTCTGTGTTATGTCCAACTTCACTGCGCACACATACTGGATCATACTCTGAGTCCCTAAACTGCCAGGGCTAGACCACGATCCCTTCTTCCGAGAGCAGCGTGATCTAGCTCTCTGCGGGAAAATCTAGGGAACAGAGTTGAGAATAGTTCAGTGTATCAGAGAAACCTTAGGCAGGATCTCAATCCCTCTCCCCAAATTGCAACTAGTGTCTCAGTCCCCAGGAAGTTCTGACCCACTCTTTTCCTTGGTCTTTCTCTCTAGGGAAGATTCCATTTTCTTGGAATTTTCAGATTTTACTACTATTTGAGTAATAGACAGCAGATGAGGAACAGGTTTCATGTGAGAGTTAAAAAGCTTCTAGAAACTGGAAGAGTCAAAGGTGGCACTTGCCCTGAAGTTCCTCAATTGCTATGCCTTTTGAGGTCTCTGTTGTTTATCTTTACCATACAGACAGGACTGAGCGTTCTAAACCTCTGCCATTTCTGCCTGCATTTCATCAAACCTTGGGGCTGCTATTTCGTAGGCGAGTCAGTGGGCTCTGGTGTTACATTTTGCCTCTGGTCTGCTAGATCACTGCTCTGTTCAAGAAAACACAGTAGGAACAGTCAAAGTCAAGAGAGAAACAGATTGTGGAATGTCGTAGAAAGTTTGCATCAGTTGCATAAAGTTTCATGATGAAATTTAAATCAACCTTAAGAATTTTAGAATTGACTTAAATTTTCTTAAAAGGAGAAGTAAATCCAAAGGAATGAGTCCGTGGTGAAACATTAAAGACACCAAGGAGGTCTGGGAGGTAGGTGAGTTTTCTCCAGAAATTACCCCAGGTCAATTACCACATCAGCCCATACAGTGTACCCACTCTGGGCTCATGACTTGATTTTTCCAACACATCCTCACAAGTAACACAAAGTGGGATCATCTGTACTTCACACTGGTTGTTTTATTAAAATACAGCTAGATTGGTGCTTGGGGAATAGTCTTGGCTCATTAGTAGAATTTGTGCCTTCTTTGTGGGAAGCCTGGGTTTGAGTCTCAGCTAATGCACCCAATGTGCACACACCCCACTTGTCAGTTGAGATTTTTGTGACACTATGGTGCGGAACAGGTTTCAGCTAATTTGCCGGACTATGATGAACTAGGAAGAAAGGCCTAGTTTTCTATGTGCAACAACCAGTCTGAAAACCACTGACTACGATGAATTGGTCAATAACTGTGAAAGTCCTCTTTCACTGTGCAGGACCAGATAGTGTTTGTTCTGTTATGCCTACCATAAGTCAGCGCCAGGTTGAGGGCAGCTTCCAACAAAAAGACCTGTGTTACTCACAGGTGGTCAGTGTGTGTGAAGCTTTGTCTTTCCCAGGGCCCCAAGCAGGCTTCCTGAATCAGAATCTCACCAGTCTCTGTTTGGGGATGACATTCTCTAGGAGATTCTTGGTCATGATGTTAAAACTCAAGAACAGTTGATTTATATCACTTGAGCGAGCTACCTCTCTGGCTCTGGCACAGCTGCCTACAAAATGGAGATATCAACTCTCATGGTCACAGTAGACCTTGCGGTCCTGTGCCTTTATCTCAAATAACACTAGCCTCTTTTCTGTTTGTTTGTTTGTATGTTATTCCTGTTTGATCCATGAGTGTCGTAGAATATAAGGACAATTATGAGCATCAGATCATGTGGTGAAGCATCCTCATCCTCACCATAAAGTACCAGGATCACCACCAGGTAAACATAGACATATTTAGAATTTGCTTCTGCAGGTATAGAGTTTTGATCATCAGGAGGGAAAAAAATCATTGGCTATATAGTAATAATAATCGGCTATATGATGATATTAAAGAAATATTTTAGAGATATAGTAATTGTACAGTTAAGTTATTTCAAGAGTGCACAATAAAGTGTTTATGAGTGAAATGATATTATATCTGGGATTTTCTTTTAAAAGATTGAGTTCTAGGGATGATGATAGGACAAATAAGATGGGGCCAGTTTTTATCTGAGTCTATACAGCTGGGTGATAGACAGCAAAGAGGGGTTTGTGTCTTGAAATTTCATTGTGTAAATTTCCCCATAAATTCATTTTTAATTATTTAGCAATCTAAAAGCAAAATAATAAAGGGAGAAAAGATTTTTCTAAATTAAACAATGACAAAGAATAAACCTCCTTTTCCTGGTCATGAAAACTAATGCATGATTGAATTCATCACCTCCACAGGAAAGTTGCCTACAGGCTTTTTCATTGAACACCTACTTCTCTAGGGCTTCCTGCTTGAATTTATCCTTGTTTTTTATCTTCCTCAGAGGGGCTAGTGCACAGCGTTTGCACTGAGAAACAAATGTTGAGTGTGTAGCGCTTAGTGCACGCATGCTGAACACAGAGTGGGCATTCAGGAGTGTCCACAATCAAACGTGGAAGAAAGAGATGCAAAATGACAACCAAAAGACATATTACAGTTCAGTGATGCTTTGCCTGTCGTGGATTGAATTCTGGCCCCTCGAAATAAAGCCACTTGACTTAGCTATGATTATCAGTGGTTAGGCAGTGATGATGTCATTTGGCAGTAATGGAATTACATCATCTTCTCCTACGATGTGATCTGGTGTCATCAGTCACCTGTTTGTAAGGAGATGAGGGTGGAATGCAATACCCTTATTGAAGTCACAGCCCTGATCTTAGATAAAGGGGGTTTCCCTGGGAGCTTGGCCTGGATTACCTTTTATTTTACATGAGATAAAAGGAGAGAGAAGTGAACACAGAAGGGAAACCCAACTAACACCAAGAAAGGAGAGCCAGGAGAGGACTGCGCCATTTGTGCCTGGGGTCCCTGTACTGAGAAACTCATAGGCCCACAGGAAGGTTGATGACAAGACATGTGGAGCTCTCCAAGGAACACTGACTCTATGGCTATTGAAAGAAGACGAGGACTTGGCTCTAGATTACCAACAGAGAGAAGACGAGGATTTGGCTCTAGATTACCAACAGAGAAGACGAGGACTTGGCTCTAGATTACCAACTGGGAGAAGACAAGGACATGGCTCTAGATTACCAACAGAGAGAAGATGAGGACTTGGCTCTAGATTACCAACAGAGAGAAGACGAGGACTTGCCTCTAGACTACCAACAGAGAGAAGAAGCCTTCCCCTAGCACTGGCACCCTGAACCAGAGACTATAAATGTCTATTTGTGAGAGCAATCCTCTTGTGGAACTTCCAATACAATGACACTAGATAACAACAACGCCCAAGCCTGCCTCTCCTTTAAGAACTTACCTCATCCATTCGAAGTGAGTGACTACGATGTGGTCTTTACCCAGAGAAGGGAGCATCAAGTTCTAGACGGCTCTCCACACATGTTGTTTCATCCATGCCTTCAATGAGTTGTGTTTACAAGTAAAGCAGCCTGCCTATCAATGGAGTTCAAATAAGTGGAAGTTAGAAAAACAATAATAATTTTTACCTTTAAAGATACTAAATTAAAATATTGTGACAATTGTCGTTGCTGGCAGGGAGGTGACCCTGTTCCACCCTGAGTGGAAATTGGTATGACATTTCTAAAAGTAAATTGAACAATTTGTGGCAATTTGATAAGTGGCAATCATGCTAAAGTAGCATCCTGTCTTCTAAGAATTACTAAGAACAATATCAAGGAAATATACACACCTTTTTTCCAACAGTTTTCTCGGCACATAATTTACATATCATATAATGGGATAGTTTAATTATTTAATTATTCAATCATATCAAGGGAAATTGTATAATCACTACCACATCTATGTTAGAGCTTCCCCCGCCCCCATGGTTAAATATCCTTAAAAATGAATTGTGCAATCGCGATCAGTTCTAGTGCTCCCTCCCACCTACCACCTCCAATATTTACTCCTGAAATCCTCTTTCCCTCCCTATTGCCAGTCTCTCACCCCTGCATTCCTTGTAACACTTTGTATCAGTTATTACCATCATACATCCATTCCTCCTGTGTTACACAGCTGGAAAACCCCACAGAAAACAACGAAGAGCAAATCACACAAAGGTGGTAAGGATAAAATCATATTAGTATAAAGACAAAAATTCAAATATTGCTAGAATGGGAGAAGACCCCTATCAACATTCAAAGAGCCAGGGAAGAAATTTCTGTCATGGAATAACTCAGAGAGACTTACACGCAGTACAAATTCAGGTCATGTCTATTAGGGAGGTCAACTGGCCAAGTATCAAGTTCAATCCAGCATAATCAAGGATACAATGGTCTCTGCCTGCTAGTAGGACTGTTTGGGACTCTTGCCTTTGGGTAGAGTGGAGAGTTTTGAGCAGGGTCATGTTGTAAGAACTAATTGTTCTTAAGCTGGAGCCAGGATTTAGTGAGAGCCCAGAACTCATTCCTGGATTTATACCTTTTTTTTTTTGCTGAACTTGGAAATTAATACATATATCATATCATTCCCAAGTTCAATCATATCAAATATAATTATACAATTGCTTCCATAATCAGTCTCCAAACATATGTTTCCTTCCTGGGCTGCTGGATGTCATTTCCTTCCTATCTCTCCCACCTCTCTATATTGCTTCTCCCCCAGCCTCTTGTAAAATATAAAAAACTTATAAAACATTTGCAAAGCCATTTGCTAACAATACACCTGATATCATCTACTCAATTCTGACTCTACAGGACAGAGTAGAACCAATCCCTGGGGTTTCCTAAGCTGTCAATCTTCATAGGAGCAGACTGCCACGTGCTCCTCCACCCACTCCTCCACCCCCCCAGTAGCTGGCAAGTTTCAACTGCAGACCTTTAAGTTAGCAAGCTACTTAAATCAGTGTACCACCTGGGCTCCTTTGTTAACTATGGGTCAAGGGAACTTTACAATACAGCCTACAATACTATTAAACCGATTATTTTGTTATTTATTTATTATTATAAAGATATTTTAAATGAAGTAAAAAAATCCTGTGATAGTGAAGATAGTACTGTATGTCTATATTCTACGACTGATATAATAAATATATGTATTTACTGAAAATAACAATACTGTATCCTAAAAACAGTTGCTTTGGGTGGGTGGACCATGAATATCTTTTCTTTCTTTTTCATAGTTTTTAATGATTTGGAAATTTTCTGAAAGAGAAAAAAATAACATAAGAGCCGTGGTGGTACAGTAGTTAGGAATACTCCAGCTGCGCTGTGGGAAAAAGTTTTGACAGTCTACTTCCATAAAGATCTGCCACCTTGAAAACCATCTGGGGCAGTTCTATTGTACTCTAGAGCATCATTGTGAATCAAGGTTGACTCACCACCAATGGAAAGAATCTTATTTTCATAATCATGACAGTATTTTAAAGATTAGTTCTTCATTTTCCACCAAATGGAGTTGCCCTGTATTTCCTAATGGCCCGATGATAATGACGTTGAAGGCAGAAACCTCACTCAGAATAGGTGTTCGGCAAAAGCTCATATCATTGTGAATGAGGGACAGTGCGGAGTGGAGACCCAAAGCCTATCTGTAGCCAACTGGACATCACTTTACAGAGGGGTCGTGGGGAGGAAACGAGCCAGTCAGGGTGCAGTATAGCACCGCTGAAACATACACCTTTCCTCTAGGTTTTTAATGCTTCCTCCCCCCACTATCATGGTCCCAATTACACCTTACAAATCCGGCTAGACCAGAGCATGTACACTAGTACAGATAGGAACTGGAAACACAGGGACTCCAGGACTGATAAACCCCTCGGGAGCAATTATGAGCATAGAGATACCAGGAGAGGGTAAGGGGAAGGTGGGGGAGTTAGGGGAACCAATCACAATGAATTACATATAACCCCCTCCCTGGGGGGTGGACAACAGAAAAGTGGGTGAAGGGAGACATTGGTCAGAGTAAGACATGAAAAAAAATTTACAAATTATCAAGGGTTCATGAGAGGGGGAGGGAAAATGAGGAGTTGATACCACGGGCTCAAAAAGAAAGAAAATGTTTTGAGAACAATGATGGCAACAAATGTACAAATGTGTTTGACACAATGAATGGATGTATGAATTGTTCTAAGAGTTGTAAAAGCCCCCAATAAAATGATTTTTTTTAAGAAAAGGAAAACAGTATGCTGAGTGAAATAAATGAGACACAAAAGAACAAAATGGTATTACTCAACTTATATTAAATATATAGAGTAGGCAAAGATAAAATGTTTTAGTGGTTACCAAGGACAGATAGAAATGACAGGATGAGGAAGGGACATTCATTGCTTAGGGGACACGGTGCTTCTTCTGTGCAAGGTGATTTTAAAAATTGGGAATGTGATAGTGGTGATAGAGGCATAACATAATGAACACAATTGATGCCCCTGACCTGTACCATGTGAAAGATGAGTGTGTATACCTACCAGGCACACATATACATATTTAGCACAAGATACATTTTTTTACTAAAAAGTAGCTTAATCATACTGTGACTGCAAGATCAGATGGCATTCAAATGATTCAAGGAGCTTTTCAAAAACTTGAGGGAAAGGGAACTGAAAGTCAATGGAATTTTCCCATGAACATTTTGAAGCTCACCCTCTCATAAAAAATAGCCTCATTGGTCCAAAACTAAACACCGCATGGCCCAGTGCCATCCTCACAATTGCTCCTACTCTCGAGCCCATTGCTGCCCCCACTATGTTAGTTCATCTCGTCGAAGGCCTTCTTCTTTCTTGCTGTCCCTGTACTTTACCAAAGATGATGTCCTGCTCCAGGGACTGGTCTCTCCTGACAACACGCCCAAAGTACATGAGATGCAGTCTCACCATCCTTGCCTCTTAAGAAGCATCCTGGCTGTACTTCTTTTAATACATGTTTGTTTGTGCTTTTGGCAGTACTTTCAATACTGCTCACCTGCACCATTCATTCAAATGCATTGTTTATTCTTTGGTCTTCTGTTCACATACATATGTGAAGGTCTAACTTTCACATGCTCATGAAGCCATTGAAAACCATGGGTTGGGTCAGGCACACCTTAGTACTCTAAAGAAGTTTTGTGCAGAATATTTACCTAAAGCAGTGGGTATTTTGATCTCTTGACTGCTGCTGCCATGAGCATTGATTGTGGACCCAAGCAAGACAAAAGTTTTCACAACTTCAGTCTTTGTTCCATTTATCATGACATAACCTATTGGTCCAATGAATGCTGCAACCATTTTTGGATGATCTTCAGCAAAATTTTATTTGCATGTGATATTAGCAATGTGTTCTATAAGTTAAATGTTCTGTTGATTCATCTTTATTTGGAATGGGTGCAAATATGGATCTCTTCTAATCAGTTGGCCAAGTCTTTAAATTCATTATCTTCTTTGTATAGAAATGCTGCCAGGCCCTGACCATACAGCCACCTCCCCTAGCTCTCCCAAAAAATTGCCTGCTGGACTGTGCAGTCCCTTACCCCCACCTCTCAAGGCTAGAGCTAGACTGTTCAGCATTCTAAGGAGCTTATCTCTCCGGGCCAGGTCTGAACAGCCCCTTCCCTCAGTGTTCCAGGAGGATTTACTCTCAGACCACATCCTGGCTCAGACCCTGCAACTGCAGCACCAGAAGGCCTTCCTTTCCAGCACATACATCCTTGGCTCAAGCTCTGCATATGCCCCACTGCCTCACTGCCAGGTGTGATTTCCCTGACTTAACTCATTGGGTTTCAGAACCTGCCCAGGGGTTCAAAATCACTCCGTCCCTTTTTCTGCTCTCCCTTCCCTCCCAGGGGTTTTATGTACCCCAATAAAATCTTTCTCAACTTCACATTCCTGGCTAAATTCTATCTCTGTTCTGTGTCTCTGTCTCCAACCTCTCAACTTAGTGCTGAAAGACCTGGGACTGACAGGAGGGGCCTCTGTGCCACCTGGCCTTCCTCTGGCCAGTGTGCAGCCCTGTCATCTATCTCCAACCTCTCACTGACCCCCCATAAAATTATTTTTAAAATGCAATCGATGTCATGGAATTGTACAAATGTTAGCAATTGTAGAAATTGGTTTAATTGGTGTATGTTCTGCTGTGCAATGGCAACAAAAATAAAGAAAATAATTTTTAATCATGCTAACAAGTTGGAAAACGATATAAAAATTATCTTTAGCAAAAAAAGTAATGCTGAAAATGCTTACAATAAAACTACCAAACTCATTGCCATCTATTAATTCTGATTCAAAGCCATACTATAGGACAGGGTAGAACTGTGCCCTGTGGGTTTCTGAGACAGTAACTCTTTTTTGTCCCCCCAGTTTTATTTGCAAGTAATTTACATATCATATAATATAATAGTTCAATCCTACAATCATATCGTGGAGAATTGTAGAATTAATTTTAGAGCACCCCCCTCCTCCATGGTCAAATCGCCTTGAAGATGATTCGTGCAGTCACAACCTGTTCTGGTGCCTCCCCCCCACCCCTGCCCGCCCCCGCTACTGTCTTCATTAGTTACTCGCATAATCCCCTTCCCTTCCCTGTCTTCGCCACCCCTACCCCTGGATGCCCTGTCTCCCTTTTTATCTGTTATTGTCATTATGCATCCACTCTTCCTGTTTCACACCTGGGAGACCCAGCAGTAAGCAATAGAAAACAAAATTGTGCTAAGGTGGTAAGGGTAAAATACACTAGTATAGAGACAAAAATACTAATAATACATAAAAAGGCTAAAAGCCCCCAACAATAATCAAAAAGTCAGGGAAGCAATGTCTGTCATGGCACCAATAAGCGATATCTATGCCCAGACCAAGTTCAGGTTGCATCTATATGGTGGCCTACTAGCCAAGTGTTGAGTTCAATCCAACATAATCAAGATTACAATGGTCTCTGTCTGATAGTAAGGATGATCATGACTCTCGACTCCACAGGAACAGAAATCCCCCTGTTTCTCTAGCAGCTGGTGGTTTCAAACTGGCGACCTGGCAGCTGAAGACCCAACAGATAACCACAACAGATCCAATAAGTGAACATGCATCATAGCCTATGAGATGCTGTTAAAAATGGCAGCCACTGAAACCATTTGTTTGACTCGGTGCTTTATGTAAATTATGTTGGCTTTAAGCTCTTGTGTCAGGTCAGTCTTTTGGTTTGGCTGTTGCATAACACAGTCCATGGTTGAGCAAGGAGAGGCCACTGTCTGTATTTCCTCTCTTCACCCTCACAATTTTTCTGAAGTCATCTGCCTCTTCCAGGGAGAAACACGTGACTTTCCAGTCTGTACAAGGTTCCTCTAAGACAAGACATTAATTATTACTTGTTTTCCCCTGGCCTCCAAGGCCAGCTTTAGCTTTCACTGCCCCCTGAAAATGGCACCTTGCTTGGGATGTAATTTTGATGCCACCTTGTTAGTACTTCTGTTATAACAGGGAGGAAGAAACTGCATTGCCTTAAAATAAAAATAAACTCAAGCAAAATAACTCTGCTTAATTAGAACAAAGACTGCCCTTGGCTGGCATTTTGTGCTAAGTAACTTGTCAGGAAACAGTTTTGGAGGAAAAATGTCAATAGAACCAGAGACTAGATTCAGAACTTAGTTCCATGGCTCCGTTAGCTCCTCTCCTGGATCCCCCCATTTGTTCTCGTCAAGCTTTGACCTCGTCACCTGTGACATAATAGCATTAAATTTTCTGGGCTGCTGGCATGTTCCTGGGTTCGAGATCCAAAGCATCTTAGAGGCTACATATAATTTTAGAGGTCATCTAGACCCACTTTCTCTTTAGTTTATGATTTGTTCCTCGGTTTCTGGACATTTCCAGGGCCAGAGAATTCTCACTCTCTTTTGTGAGGAACTCTGTGTTATCATGAGGCAAAAATACTCCCGAACATTCTTTGTCAAATTGGACAGAAGTCTACCTCACTGTAACAATCTCATGGCTCTCGTACTTCTACTTTCCTCAACTTTACTGTTTAAGTGTTTTTCTCTTTCTAAATGATATTTCTCTAGCAACTGAATAATTCTATTGAATCTCTCTCTCCATCTCCCCCCCTTACTGTACACACTGCAATAACTAAAATTTCTATCACAGTATCTGAGGATAAGCTTTGACCCTGAATTCTGTCTCTATCGCTTAGTAACTTGGTGGTCTGGGGAAAATTAATCTATCCAGCTTAATTTTTCTCCATAAACTGAGATGATTATGTGACTTGCTTCATGAAGGTGTTTGGCTCCATGCAGAGAAAGCATATAAGACATTTCTGGAAGGACTTGGCATGGAGTTGACACTCCACATCTTTATGATCCGTGAAGATGACAAGGATGATATGGTTTCCAGTCCCCTCCTCATTATGATTAGACGATTTTGTAATCTCTACTTTTCTAATGCCCTTTCAAAACTGTACTGCCTGAGCAGGAAGTACAAGATGTTACAACCAGAAAAGTAAAAAAGTCAGTGAGATGACTGCCAGTTGACCTGAATATTAGAGTTTTGAAATTGTGTCACTTATGAGACTTTTCTAAGGCTCCTTTATGTATTATATGAGGAGCGTATGAGTAGCTTGTTAGCTTATTGTGAGAATCTCAGTAAGATTATTAAAGAATGATAGTGGGCGTGTGGAAGCCACAGCTCTCTGCACTGCCTTCCCACCTCTCATCTGCCAGCCTGTCATACGGCAGTGGCTTGCAAGTTGTATGATGATGGAAGCTAAGCCGCCGGCATTCAAAGTGTCGGCAGGGTCAACCAATGTGGGCAAGTTTTAGTGGAACCTCCATGCTAAGAGAGGCCTGGCAATCTATTTCGAACAATTATCCAATGAAAATTCTTTGTGTCCCAACTGAATATTGTCTAACGTAGTGCTGCGCAGTAAATCCCACCCTTCCCCGCCCAAGTTTGAAAGGTATGCAAAATACACAGTGCATGCCGTCCAAACTCCAGTTTGAAAGTGGCCAGAAGTGAAGTTGAGCGTACTAATGACTAATGATGACCCAGGACTAGGCAACATTTTGATCTTGTACACATGGTCACTGTAAGTCAGAGCTAACTTGATGGCAACTTCCATCAAAAAAACAAGAACTATATTAAAAAGCACTTAGTCTTATCTTGGTAAGCAGTAAATAGTCAAGATCATCCTGACAGAAGATGGCCTGAAAGACTTAGAGAGAAGGGCTATTTCTTAATGACACAGCACCCGTGGTCACCCCCATCCCTGAAGGCCATAAAGGAAAGGAGAAGAGAAGAAAGCCGATTAGAGAAGCTAAAAAAGGGGTGGGGGGAGAGGCCGTGGCAGTGGGAGGGCAGGAGGGATGGGGAGCATACCAGATGAAGAAGAGCCTGCAGAAGAGCAAAGCAGGCGAGAGTCCCCAATACCTGCAAGGGCTTCATTCTCCTCTTGTCCCTTGCCTGTGCCCTCCTCCTCATTGTGGTCTGTGTGAAACCATTTGAACCTTCAAAACTGACACTCATGCTCACAGTGAGGGGCTCGTGTACAGAAGAAAGAAAGGGCTTTGGTATCAGGCCCAGGTTTGTCTTCTTTTGTCATTTTATCTCCTTATAGGACTCCGGATTACATCTCCCATTCGAATACCAAATTCCATTGAGTTTCTGGAAAGCATGACCTTTGCTTCTCTAGACTAAGGATCTTCTTCCAGATTCATTTATTGCATTGTTTAATGAATTCTTTAGCACCGCCAAAAAAGAAACAAAAAGCTAAAGGCACTTTAGGTGAGGATTGAGAAAGTTCTTTTCATTGAGTGAATTCGGCCTCAGGAGGCCTGTGTTGGGCCAGATTGACCAGAGAAAAAATCCCAGTGCCATTCATCTAAGTGTAAGAAAGAGCTTAATCTAAAGAAATTTTATAGATTGGTGAAACATCCTAGCTCAGTCCAACTCAAGCCCATAAGCCAGACACTAGTCCGTAAGTCCCTCTTCAGATTCATGCCGTCACAAGCAATGATGCAGCATGCAGGAAGATCACAGGTTGGTGGGTGCGGAGTCCTGTGGATCCAATATCGGTGGACAGATCCAGGGACCTCATATCAACCAGGGTCAGCCAGCAGGAAGGTGAAGGCAGAGAGAGAAGGGGAGGATCCCAGGACCCTCTTATGAGAAGACCCTGCCCACAAGGAGGCACCTGATGGACAAATTGAATTAGCACCCCTACACTTTTAATTATCTTCAAGTTGACATGAAGTTCTGTAACTACTACAGGCCTTTAATCTGGATAGATGCCTTTATAAACACTTTCATGTTCAGAATATACTGATGGACCAGAGTCCCTCTGTACTCTAAAGTTTGGAAGATTCCTTATCCCAAATCAAATGTATTAATCCATTAACAAATTTGTACCATTTTTGTCCTTTTATTCTTTACTTAAGAACAAGCAGATCTGTTTTAGAAGAGACATACATGTAACCAGAATGGTCCTTAGAAACAACAGTGATGGCCTTCATGACACAATTGCTGAAAACAAAATGGTCACATAAGCAAATGTGGTGAAGAAAGGTGATAGGGCCTAGTTATGAAAAGATATAGCATCACGAGTCTTAAAGGCTTGAAGTTAACAAGCAGCCATCCAACAGGGAAGCAACAAAGCCAACAAAGAAAAAGCACACCAGCCTGTGTGATTATGAGGTATCAATGGAAAAGGTATCAGAAGTTCCAACACAAGTAATCAAATTGACGTGAAGGAGCATGGACAAAATGGAGACCCCAAAACCACCTGTAAGATAATTGGACAGTCTCTCACAGAATGGCCACAGGAAAGGGATGATAAATCTAGGGATTGGTATAGTATTGATGAAACAGTTCTTTAATATTTCCTCCCCTTACTATTACAGTCATTGTTTAACCTTATTAATCTTGTTAGACCTGAATATGTTAATTTGTATAATTAAAGATGTTCGATGCATGAAACTCCAGATGGATTACCCTTCAGAAACAATAATTGTGGGAAACAGAAAGATTTATCCCAAGTTGTCTCCCCCAAATATATGCCAAACCTAGCTGCTTGCTACACATGGTAAATGACTATACACTTGGAGGTCAACAGAAGTAGGTCAAGGGTTATCCTCTCTAAGGGTTATCAGCCATCCAGAGCAAGCAGACACCACTGTTTATCCCACAATAAGTAGGGATAAGAATAGTAGTAAACTGTTTCCCTGAAGGAGAGCCCAGGGAAGTCAAGTCCGCTCAAGGGTGACCAAGGTTAGTCCGCCATCATGAATCTAGGGTCCACCCTTCTTGTCACATGTATACCTCTCATTCCACCCCTTCCTAGCATGTGTACAGGCCTAGCTCATCCCCTTCCTGTTATGCCTATGCCCATTGTACATCCCCCTCCTATTGCTTGTATTGCCTATTGTACAGCCCCTTCCTGTGCCGTGTGTGGTTACCTGTAATCATGCCCCCCTAAGTAGATATAAGTCCTGGTTAGCAATAAATCTCTCTCCTGCACTCTCTCCCCTGCCCTCGTGGCCTGTGCTGTGCCCCAACCTGGCTGTTGACATCATGGCCATCCAGGAGATGAGCATGCTACCATGAAATGTGTCTGACTTTTTTTTTACTCTCTCTCCTAACTCCTTATTCTCTATGACTTTACTATAAACTTTGTACTTCTCAACCATACAATTGTGCCTATCAAACCCATGATTAGTTGTGGAGGGCTGGCTTCCCCACAAGCAATGGGAGTAATGGTTCCCTGAGGGTATGGGAAGAGAGGGGGAGGTTGGGGAAGGGGGAGCTGATGGAAATGATGACTGTATAACCTCACTTGAGGAGAACAACTGACAGAACAGCAAGTGAACAGATACAGTGGATGGTGTAAGATATGACAAATAATAATAATATAATATAATTAATATAATAATTAGGGTTCCTGGGAGGGGGGAGGAGGGAGGGTAAAAGGTAGCTGATATCAAAGAGTTCAAGTAGAAAGAAAATATTTGAAAATTGGTGGCGGTAGCAATTGTAAACTTATGCTTGATCTAACTGAATTATGGATTGTTACAGTATCTGTAAGAACTCCCAACAAAATGATTAATTAAATAAAAATAAAGAAACAATGGTGATGAGACTTGAATCTGCTTGCTTTGGAAACAGCATCAAGCAAGATGGATCACTAGAAAAGAACATTGTGTTTGGCGAAGTAGAGGATCAGTGGAAACGTGGGAACCCTCACAGAGATGGAGTGACATACGAGCCCAACATTGTCTCCAGTACGAATGCTCATGAAGACAGCCCCAGACTAGACACCACCTCATTCTTTGATACATAGGTCAGTAGGAATTGGAGCCAACTTGAAGGCAATTAACAACAATGTGCTTCCATTGAAAATTCTGGACGTTGTGTGTAGTGTTTGATACTATCAATAACAAAAGGTTCCCCTGTGCTAACTTGAGGGTACAACTGGGGAACAAAGCCATTGTTTTTCTGTGTTAATAGTTTGTGCAAAAGGTCTTCAAGAATAACACGAAAATGCCTGTTTTGAAAAGGATCTGCATAAATTTCAAAGAACTTTTTGCATCAACATAAACTCATACTAACTTGTTGTAACATGTCTGAACAGAATCTAATTTAAATCACTACAAAGGATAAGACATCAATTTGAGACGAGGCCCTATCAGAGCAAGAGGAATTCTATTAAAATTAAGGCAAGGACAATCCTCTAATTTATGATGAAGTCTAAGGGGAAGAATGTTTCAATCATTGAGGCCTTATGAATAGTTTCAGAGAATAATGTCTCAAAGTAATCAGCATTTTTACCAATATATATCTTGCTTTAAGAAGGTATGGAACAGTGTTAAAAATGAAACTCAGTAGCAGACCATACACGTCAATTTTCAGGAGAATAATCATCTTGTTTTCATCATAATAGAAGAGGACTGACAATTGACAGCAGAAGCCATTGCTAATGTAAAAGACAATTCAATTGGTTCAGCTTACACAATTCTGACTGAAATATGAAAATTGGGCAAACTTTCCATTCAATGAGTATCAAAAATGTAGTGACCAGATCAGCTGCCGACAAGAGCAGAGGATTGGAAAATTTTAAACTCGTGGGTTCAAAATCTGGAAACATTTATTTTTTAAAATTTACACAGGAAATGAAAACTGTCTTGAACCTGAAGGATCTGTAAGACTGTGAACACACACTCCACTCCTTGGCTACCATGAGCAAGTGGTTCAGCCAATGCAAAAGTGGATTGCGTCCGGAGCAAATAACTTTTTGGGATATTCAACATATTTTGTTTGTTGACTCTGTAGAGTATGACAGAACAATAATATATGTTTATTGTGTAAATGCTTTGAGAAAGTTAGTCAAAGCTTTAGCAGAAAAACACTACAGGAAACCTCACCATGACAATACTGCTGTTTATCCTTGTCCTCAAACAGGGGTGATTTGGGGAGTTCTCACTGGAAATCACTATGTGTCCACATTACAGTATGGAGTTGTCAACCTGTAACTTCTTTGAGGGGTCCTGGTGGTACACAGGTTATATATTGGGCTGCTAACCAAAAGATGAGCAGTTCAAACCCACTGGTTCCTCTTCTGTGGAACATGAGACTTTTTGATCTCAGAAATTTACAGAAGCAATTCTACCCTGTCCGACAGGGTTGCTATGAGTCAGAATCAGCTCAATGACAATGATTTGCAGAGGCTTCTTTTTATTTACTAGTCTTTAAAAAATACATAAAAGTACAAATTTTTCTTCCATTAACAATTTAAAGAAAATAGAACTGTATTGACATGGTTAAATATCCAGGACTCTCAGTTCTTTAGAGATGGAATCAAAGGTTGGTGTCCTTGAATAAAAAAAGTGTGTCTGCAGTATGGGAATTGTGCCCGACCTGATCCCACCACACTGAGGCAAAGCACTGGGGGAATGCAGCGGAATTGCAAGTGAATGGAGCGGCAAGGTCCCCAGGGAATGCTGAAGGTGGACTTTGGGGCCAGGGCATGGTGCCCCAACAGACTGAACTGGAAAACACTCCTAACGGCCAGCAAACGATCCTTGAACTAACTACAAGATATTTTCTTTCTTGTTGTGTTTTGTTTTGTTCTTTGTCAGTGGTTTGTTGTTGTATATTGTTGCTTAGTTTTGCTCTGTCTTGTTCTTGTGCATGTTAATATCTTCTCAGGTCTGTCTAAATAAGATAGGCTGGATGAAAAAGCTGGAGGTAAAACAACGGGATTGACAGTTCTGGGGGGAAATGGGCTGGGGGGGAGGTGGGGCATAAGGAAGTGGTATTAACAAACCCAGGGACAAGGGAACAACAAGTGATCCAAATTGATGGTGAGGTGGGTGTGGCAGGCCTGGTACGGCATTATCAAGGGTAATGTAATGAAGAGGTATTGCTGAAACCCAGGTGGGGACGGAGCATGATAGTGGGACAGGAGGAGAGTCAAGGGAAATAGAGGAGAGAGCTGGAAGGCAAAGGGTAATAATAGAGGTCTAGACAAAGACATATACATATGCAAATATGTATATGAGGATAGGGAAACAGATCTATGTGCCTATATTTATAGGTTTAGTATTAAGGTGGCGGAAGGACATTGGGCCTCCACTCAAGTACTCCCTCAATGCAAGAATACTTTCTTCTATTAAATTGGCATTCTATGATGCTCACCCTCCCGACACAACCCCTAAAGACAAAGCAGGTGAATGTGGTAAACAAAGCTGATGGTGCACGGCTATCAAAAGATATAGCATCTGGGGTCTTAAAGGCTTGAAGATAAACAAGCAGACACCTAGCTCAGATGCAACAAAGCTCACATGGAAGAACACACCAGCCTGTATGATCATGAGGTTCCGAAGGGATCAGTTATCAGGCATCAAGGAACAAAAAATCATATCATTTGAGTGCACACCTCCATGATATGATCACTGAGGAACAAACAGGTGCATAAGCAAATGTGGTGAAGAAAGAGTAAGGTATCATCAGATATAAGGCATCATCAGAGCAACAACAAAAAAATCTTACCATAGTGAATGAAGGGGGAAGTGCAGAGTGGAGACCCAAAGCCCATTTGTTGGCCACTGGAGATCCCCTTGCAGAGGGGTCTAGGGGAGGAGATGAGTCAGACAGGGTGCGATGGAGCACCGATGAAGAATACAGCTTTCCTTTAGTTCCTAAATGCTTCCTCCTCTCCCTACCCCCAACCCCCGGCCCCTACTATCATTATCCAAATTCTACCTTGCAAGTCTGGGAATCCAGGGAAGATGATCCCTTCAGGACCAGGGTGTGAGTGGCGATACTGGGAGGGTAGAGGGAGAGTGGGTTGGAAAGAGGGAACCGATTACAAGGATCTACATGTGACCTCATGTGACCTCATCCCTGGGGGATCGAAAACAGAAAAGGGGGTGAAGGAAGGCATTGGACAGGGCAAGATATGATAAAATAATAATTTATAAATTATCAAGGGCTCATGAGGGAGCGTGGAGGGAGGGGGGAGGGGAAGAGGACCTGATGCTAAGGGCTTAAGTGGAGAGCAAATGCTTTGAGAATGATTAGGGCAATGAATGTACAGATGTGCTTTACACAATTGATGTATGTATGGACTGTGATAAGAGTTGTAAGAGCCCCTCATAAAATGTTAAAAAAAAAAAAGAAAGAAGGTTTAAGTCCCTCGAGGATGCCCAACGTACCTTTTCAACAAGTTGTAAACTGGACAGTGCAGAATTCTTTGGGAAGGGCTCATAAACAAAACAAAGCACGAAGAAATAATCATTTATAAATTATCAAGGGTTTGTGAGGGAGGGAGGGAGAAAAATGTGGAGCTGATACCAAGAGCTCAAGTAGAAAGAAAATGTTTTGAAAATGATGATGGCAATAAATGTACAAATGTGCTTGACACAATGGATGCATGTATGGATTGTGATAAGAGCTGTATGAGCCCCTAATAAAATGATTTTTAAAAAGAAAATAAATAAAAGTGTGTCTAGATATTGATGCAGTATGTGCTGAGAAATATGCTGCATGTTTTATTTTTATCTTTTAATTCTGTTTTCTACAAACTTCTGAAGAGCTCTCGTATGCCTGAAGGCCTGGGGAGAAAACAGACAGTTCCAGTATGTCTCTCAATCACCCTCCTTGGAGCATACGCAGCACCATTTAGTTGTGATCACTCCCTGGGTTTCCTGAATCTCCGATTTCTAGAACAGGAGAACAGCTGCCCTTGACCTTCACTCTCACAGCCCTTCTAACAATGTTGCATCCTCTGATCCTTGCACGCGACCCTTTCCTGCTTGAAACACCTAGAGTGGTTTCTGTTTCCTCGTGATGCTCTCATTGATGTGCCAGTGCTGATTGCACTTTATAACTGCCCAGAGAGCTTCTGAAAACACGAATGCTGGAACACACTGTGAGGAATTAGACTCAAGCTTTCATCCTTTTAAAGTATCTTTCAATGTTTCTTGTAGGAATTCAAAGACGACAACCACTGCCGCCATCTAAAACTTGCGTTCCTCACCTTGAGTTTGGGTTTGCTTTTTCTTCCACACGTGTCTTTTCACCATGTAAAATCTCATCATGATTTAAAATTGAGACTAGCTATACCTAATATGGATTCCCAACAAGCTGAGGAGAAGCTAATAAAAGCAAACTCCAGTACAACCAAAACAGTTTAGGGTTTGCTTTCTGTGTAAGAGAGCCTAAAACTTCCTTTCTTTCCTGGGATCATCAGAATAGGTTTATAAATTACCATTACTTCATTTCAAGCACTTTACCAGTCATATGGCTATATAAACTTATTTGGTAAGAAAAGCATTATTTAGAACATCATGTTTAATGCAAAGATCCTATTGCGAAACCCAAGCCATTGATTTCTAACAAATTGTTGACACTTAACAAATTTCTAACTTGTAGAATATGTAAATGAAGTCATGAAGAAGTCAGATAAGAACCTTAATATGTTCAGATATATGAGCATTTTAACAAGGTTTCTCCTGAATCCCAAAGTGAAATTTCCTCAGCTTTTGAGGGAAAGTGCTAACAAACCCAATTTTATAGTCAATTATATCTATTCATTGACTCATTTAACAAACGAGTTCTCCCCAAGTATGGTGAGTGTGGTGCTTTCCACTACAAGTATAAAGATAATCCAGACATGAAATGCCTAGTACAGTACGCTGATTGTGCTCTCGTTAGGTGCTGAGTAGGTTCCAATGCATAGTGACCTGATGTCCAACTGAAGGGAGCACTGCTTGTGCTGTGCCAGCCTCAGACATGTTCCTCTGTTTGAGGCCAGCAGTGCAGCTACTGTGTCAATCCAGCTTCTTGAAAGTCTTCCTCATTTTTCCCTTCCCCTCTACTGAACATGACGTCCTTCTCCAGGGACTGGTAGATCCCTTACCATTCTGTATGTGGTTTTTTAAACATCTGCTTAAAACTCATGGAAGAGCTAGAAATAGAATGTCTTAGAGAGAAAAAATGGATTTTATAAAGCGTAAATTAAGAAAGGTAAGTTAGTAAATCAGTACTGTGCCAGTGCTAAGCACATTTTCTAATCCTGTAGGAACTGGAGCTTTGTATGTATTCACACAAGGCAAATCTCTGGTGCGATGCAAAGCATAAATCACATTGAAGTCAAGCACCCAAAGCTGGGCCCCCAGAAAAGCAAAAGATCTTAAGAAAAGCCAAACCTCTACTTGTCTCTTTTAGTTTCAGCTTCAGCTTTGGGTACAGCAGGGAATTAACTCCCGTCAGATAATTCATAACTATGAGCCTCCCTCTCCCCATTCGAAGGAGGAACCCATGCTCTTGGTAGGTCCCCAAAATCCCATGGGAAGAACTTCATTTTATGATCGAGAACGAGAAGATTCTCCAAGCAAAAGAGACTTCCCTACATTATGCCGTACCAGACACAGAACTACGTTACAGGTCCCCACACTCCTGTCCTGGGATTTCTTCACAACACCAAGGAAACAATTCAGCCAACATGGTTCCAAAGGCTTTGCACAACTGGCCTAGTGCTCTCTATTCACGCTCCGCCACGGTGATGGCAGACAAGTTTTGTTGTCAGCTAGGCACTGTGTTTGCTGATAAAGGAGGTGGACACACAATACCCCCACAGGGCTATGGGATGGAATTCCAGGTTCCACATTCACCTAGGAGTCCAAGTTTACTCCACAGCAACTGATAGGAGAAGTTACTCAACCTCTCTGAGCTTTTGTTTGCTACGAGATATTAGTTTCCAAAGAACAATGAAGTGAAGGGGCCCAGCAGTGCCTTATACACTGAAGCTCAATTGTTTGCTAGTCCTTCGGGCTCTCAAAAGACTCCTTTACTACACTGAACTGGAAAACATATGGTGTGAAAGACTATCATGATTCTCTGTCGATTTTTTAAAAAGATATTCCACCAGAAAAATAACACCCCATCCCCCAGAATCTTAAGGAGGCATGTGTAACGATAGAAAGCATCCTTAACAGTGTAATTTTTTTAAAAATCCAAGTTGATTGGAATATGATTGCTTATAATCTATAGTACAGGCTTTTAAACTACAATTCTTACTTAAGCAATTTCAGTTGCCAAGTGTTTTGTACAAAAATTTATGGACATAAAGTCATATCTATTGGCTTATGTATGATCATGGTGACTTTCCTGCTAGGTCAACACCTGAGTTATCATGGCAGAGGCTGTGTGGATCATGAAACCAAACATTTTTACCACATGACCCTTTACAAGAAAAGTTGTCCAATTCTAATTTTCAATAAAAGGATTTTTTCCCAATGTAAGTAAAGTTGAAAGCAATACATTTATGTCTTTTGCTTTTTAAACAGTTTCTTTGACATATAATTCACATATCATCAATTCCATAATCGTTCAAGCACCTCCAGAAGAGTGGTGCCATGAGTTTTAGAACATTTTCTTCTTCTTGCACCCACGGTTATTAGCTCCCCGATCCCCCAGCTTCCCACAGCACACCACCAAGAAAGCGTGACTCCAGGAACTGTCTACAGATTTGCCTCACTTGGATTTCATATGCAGAAAAACATACCCAAAGGAAAAGAGAATCAATGACAACAAGAAAACAAGAATAGCCAAATAAACCCGAGAAAAATCTCCACCAAAAAGAAAGCAGAAAATATGAAAAACTAGAACAACTTTAAAATTAGTCAAAATGGAGATCAAATGACAAGGTATTAAATGTTGACCTAACTGCATCTGCAATAATCCATTTTCCAATGTACTCTGCACGATAGCAAGACTTCCATGTCCCTGCTCAGAGAGGATTAAAGGGTGGTTTAATCCACATGTATTCCTCCTTCACTTTTTTTTAACTGAAATGGCTTTAAAATGGGTTAAAAGAGAAATTCAATGACATGGTATTACGTTTGAACCAAACTACATTTGCCGCAATAGACTTTCCAATGTTGTCTGTCTGTCTGTCTGATAGTGAGGCTATGATGTCCCTCTCCTACAGTCAGAGAGGATTTCACTGGAGGTTTAATCCGTGTATGGACCCTACCAATGGATTGAGAGCTTCTACAAAATTGGTTCTGAGCATTTATCTCTCAGACCATTGAATGTTTACTTATAATTCTTTACATTTACAACAAATATTTACATTATTATTAATAATTCTTTGCTCACACAGGCTGGTGTACTTAGTTGATGCCTCACTTAGATGGCTGCTTGTTTGAAGACAAATCTGCAAGACCCCAGCCACTACTTTCTGATAGCCAGACACCACCATACTCCTGATGGTTCCAGCAGCTCCCTCGACCAGGTGGCAGCACCTCAGGCCGCAGGCCTCTGTCCTCCGAAGCTGCCAGGTTGCACAGCATTGTGCTAGTGGGATCAGTGGGGCGTCACAGTATAGACACAGGAAGTGTTCAGAGAGTGCTTATCTATCCACATTTCTCTAGCTCTTCAAGATATAAAGAAGTTCCAGCTGTCCCTTTAAACTCTGTTATCTCTGATGTGAAAAGCAGAAAAGAACAGAAGCTGAGAATAAGTGACTCTGAAACCAGGATAAATTTCGGACCACACAAGGCTACTACATAATTTTGTCTAAGAATGTACCCTCCCAAAAATCATTTTGACAGCTATAAAATACTGAATACCCCCTACTTGGTTAAAATGTGTGACTGCTGTCTCTTCCTAAAATTGCCACCACTTTATGACAGCATCCACTACACACTGAACCCCTGTATGACAGCATCCACAACACAGTGAATCCCTGTATGACAGCATCCACTACACAGTGAACCCCTAGATACTCTCCTAAATCACCAAACCAAAGCCAAATCCTGTCAAAAGCATTTCTAATACTTTAGTACTCAGATGCCCAGGATTCCTCATGGTGTGAGTTCAGAGGCCCTTTTCCTCTCCCGCCTGCCCTGAGTAATACATTCACCTCGGTGTCCCTGGGGTCTTTGGCTGACTGTCTTGGCTATGTGGAAGAGTGAGATGGGAGTAATTTCAGTTTGGCTTTCTTTGTGAGCTTTACAGAAACTATAAACTGCAGAAGGCTATTAAGAGTAAGGAGGGAAATAATTCTTGAATAAATACGATATTCAAGGCATTATTAATACATCATCTCTTTTGAGCTTCACAAAATTCGATTGTGTTAAAGAGCCTTATCTCTTTATTTTGTAGCAAGATGTTAAGGATTGACATTATCTTCTAGCAAGAAGTTAAAGATTGATGGAAGTGAGGAAGTCTATTTAACTGGGACATGGCAAATGTGTGTTTAACTTTGAAGTACACAGCTTTAGACAGATCATTATCAGTAGTCTAAAGAAAGCTTGGACAATAAGGAGGTGAGTGACTGGCCTATGTCCCCCTGTGACAACCTGTCATGTAGGTAGTGAGCATTACTGAGTATTGGAACCACTGCACACCGCGCATATTGATTCTCTTAAAATGTTTAAAATATCTCCATTCACCTTTACCTGGGAATCTCTAGGTTGTCTTTGACCTAAGACAGTTCATTGTTTCCACGGTGTGAACAATGAATGCACAAGGGTGGTGAGACAGTTGAGAAAGCAGCAGTCATTGAACCACTCCAAAACATCCACTCCCATCAAGGTGATTCTGACTCCCAGCAACCCTGGAGGTCAAGGTAGACCTGCTCCTGGGATTTCCGAGACTGTAAAGCTTTGAAGAGTCCATAGAAAGCCTTATCTTTCTCCTGGATAGCCGCTGCTGGTTTCCAACTGCGGACCTTGAGGTTAACAGCCCTACCTGTCACCATTACACCATCAGGTCTCTGCATCTGACCACTTGCCTTCCTAACTACTCAGGGAGATTGATAAAGACGACTGGTGCCTAGAGTCCCATCTCAAACCACTGGAACCAAATCTGTGAAGGATCCTTGAAATTAGTGTTCTTAACAAGTTAAATCGATCTTTTCTGATGGAGCAAACTTGACATTGCATTTTCAAGTTCTCTTAATTTTTTTTCTGGAAAAACAATAGTAAGTGTAAAATAGGGGCCATCACTTGTAACTTGTCTTTATAAACTCAAACATCTGTCAAATATAGATGTTCATAATATAAATTGATTGAATTTGTTTCCATGGATAAATTGTGCCTTTCCAACTACAGTATAATCTCCTGGAAAGTGGGGCCCATAAACATTTGTTCATATCTATATGCCTATGAATCTTTCTATCTATAATATTTTAAAGAGTACAGCAGTGACAATAATCCCTGTTGTCACTGTGAACTATTTTTCCCAAACAATTATGAGAAACTAAAGATATTTATGTCAAATTTATTTCATGAGAAGAAATCCAAAGTAAGCTTATTAAATGATTTTGCTCTTGGTAGATATATTTACAGAATATTTATATATCTCAAGAAAGACAATGTATGTACACTTTATATATATACGTATGTGCATGCACGTGTGTGCATGTGTTTATATGTATGTGTATATGCATTGTATATATAAACTAGGAAAACAGAGAATATAGATACAATATGTATAGATGTATACATATGCATGTGTGTATGTATGCACATGTATATGTGTGTGTACACATATAAAGCATGGAAAGCAAGAGAGAGAATAAAATGAACATCATAATATTTAGACTAATTTTTATTATTTCATGCAGATCTCAACTGAGAGGCATCTCTAACTAAGCTGTTGCTCAGAGTAGGCTGCACCATATGTAATCACCTCTGGAGGGAAGTGGAAACCCAGAAAAGGTATAAGGTCCACACTGAAATCATCTTTCACGCAAGAATGTGTATGTTATGTTATGTGAGTGCCATTGTACAAGGTTGTGGTAAACTGAGGACTTGGCTGAATGTATTTGGCCTTATTTCCACACTTGCAACCATGGACGTGGGAAACTAGCTCCAGTTTGAGAAAAATCTCCATTGTTCTGAGATATAAATGTTTTCAAATACGTGTTCTCCAGGCCAAAAATGTGCCTCCTACAACAGCCCTCCGTTAAGGGGCAGTTGTAAAGGAGCTACCACAAAAGATGAATTATTCCTGTGTCTGGCTACTTCACTATGCTTGAAGGTTGTCTGCAGATTAGAGCAATCAGGTTCTATACCCTGATCCACAGTAAAATGTAGAAAACCCCTGGAGAGGGCTGAGGGGTGTTTGAGGTCAACTAGCACTAGGTCAAGGTGATGGTTAACTTCATTGCTTGTTTATTATGTTACCCACTTATGATATTACATATTGACTATGTAATATGTTAGCTATATGATGCATATATGTTTTGAAAGATCTGTAATCCCCCTTATGTAAACTCATTGGAAAATACATTCACTCTCTCAGTCCTGACAGGGGACAAGGATCGCCTGTGGCCCCGCTCTGTGTCTCTATAGTTTCCACAATTGCAAAGTCCCTCCTGAAGACCTGTTTAAGTGTTGGGGACACCGGCACCCTAACACAAAGTGTCACTGAAATAAAAATAGTTCCATTTTCAAAGACTGGGAAGACACTGGAGGTATTGTCCTGCTGGGATTCCCACAGAGAAAGTGAGCGGGTGATATTCCAGCCACCCATGCAAGTATCCGGAGAAGAGGATCCATACTGTGTGTTTAGATGACACTCCAATAACTAATGCAGAGGAAATACGTTGGAGAATAGTGGGGGGTAATGCACAAAACGTGTGCAGCACGATGTTCTCAGCTAGACTCCATTATGTCGAAACCAGAAATGCCAAGAAGCCAGGAGAGAAGGATTTTATATTTCCCCATGGCTCCAAAAACAGAGATAAAAATTTATCTTTAAGGATAACTCCTTTTTAATCAAGGACAGTACCGGTCATCATCTTAGACGTGCACATGAAGACAAGTGTCACTCGAAGTTTAACAGAGCTTTAGACCTAGAGAGACCATATTTCTGTTCATTGGGATGTTGTGATATTAGCTTGTTTGACATCCTCTGGTGGAGTAGTGGGTCAGTAGTTCAAGCAAAGCAACCTCTATTCAGGAGAAAGATGAAGCTGTGAAAATGTACAGTCTCTGAGGTCTTGTCTCAAGAAGATTGCTATGAGTTGGAATTAACTCAATGGCACTTAGTTTAGCTGGAGATATACCACCCCTCTGTCACTTCATCGAATCACAGTAGCTTGCATGTTCCTACAATGCTGGAAGCTACCCTACCTGTATTTCAAACACCATCAGCGTCACCAGTGTTAGACAGGTTCAGTAGAGTTTCAAGACTAAGAGTAGAAAGAAAGATCTGCCTATCTACTTCTAAAATTCAGTCCATGAAAATTCTATGTATCACAAGAGTTTTTACTCAGTATAGTGCAGGAAAATGAGTCCTTTGGACTGGGAGGCACTCAAATATACAGTGACCACAACAATGGACTCAAACATAGTATAGCAAGGATCACAAAGACAACAGAGGACTTGACAATGGTTGATTATATTGTACTTGACTCTAGGGCTGTCATGAGCCAGAGTCAACTCCTCATAACAACTAACGACACTGCTGAAGTGCAACACACAAAAAAGGGACCTGGACCACTAACCCACCCAAGGGGAGGGTATTGTTTATTTCTCCACAGGGAAAGAGGGATCAGACTTCAACCCAGTGCTCCAAGATGTGAATGCAACATTCCGGCATGAAGCAGGGAACCAACAGAGAGGTCTGAGGGGCTGGCCCCAATCCAAACTACAGGGACAGCCCCACCTCCCCCAAGAAGAATTTACTTCAGAGGAGAGTACCAAAGCTATAGCTCAGGGAGAGGGACATGTCTGATCAGAGCACACAGGAGAAAATGAAAGGGGAGAAAGAGAGGGTGGAGCACATCCTGGCCCAAAAAGCCTTGAGGACGATATCCCTGCTCAGAGCAGCCAATGCACTGAGAGGACCAATCATATGGCTGATCTCACTATGAGACACGACAGCACTTACTGACCCATAGAGCTACCTGGGAACAACTCTGGAGACAGTGCAGGAATTGTGCCAGATCTTGCCACACCACATCGAGGGGAAACACTAAGGGCATGCACCAGAACAGCAAGGGGAGCAGAGCAAGGAAGTCCCAAGGGAATACCAAGAATAGATTTTGGGGCTAGGGCATGGCACCCCATCAGTTTCTACCAGAAAACCCTCTTAAAGGTGAACAAACAGACCTTGAACTATTTACAGGCTTTGTGTGTGTATGTGTCATTGGTTTGTTGTTGTTTTATTTTGTTGCTTTGTTTTGTTCTGTCTTCTTTTTTGTACATATTATCATCTCTGCAGGTCTATCTAGATAAGACAGGCGGGATAAACAATCTGGAGGAGAAAACAACAGGACAAATGGTTCTGGAGGGTGAGGGAGAGACCCGACATGGGAGAGTGGAAGGCGGGGGAAGGGGAGAAGGAAGTGGGTGTTAACAAACCCAGGAACAAGGGAATAATGAATGATCCAAAATCAATGGTGAGGAGTGTATAGGAGGCCTGTTAGGGCTTGATCAAGGGCAATGTAGCCGAGAGGAATTACTGAAACCCAAATGAGGGCTGAGCATGATATGGGGCAAGAGGAAGGTGAAAGGAAATAGAGGAAGGAACTGGGAGGCAAGGGGCATTTACAAAGGTCTAAATATAGGCATGTACATATGTAAATATATTTATATAGGATGGTGTGAAATAGATCTATGTGCATATATTTATAGGTTTAGTATTAAGGTAGCAGATGGACATTGGGCCTCCACTCAAGTACTCCCTCAATGCAGGAACACTTTGTCTATTAAACTGGCATTCCATGATGGTCACCTTCTGACATGATCACTAAAGACAAAGTGAGTACATAACCAAATGTGGTAAAGAAAGCTGATGGTGCCCGGCTATCAAAAGTGTCTGGGGTCTTAAAGGCTTGAAGATAAACAAGCGTCCATCTAACTGAGAAGCATCAAAGCCCACATGGAAGAAGCACACCAGCCTGTGTAATCATGAGGTGTCTATGGGATCAGGTATCAGACTTCAAAAACAAAAAATCATTGTGAATGAGGGGGAGTGGAGTGGAGACCCAAAGTGCATCTATAGGTAACTGGATATCCTCTTACAGAAGGGTCATGGGGAGGAGACAAGCCAGTTAGGGTATAATATAGCAATGATGAAACATACAACTTTTCTCAAGTTCTTTAATGCTTCCTCCCACCACCCCCACCGCCACCACTATCATGATGCCAATTCTACCTTACAAATCCAGCTAGACCAGAGGACACAAATAAGAACTGGAAACACAGGGGATCCAGTACAGATTATCCCCTCAGGACCAATAATGAGAGTAGTGATGCCAGGAGGGTAAGGAGAAGATGGGATGAAAAGGGGGAACCAATCACAAGAATCTACATATAATAACGCCCTCTCTGGGGATAAACAACAGAAAAGTGGGTTTAGTGATACGTCAGACAGTGTAAGACATGACAAAATAATAATAATTTATAAATTATCAAGGGTTGTGAGGGAGGGAAGGGAAAAATAAGAAGTTTATACCAAGGGTTCAAGTATAAAGCAAATGTTTCAAGAATGATGAGGGCAACAAATGTACAAAAGGGCTTGACACAATGGATGGATGGATGGATTGTGATCATTGTTGTTCAAGCCCCCAATAAAAATGATTTTTTAATTAATAAAAAAGGGACCTGGAACTCTCCAAAAAGAGGAAGAGAGATGATAGCGCCCCCTGCAAAGGTAAGATAAGGAAGTCCAGCCGCAGACAGTCAGGCCACACCTAAAAGAAGAGACTGGTATTAGAGACTTCCAGGAAGGGGAAACTTGTTTATTCTAACAAGTGCTCTCTCCGTTGAGTTCTGCATTTCCCTTTACTCCGTTGGAGGGAAGAAACATGGGGCTTTCGGTTCCCATAAGAGTTACTGTCCCTCTAAAGGGCCAGTGCTGTTGTTCTACAGGGTTCTGTGGGATCAGAATTGACCTGATGGCAGTGCGTAGGTTTACTACATTCGAATTCGTTTACGTGATCATCAAGCCTTTAATAGCGTCCAGGGGGTAGCTGACTCTGACCTCTTGAGCTGGTCATGTGTTTTCACAAACACAGTCTTTGTGGGAGCATAACCACACCTAGACATTCAAGCGCTGATCATAATTGCTACAACTGTAGCACTGAGGGGTTACAATAGAGATGGTGTCGTCCACCCACTCGAAAATGTTTACCATGTGTTCTTTACATAGGAAGCAACAATGGGTGCATATGAAATAACACTTGTGAGGATGCGCAGGACCGGGCAGCCTTCTGTCCTGTTGTACAGGGGGTTGCGGTGTTAGAACTTACCTGCCACTGCCTAACAAGAACAGCCGGTTCTAGAAAAGCCTGCCAGCCAAGCCCTGCGTAACTAACTAAGAAGGTGTGAGTTGGTTGTGCTTGAGGGGGAAAGAGATGGAGCCTGTCACATTTTGAGGGTAAAGCCCACCAGGAAGATGCAGAAGTAAGCTGCAGCTGGAGCCGGAAGGTGCACTCCAAATGGAGGAGAGCTCTTTTCCGCTCAGTACTATGAAAGCATGTGACCACTGTTCAGTCTCGGAATTCCTGGGGAAGCACCTGCGTGTCCTTCCATCACTTACGTGAAACCTCCAATCTCGAGCTGCCTTAAATTATGTATTTGCAGTGGCACACACGAAGTTTTTGGTTTGTTGACTTTAGTCGGGGGAAATGGAGAATTGAAGTAGATCCAGGAATATGTCCTAAGAGAGACTACAAACCTATTGAGTAAGTGGCACAATGATATTTGAAACAGAGTAATACTGCATGGGCTGTCTACAATCACATAGTCAAGTAAGTAGCATCACAAATTCCCTAGGGCCACTGAGATGGAGAGTGGGGGACAGGTGATGGACTGAACTCTTCTGAGTAAGGATGTTCCAGCCATAACACCAGATGTATGCATACAGAACTGTGCAGATTTTCACGAAAGTTTCTTTGAATGTAAGCATTAGAATTAAAATTTCCCTTAAGAAGTGAACAAAGAAAAGTCCTGGGAGTCATAAATAAGCTATTACAAACTTAATTCCTTCCTTCTTTCTCTCTCTCCCTCTCTCTCTCCATCATTCTTAAATGAGTCATTCTGAGAGATAGAAAACATATCTAAATTTATCGCAGTTCACTATTCTGTTTGTGTCTGTGGCCAACGAATGATACCAGACTTGCTATCGACTTTTGGCCAGGCAACAAAAGTCAATCTTCAGATTCTTTCTCAAGGAGAAATTTAGTGTCCTAAAATCGATTTGATCTTGCTTTTTGATTCTCCTAAAAAGCCTCCCGTTGGTGCATGAAGTAGCAGCTCATACAATCTCCCACCTTATCTTGGGGTAGAGCAAGCTCCGACGCTGGCAGTTGTTGCTTTGTATCCATTAACCAATCTTCACGCACCAGTGACCCACATCCCAGAGACGTTAAAAATGTATTCTCACATTGGGGTTACATTCACATTTTACTCGCTTTGGAAAGTGATGGACCCCCAGGCACTGCAATTTTTAGTTGACCGAGTCTTTGAAATCACAGTTGCATCCAAGCTGAAAAGAGACGCAGTCACTGGACTTAGCAACCATTGTTTTTTATAGTCGCTGGGGTGCAAAGCTTCCAGAACTTAGGATGCAAAATCTAAATGGTGCTCTCTTCATCTTTCCCTTTACTTGTATCCACTCATCCATGGATGCATTCCAGAGATGCATCCAACATTCTGAATATAAAGGAAGGGCTCCTACTCTTAAAGAAATCATAGTTTCAGAAGAAAAATTAACTGCTGAACTTCAATTTGGTTACGGTTACCATGCATAATACCATTGGGATTCCAAGCAATGTGGGTGATAAGAATTTCTGACAAATAAATTATTACAATTCATTAACTTGCCTTGAAGACGTATCACAAAGAAAAACCTCAGGAATGTTTGTTGGTGACAAACAGTTCTCAAATTTGTGCATTTTCACCCACAGTTTTAAAATGTATGTTACCCTATTATTTTATTCTTCTGTGCTGGCACAGTCGCCCAGACACCGCAGGCACCTGATACATGATTAGTGGATTCATTTGGAAGACACTTCAGAAATCAGCTAGTCCCGGGATTCTGACTCTTATCTGGATTTCAAACCCCTTTGAAATGTGATGAACTTCATGGCATTTTCTCCAAAAGAAAGAAAGAAAAGCCCTCATTCATGCACACTTAAACTTTGGTTGCAATTTCAGAAGCTTAGCTCATCGGATCACTGTAAGACCAGCCATGAACTCCCTCCCTCAGTGGCCCGTGATTTCAGGACAAGTGACTCTCTTTTAGACTCTGTTATTCACATTATGCTGCCAGATATCATTATCTAGAACAGGAGCAACCTCTGACCCAGAGGTCAAATCTGGCTCACCTACAGTTTTAATAGACCCTGAGAGCTAAGAATGGTTTTTAAATTCTTATATTATTGCATTTTAAATAGCTATCTAAATGCCTATATATAATCTATTGTTTCCTCTATGCCTACAAAGCCTAAAGCATGTACTATTTAGCCCTTCATAGAAAAAGTTTACTAACCCCTAAACTAGAATAGTTAGATAACTTTCCTCAAATCACTCAGCCAATTATTAGGAAACAGAAGACTAGACTTCAGGCTACTTGATTCCTAATTCATTGGTTTTCCCATTGATCCTATGGATTGCTAAAAATATTGCTAGGCTAATTTAATCAAATTTTGCTTTAAAGAAAATAACAGAAAATCTGGAGTTGGAGAATATAAATCAGGATCGGAAGATGATTAGTTTCTAATCTGTGATAAGTAGAACACAATACAAGTTGACTTTCATATATTGAAAAGGACTTGAAGCACTAACTGATGAAGAGCAAATGCAAAAGGGCTTTAAAATGTACATGGAAAACTCCATTATATTTTCATTTCATTTTTCCATAAACTTTTTGAAGTCACCTCATACTGTAAGAATGGATTATGCCTCACCATAAAGAAAACAAAAATCCTCACAACAGGACCAGTGTGCAGCATCGTGATGAGCAGAGAAAATATCAAACTTGTCAAGAATGTCCTGTACTTGGATCCACAGTCAATAACCATGACCATGGAAGCAACAGTCAAGATGGACTGATGGTTCCAGAGGAACTTGGGGGGTAGAGGGGAGGAGCAAATGGAGGAAGGGAGTGGTGAACAAATAATGCCATAGATGGGGGAACAACTAGGGAATTAAAATCAACAGTAAGGAGGATGCAGAGATCCTGGGGGTGTTGGAGCAACAGCAATCTAGCTCAGAGGAATTGCTAAGAGGCAGAAGAAGGGTGAGTGTGATGGTGGGGCAGGAGGAAGATAAAAGGAAACAAACGAAAGATCTAGGAAGCCAAGCTATGGATAGAGGTATAAACATAGATGTGTCCATATGTAAATGCATTAATTCATAAAAACAGAGGTATCAGTGAATGTAAATATACATTGCCATATACTTATATGAATTTTATATTGATGTGGCAATACACTGAGGTAGTGGACAGACTTTGGGCCTCAGCTCATGCCCTGTCTCAACGCAAGAACACTGTTCTAATAACCCAGCATTTTGTGATACTCACCCAGCATGACCGCGGAAGACAAAATGGGTGCACAAGCAAATGTGGTGAAGAAAGCAGATGGTGCCTGGTTATAAAGATATCGTCTGGAGTCTTAAAGACTTGAAGTTCAACAAGTGGCCATCTAGGAGAGAAGCAACAAACCCACATGGAAGAAGCACACCAGCCTGAGCGATCATGAGGTGTCAATGGGATCAAGTACAAGGTATCAGAAGACTCAAAACAAACACACACACACACAAACATTTTTGAGAACAAAGCGTGTGTGTTAGTCTGGGTAATCTAGGGAAACAAATCCATGGAAATTCATATATATGTAAGAGAGAGGTTTTTGTTTTTTTCTTTTTTGATGATCGCCTCCACCCCCACCTCCAGTCCCCACCCCCACCCACCTGAGGACAGCCTTCCTAGATGGTCAGAGCGAGAGACATACAGCCAGACTCCTCTCATCAGCCAATCTGTTTCTCTCCACATATTAGACCCACAACCCCAGCCTAGCCCTTTATTTTCACCCACAAGGCCTTTGGGTCAGGAGGGGAAAGAAAACGTGGCAGAAAGGGGCAGGAGCAGCCGGCCGGGGGACATGTCCACAGCACTTCTGAGGGTACAGGGAACAGGAGGGTGCCTCTCATTCCCTCTCCAGAGAGAAGCCTTTAGGGAGGAAAGGACCTGGGAGGGGATCTGATCAGGGCCTGTGGGTGAAGAGGTGAGGGCGGCAGAAGTAAGACAGGTCTCCGGAAGAAGTCCCAGCGGGGCAGTCCTCCTACCAGCAGGCAGCAGAGACTGGGGTGGGGGTGGGGGTGGGGTGGGGTGGGCTATGCTAGCTCCCGGCAGGTGGGAATTGACCTCCAGGCAGGCTGGGAGAAGATCTGGTCTACGGGCAGGCAGCTCACCTCGGGATAGCAGCCCTTCACCTACATCTGTAACATTGCTGTCTTCCTGCACTGCACATCCCCCACCAGAACCAATTTACATCTGGCCACGACTGGCTGCTGGGGCTCATCTCGCCTTCATGGTGACAGCCTCCACAGGACTTAGACTCAGGTTTAGCGAGGAAAAGGTGACGGCCAGGTGCGTGTCCACCGAAAAACTTCACCGCTCCCTCTCTCCAACCGAGAGTTTTATATAAAGAGTAAGTGTACATTCAAAAAGCATCCCAAGCCCATAAGTCCTACTTAGCCCATGTGTCCAACACCAATCCACAAAGTCTTCCTCAAACTCTCAAAACACACACAATGAAGCGGAATGCAGGAGGATCACAGGCCAGTGGGCAGAGTCTTTGAATACAGTGGCAGTGAAGGCATCTCAGCGCCGGCAGGGGTCTCCACCCGGTTGCTCCAGCACCCAGGGCTTCATCAGGGTAGGTCCATGTGGCTTCTCCTCATAGATGGCACTCAAGAAGTGAGCCTTGCCAGCTGAGCCAGAGAACTAGCTAAGGCAGCCGCACACTGGTCCAACCATCATAGCAAGAAAACAGAAAACCAGAAAGGCGAGGCTCTATGAGACATTAGTCTCTCCGCCCTTCAATTAAACTGCCCTTCAATTAATCCCACATGTGTTTATCTGCCAGATTGGCACAACGAGCCTTACCTAGCACAGCGGGTCAGAGCAAAAACCCCAAACCCATCTGTAGGCAATGGAATTCCTTTACAGAAGGGTCACAGGAAGGACGAGTCAACCAGGGTGCAGTAGAGCACTGATGAAACACAATATTCCTCTGGTTCCTTGAGTTTTTTTACCCCCCACTATCATGACTCCAGTCCTGCCTTTCACAGAAGACTAGACCAGAGCATTGCACACAGATTCCAGGTCAGATAAAGCCCTCAGGAACAGAAATGGGAGTAGCAATACCAGAAGGGCAGGGATAAGGTGGGGAGGAAAGGGGAACCGATTGCAATGATCGACACAGAACCACCACAACCACCCCTGAGGGGGACAAACAACAGAAACCATGGGGGAAGGGAGACAGCAGTAGGGGTAAGAAATGAAAATAATAATAATGTAGAATTTATCAAGGGGTTACAAGAGTGAAGGGGGGGGGGGAAAGAGGAGCTGATACCATGGGTTCAAATAGAAAACAAATGTTTAGAAAATAATGATGGAAACAGTTACAAATATCCTTGATAAAATTGATGTATGGATTGTTATAAGAACTGAAGTGCCCCCAAATAAAATGATCTTTTAAAAATAACCAAAATAAATATATATCTAAAGAAGAAAAAGAAATCAAATGACTTATTGCATTGGCAAATCTATTGCAAAGGATCTCTTTAAGGTGGGAAAAAGCACATACATCACTTTGAAGACTAAACCCATTTGACCCAGGCCATGGTATTTTTAACTGCTTTTGTATGCCTGGGAAAACTGGACAATGAATATGGAAGACCAGAGAAGAAGTGACGTCTCTGAACTGTGGCCCTGGTGAATAAGACTGTCAGAGAACAAACAAATCTGTCTTGGAAGCAGTACCTGAGTGCTCCTTCGAAGACAAAATGGCAAGACTGACGCTTCCACACTTCGACCGTGTTATCAGCAGGCATCCGACCCTGGTGAAGGGCATCCCGCGTAATAAATAGTGGATCCCCAAAAAGAGCAAGAGGCTCAACATGACGGACTGGCTCCGCAGCAACCAAAAACGGGCTCCAAATTAGCAATGATTGCAAGGACGGCGCAAGGCTGGGAAGCGTTTAGTTCTGCTTTATACAGGGTTTCTCTGAGTTGGAACCAACTCACCAGTACTTAACTACAAATCTAGAATCCCGAGCAAATGTCTTCTTGGATAAATAAGTAGGCAATTTTACAGGAATTTGAGGTCCAGAGAATCCAGTAAAGTCATTCAAGATCAGATAACAAATCAGTTACAGAAACAAGACTATCTATTCTGAAACTAAGGATGTGGATCATTGATTTGTTATTTCTCAATTTGCAATACATTCCACTCCATTTAGCCGAAATGCACTACTTCTTGAAAACAGGAAATAATGGTTTAGAAATAATTTCATTGAAATTTATAATTTGAACAAGCGCCCTTAGCTCTTTGTTAGATGATTTATGAAGCTTTTTTATATTGCTTGCCCTAAAGTACTTTATAGAAATGGCATGAAAGGATTTATAATAAACATAACTTCACTTGTTATTTTAACTAAAATTATGAAAATTTTAAGGTACCTAATTACTACTGATTTTCCCCCCTTCTATTAATTTGGGCTGAGAGAATGGTTGCAAACTATATATGACAACATTATCAGACATCGATTTTAAAATTTTTCATAATGGAAAAATCCACTACCAATGGGTGGATTCTGGCTCATAATGATCCTATAAGACAGAATATAACTATCCTGTGGCTTTCCAAGGCTGTAAATCTTTACAAGAGCAGAAAGCCTCATCTTTCTCCTGCAGCATGGCTGGTGGGTTTGAACTCAGACCCCATACTTAGCAGCCAATGCATAATCACTTTGTATAAGAGAAAATAAATTAAACATATCTCTTGAAAGATAAGCATTTGAGCAATATCCAAATATGTGATAGCAGATCACCAAGAAATAGCTAATGATGTTTCTACCCAGACTTCTTTTCAAAGATTCTGAAATAGTTTGGGGTTTTTTGCTCTATATTTAGCCACCAATATATTTAATCACCTTCAGAGTATTGTGTCCTACACAGAAAGAACATAACAAGCCTTTATTTTTTATTAATCACTTTATTGGGAGTTCTTACAGACATTGTAACAATCCATAATTCAATTAAATCACGCATGAGTGTACAATTGCAGCCGCCACCGGCTTCAAGACGTGTCTTTCTTCTTGCAATGATCGTTGTGGCTAGAGAGTGCATAAACCATTTGTAAAACAGTCAGACTGTCTGAAGATCCTGCATTGAAACGGTAAGGTTGTCTTTGGGCTGTTCCTTTAAGCAGAAATTTCATGCCTGTGCCCCTATCTCAAGTGTTTTGCACTTACCTTGAGATGCCGGATTTCTCAGGAGAGATGCGCCGCCTGTGTGACTTCCAAAAGGAATCCTCTGCTAGACTGGGGAGGGCTGCGCGCCTCCGTCGTCCGCTTATGCTCAAAAAGGCCCCCAAGGGCTCACTGAGAAAAAGGAAGCTAACGTGTTTTAAGTTCCTCAGAGTATCCGCCGCAACCACAAAACCTCAAAACCATTTCAAATACACTAACATTGAACAACCAAGGGCTTAAAGATGAGCAGTTCACGCTGCAAAATTAGAGGAAGATGGCTTTGAAGAAATATTTATTAAAGTTGAGCGGCTGCTACAAAAGTCTTTATATTTTTAACTGAATTTTGTTTAGAGAAAAAAGAGCTGGATATCAAACACAAAAAGAAGACATGCTCTTATAGTGCATGTTGGCGAGATCTATCTCTGACATATTGACTAACATGTCATGTTCTGTATGGGTCAGTTCATTAGAATTCAAGGAAGAATCCTGAGAAGCCGATTCTAAGGAAGCATAGGTCATCCCCCAAAGAAGTTACGTGCGCATTTATACAGATACACTGAGGGCCGAAAAGGAGAGTAGGTTCCTCAAAGTGCGCTCACCTGCAGACCATTTCGAGACAACACTGTAAGTGAATATTCTGTAGTGTAATGATGATCATACTAATTACATAATCATGATTTAGAAACTTGTGTGCATCAAGAATGCTAACTTGTTAGATATCAGCATTTTAAATATGCTTTGTTTTTTTTACATTTACACATTAAAAAACGAATGTACTGCAGCACTTTTGCTAACAGCTGAACCATGGGAAGCGCAGAGATGCCCGTCAGCAGGTGGATGGATACGCGCAATGTGATAGGTGATATACGTCCATAGGTTGGAGCTCAAGCATAAGAGAAGGCGAGATTCCTTATACCTGGGGGCCAAGAGACCAAAAACCAACCCAGAGTCGATCTGAGAGTCACTAGTTTATATGCATTGGGGGGCCTTTGGATCAAGAAAGCAATACTGCATTGAGGGGCAGCAGTCTGGATCCTGGATGACGGTGGCTGTGGGCACTCCTTACATGGCAATAAACAACATTAGGTGAGAAGGGTTCATGAAACTGTTTGCACCACGATGTTAGGTGCCTGATACTAGTTGTTGGGTTACTAATACTGTTTGTGGTAAGGAGGAAGGATCCTTCCTTGTGAGAAGGAAGAAGGTGAAAACATGGAAGGCATTTGAATTTGAGGTGCAGAGGTGTAAGGGAGAGTCAGAAGCCACACTGGGCACGCCTGCTTTGCTGAAGTCCTCATTGCCACACACAATGCATATTACGCAGTCATACAGGAGAATGAAGTCCTGATGTATGCCACAACAGGGGTGAACCTTGGAAGGGCCATTCTGAGGCAGGGGCAAAGGCCAGAAAGTAAATACTCTCACTTACAGGAAATAAGCTAAGACACAAACTGAAACCCCCAACTCAGAGCCATCGAGTCACAGGCGACTGACTCATCACACCTCGATAGGACACGGTAGGACTGCCCCTGTGAGTTTCCCAGACTGTAACTCTTCATAGGAACGCAAAGCCGCATCTTTCTCCCACAAGCTAAAGTACAGAAACTAAAAATAATTAGTGGTCACCAGGAGGAGTAAGAGAGATGGAGAAAGTGCTTTCTTAAAGGTCATAGAGTTATGTTAATTGCGGCAGAATACTTCAGTAAAGACTAGTGAGACTGGTTGCCCAATTGAAGATGTAATCAACACCATTGATTTATCCATGTAGACCGACATATTTTTAATCACAATAATTAAAAATAAGACTGATTAAGGAACATTACACTGGAATGGCCTTGGATCCACACTATCTTAAGAGTCCTCATTGGTATTAGCCACCCTTCATCTGTCCGTTTGTCCTATTGTGGGGGCTTGTGTGTTGCTGGAGGTTTTGTCACTGGCATTTCAGAGATCGGCCAAGGCACCCATGGGGGAAGGGTCTTCACTGAGGCTTTAGTGTAGCTACCAGACAAAAAATAGACTTCGAAGAAGGAATAGACTGCTTTCCATCTTAGTAGTTATTTGAGAAATGTAGATTAAAAACGGTAGTGAAACACCACTGGGTATACACCAGATGACAAAAACTAGAAGGATTCCCCATCCTAAGTGTTGGAGAGGATGTAGAGCATATGTAATTGTCGCACCTTGCTAGGAGGAACAGTAGAGCTGTCCAACGAAATATTACTTTTAAAACCAAACATACACATATCTCTAGGTCCAGCCATCCCGTTCCTAGATGCGTGGCCAGCAGGAAATGCTTTTATCTGTGTGTCCCCCAAAACTTATAGGAATGTGTATAACAACGGTTTGCATATATAATAACCCCAAACTAGACAACATAACACCCAAACTAACAGCAATAACTCCATTGACAACAGCCTGGATTGCAAACAGGTTGGGGGTGGGGTGCGGGAAGCAGGGAGGAGGGGGGAGAGATATAGGTAGAATTGCTCAACAGGAACGAAAATGGATGAAGAAATGTTACATGCCAAACCATGGACGAACTTCACAGTGGCTATTGAACAAAAGAAGGCAGACGCAGAAGAATTCTCTGTGTGGGTTACCTTCACATAAAGTTTAAGCACAGATAGAACTGATCTGTGGCATTATAAATCAGACTAGGGACTGAAACTACAGAGGAGCAGCGGGAGGGGCAGTCCCTGGACGGAGGCAGAGGAGAGGCTTCTGAGCCATTGCTCGATCTAGGTGGTCCTTGCACAAATATGTTTGTTCACTTGGTGATCTTTCATCCAATTTGTTCTTTATACCTTCTGCACTTTTCTGTGTACATTTTATGCCTAAATCATAAGAGGTTCTTCTCCTTTTGCGAACAGCACACACTGGAAATTCAGTGCCATACTGATTTTCAGAGTTCTATTATTTCCACATTCTCTCTTCTCCCCTGGGGCCTCTGATTCAACATCCTCCTTTTCCCAATTGCTTGTATGTTACCGCACACTTTCCTGAGTGCAATGCTAAAATAGCCTCTTCCTTTATTTGAAATACGTTTGGCCAATGCTCCATTCACTCCCTCTGAAATACTGTTGAGCAATTAGCTTGAAATCCATATTTAGCGTTCATTTGGAGCAAATCTGAATATGGCCCTGGTGAGCTTCCAGCTCTCACCTATTAAATCCAATATGCAAAGTAAACTCTGGTTCATTTCCGCTGCAGATGATTTTAAAATTGCATCAAAAAGATAGAATGGTTTCCAATATCAGGACCCCATACAAGGTGCCCGGGTGGTGCAGTGGGTTAAGTATTGGGTGCTAACTGAAAAGTCAGCAATTCGAATCCACCAGCCACTCTGTGGGAGAGAGATGAAGTAATGCACTTCCATGAAAATGTCTAACCAACAGAATCATTCTGCTCTATCCCAGCAGGTCGATAAGAGTCACAGTGGACTCGAACAGAATGGGTTTGCTTCGGTTGATCAAAAAAGGCAGGTGATGAAAAAATGCTGAATATTTGAAGAGCAGGGGGAAACTGAGAAACACCGAATCTCAAAGTTTCAAGCTACTAACTGATGCATATCCAAGATTGAGCTAAATCATAACTTTAGTTGGTCAACTGTCTATAAAAATTTCAAATTGTCTCAAAGTATAGGAAATACGAAGGGCTTTTATGCAGAAGGTTTAGGGAAACAGTAACTGTCAGTCATACATGAGGGACTCTAAGCTATATATCCGGGACTGGTCCTGAAGCTGGCCTACCCTGGAATTTTGTGGGAATGGCTTTACTTCTCTTTTCAGGATAGGAGCAGTTTGTGGTGTGAGTCGCTGCAGTTTTGTCTCTCCTCTGGCTTACTCGGGGGGCACCTGGAACTTGCCTTCCCTCTGCCTTACCTTCTTCAAGTCAGTGCAGATGAAACCCTTATTGTGAGCTTGGCCTGAATGCCTCTTTTTCTCTTTTTTTCCAGCAAAGTGTGGGAAGTGGGGAATGTGTGTGGGGGGGGGGGTGGGTTGGTTGGTTTTGTTTTGTTCTGGTTTTGGGGGCGGTTTTTTTTCTGTCCGAGCAAAATGAAACGCATTTTGTACTTGGGCAGAAGTGTCTTTTCTGCCAAGCACCTAGATTTCAGGGACTTGTTCACATACTGGAAAAGACTTTCCAAGTAATCAGACATTAGTTCATCTTTTGACTGCTCTGGAACATAAAGTTACTCATTGAGTATACGCTGAAATGTTTCCCTCTACCCTGCGCCCACATTTTCACTTCCTCCATTATGGAAGAACATTTGGATCCGGTAAGTACTGGGGGTCATTTGCCTTGTCTGGTCCGTATCTTCTCTTCTTCATGCAGGGAACATTGGTCTGTTAACACAATATCCGCCTACTTCTCATTCATTGGCTCTCTCATTATCCAACATCTCCCATTTATGAGAACAGCCAAAAAACCCGCTATCTGGCTAGCTTGTCTATTAACAACAGTGGTCGACAGAAAAGAATGTCCACGTCTAAGACAAGGTCATGGGTGGCTGTAATGGCTAGGGGTGTGTGCCCACTTGGTTCTCAGTGGGTTGGCAGCTGCATCGTGATATAACTTGGCAGCTGTGCAGTAACATCATTTTGCAGTTCTATAATTACACAATTTGGCCATTATGTACTGATCAACTTGACAGTAGGTGATGACGCAGTCATCCTCCATTTTGGGCTCTGCTATGCTAATCCCCTATTTTGCATAACAGTCTGGAGTTTGAAACCTCATCTTGCCAATGAGTGAAGAGCGAGTATGCCCACATGATGTGGTTTTGAGTTGCTCCTCTGCCCTGACGACTCTATTTTTAAGATCCTTCAGTTTGGTTAAGCGCCTTCTTCTAAAAGGGTCAGCTCCAGAACTGCACACAATGGCATCCCGCTGACTTGGGAACTGATTCTAATTGTTTGCCTGGGCAGAAGGGGCAACCTGTGCTTCATCTAAGGCATCATGGAAGAAAGCCCTGCCTCTTTAACACCTGGACTATCATGACCCCAAATCCACTCAGCCACAAACGATTTAGGGTTTTCTGTTCATGTGCATATGCGTGTGTCATTGTTTTGTTTCTCAAGGTTAAGTGAAACTTTCATTTATTGATCTGAAATTTTCAGTTGTTCTTTTTTTCATTATATAAAACTTTCCTTAAGACACTTTCTTTAAACTTTTCTCTAGTAAAGATCATCTTGTGTTTTTAATCTTCATTAGACTTTCTTTGGTTTCAGTTTTTAAAAGGATTTTCAAGTCCAAAATTGACCTCAATACCTTTGTTCGAGATAAGGAAACTTCCCCAAGAGACAAGTACTGGAAGGAAAGTCCCCCATCAGTCACTCAGAAATTTCCAGTTTGGCATCAACCCACTATTGAGGGTTTGGCTGAAGCTGTTTTCCAAACACCATTTAGCATTTGCTTCTAAAAGGTCACTATGATCCTGCCAAATGCCAGTCTGAAAACCGGATAATTTATGCCTAATGAATATTCTCCTAGCCACAACAAAGAACTAAAAGATATCAACTATCCAATATATGACCCAGGAGAGAGCAATGTTTTATTCTGATGTACTACAGGCAACCATGCACACAAGCTGACTCAAGGCAACTAACAAAAACAAATGAATATCTTTCCTGATCCTTCATTTGGTAACATATCCAAAATATACCTGTCAGGACTTAACATACTAGACATGTTGATCAAGTTGTAGAATCTTCACTCAATGTAGGACACAGAGATCTGGTAAACCATCTACATTCAAGTTCCATAAGTCATCCAGTAAGCTCGGTGGCCTTAAAAAGTCATAGAGACAATACAAATCTCATTGTATTCGTCAAAAGGATGGAGTCATAGCCCAACCTTCTACTGTAAAAAGGTTTTCTCTTTTGTCTTTTGTTCACTTTGTTCAGCCATTTGTATGATCTTTGTTTTGTGTAAAGCAATATACTCCCTTTCGGGTGTTTGGAAAACATCAAAATCCACATACAAGACAAGCTGGAATTAAATCCATCAAATATTCCCGCTAACACGCAAGATTTCTCCTACTTAATGGATTCAAGATGATACTCTATGTAGTTATGACAACCTTTGTCAAGTACAAAGAAATCCTAATATCAGGCCTGCAGCTAGAACTGCTGCTCCTGCTGCTGGCTGCTGCCGTGGATAATGATGATGATGATACTGCTGATTTTCACATTGAGAATCTGACTCTGAAGTCTGATGCAGCATCTTTAATGTTGTAATAACTGATGCCACAAACTTGACCTCAGAGTGTGAGGAATTTTGTAGCATGATCCATATGACAGACCCTGTTAGTTGCTTACATTGGCATTTCTCCACTAGTTTTCTTCTATCTGTCCATTCTGTTGGGTTAGCAAAGAGCCCAGATTTCGTGGGCGAACCATGATGTTTATCATGCATTCCCCCTTTGACAGAATGATTCATTTTAAAGATCAGCATATGGCCCATTCATGAACTCTAGAGGTGCCTGAGACAGACTTGGCTCCCTGGTTAATTAGGGGGAGAAAATTGGGAAGTAAGTGTCAAAAATAACCATACTTTCTTTGTGAGAGTGTAATAGAGTGTGGGTACACTGCCTAAGCCTGTGGCCATGTAGGGACCTGTCAGCATTCTGAGGTTGTCATCTTCTATAATTAAAGAACGAGGCCTTTGACAACACTAGTTGAACCACTGCACAGAGCTCTTATCTCACCACAATGCCTTTCTCAATACCTATTTCTCCATGAGATGATCAAATGTTTGCATGACTTAATTCATATTGAATTATCCAACACAACAGACTCTGAAGAGGGACAAAATGAGGCTGCCATCCGTGCTGGAGTAAATACTCAAGCAAGTGACTTACCTTCCATTGAGCCACATTTTGTCATCGATTATTCTTGTGATACTTAGCTCCCAACGTTAATGGGGAAAGAGAATATCCATTACACATGATTGATTCTTTATTACTATCAGGTAATGGTTAAATGTAAGCTTTCTTAATTTCTTAGGATAATCCTCCGCTAATGATGAAGGATTTGCAGTGTGATTCATAGTTCTCATCCCAATTAAGTGAAGTTTTGCTTGATGGCCAAGGCAAGTACATCCAGGAAAATCGTCCCTCCTCTTTTCAAGGAACTCCTGGAAGGTCGGGGTTTCCTTTTTCTTCTATTTTTGCTTATCCGTTATGCCTTTTTCACTGTTTTCATTGCTATTTTAACCTTTACTGTCATAATTGATGAGCAATGTACCAACACCTGTGAGTGAAAAGTCGCAGTTTCCAGAGCTTTTCCATTAGGCTAATTCTACTGAAAAAATAAAGAAATAAACCAAAAACCATGTAAAGTACATGTTGGTGGACCATCCATGTTCTACACCTTACATCATCTCTGCATTTATTTCTGAAGAATTGAGGTTTCAACCACCCACATAGAGAACATTGACTCGACACTACAACTTTATTCTAGTTGTCATTATCATTACATCTTCCTTATGGGAAGGATAGTTTATTATCAGCCATCCATCAAGTGCCCTGCAACTTTGTAAAGCCTGCAATATTTCCCCATTCCTCTCCAGTTTTTATCTGATGCTTGCCAGTTTTTCATCTGAACAATGAAGTGATTGATATCTTCTATCTCATAAAACTAATGAAAAGATTTAAGATTGACTGCTTTATTTTCTTAAGGGGTCAACTCTGACTCTTAGGGAAACTAACAACAGAGAAGAGCTGCCCGGGAGCGTTTCCTGGGCTGTAACCTTAGCAGGGGCAAACTGGAAGGTCTTTCCTTCTGCAGAGTGCCTGCTGGGTTCCAATTGAGGACCTTTCGGGTCATATCCGAGTGCTTAGCTATTGTGCCACTAGGGCTCTGGGTATCCGAATTTAACACTGTTATAGCTTCCTGAGTATCGACACTTAGTTTTTGGCTTGATTATATCCTGATATTTAAGGTATGTCTTCTTGTAGGATGAAGATTATTACTGTCCATTATAAATGATTCGGGTTCTCTAAGCTTGGGTTCCTTTAAGGTGCTGTAAACTCATTGTGCAAGTAGTGTCTACGTAGCCCTCTTCATGCCACCCCCCAGAACCTAACAAGCAAGCAGAACTGATGTGAACATGAAGCCCATGTTGCCTATTCTGAATGAGTAACAAAGCCCTTTGCCTCTGGCCCTCGGGTTTTGAGTGACCTCCTAGCATTCATAAAACAGTGATGAGCCAATGTGTTAGCTTCCAAATCTCAGACCCTTTGCAGCTGTTGACACCCGTCTTAAATATACTGGTCCACAGCGGTCACTAAGAATCCATATATCAGAAGCATCAAGAGCATCTCCAGTTCAGAACTGGTTGAGTGCAATTCCCTGGGTGAGATAAACATGGGAATGACAAGGAAACCTTTCCTAGGAGGCACATTTCATGAGCCTAAACCATTCTATAACAGAAGGAGAGCAATAGAACAGTCACTGAAAATGCCTGTTCCCCACAGAGTGTGTCATCACACCACATGCAGCCCCAGAAGTCAGAAGATTGGGGACCGAAGGGGACAAAGCCACCTCCAAATAAGACCTGATCAGTTCTAAAGTGTGCAAGGAGACCACATGCACCAGTGGATTTCCCCTTCTCCAGGATTATTCAAGGTGTAAAACCAACAGGAACTGTTGGCAAGGGCATTCTCCTTATTGTGTCTATGTTCACTGACCGCTCTTGAACTCCTGGCTGCCACTCTTGCTGGTTGAGCATGAAGATGAGGTTTAAATCAGGAATGCTCTCTAAACGTCCTGCATCCTTCACTTGTATAACATTGTGATTCTCTTATGGTCTGGGGCAACTCTAAGTACTACTTTCTAGGAACGTATTTATTTGGAACAAGTTTTTAGAGGCTAGGAGTTGGCTATTTCCCCGAATATCCAGTGTGGGGGTCAGAACGCTGGTAAGCTTTACAAATAGTAAGCACTCAAAGGACTAGTGTCAAACCAATCACTCTGCAGGAGCTGTGTTGTTCCAAGTGCAAGACTATGCAAAACACATCCACTGCGCCTGACATAAAGAGCTCATCGAGCTGGCTGGCATTCAACAGAGTGAGAAATTGGGCAAGATAAATTTGGAACTTTGATTTCTTTAGACTTTAAGTTTTAGAGCCAAGTGATTTGATTTCAGCCTTAGTTCCTTTGGTCTTTAGGGTGCTTGGCTCTAACTGGCAAGAAAATTCAATTTTTAAACTAAATTCTCTCTCTTGGAATATCACAATGGAAGAGATTTATATTGCAAATTGGGTCATTTCTATTAAGTTAGCATCTTAATGTTATCACTTCTTCTCACTGCAGAAGACTATATTGGATAATGTGCCTGGATATAATATAGAATGAAAAATAATATAGAGAGCAAAACATTTAGCTTTGAGTAGTCAGTAGCTGTGGGATTGAATTTACTTAAAATTGTGGTGTGACCCTTTTTGGAGCCTTCTGGAGGAACATATACAGAGAAAGACCTAGGGCGCTCCTCAAAGAATCAGTAGTTGATATTGTAGGGACAGCCTCTTAGAAGTAAAGTTATCTTAAAAGTAGAGTTATCTTAAGAGATTCATGATCTACCTTCCTGTGGATAACCTTTACTTTGCTTGAAGTAAATAAACTCATTGAATTAATAGAATGACTCAGAAGTGTTCTTTGTTTCCATAATGTCAGCCCGGACTCCTGATGATTTCATAAATAGCGGGAAAAAATATTTTCAAGGCTGCACCATGGTGACCACTGGTCCTTAGTCATGATCACTGTTACCAGTATCTCAATGAATGTTTCCCTGTCTTCCCTTTGTCCTCCACCACTTCAAGCATGATGTCCTCCAATTATCAAACCCTTCTAATGATGTATCCAAAGTAGGTCCATCATTGGATAGCTATCTGAAGTAAATCACCAGACCTTTCTTCCTACTCTGTCTTAGTCTGTAAGCTCCACTGACTCCTATAAGTATTCACCTTGAGTGACCCTACTGGAATGTAAAATACCAGTGACATAGCTTCCAGTATGAGAGCAACAGGCAAGGCACCACAAGAAGACAAACTGACAGTTATGTCTATGAAAAGGAGTAGTGAGTTGGAAGTGCAATGAGGTTTTTAACTGAGGTGTTTGCCTTGTGTTCTCTTTCCCATCTCTTAAGTCACTCCACAAATTACTCAGTTGCTTGATTGGTAAGCAATATTTCCATATTGTGTGGAGCTAATCTATCAAATAGGAAATCTGGTTGAGCAAATGTCTAAGGGCTTACCCCATGACTGAAAGGTTGGCAGTTTGAACCATCCATTAGCTCAGAGGTTAGACCTCGGGCAATCATATGCTCCAAATATAACAGCCAAGAAAACCTTCTTGGACAATTCTAAACCATCACGTGGGTCAGCGTGGGTCCAGAATGTCTCAGGGACACACAGCAGCAGTAACACCAATCTATGCCTAGTCCTAAGCATGAGTGATTTGGTTTCTTTCTTCTCGACCCTGGACTTGTGGAGTCAGTGACTCAAATTTCCTTTCTGGAGGCTTCCACTGGGGTGCATCAAGTAAACAAGTCCCCGGGTCTCTTACTTTAACCACAGTGGTAAATAGTAGCTTTATATTGACGGGTTTTGTTGTTGTTCCAACCTCTTTTATCTTTAATTTACCTATTTGGCTTAGAACTTGTGCAAAGATGAGAAATATTAACCTTCCTTCCATGGCTAATACTGATAGCAAGCTTCTGTCTTCCCTCTAGAGCTCAGACTCTTGTCTTTCTTCTGTTGTATATCATTGCATGCCAGTGTCTGCTCTCAAGAACACAAACTAATCACGCTCAACATGCTCCTGTGTTCTAATAGTGAATCCTCATCAGCAGAATGCCTTTTCTAGGATTCTTGAGTTTAGAACTTGTGGGGTGCTATTCCATATGCTTCCATAGGCCTCTTGGTGCATTGTGTCCTTGCTCCTTACTCCCAGGAAAGTTGCAAAGGTCTGGATGGATGAGAGAATGGGAAAGAAAGGAGATGAACAGAAAAGAGGGAGGAGCTGGACGGAAGAGAATGAATGAGGAATCCTTGAAGGTTAAGGGAGGAGATCCCCAAAGAAACACGAGGGTTTCTTCGTCTTTTTGTTGAAATCTCAGGTTAAGGATAACTTCTCTCTGGCTCTCTTGTTCAGTTTCAAGATTATAACATATGCTGGCCAACAATGGTGGTTCCAGACAGCACTGCCTACGTATGCCTTGTAAGTTTGACAGTCGTTAAGCACCATTTCGGATTCTTCTGATGTAGCTTTATGCTATTTTTCCTAAGAAGGGAGTAGCGAGTGTCACAGCATAGTGGGTATAATCTCAATTCACACACTACAGTACAAGAAATGTCACTACAGTACAAGAAATGTCATTGTCTATATTATGAGTGTCTGACCTCAAGACTTCAAGCCCACATTCCACATGCCAGCACTGTGCTCATTGCCCAACAAAAGCAGCACGATCCTTTTCAGAGTTTTGAAGTTTGCCTTTTCTGTCCAAAGCAGTGCCTGCATTCTTGGTTCTTAACTAGTGCACAAGTCCAGTAAAGAAGGAGGAAACAGGTATTTGATCCTTAATTGTCTGTCTATCAGTGCCTTGCCCAAAATGGCTTTAACAGAACTTCAGATCTCTGCCACTTCCAGGTCCACTTGAGAGACAGGAAGTGCCTTCACGACGTCCACATTCCATCTATCCAGGAGCCCGGAGCCAGCTTATTTTTTCCTTTTGTTTCTTCCACTCCTATGAGATTGCTAACGTCCCTGGGTGGTGTAAATGGCTGTCACCTCACTCACTTGCTAAGCAAAAGGCTGAAGATTGAGTCCTCCCACATGTGCCTCAGAAGACAGACTTGATTGTCTACTTCTGAAAAACCATACATTAAAAAGTCGACAAAGTACAGTTCTAGTCTGCCATACATAGTGTCTTCGTTATTTAGAGCCACTACAACAGAACCACCACAAGTGTTTGGCTTTAGTACACACGAATTTTCTCTCTCTTTATTTAGGAGGTTAGAAGAATGAATTCAGAGTAGCTGCCCAAGCACAAAGCTTTCTCTCCATGTCAGCTCTGGGGAATGTCCCCTTCACCTTTCAACATCTGGAGACCTGGCATCCCTTGGAGATTTCAGGTGCTTTCCATCAACCTCCCTGCTGAGTCTAGGAATGTGTCAGCTCAGCATCCCTGGGTCCAAAGGACACACAGCACGTCTCGCTGTTCTTTCTTGGTGGGACTGGGATACCACCTCCTCGACTCTCTTCTCTATCCTTTTATGTCTTGCAAGACAAAAGGTGATTCAGGCCACAGCCCAGGGAATTCTCCCTCAGATCAAGCTCGCCCTACCACCTGTAAAACAGCAGGTCACATCCTTGCGGATGATTTTATCTTCAGATAACTACCAAACCACTGAGAAACACGGGCTAGTCCAATTATCACATATTCAGGGGGGGGGGGAGGACAATTCAATCCAGGGCACATGGCGTCTCGATGAGCAGAGTTGACATGAGAGCAGTGGGTTTCTATAGTAGAACTACCAGGGCAGCAAAGAAAACTCCTCTTCTCTACCGTCTATAGACTCCTTTCCCTTCCCTCCATCCCCCGCCTGGAAAACCCCTGAGCATTAGGAGGCCTATTTTCTAGGGTTCTTCAAGACACTCTGCTGTGCATGGATAACTTGCCTCAGGGTATAAAGATATGTAAATTAAAATGACACCTATTTTTTTAACCCTGTCAGAATCTTCTTCAATGCTCACTTCAGTGTGGAGAAAACAAGACGGATCTAAAATAGAAGGGAAAATACGGCATTATGAAATAGTCGCAAGTCACCATAAAAACCTTCCTCTTCTCCATGATGCCCACCTGACCCCTACTTTCTTGGTTTTTAATTATGCACACCATTAATTGTGTGATTTCCCACAGTTGTAAATTTGTCATCATGGGAGATGAAATGGGAGTGGAAATTTTAAACGATAACTGTGTTTTTCTGAAAACAATGCACACTTCCTTCATACACTTTGGAAAAGTTATAGATCTACAGTGAAGAAAACACTCGTTTCCAGACACCACTCAAACATAAGCACAGTTGGTTGGTGTGTATACGTACAACTGGGGAGTTCTGTGGTACATGAGCTGAGATGGAAATTGACGATTGTATTTTTCCTCAGCTTTGAGTGAAATTTTAGCCTGATTCTTATTCAATAATATTCTTGTGTTCGTTACATAATTTCGTGTCAACTTAATAAATAAGTGTAGGGGTGGAGTCTAGCCTGTCAATCAGGTCACGGCCTGATGATGCCTCCTGGTGGGTGTACCCTTCTCATGAAGATTTTGGCAACTTCCTTGCTCTCTCTGCCTTCATCTTTTTGTTGACAAGCCACAAGGAGACTTGCTGAGACCTGCAAGAGACTGTCCCTCTGCTTCACCTTCCTATTGAGGAGCCACACTTGGAGAGCTGGAGTAGCTACCTGGAGACTGACGCCAGCACTGAGATGCTTCCATTGCCATTGGATCCACAAGATTTTTCACCCACCAGCCTGTGATTTTCCTGCACTCAGCATCATGGCATGTGCTGTGTGAGTCTGAAGAGGAATTTATGGACTAGTATTGAATGTATGGACTAATAACGGATTTGTGAATTTGATCTGGACTGGGCTAGGATGTTTCCTTAATATACAATTATTCTTTGATATGAAGCTCTCTCTCTTTTTTAAAACATTTTATTAGGGGCTCATACAACTCTTATCACAATCCATACATATACATACATCAATTGTATAAAGCACATCCGCACATTCCCTGCCCCAATCATTCTCAAAGCATTTGCTCTCCACTTAAGCCCTTTGCATCAGGTCCTCTTTTTTTTCCCTCCCTCCCCGCTCCCCCCTCCCTCATGTGGATGAACCAAGTTTTTGTGTTGCTATTTAACTGCTAAAAAATCTTCCTGAGTTGAAAGTCTTTTTTTCTTTATTAAAAAAAGTCTTAACCTGGAGTGATAATCTTCTTTCAGAAGTATAAAGTGAAAACTGAATGTATGATGCCAATGAGATTTGACTGAAACATGAAACTGCCCCAAGTTCAGCAGGTGGCCTTAGCAGAGGAAAAGGACTCTGTATTTATAAAATGATTGATTGAATGAATAAAGAATGAATGTATGCATAGAAAAATGCTTCCATTTTTAGAGAGAAATATCGAGAACTATGAAATATGTCAAGGTTGCTTGAAATGTGCATCTGACTTCATGAATATGTATGATTTCATATACATTTTCCATAAGAACCTCAAATTCCACTTTTATAAAATGGTAGTTCAGATTCTACTTGCCTATCTGAAAAGACTTTATGTCAAAGACTGAAATAAAGGAATAAGTCATACATGCCATGCATGATGGTACGCTGGGGTGCTATTGGGAAAGCTCTGAACTGCTAATTGCAAGATAGATGGGTCAAGCCCGCCAGCCACTGTACAGAAGAGAAATGACGCTTTCCACTCCGGGGACAACTTATAGCTTTGCAAAGCCTACCTAGGGTCCCTGTGGATCAGTCCAGACTTGTAGCACTGGTTTGGTTTGGGGTGGGGTTTTGCTATATGCCAGGAGAGTATTGGCTTTGTTTGTTTGGGGGGAGGGGAGTTTCACACTGAAAGAGAGAGAAAATGGAGTGGATTAGAAATGGAACCTAAGAGTGGACGGATGCGGTCTCCTAAGAGAAGTATGTCAAAAGGAGTCACTTGAAAGCACAGCGGGGACATCCGCAGTGGCGTGGCATCGCCCGCATTTGCTTCTCAGTTCCACGGTGAAGTTGTCCGCCTGTCGATGGAGGGGAGGCCTGAAAATGAATGGCATGCGAATGCAGTCTTGGACATAGTCTTTCATTCGATTTTTCAGTATTCTTGTATTTGTACAGACCTAACACTTTTTCTTCTTGCAGTATCGTAAGTCAGCGTTTTAAAAGGTTAAAACATCAGATGACTACTTAATTTTAAAAGCCCTTGTATTTTGAAATATTAATTTGCCCTTTCTTAGCTGGGACATTTAGGACAAATTTATCTACTTATTTATTGATGCACACACAAACACATGCACACATATGCCTACATACTGCCAGAAGACCTGACAAGCTATAGGATGGCATCAGTATGGCATTTTCAGTAGTTTCATGTGCATGTGAAAATTAGGCACTGAATAAGGAAGACCAAAGGAGATTCAATGCACTTCCATTTTGGTGTTGGAGACGAATATTGAAAATACCACAGACTGACAAAGAACCAAGAAATCCCTCTTGAAAGCAGTACTGTCAGCATGTTCCTTAGAAGCAAGGATGGCAAGACTTCACCTCACACAGTCTAGACCTGTTGCCAGGAGAAATCGGGTCCTGGGAAAGGACATCACGTTTGGGACAGTAGAAGGACAGCAAGCAAGAAGAAGACCCTCAACACGATGGATTGGTAGGGTGGCTGCAACAATGGACTCCAACACAGGAACAACTGTGCAGGATGAGCCAGTGGGTTGTTCTTTGTTCGTGTTTGTTTCTGTTCTTTTCCCCCTGCTATACATACAGTCAGTAGGGTTTGGAACCAACTCCACAGCACCTAACAACCATGTGCGGAGGTGGTTGTTACTGTTGTTTTTCTCTTCTGACTTCAAGTGCTCATGATTGCATGAGGAAAGAATTCCCAAGATCCACTATTTTCAGGAAATACACATTTTCAATATGAGGCAAGGATCTAGGCAAGACTGTTTTAGGCAAGACTGCTCTAATTTAAAGGATTTTTGTATTAGATGTATAGTTTTTGTTTCTTCTTGGGCAATAGAGATAGGCAGCTGTGGGGGCTTTCCTCAATGCAACCTTGCTCCATGTCCTCACCGCTGGGACAAATGTGTCTAGTGAAGATGATTTCTCCAGGTGCTAGCACTTCCTTCTGTGTCTCTGTGACTTCTCCGACCCACAGCCCCAACCCTCAAACCCATATGGAATTTGTTCCCACTCTGGCTTTCTTGCTCTCCTACTGTGGTTCCCAGGGCTGCTCTGAACTTCCTCATTCCCTCGGTCTCCACTTCATTGACCTGCTTTTACACATGTTTTGTGCTTTGATAATTCACCTGTCTTCAGTTTGTTTTGTGAGTTTATATTCCTCTTTATAAATTTTAATGTTCTATTCTGATGTTTCGATTTCTTTGTTTGAATCTCTGGAAGAGATGGTTGAAATGCCGACTTCATACTATTATCGCCACATTGCATTTCTCTCCTTAATAGCTTTAAATTTCACTTTCCTCATCTGTTAAATGAGGCATCCTATGCCCCATGGGATTTTGGCAAAATGCACTGAGCCATCAGCAGAGGTAGCCTAGCACAGCCTTCTCCTATTCTGAGTGCTTAATCAGGACAAACCAGAGCCCTACTGGGGTAATGGATTACACATTGGACTGCAAACAGCAAGGTCATTGGTTTGAAACCACCAGGCACTCTAGGAGAAAGAGGAGCCTTTCTACCCACATAAAAATTATTACCGTCTTAGAAACCCCCATGGGCAGTTAGTTCTACTCTGTCCAATTGTGTCTCTCTCTGTGAATCAGAAGCGATGCAAAGGCAGTTTATTGAGTGAAATGAGTTTTTATTCCGAGAAAAATAAGGAACTGATTCCATTTCTTGTTAGACTTTTTAGGTCAGATGTCATTTCAAAAGTGTAACACAAATGCAAAAGCAAATGAATAGTTGCTGGTTATATGACTAATTTATTATACAGAACTAACTTAGCTATTTCGCATCTCCAAAATATTTCATTGATATTTTTTCAACAATGATAGTAAATTGCCTGAGCTAGAATTTGAAGTCAGAATAGAAGTTGCTAGATCACAAACTGGGTGGAGAAAAACTTTCCAGGCAAGGCAACTGAATGCCTAGAGAAAAACCACCAAGATAATGGTACACTGGATACCTCGAATTAGCCCAGCATTGCTGGGAAGTCCAGTCTGAAGGAGCCTGGGAAGGAACGGTTGGAAAGAATGAGATAAACACCTTCCACACCAGCCAAGGAGTTAATGCTTCTAATCTCCAGAGTGACTCAGCTGTTCTTTGCCCATTTAGTCATGCTGGCGAACAACGGCTAACTGGGTTGAACTTCTAACTTGGAAAATGCTAGTAAACACATTAACAACCAAGCATGTGGACTATATATGATGTGACCCTTTGCTTCGTCTAAACGGTCTTTATTTTTCTGAACAAAGCAGTAAAGATGATCATGATGCCAAGAGAATGAAAGAGACTGAAGAAGTTAACAGATAAGATGTAGGCTCCATTTAAGATAGTTATACATTTAAAAAATAATTAACAATATAGAAGGAGTGTTAATTCTGTTGAGCAACCAGGTTGTTGTAGTTCTTACTTGAGCTATAGTGAACATCAACAATTCAATAGTCCAATCACATCAAGAAGGGTTATGCAATCATCCCCAGAATCAACTTTGGACCCTTTTCTTCCTTTTTGAACCCGTAGGTGTGGACTCCCCATTTCCCCAACCCTCCCCTTTTGTGGCCTCAGGCAATCAGTGTCCTCAAAAATCTACTCCTGGTGGTTTCCCTCTACAGATAGACATACACAACAAGGGTAAAAACAAAAAATCAATGACCATCTAAAACAATGAAAAATCTCCATCTAAGAGAAAGCTGGGAATATTACAAATTTAGAATAAATACACAATGGATCCCAAGGGAGATCAATTAGTTCCGCAAGTGACAAGGTACTTGCCCTCATGTAGAGATCACTGAAGATAATGTTGCTAAAGCAAAGTGTGAGGAAGAAATCAGATAATGGCCAGCTATCAGAAAGAACAGAGTCTTAAAGGCATGTCTTAAAACAAGCAGCCATCTAAGTGAGGCGTCAACTAAGTCGACATGGAAGAAGCATACCAACCTGTGTGATTGAAAGATTGCAAATAATATAATCCAGATCCAGATGAGGGAATGCTATCAGACTAAATCCAAATGCTCAGACTGCAGAAGTCTGGATGACCCTGGAAGCCCACAATCCACATAGATTAAGCCTGCAGTGGATTCCCTCTGACCATAGTCCAAAGCTGTGAATAGCTTCGCTATAAGACAGAGAAAATTGCAACATTTATTATAGCAGATGTATTTAGGTTAGCATGTAACACCTTATCATTTGATCTCCCTTTTGACCCATTTTAAAGTTTCAGTTTTCAATATTTTCTGCTATCTTTTCCATTGAGGTTTTTCTGTTTTATTTTGTCATTGTTGGTGTTATTTGGTTTGTTCCTTGTGTTTATTTTATATGATTTTCTGTATGTGAAATCCAGGATAGTTGACGCTATAGCGACAGTACCTGGAATAATAACTACCTAGGGGCATGGAAGAGGAAGGTGGGCAGGTGGGGGTGGGGGTTGATGGTTAAAGTCTATGACAACTAGACACTCCTGGGTGAAGACAAGGGTAAAGCCCAACCTATGAATCGGTTCATAACCTAATGACACCTCCTTAGGGGTCTGACCTTTTTCTTAAGAGAGAGAACAAGCAGAGTTAAGTTCTCTTTGGCCTTTCCCCTTCTCTTCGACCCAGGGCCTGAGTCTGATTCCTTGGTCCTGCCCATCAGGACCCCTCAGAGGATTAACAACATGGATTCATTCAACCTAGCTTGGATTCATTTATTTCTGCATCCACCAGCCCAAACACCCCTCCCCCAACCCTGTCTCTTCATCCTCCCTATTTCTGTCCTCCACCCCTTCCTCCCCACTCTTGCCATCATTCCATAGTTTCCAACAGCTCCACCAGTCAAAAGAAGCCTGTGTAAGACATGTCTCTACATCAACCTCTCTCTCTATGCAAACACATGGCCGTGTCGCTGGTTTCGTTTCTCCAGAGAACCCAGCCCAACACAGGTGGAAATGGGGAGCTAAACCACAAGAAAGAAGGAGCTATTGTAAGATTGTGGTGATGGTTGCACAACTCTTCTTAAGAAGATGGAACTAACGAATTGTTTGTAAGAAATCAAAAGTCCATCTAAGACGTGTATGTATTACATGGTTCTATTTGTACAACATTCTTGAAACTACAGAACTACAGAAATGAAGAACGGATTAGTCATCGCAAGGGTGGAGGCAAAAGAGGAGGAAGGAAGCGAATATGGCTATCAACAGGAGAGATCCGTGGGCGTGATGGAAAGGTTCTCTATCCTAATTGTATCAACAGCAACATTCTGGTAGTAGTAAGATAGTGTCGTTTTTCAAAATGTTACCACAGACAATACTGGCTAAAGAGTACATGAGATCTCTCTATTATTTCTTACAAAATGCATGTGAATGTAGAATTTCCTTTAAAAAAATAAAGTGTTTCTTAAGTGTTTTTGAGCATACTAATTGGAACTCATCTCCAAATAGGAGAAAGTAATTATCAGATGTATTTAAAGTTCCTATATTGAGGACACATTTAACATTCATCTTCATGGACTTACAGAGAGTAGTTTTCCTGCAAAGTGCGCTTTCTTTCACATCTGATTAAGTGACCTTATAAACAACTAAATTAAAGAACATCAACTCCATATTAAAGTGTTCAATTTAGGCATCTCTCTCCAAGAATCTACTGCATTACTTTATTTTTCTAAAACTGTCAATGCACATGACAGAGGTAAGTGCTCTTTTGCCATTAAATAATAGAGAGCTAATCAGATGAAATTTTTAGAAATGCCATATCAATTCAAGAAACAATTAAGATTGTCTTAGATAGTCATGATTATGACATTGTAATTATTGAAGAAGTGCCATATTTAAGTATCTATTATCCCTTCTTAAGACTTTTTAACAACCCCAAGTTTTATCACCAAAAATACAAAACTAGCCAAGAAATTGTAATTTCTGGTAATGTTTTCTAATCATTAAATATTTTCTTTTTAGATATTACTTTTTGAGACAATACTTGTTTCGAGAAAAGCATAAGTCATATTATCTCCTTGTAGTGCACTCATTTGCAACTTTTTAAAATTAGAATGCATCCATTTATTCATCTGATTAATTCACAGAAAAAATAGTTGCCGGCCTTTCCTTCTAGAGCATTATTATTATTGTGTGCTAGGAATAGTGATAGAATGCCATCTACTTGTTACATTGGAACATTGCTTGCTGAAGAGGCTACTGCTTGCAATCAATAAAAATAGTCTAAATGTATTTTAAATCACTGATTATCAGAGATAAATTAACACCAATCAGGTATATTCTGCAATGTTTTCAGACAAATGGTACAAAAGTAAATTTTGCAAGTCATAATTCGATCCCATTGATTCTTCTAATTATTAGAATGTCTGTTTACTTTCTCATTTGGAGTCTCATTATTATCACTGCTCCCACTGTCTTGAAAAGCACAAAGGTAAAATACGTCCACACAAATGCTTCAGCTTTACTAAAGTAGGTTTTGTTAGTGTAAATATTTTAAAGGTATATATATTTCAAAAGTTATCATCCAAGATATACAATGAGACTTAAGCACTAAAATTTTACAAGACACACACCAGTACTTGTTTTCTTATCCTATCTTCAAAAGATAAAAATGTTTTAAATAAGCTTAAACTTTTAATTTGTTCCTACATTAAGCTAAATTATCAAATAACAATTTACTTGTACTAGATGGTAGGTTTACAAAGAAAAGTAAGAAATGGCCTGTCCCTAATGAAATTCTAAATGTAATGTTTATTTCTTAATGTAAGGCATATTAGGAGTATAGCATTTAAATTGAATATATGACTGATCTATATGTGTTTTGTTTCAGTTATCTCAATTTCATTTAAATAATAACTGTCATCATAAGATGACATCACTGTGAGTTCAAGAAATATTGGGGTAGCACGAGCTTTGACAAGTTTGCACGCGCTATTTTCTTGTAGCAGGAAACCCTCCCGAATCAAGCAATGAAGTGGAGGGGCACCAGCAGGGGAAAGACAAAGGAACTCCAGGAAACTACAAGTGGGAGTAGAGGGACATTGCTGTGTCCCGCATGGCTTAACTCAAGGTTCTAGCACTCAAGGTGGTAAGCAGTGGTAGAATCCGAATTTGGAAGTATTTTGAAAGGATTTCCTGTCAGATCAGCTATTGAGGGGGAGAGAAAGGGGACAGGTAAGGACAGTGTCATCATTTTAGGTCTCAAGAATGAGGAGCTTGATTTGTCATGAACCAAAATGAGAAAAATTACAGTACAGAGACTGCTGAGGTTTGAGGAGGAATGTTGGAGTTTTATTTGGGTTATGTACGCTGAAAGATGCCGATACGAGTTCCAAATAAAGTTAATTATTCGACATATACATAAGCTGGAGCTCAGGGACATTTAGAGAGAAAATTTTGAGAGCCATGAATAGAGAGATGATGTTTAAAGTCATGACATTGGATGAGAGGAAGTTAATGTAGGAAGAAAATAGAAGAGATTCTTAAAAAAAATAAGAATTCAAAAATTTATGTGTATATTCCAAGAAGCCAGGATGTCTCAAGCAACTTGGGGAAAAAATGAAATCACTGATCTGATCTGATTTCAAGGCCCATTAGAAAGCTACAAAAATCAATACAGTATGATGTTGTCAAAAATGTATAGACAAATAGATCAATGAAAGAAAATAGAGTCCAAAAACAAATCCACTAATCAATGGACTACTGGTTGTAAAAGACATATACTGGCAAAAAGATAGTCTTTCAAGAAATGACGTGATTCAATTGACTATCCATCCGCCAAAAAAAAAGTATCGAATCCCACCTCTCTCACACAAAATGAATGTAAAATGGGTCATAGAGAAACATAGGATGTCGACCTAAAACTAAAAACATCTCAAGGAAAACAGAGATGAAAACCTTTGTGACTTCACATTAGGCAAAAGTGGTGCAGGTGGATTGGATGCCACCAAATACAAAAAGTCTAATCTTGGAAGACACAGTCTGGGACTGGAAGAAAGTATTTGCTAGGAATATATCTGGTAAATACTTTGCTTCCAGATTTTACAAAAGTCTTTTAAAACTCCAGACTAAGAAAAAAAATAGCCCATTTGTAAAATGAGCAAAGAATTTGGAACAAAGGAAAAATGCAGGTGATAACAAAATACATGAAAAAGATACTAGACAGTGTTACTCACTTGGGAAACATGAATTACAACCAAAATGAGATGCTACTTTGTATTTATTAGACTGGTTAAAATGAAAGACTTGACAATGCCAAGTGTTAACAATGGGAAATAACTGGAATCCTCATAACCTCTTGAGAAAACAATATGATATGTTCTTAACACACTGTTTTTCCAGCACCTACGGTCTGATATTCAGCAGCTTCTCAATGTACATATTTGTCAATGAATGAGTTCGTTTTCAAATCAGTGAAGACACAGTATCGACAAAATTAAATATCTGGGAGAAAAATAATGAAGAAGGTTCTTACCCACATTCAAAATCAGTTGCAGATGAAATAATTTCCAGAAGAAAATAACAAGAATATTTTTATATGCTAGGGATGGATAAAGGCTTTCTAAGGAAGATTCTAAGTCCAGAACTCACTTGAAAAAGACTAAAAAAAACAGAAGAACCAGACCTCAAATTTATTTAAATCAGTCTGTGAAAAGACAGATAGAAAGAAAAGAAAAAATCATGATCAACTAAGGAATGAAACACTATCAAACTTATAAATAAGAGAATGATAAAGATTCTAAATAAATATTTAAAATGATCATCCATAGAAAATTAGCAAAATAAATGGAGATGACCACCACCACCAATGACAAAAACGATTCAATTTCATTATCAATGAAGATTTGCCTTTGCCTCTGCCCCCACCCCCACCCCACCGTTTTTCAGCTTCCCACAGGAACCTTGGCGAGCTACTGAGCTGCTGACCACAGGTGGCTAGTGCCATCCAGGCAGCCCCTCAGGTGAGACAGCGGAGGCTTTCAGCTCTCATAAAGATTTGCAGCCTCGATACCAAGGGCTCAAGTAGAAAGAAAATGTTTTGAAAATGATGATGGCAACATATGTACAAATGTGCTGGACACAATGGATGTATGTATGGATTGTGATAAGAGCTGTACAAGTCCCCAATAAAATGATTTAAATAAAAATAAAATTAAAATTTTTAAAAGAAATTATATAACTACCAAAAAAAATTTACAGCCTCAAAAACCAAAAGGGGCCACTGTTCTCCATCCTATGGGGTCAGAAACGACTGCCAGTGAGTGAGTCTGTCCTCCCATACCTGTTCAGCTGTCGATCTATGGATCTATTCTTAGCTTATTGTTATTATGTTCACTACAGGATTGTATGCGATAGTACTTACCTCTGTTGCCTTCGACTCTCGTGTTTGACAGAAGATGCTTCTGCATTTATATTATCTATATGTGCTGCAATTATATCCATGTATAAAATAAAGCCTGCAGGAGGCATAGGTCTGAAAACTATTTAGCCATAGCCAACTACCTTGAGGGAAAAGTTTGCTGGGCATGAGAACTCAAGATCGTTGTGTCAAGGGAAGTTAAAGTCAGTTGACATAATAAAGACCAGTTCCAGCACTTTCAGGGAAGTATTGGACTGCTACCTGTAAGGCTGTATGTTCAAACCCACAAGTTGTTCCTCTGAAGAACGTTGAGGTTGTCACCTCTGGTAAATGTTTTTTATTGTTGTTGTTTGTTTATTAAATATTTTTATTGGGGGTTCTTACATCTCTTATCACAATCCATACATTCATCCATTGTGTCAAGCACATTTGTACATGTGCTGCTATCATCATTTTCAAAGCATTTTCTTTCTATTTGAGCCCTTGATGTCAGCTCCTCATTTTCCCCCTCCCTCATGAACACTTGATAAGTTATAGATTATTATTTTTGTATCTTATATCATCCTCTGTTGTCCTTCACTCACTTCTCTGTTGTTTGTCCCCCTGGGAGGGGGTTATATATCTCTCCTTGTGATTGATTTCCCCTTGCTCCCCCCACTAACCCCTTTACCTCTGGTAAAGGTTTACAGTATCTGAAACCCTATAAAAGGTCTCTAAGAGTTGGAATTGACTCAATGACAGCACATAGCAGGTTTTAGTCCACAAAGGCAATGCATTGTATTTTCGTGAATGAAGGAGTCCTGGTGGCACAATGGATCACGAGTGGGGCTATTAACTGCAAGGTTAGCAGTTCAAACCTACCAGCCACTCCATGGGAGAAAGATGAGGCTGTCTTCTCCAGTAAAGACTCACAGCCTCAGACACACTGGGAGAGAGTGGGTTCTATTTTAATCTATAGAGTCCTAGGAGTTAGACTTGATTTGATGGCAGGCTTGGGGGTTGTTTTTGTGAATTGCAGCTGGAATCTTAAAGGACTGTGAGCAGTCATCCATACAACTATTAAGCTATTTCCGCTGGAACAAAGAAGAGTAGAGAAAATTGTAGACACGTGGGAACATTTAGCCCAGAGGACTTGTGGGCCACTCAGACCTCGGTCTCCGTTACCCTGCCTGAAACCAAAGGAACTAGATGATGTTGGTTAGCACGGCTGACTGCTCTGGGACGACCTGGGGACAGCAAGAAAAGAAATATGGGACCAAACTCAAAATCATAAAAAAGACAATGACTATAGAGTTTGGTACAACCCTTCGCACTGTGGCCCTAAAACACCCTTCAAGCCCAGAACCAAACTCACCCACTGGTTCGACTTGCAGCCAAGCAATGTACAGGACGGTAATGTTAATAGTAACGCCAGGAGATACCCACTCCTTAGGACTTTCAATTCCATGCGACAAAAAAAGGCAGCATCTGGCCAGCGACCAAGCCCGGAACACAGGAAGGCCCAGGAGAGAAGGACAAATCGAAACAGGAAAAACAAAGAGGAAGTGTGACATTGTGGGTATTGCACCATTGTCACGAAACCAAAGGCATAGGAACTGCTGGCTGCGACGCTAATTTACAGCTGTGGAATTCTTACTGGCCTCTCCAGAGAAGGCCTGGGTTAAATGCTCTGGCCGGCACACCTGAGTATACCCTATGGGGGGCCACAGCTGGCCTCCTCTGGCTACAGAAGAAGGCAGAGTTCATCTCGCAGGAGCCCAAGGCCAAATTCCACCATGAGGAGGTCACACACACCTCCCCCTCCATTCTTCTTCTTCCCTTTTTCCCTCCCAGAGCACTCTACTTCTCTACTGTAAAATGATAACATTTTACAACGGCGACACAGAACTCACGGACAATCTTCACAGTGCTACCTGCTTGCTAAAAGGTTACCGCCAGCTCAGGATGATGAAACATTAAGGTTATATTTTAGGCCACTCCCACAGCAGTCGAGGCTCCCTGATTCTCAGCCTCTGGTCCACGTGGTTCTCTGGCCTCTGCTTCCACTGGCCAGGAAGCCTGCCTGCTGCTAGGCCTCATAGTTTCCTAGGCCAGGCATTGCCCCTCCCGTACCTGCATGGTCTTCTGGCCTCTGGTTTCTGTATGTTTGCCTTGGTTCCTGCTGCCTCCACCGCTTTACACAGGGATCTTAAAGAGCTCGCCTGGTGGCTCTTCCTTGATGGCCCCAGGAATGGTCTCTCTGTTCTTGCTTCTTATGCATTGACAAGTGGCACCTAATTAGCCATTCCCAGAGCCCTCTACATTTTACTTGATTGGCCCTACCCAATCATGTGGTGGGCGTTATAGAGAAACGAATAGAAAAGCCATAATAAGAAATTCCACTGCACCGGAGCCCATCATGAAGACAGTCACCATAGCATGAACACAGTCCCCTCTGTCTTCAAGGCAAGTGTCTCTGCTGCGTTGACGCTGAAGCACTTTTGGCAGATCTTCCAAATTAAGATAGACTGAGAAGAAAGATCCACTCCTGAAAATAATCCTATGCCTCCTTGTGGTTCGATCCACAACTTATCATGGGGAGGATCAAGACAGGGGAGCGATTCAGTTATGTTGTACCTGGGGCCCTCATGAATCAGAGACTGCCTCAGTAGACGCTAATAATCACTACCTGAACAGGTGAAGAACCCAGAGTACAGAAAGACAAAATACTTTGCTTACCTGTGTACTCTGTAGCTTGAATCAGATTCATTCTAGTCAGATATCGAAGGTGCATTTTAAGAATTATTTGAAAGGGCACCAGCTAGAGAATGCTCAATAAATTATGTTGTTCTGCCTCTTCTTCGTAGGTCCCGTTGAGTCAGTTTTGAACGATAAAGGAGCAAACAATGACAACTTGAAAACAAAAGGGGAAATGAGTGCTATGGCTAATACTATTTACTTAAAGAGAGGAAGTCAAGGAGACCTCAAGATACCATTGGCTTTTAAATTTAGGATGATAAATATAAATTTAAGATTAACCACTGTGTTAGGTCAGGTTGCCTAGAGAAACAAATCAGGTGACACTCAAATTCATATGAGAGAGAACATTATATCAGGAAGTAATTACATATCAAGAAAGCATCGCAGCCCAATCCAACTCAAGTCCATAAGTCTGATACGAGTCCATAAGCTCCTCTGCAGACTCAAGTAGCCACATGCCATGGGACAGACTGCAGGGAGATCACAGGCTGGTGGGCGCAGAGTCAGATAGATCCAAAGTTGGTTGAAACACGGCAGGGCTCCAGCAGTTTTCAGTGTGGCCCGCAAGCAGGAAGATGAGGGAGGAGAGACATAAAGGGCTCAGAGGACTTTCTTATAAGAAGGCCATACCCCTAAGGACGCAGCGTCAGGCTGTGACCAGATTCACAAGTTTAACTCCACCTCTAGCCAGGATTTAATTGACATAAAATCATTGGTCTCCCACTGGATTTGTTTCTCTAGTCAACCCAGCCTAGACAATTCCCCTACACAAGTCTTCCACCATACAAAAAATTTAAACAACAAAAAAACAATAAGGAAAACATGTTTGTGCCTAACAAGATAAAACTAACACACATACACCTGAAACTCACCAGCCCCATTTAATCCTGACATTCTTCAATTGAACAAAACAACAATATTCCATAACAATCGCAGTTCTGTGAGCACCTGCATTTCAATCCTGAAACCCTATCACCAACATCTTCCGCCACCTTTGACAGTTTGTAAGCTAACCATTTCCTGCCTTTATCTTCCCCCATTTTGGTTTTCCAATAGCTACACTTCCCATTTCTGTCAACCCCGTGCTCTGAGGAGACAAGCATGTTCTTTGATAAGAACAGGCTTCTTTCTAGCTGGACCCTGGTGAGCCTACCTCCATGAGCAAGCCGCACCAGGGAAGGCCATCCATGAGGTCAATACCAAGGTGCACCAATTCACAGTCGCAAAAATCTTATTTTCATCCCGTCAGATTCCGGTCAAGTCAACGTGGGCTACCTAGCTTAGTGTCACTCCGGTGCCCATGGACTGTCTTGCCTCTCAACCGCGGGTCTCTTTACAAATTCTCCACAACCCCAGTCCCCTTGGGTTTGGTCATGCCGTTGGCTCAGGTTCTGTATAACTCTTTACATTTCAGACCAGCCAACCTGCTCACATCTCTCCTCTAGTCCTGTGAACCAGGTCAATGGGTGTCAACCCACCTCTTTATATCTGCATTTCCCCCATTTCCACTCAAAAAGCAGAGCCAAGTGGTCCCCTTAAGTATTTCAGGTTGCCCACAGGGACTTTTATTAAGTCCTAGAGAGAAGATTTTTTCATGGTTCCATATTTTTCCAGCTTAGTAACGCAAACTGATAGCTCAAATTTCAAAACACAAAGTAGCCACTTTTTTTCCCCTTTCTTCAGTCTACCAACAGCTACAGTGGAGAGTCTTTTCCAGTGCAAATGTCCTGAGCACTCAAGGCCTTGAATGAGGCTTACCTTTGCAGGCAATTCAGGCAATTCAAATTTAATAGATCTAATTTAGGGTCTGAAGACAGTGTACTTACAAATTCTCGATCATCATACTTCCCAAGAATCACTTTTATCACACATTTTATCAATAACATTACATAAAAGAAATCATTATACTCCTGGTACATCCAGACCCTAAACATAATTCTTAAAAGTCAAATGCAATCTTTTCATATTTTAACCATCCTATTCATATGCAGCCTGCCTGGATCCAGGCAGGGCAAGGCCTTCCATCAGCCATTCTGACTGAGTAACAGCATGGCTTTGGCCTCAGAAAAGTTCAAGAACTGTTTTCACCCTCTGAGCTTTGATTTAACATCTACTACATTCATCTACTCCATTTCAGACACAAGATGTAGCCAAAGGCAGCTTCTAAGACCCCAAGCCTTCACTCCCCGTGCCCTTTCCAGATCACAACCTAGTGAACCGAGGTGCCATATCTGACCCCCAGCTAGCCAAACAAGAAAAACTGCTATGTGGCAGAGGTCAGACAAGCCTCCACTTTCCATCTTCAGAACTGTTCCTCAAGCACCCCACTCTCCAGGTACCACAATGAGTTAAGCCGGGTTGGCTTAAGAAACACATCCAGTAACATCATATATGTAAATAAGAGCAGTTTATATCAATAAATAATTACATATCAAGAAAGCATCCCAGCGAGTTTAAATCACATCCATAAGTCCCTCCAGAGTCATAGAGCCACATGGGATGATACAGACTGCAGGAAGATCACAGGCTGACGGGTACAGAGTCATGTGGATCCCAAGTCAGGGCAAACATGGCAGGGCTTGGGGGTGGTCAGCAAGCTGGAAGGTGAGGGAGGAGAGACAGAAAATGTAGGCCTCAGAGCTCCTGCCTCACCCCCAAGGACACATCAAGCTGTGAACTAATTGACAGGTTCGACTCCACCTCTAGCCATAAAAATCACCTGACCACCACAGCCAGAACTCACCTGTTCTATGGAAAATGCAATGGAGAGGCAGCACTCTACCTGCGCTCTGCTCCAAGATGGTAAAAAATGCATAATAAATAAAAAAGGCTAATGTGGTGAACCATTGTAGGTATTATCAGTGTTTACAGAGATTATAGAAATACAACATTTGGTTACATTTAATATAATCTCTAGATATACTTATATATATGTTCTTTTTTTTATTTTAACAATTTATTGGGGCTGATACAATTCTTTTCTCAGTTCATACATATACATACATCAATTGTATAAAGCACATCTGTACAGTCTTTGCCCTAATCATTTTTTTCTCTTTTCTTCTTTTACATTTTATTAGGGACTCATACAACTCTTACCACAATCCATACATATACATACATCAATTGTATAAAGCACATCCATACATTCCCTGCCCCAATCATTCTCAAGGCATTTGCTCTCCACTTAAGCCCCTTGCATCAGGTCCTCTTTCCCCCCCCCTCCCTCCCCATTCCCCCCTCCCCCATATGCCCTTGGTAATTTATACCTCGTTATTTTGTCATATCTTGCCCTATCCGGAGTCTCCCTTCCCCCCTTCTCTGCTGTCCCTCTCCCAGGGAAGAGGTCACATGTGGATCCTTGTAATCAGTTCCCCCTTTCCAACCCACTCACCCTCCACTCTCCCAGCATCGTCCCTCACACCCTTGGTCCTGAAGGTATCATCCACCCTGGATTCCCTGTACCTCCAACCCTCATATGTACCAGCGTACAGCCTCTGTCCTATCCAGCCCTGCAAGGTAGAATTCGGATCATGGTAGTTGGGGGGAGGAAGCATCCAGGATCTGGGGGAAAGCATATGTTCTTATACTGTCATTGGTATATTGTGCCAGTTGTCAAAGAGTTGATCCTGAGTCACAGGGACCTCATGGATGGCAGAGTAGAACTGTGCTTACAGGTTGTTCAATGGCTGATTGCTCAGAAGGAGATCACCTGGGCTTTCTCCTCAAGAACCTCTGGGTGGGGTAGAAGCTTGATCCTTTTGCTTAACAACATTATGCCCATGTATGTGTTTCTGCATCTGTGTGTGTATACACAAGGAGGTGTGGAGAAATTCCACTGTTTCTAAATTCCATTTTTCCATGAACTTTCAAAAACTCCCTCGCTTATGTGTATGCGTGTATTGTGCATATGTATGTATTATGTACATATATACATGCATACATATATATACACACACATATATATCCCTTTAAATCACTGCAGTAGATTGCTAACCACAAGACTGGCAGTTAAAAGCCCACCTTCTATTATGTAGGAAAAAGATGAGGCTGTCCGCTCCTGTAAAATTTTACAGCACTAGAAATACTGATAAGCAGTTCAGTTCTGTCTTATGGAGCTCCCAATAGTCCGAATAATTTGATGACTGTGTTTGGGTTCATTTGACAGAGAGGGAGTCTTAAAGAATGTTTTGAGGAATTTTTAGGAGCTGGTGACTCTGAAATCCAAAATCAGGCTGAAAATTCCTGCATTCTCATAACGAAAATCCTTCAGGCAGCGGGCTAGAAGCACTTGTCCAATGTCTATGCTATATTCTCAAGGTAAAATCCCTTCTAAAGAAAACCTCAGTGTTTTCTCATAAATCTTCCACCTGATTAAATGGGGCTCACCCACATGATTGAGATGAGTCCTTTTACTCAAAGCAAACGGATTCATATCTTATTTACGTGGAAAGACCTTCAAAACAACAATTACAGTAGGAGATAACCAAACAACCGAGCATCACAACCCAGCCGGTGGATGCATAAAATGACAGATTGCAAAGTCCAACTGATGTAATGCAGAGAATCAGAAAGAGGGGACCTGATAACATGGTAGATTTACATAGGCCAGTAATTCACAGAGTGGAGAATGCTGGTCCCTGGAATGACCAAACTTGATGCCTTCCAGTTAATGCCAACTCTCAGTGACTCTATAGGACAGGGTTGAATTACTCCTGTGATACTCTGAGATGTTATGGGAAATAGAAAGCCTCATCTTTCTCCTAAGGACCAGCCGGTGGTTTCAAATGGCTAACCTTGCAGGAAGCAGCTAAATTCATAGCCACTACATCTCTGGCGTCCCTCAGAATGACCCCCGGGAGGGCAAAAGCAGATCTCTGTGCTTCGCCCTGGCTTATGGGCTGTAGTACAAAAGTTTAATTTCCAGGGAGGCGCGGGGTGAGATTTTGTTCTGAAAAGGAAGCTGTAAGCCAAAGAAGTTAGGAACCTGTGCTAGGTCGGGTTGACTAAATCCAGTGGAAGAAAGAGCCTTATATCAAGAAGATGTACATATCAGGAAAACATCCCAGCCCAGTCCAACTCAAGCCCTTAACTCCCTCTTCAGACTCACACAGCCACATGCAATGCTGCAGAATGGAGGAAGATCTCAGGTCAGTGGGCGCACAGTTTGTGGTTCCAATGGTGGTGGATGTATCTCCAGGGCTCTGGCCACCATCAGGGTCAGCCAGCAGGTAGGTGAAGGCAGAGAGCAGTGGGGGGTGGAGAAGGGGCGTAGGTTCCCGGGGCCTCCCTTATGAGAAGGCCACACTCACAAGAAGGTACCATCAGGCTGTGACCTGATTGATGTGCTAGACACCACCCCTACACTTTTATAAATCTTCAAGTTGTTACGAAATTACATAAGTACCACAGAACCTATGCTCTGGGCTATAAAGAACATAATTGCTGACTTTCATAGGAGCAAATATTATTTGAGACCGGAGAGACAATTAAAAAAAAGTTATTAGTGTAGATTCAGAGGAAGAACTCGCAAGACCCAGGATGTGGACAGCCTTCCACCATGTCAGACCTGCATCCCCCAGAGGGTAGAAAGAGCTTTGGTTGCCATACCCAATCATGAAGCCCCAGACAGGACCAAGAGAGCCTCCAGTGCTGGCTCAATGAGAAAGCCATGGCGTGCCTCTGGAGTTTGGTCCACTTCTACCCCGTACACAGGGGGGCTCCAGGTGTTGGAATCTGCTTCACGGTGACTGGTTGTGTTGTTGCTTGGGCTTTTGAGTACAGTTTGAGCATGTCACCCTCAGAAATCTACTCCTTTCTAACTTCCCGCCAAACCCGACTTCAGGATCCTGAGAAAATATAAAGTACTTCTGAAGTCCCTGAGGAAAAGGAAGCAGGAAATCAAAATGGCCATAGGGCGATGTGCCTGGAAAGAATCCCGGAAGTGTTCAGGCATTTCCAAACCTTTGACTCTCCCAAGAAAGCATCGCCTTCTGCTTTACAAACGTATACAGGATGCAATGATTGTCAGGAAGCATGGACGTGATTAACTGGACAAAAATTGTACTTAGGAATTTCCTAAGAAAATGATCTCGGGGATTTGGAGCAGCTGTCATCAGAGGATTTAAACAGCCCTCCTCTTCTGTCTGCCGAGGACTTGGGAGCAAAACATGTTGGAATTTCCAGCTAACGTTGCCAACGTGATGCACAGTACTATGGCCTGTATTGGGGCTGAGTTGTTCGTGTCAAGATAAGAGCTTTGAGGCCAGATTGGGCAGAAAGTTTAAGTTTGTTAACTTTATATCTGACTGTTCTATACAACCACTATTACTTGGTGATTCGAATTACTTGGGATTTAGAATTTTCCCAAAAGCCGTTTTGCTCTTGAACAAGAGTAGAGCTCGTTCAAAGGCGCCAACACAAACGGAAGTGATTCACAATTGGATCTGTGCTGCTGGTATCCCCACTGCAACACAGCGACTGATCGCTTCACTGCTGCTTCCATGATCTTGCATTGTATAGCCCAGCAAGACGAAATCCTTGACAACATCAGCCTTTGCTCCATTTATCATGGTGTTACCTGTTGTCCAGCTGGGAGGAGTTTGGTCTTCTTGACTGTGAGCTGTAGTCCACACTGGAGGCTGCCATCCTTGATCTTCATCAGCAAGCAAGATTGTGTCGCCTGCATAATGCAGGTTGTTAACAAAACGTCCTCCAGCTGGATGTTGTGTTCTTCTTCACATAATCCAGCTTCTCTGATTACTCGTTCTGCATCAGTTTGAACAAGTACAGTGAAAGGACACAACCTTGATGCACGCCTCTTTTTTTTTAAATCGTTTTATTAGGGGCTCATACAACTCTTATCACAATCCATACAAACATCAATGGTGTGAAGCACATTTGTACATTCATTGCCCTCATCAGTCTCAAAACATTTGCTCTCCACTTAAGCCCTTGGCATCAGGTCCTCATTTTTCCCCTCCCTCCCTGCTCCCCCTCCCTCATGAGCCCTTGAAATTTATAAATTATTATTTTGTCATATCTTGCCCTGCCTGATGTCTCCCTTTACCCCCTTTTCTGTTGTCCGTCCCCCAGGGAGGAGGTCACATGTAGAGCCTTAAAATCGGTTCCCCCTTTCCAACCCTCTCTCCCTCTACCCTCCCAGTATCGCCCCTCACACCCCTGGTCCTGAAGGGATCATCCGCCCTGGATTTCCTGTGTTTCCAGTTCCTTTCTGTACCAGTGTCCATCCTCTGGTCTAGCCAGACTTGCAAGGTAGAATTCGGTAAGATAAGCAAGTAAAGTGCATAGGAGCTGTTAATTTTCCTGCCCTGTGCACCAGGGCAGGTGCAAAGCTACCTTCCGCTCTGCCGCTGAGTCATGCTGAGTCATGCTGAGTCATGCTGTGGTTAGTTGCCATCAAGCTGTCTTCGATTCATGGAAGCTAGGTACAATCCAACAACACATTTCCAGGTCTTGTGTGCTCTATTCAGGACTGTTGTTAGTTTGTGTCCATTACTTCAACTATTGTGTCGATCCACGTTCTTGAGTGTTTTGCTCATTTCACTGAGCCTCTCCTTTATCAACTATAATGTCCTTTTCTAACAATTGGTCTTTTCCGACGACACACCCACAGCAAAGAAGTCAAAGTCTAGCCATCCTTCCTTCTAAGAAACTTTCTGGTTGTATTTCTTCTAGGAATGAGTTGAACCTTCTTTGAGCAGTCTGCCAGTTTGTGGTTGGTGTGGCTTGCGTGTTGCTATGGTGCTGAATGCTAAGCCACCAACTTTCCAAATGCTAGCAGGTTAGCCAGGCTGAGCAGGTTTCAGTGGAGCTGCCAGACTGAGAAGAAAACCCTGACCATCTACTTCCAAAAATTAATCATTGAAAACTCCCCCATCACAAAAGATTCCTGGCAGACAAGTGTCAAGTGGGGGGCATTGCTCAACAGAAAGCTGATGCTCAACCGGGGCTGAGGTGGTACTTGAAAGTGCTAGAAGTGCTAAGCTTTAGGAAACTTGGCACCATGAAGACACTTGTGTAGAACTCTTTAACTATCTTTGTGACCATATCCCACCAGAAAAGAATTTCAGTTGTAATTTCAAGTGTGTAAGAGTCCAAGCCAGAAAGCGCACATACCCCCAGGATTATCACCCTAAAATGGATTTGTTTTGAATCCCCAACAAATGTATAAGAGTCTCACCAGGAGGCACACTGCCAAGTCATTTTCAATTGCAAATTTTCCCAACAGTTAAATCATTCCAACACTGTCTTATTGAGTCTATCTGCAGAATTTGATCCCTTCTTGTTTTCTGTTTTCTGCTCTGTCCTAGTGCCAATTCTTGGATGATTATAGAGCCATGGTTTGTTGAAAGTGTGGTTAAAAACAAAAACAAACAAGCTACCCTACCTAATACAGCTGTGCACTAACCAGCATTGCCAGCTTTAGCTGAGAGTTCACAAAAGAGTCCTGAATCCACTACATTTATTAAATTAATCAATTGATGAGTGGTAAATGATTCCAAAGGAGCTCTGGCGGGATGGTAAATTGAGTGTTGGTTGTCAACTGAAAGATGGGCAGTTCAAATCCATCAGCTTCTCCAATTGAGAAAGTCTAGTCTTATAAAAATGTACAGTCTCAGAAACCCTATGGGGGCAGATATACTCTGTCCTAGAGGATCATTATGAATTGGATTCTTCTTTTTGAACAGCCATAAAAACAGGCCTGGAGTTCTGTTCAGGTGACTCTCTGGGTAAACCACTCAGTGCATTGCTACTCAGGGAATACACAGCAGAGGCTGATTCTGGGACCCTCATTCACCCAGGACCCTGTGTGGCACAAATGATTGAAGTACTTGACTGCTAACTGACATTATGGAGGCTCTTGTCCACCCAAAAAAAGACCTAAAGATCTTTTTCCAAAATATCAGCCATTAAAAACGCTTTGAAACATAGTCTGCTCTGAGACCCATGGGGTCACCCCAATTCTGAGCCAATTCGGGGGTGTCTAACAGACCCCAAACTCTGTCCTGTCTCAGAAGCCTTACACACACGGCTGAGGACAGTGCCGACACCCCTTCCCGCTGCTCACTGCTCAGAAAGGGAAATCAAACACCTTGCAGAAGAGCAGGCTCTTGCTTGTGATGAAAAGCTTTGACAAATTGGGACAACTTGTGGGACAAAAACTACATGTGTCTACAACAGACACGGCTTGAAGGCTTAACACTCCCTTCTCTTACTACTGAGCATTGGTGATGGTCTACCATGACCCTCCTTACCTAAAACTGGCCGGGCTTTCCAAGTCAAGAGAGGAGGGAGCTATTCTCCAGAAATCTATGAGGACAAATAGAAATAAAATGTTATTGGAGAATGATCTGGTGTTCTATCTCCCGTTCCACTAACAGACTGAAGTCTGTAGTACTGTGCATATGATTGTAATTTGTGAAGCTATTCTACTACTATTTTTAATTCCCCCAAGGTTTATAAGTCATAGGGTTCAGCAGAGGCTTCAGGCTCAGAAAGACTAGGAAGAAGGGCCTGGCAATCTACCTCCAAAGGTTAGCAAATGAAACATTAGACCTCAGCATATAGTCACACCTCATAGTTTCGAGAGCGTGCCTCTTCTTTTGGGTTGGCTTTGCACACTGCGCAAGAGGCACGTCCTGATTCAGCTCCCAGGTTGCCCGTTCTCATGCAGAGATGTAACATTAATACCGTGATATCTCCAGTTAAGAGGATTTTTATAGTAATCCCCACCGATGGAATCATTATCCAGAGCCCAGCATGGGTTCTGTTAGCAACTGCCTCTAGGACAGATTTCCCGATTTACATACTTGGCTGCCCTGAGGTGGGTGATCACCTTCCTACCTGCCAAGTCAGCCAGGTACTTGGCATTGACTGAGTGCAAAACTCAACAGCGTTCAGTGTTCACCAAATCGCCCAAAATAGCAGCTTAAAAACAGAGAAGATACGAGGAGTATATTCTGTAGAGTAGGCTTTATAATACTTAGCTTCATTTTAGGAAGAAAAAACCACAGCTAGTACAATCGAGGGTAAGCACGTCTGAAAGTTCTCCTCTTCTCCTTCATATGCCACTTTCCATGTTTGCATGTGGTGTCTTTATAAAATCCTTCTTCTATGTCACTGACAGAGGTGTGGGGGCGCAGCGAGTTCCACATTGGGCTGCTAGCCCTCAGGTCAGTAGCCCACGTTCGCAAGTTGCTCTGATGGAGAAAGAGGGAGCCGTTTGGGACCCATAAGGATGAGCAGACTCAGATGGTCCAATGGAGTAGCTCTATTCCGTCCTATTGGACCACTCTGAGTAAGACTTGACTTGAGAGCACTGGGTTGGGTTGGGTTTGTATAGACTGATACACCTGTTGTATTTGATAACGGCACCACTGGAGGGGTTCACAGGAAAGTTTCCTTTGAGTATAATTCACGTTGCGTCAACTCTCACTCATGCTGCCCCTGTGTGTCACAGGAGATGCCGCTCCACGGAGTTTCCAAGAGCTGATTTTTCAGAAGCAGATGTTTGAGTCTTTCTTCCGAGGCACTACTGAGTAGACGTGTATTTTCAAGTCTTTGGTTCTTAGTAGAGTTCCCCCCCCCCACCCCCCGGGATTTCTGAGGGCAGTTGTTGTTAGTTACCCTTCGGTCATTGTCAGCACATAGTGCCCCTAGGTACAAACAGTCCCTGGTCCCGTGTCATCCTCACAAGTGTTGTGATGTTGAAGCTGAGAATTGAAGCTAACTTGTCAATCCATCTCACTGAAAGGCTTCCTGTTTTCTACCGACACTCTACTTTTTAAGCTTGATGTCCCTTGCAGGGCACTGATTTCCCCTAACAGCTTGTCCAAAGTATGTGAGACAAAGTATTTGGGAAGGGAAATATTCGGAGACTGCTCAGCTATGTTGTGGGTGGGGCATGCACAGCATACACCTTCAGTCACCTAAGTGTATTGATCTAGTCAGGCGGACACTGTCAGTAAGTAGGGCCCAATTGAAGTCCCTCACCCAAGGCATGAAGGAGGAATCATCATCTCTGCCTAGCCAGCTGCCGAGTCGGGAGGCACTGCTGGTGCTAGAGGTGTTTCTGTTGTGTGCTGTCTGATTCGTGTACAAGCTCTTTCCCATGTGTCACTGGGTGTCTAGGCTCTGATCAGGAGAACATGATGTTTATGGAGAAATCCATGTTAGTTATTGTGCCCTTTTTTCTAATGGCCTCCTGGCTCTCTAGAAATCTGGTATAGCCTCTGGCTACCAGAGGAGTATTGACTTACAGATATGGCATGGACACGGAGGATGAGATGACCTATACATGCTTAGCTAAGTCGTCACATGAAATTAACCATCACTGGGTGATATGTTGTGTGAGTTAAAATGAGCTTTACATTGCAAGGTTTTAGTAACCCAGAGAACGCAATCGTTTCTATCTTCACTGAATCATTTGGAAATGAAATAATCTAATTATATACAGACTCTTAAGTCTCTTTGAGACGTCCAAATATTTTTAAAACTAGGTCTTGATCAACCTCCCATATCTTTTTCTCCAATCATCCCCTAATAAAAGTGATCCCATCTTGGCTGCCAATGGTCCCGCAAAATAGTAAATCTCATTTAATAGTGTCTGTGCCATGCGTAATCCCAGCAGACTTTGCCAAAAGAACAATTGTGTTGATTCACTCAAGCAGGTATTTATCACTTCAGATGAAGTTCTGTCCCAGAAGACTCCTCTTCAGGGCAAGTTTCCAACACAGAGGCTTTGGGAAGGTGGCTCTTTGGAGACATGCCCTGACCCAGCTCTGCTCTCCCAGGCTCACAGAATGCTCCCACGCAGCTGCTAGAGGCACCCAACGAAGGTATGAAATCCTTGCACACTCTTGTATGAATGTTTCATCTTAGAAACCATCCGGCGTTGCTATCAGAAAATTAGAAGTTTCCCTAATGAAATTCATCACCTGCATTTTATTTCCAACCTGAGTTATTCCATCCAGTTGAGCGGGCATTTAGATTTGCTTTCTCCTTCTCACTAGGTACCAGCCAGGCACAAGTAAGGAAGCTATTCTGAGCACCAGGTTATACAAATAATGCAAACAAGCACCACTCCGAGCCATTTAGTAATAACGCACCTGGGAGGCTCTTCACGGGTATCTCCTCACTTGCCTGGCAGATCTTGAAAACTGTGGTCAGCAGATGGCCGAAGCTGGTGGTCCGTTTACACTGGCAAACATGCCCATGTGCTGTCTCTTAGTCGGCCATAGAACCTTTTGAACAGTGGGGGAAAAATAACATGAAATTGAATGAATTCCTACAAAACACAAACTAAAGGGTTTCAGAAAGTTTGAGTTCATTTAGAGGAACCAAACAAGAAACTCTTAGCCATCTATTTTTAAAAAATCAATGATCAAAAACACTATGGAATCAAATGCAGCTACAAATGCATGTGTAATGGAAGGAAAATCACATAACTGGAAACTTCTAAAAATTAAATATTTACACTAACCAAAAGGTTTCACCAAAGGAATAAAAAGAGAACTTATACCCTGGATGGTGTGTGCGTGTGCGTGTGGGGGGGGGGTTGCCACATTTTGTATCACGTACTTTGGACAGATTATCAGGAGATATGAGTCCCTGGAAAAGAAGCTCATGCTCTGTGAAATAGAGAGACAGAGAGAAAGCGGAAGACCCTCCGTGATCAGGATAGACACTGATTCCAGCAGTGCCTCAAACACACCTCCAGGTGTGAGGATGGTTCAAGACCACGTAGTGTTTCATTCTGTTGTACATTGGGTTGCTCTGAATCAGAGGCTACTCAAATACACTGAGTAATAACAGCAAACTCAATGTGAAAAACAAACAAACAAAGAGGTGTTGAGTAGAGGCACTACGATGATCTGCAAAAGTCATTAGGGCCAGAAAGTACAGGCCTGAAAAAAGCATGGCATAGTTTGGGTCTTTGTCCTAATAGCAATGGGAAGTCATTAGAAGGACTTCAAGAGACAAAGCAAATGTGACAAAGAAAGCTGATGGTCCCCGGCTATCAAAGATATAGCGTCTGGGGTTGTAAAGGCTAGAAGAATAAACAAGCGGCCATCTAGCTAAAAAGCAACAAAGCCCTCATGGAAGAAGTACACCAGCCTGTATGATCATGAGGAGTCAATGGGATCAGATACCAGGCATCAAAGAACAAAAAATCATATTGTGAATGAGTGGGACTATAGAGTGGAGATCCAAAGCCCATCTGTGGGCAACTGGACATCCCCTTACAGAAGGGTCACGGGGAGGAGACCAGTCAGTCAGGGTGCAGGATAGCACCGATGAAATATACAACTTTTCTCTAGATATTTTTGTGTCACCCCCCCTCCCGCAGCCCACTATCATGATCCCAATTTTACCTTACAAATCCAACCAGTCCAGAGGATGTGCACAGGTACAGATAAGAGCTGGAAACACAGGGAATCCAGGACAGATAAACCTCTCAGGACCAATAACGAGAGTAGCAATACCAGGAGAGTAAGGGGAAGGTGGGAGAGAATGGGAGAACCTATCACAAGGATCTACATATAACTCCCTCCCTAGGGGACAGCCAACAGAAAAGTGGGTGAAGGGAGACATCAGACAGTGTAAGACATGACAAAATAATAATAATTTATAAATTATCAAGGGTTCGTGAGGGAGGGAAGAGTGAGGAGGGAGGGGAAAAATTGAGGAGCTGATACCAAGGGCTTAACTAGAAAGAAAATGTTTTGAGAATGACGATGGTAACAAATGTACAAATGTGCTCGACTCAATGGATGTGTGTATGGATTGTGATAAGAGTTAAAGGAGCCCGCAATAAAATGATTTTTAAAAGAAAAAAAAAAGAAGAAGGGCTTCTTGGTGGGGAAGAATAATATTAGATTTGGATTTTTAAAACACCACGAGGAGGAAGACTTTCATACGACAGTGTGCGAAGCTCTACACGATCTTTCCCCAGACAATAGGTCTGGTGCTTCTTTTGGGGGCATTAGAACCTGTGAAGCAGGTAAGAGCAGATGCACTAAGCCCTTTCAGTGTCGATCCTCCAGCGAAAGATGGTGAAAGATTAAATTGAGTTTGTGGAGATGGAGAGCTGTGACCAGATAGACTCAAGAGATATTTAGTGGGTAGAATCTGCAGAAATACGAAAATAAGCACAGGGATAAATAACATGAGTCTGTAAATGAGCAGGGTGTTGAAATAATTTACTGTAATAAGCTCTTCAGAGAATAACTGCCAGATAAATCTAAATAAATAATGAGCACTTGCTCCATTGATGAAGATGCAGGACTCTTCTTTTGCTAATATTCTGCATAAAACCATCTTTCTAGATTGCTTTCGGCAACTTCTCAGAAATACTTATTTCAGTGTTTTATTGTGGGGCAGACTGCCTTGCTATAGCCTCTGAAATCTTCTTCCCCAACATCCTTGGCAAGGACAGAGGAAAAAAATGAAAGAGGAAGGTCTCAGGATTTCTATTAAAAAATTAATATTCATTTCAGAATATATATTTACAGCTATTACATTATTAACTTAAAGGATTCAATAAATGGATTCCTGGACTTATAATCTTACTACCATAAATTTCAACTCATGGTGACCCTATAAGGAAATATAAAACTGCCCCTTTAGGTATATAATGCTAATTAAAAAATAATTTTATTGGAGGCTCCTACAGCTCTTATCACAATCCATACATACATTCATTGTGTCAAGCACATTTGTACATATGTTGCCATCATCATTTTCAAAACATTTTATTTCTACTTAAGCCTTTGGTACCAGCTCCTCATTTTTTCCTCCTTCCCCGACCTCTCTCCCTCATGAACCCTTGATAATTTATGAAAATTTTTCATGTCTTACACTGACCAATGTCTCCCTTCACCTACTTTTCTGTTGTCTGCCCCCTAGGGAGTCCCCCAGGGAGGGGGTTTTATGTAGATCATTGTCATAGGTTTCTCCTTTCCACCTCACCTTCCTCTTCCCCTCCTGGTATGGCTATACTCAATATTGGTTCTTAGGGGTTTATCTGTCCAGATTCCCTGTGTTTCCAGCTCTGATATTATATTCTTAACTTACATGCTCTGGTCTAGCTGGATTTGTATGGTAGAATTAGGGTCATGATAGTTGGGGGGAGGGGCGGGTAGGAAGCATTAAAGAACTAGCAGAAGGTTGTATGTCTCATCAGTATAATGCTAATTTTTTTTACAGGAGCAGTAAGCCTGATCTTTATTGTGTGGAGTGACTGGTGGGTTTGATCCACTAATCAATGCTCAATCCACTATGCCATCAGTGCTCCTCTGTCTTCAGAGTACTACAGCCATAGACAACAAGAAAAACACAAAGATGCTAAGCCAAGGTTTTCTTGTAAATATGAGTTCTCCCTTCCTTATCAGGTTTCAACATCAAAGGGGGGAAATGTGCTGATGTTGATTTAATCATTTTATGCAGTCATGCTGCATTTTACTCTCAGCCGTGCTTTCTACACTCAGGTATCAGTCTTTACTCAGGTATTTAGTCTCCTAAATACTCAGTATATTTCTATACTCAGGTATTTAGTCTCCTCAGCAAAAATAAGACTATTAATTTATGGCTTACCTTGTAAGCATTGGTTTCCTTAAAAAATGCATTTTAGCCCCATTTCTGTCCTGGGGATGATCTATTTTAAAACTCATTGTATGAAATATCATTTTAACATCTGGCTTACATGTATGTTTAGAGAATATCCTTTGCTGAATCACACACACACACACACACAAATGTTTCCTTCTTTCTTCCTGTCTGATTCTGGACACCAATCCCCATGAACAAGGAGGTTTTAGAATTGTACTTAGATAACCATAATAACCACTGGATTTTGCATTCTTTAAAGTTAATGCCCACGTTTTTGTTATCTTACTATTCTTAACTGATGTTTTATTTTGCTCATAGTTTTGCTAAGTGGGTGCTGAATTCAATGCCAATAGCAGAGCTACCAGATTTTATACATAACACTTAGACAGCTGCATATTAATATACGAGTGTTTAATGTGATAAGCTCTGAAAAACGTGTATGGGAATTTGAGGATCTGAAGATCAGCTCTCTTATCTTCAGGACAAGCAGAAGTTTGTTGTTGTTCCCACAGGAACTGAATGCAGCTTACAAAAATATAGTAGAGCAGGGTCAACTAAATTACAAGTGAGTGAGAATCAGGGAAAGACTGAATAAGGTTAATAAAGTTCCTTAATCAAGTTAAGGAAATAAAATAATACTAATAATGAAGTTCCTCAATAAAGTTAAGGAGATAAAAGGGTAGGTACTGACCAGAAAGCCTTTGTGAATTTTTAAAATCAAGTATATAAATAAGTAGTATGGCAAACTATCTCCATCTAAATGGACTCCTAATATATCCAAGCAACAGCCTTGGCTGGCTATTGTAGGGCTGGTGAGAGACTCCACCTACTTGGATTAAAACCCCTTGGTTAAATCATTCTCCGTGTTGTTCCTTGACAAACAAATTAAGTTAGAGGGGAAGAGAACATTTACAGTTACTATGTGCTCATGGCAGGGCTTGGCCCAACCATTAAAAATTGATTCCAGACAATTTGGACACCAAATAATTCCAAAGCACTTTTATCAGTATCAATATCAATCATGAGCGTAACAATACAGTTAACTCCAGTCGCACCAAGCCAAATTATTGCCACAAATAATTAAACAAACATCCAAATTTATACCAACAAACTGAAATGGTAGTTCAGAGAAACAGAAATTATATCAATTATAACCCCATACATGTCAATAACATTAAAAACTCTAGTAGCACAATATGCATCTACCCACTGTAATCAAGTTGATTCTAATCCCTAACAACTAGGTATGGCCTTTCTGAGACTATATATCTTCTTGTATTATTAATCAGGATTTATACACATATCAAATCATTTCATAGTTCAATCATGTCCAACAGAATTGTACATTTACTACCACGATCAGTTTCCAAACATTCTTTTTCTCTTTGAACTCCTGACGTCCTCATCCCCTCACCCTGCCACTCTCGGGAGTGTTATGTCACTGGGGTCACCCTCTTGGCATTGTGGCAATTGTCACCTTTGTTTTTGGTGCATGAGACCAGGACTGATGAGGCTATAGAGTCAGCAAGTGGAATAGGGGCTTGTGGGGAGGAGCACAGAGGTGGTGGCAAAGACTGTCCATCTTCATGAGAGCAGACAGCCTCATCTGTCTTCACAGGGGGGGCTGGTGTAGTGGAACCACTGACATTGTAGTAGGGTCCTCTTGTAGGAAGTTCTCATCTTTGGGAAAAAAATCTAAATTTTGGTTACAATACTATGAGCCTTAAACCAAGTTTCCAACTCATCATAAGCTTACATGGCAGAATGAAAAGCAGACGACAACACCATTCTCCCTGGAGCAGCTGGCGAGTCTGAAGCAGCCAGGTGCTTAACCAGGGCAGCATCGAGGCTCTGGCTAGGAACCCAGCAGGCCAATATTTCCAATGTCATTTTGTCTGAAAGCAGCGGGTCTTGCAGCACATGATACCGGCATCGTAAGATATAGCTAGGTAAGGAATGGGGGAATGGGTGGCTGAATTGATAGATACATGAATGGCTGGATGGGTGTTTAGACGTAGAAGCTACTGTGTCTTGAGTGCTTTTAAGACACAGGTTGCTTGCAGAATTCACTCCTTACAAAAGAACTATTTTTCTTATTTTAAAAATCATGAAAAAATAGCAGGCTTACTTATCTCTTTCATCACCCTTCTGATCTGGAAGTGAACTCACACCCATATCTCAATTTTCACTCAAACAGGAGGACAAGGAGAATGATCACAACAGTGAAATCCACAACCTAGAAGGACCAACCACGGAAGATCAAAAGGGTAGCATTTCCTCAAGGGCAGAGTTCTGAAGAGTTCAGAAAGAGGGAGGAATGGAAACAGGGAGGAAGTGGGAGTGCCGTGAATGAGATAAAGCAAAATGTGTGTGAACTATGGAATGTAAAACTGATGCTGAGTTCAGAAAACCCTCACCCAACCCAAAATGAATTTTTTTAAGCTCAGATAAAGACTTTTATAATTGCACCAAGGTCAAAGGAGGGTCAGGGAAACCCTCGTTTGTCAGTCTCCAGATCATATGCTTCATGAAAATCATTACATCATCATCTGTCTCATAACATTAACAATGATGCAGGAATGTTTACTGGGTGCCAGGATGTTGATGCTTTAATTACATGCTATGTGTTTCCAATATATGATTGCATTTGAGCTAGGTCTTGTTGCACACACGAGACTCAGAAATGCCAGACAGTGAATGGCTCTCTGGCAGTCTGATCCTTGTCGTCCTTTATGGACCTTCCAAATTCACCTTGGAAAATAAGGATGCCTTGACTCAAGAATTCTAATCATCAATGCATAGGAAGAAGAGCATTCAGTGACTGACAGGGCCTCCTCAGTCAGTCAGGGGGAAAGTCAGAAAGCATAGTGACCAAATAGTGAGTCAGTCTGTGTCCTGCAGAATGTGCCTCACGTGGAAAGGCGACAGTCAGCTTTTGCTATTCCACTGCCCAGAAATCAGGCTTCTGCGACTTTAATCATTGCTCTTCCCTCCTGATGGTCTCCAAGGAGACCAGAGGGTTGCTTCTTTGTACTAGCAGTTGTGGCCAACTGATAAGGTATAAGGCCACGAATGGATCTGTAGTCAGTGTGAGATCCCACCCCCCTTTACTTTAGATTTCCCCTCTCTCTCTCTCTCTCTCTCTCTCTCTCTCTCTCTCTCTCTCTCTCTCTCTCTCTCTCTCTCTCTCTCTCGTCCTTTACTTTGGAATTCATTTCTTTCTCTCTTTTTTTCTATTTATAAATCATTAAAGCACAGTTTTACATGTGCTGTCATCATCATTTTTAAAACATTTTCTTCTACTTGAGCTCTTGATATCAGCTTCTCTTTTTTTCCTTCCCTTTCCCACCCTCCCACCTTCATAAACCCTTGATAAATTTTTTATTATTAAAAGATCATTTTATTGAGGCTCTTACAACTCTTTTAAAACTCCATATATCAATTGTATCATACATGTTTATACATATATTTCCATCATTCTTTCCTAGATATTTATTTTCCTTTTCTTTTTATTTTTTAATCATTTTATTAGGGGCTCATGCAACTCTTATCACAAACCATACATACATCAATTGTGTAAAACACATTTGTACATTCATTACCCTCGTCATTCTTAAAACATCCGCTCTCCACCCAAGCCCCTGGCATCAGCTCCTCATTATTGTTTCCATATCTTACATTGTCCACGGTCTCCCTTAGCCTACGTTTATGTTGTTCATCCCCCTCAGGAGGGGGGTTGTAGGTTGATCATTGCTATCACGTCTCCCTTTTTCCCCCTTCTCCCCCGACCTTCCCCTAGCTTCATGGCATCGCTACTCCCTTTATTGTTCCTAAGGGATTTATTTGTCCTGGATACTGTGTGTTGTGAGTTCTTATCTATACCAGTGTACATGCTCCAGTGTAGCTGGATTTCAAGGTAGAACTGGGGGCATGATAGTGGGGGGGGGGGAACATTACAGAACTAGAGGAAAGTTGTGTGTTTTCTTGGTGCTATACTGCACCCTGGATGGCAAATCCCTTCTTTGTGACCCTTCTGTGAGGGGATGTTCAATTGTCTACAGGTGGGTTTTGGGTCTCCGCTCCAGTCCCCCTCGTTCACATCAATATGATTGTTTTTAGGGGGTATTTTGGGTCTTCTAATGCCTGATGCCTGATTCTGTCCACACCTCATGATCACATGCTGGTATGATTCTTCCATGTGGGCTTTGTTCATTCCCTGCTAGATGGCTTTTTGTTGAACTTCAAGCCTTTAAGACCTCAGGTGCTATATCTTCAAATATTCAGGCACCAGCAGCTTTCTTCACCACATTTGCTTATGCACTCATTTTGTCTTCACCAATTGTATCAGGAAGGTGAACATCACAGAATGTCAGGTTATTAGAACAAACTTTTCTTGTGTTGTGGGAGGATTTGAGTAGAGGTCCAATGTCCATCTGCTACCTTGATACTTAATATTAAATATATGTACATAGACCTATATCCCTATTGTTTTATATTAATATATTTACATATATACATGCCTATATTTATACCTCTATAAATGTCTTTTGCCTCCTAATTCTTTCCTCTATATCCTTTTATTTTCCTCCTTTCCCCTTATCATGTTCGACCTTCGTTCAGCACTCAGTAATACCTCTCTGCTATATTGTACTTGATCAAACCCCACAAGGTGTTCTGCACTCTTCTCACCATCAATTTTAGATCTCTAGTTGCTCCCTTGTCCCCGGATTTGTTGCCTCTCCCTTCCCTTTCTCCCACCTTCTCCTATCATCCTCTGTTCCCCCGGAACTGTTGGTCCCTTTGTTTTCTCTTTGGGATTGTTTATTTTGCTTATCTTATATAGATAGACATGGAGGTTGGGGGCGGGGGGTGGGGGAGAGAAGAAGAAAGACCTATAAATAGTTCCAAGTTTGTCTCCTGAGCCTTATGTATGATTTTTTATCAAATCTGATGAGGTTCCAAGCCCTGCCCTCTGAGTCTGAAGTCTGTTTTTGGGATTCCTCAGGGACTTCATTGCTTTGCTCCCCTTGCTGCTCTGTTGTGCTTCTTTCTTATTTCGCCCAGTGTGTGTGTGTTGGGGGAGGGGGGGAGAGCGGGAGTGTCAGAGTGGGCACAATTCCCGAACTGTGCCTCTACTGCTGTCCCCTGAAGAGCTGAGGGTCAATGATTGTCTCCTGGTGGGGCCAGCCCTACAGTCCTCTCTGTGCCATGGCTGCTTTGAGCAGGAGTGTTGTCCTCAGGGCTTGGTGGGCCTGGTTTTGGTCCACAATCTTTCTCAATCTTTATTTCTCTCTCTCTCTCTCTCTCTCTCTCTCTCTCTCTCTCTCTCTCTCTCTCTCTCTCTCTCTCTCTCTCCCTCTCTCCCTCTCTCCCTCTCTCCCTCTCTCCCTCTCTCCCTCTCTCCCTCTCTCCCTCTCTTGCTTTCTTTCCCTCTTAGATTGCTCCTGTGTGGTCTGGGCAGACCTGCTACTCTCTCTTGGCTGTATCTTCAGTGTTTTCCTCTGAAGTGCAATCTTCTGGGGAGTGGACTGATGTAGCTAGGATTTTGGCCAACTCCCTTTCTATCTTTTTGATAGAAGACAATTGGAGGTGGTGCCTGATACATTGGCTTTAGTTTAAAAAGTAAATCAGTGTTTTGGCTTATAATTCTAAATTCCCTAATGACCCATATGTGAAGCCCCAAGGGGAAGACAGAAGTGCTTTGTAAACAGAATCAACAACAAACCTTCAGCTTCCTGAACACCTGGATGTGAAATCCAGAACACAAAGGCCTGTTTCCTGGCAGCCAAGGCAAAGAACACTGATTCGTGTCAGTGCCACAAGGCAGAGTGTGGGCTTCTTAAGGCCAATGGAGCAGCCAATTCCTGATGCTAAGGCACAAAACAACTGAGGAAATTTCTCAAAGCCTTGTTCCTTTGCTTTAGTAAAACAGCACACACTCAATCAAGTCACTCTGAACCAGTCGCCTAAACACTGTGCGAGGTATCAGCAGGCGTGGCTCATCCGGGAAAATGTGCATGGTGCTCTGTCAGCAATGGAGGTGCGGTCTGTCTTTCTGGACAACAACTGACACCTAAAAAGTGAACACCCCTGACCTCGTGGATCTGCATTACCTATGCCTCTTCCTTGCTGAAGAAGACTGTGATTTCTGCTTCTTCTACATCCCCCAGAGCACGTGTCTCCATCCAGAACACACAGGCAGCATTTTAGCAACCATTTCAGGGATATTTGCCAAATAACCTGCATGTGAGGGATCGTATGGCATGAGAACAACCATAGACAAGCAAAGCGAGCAGGGGCTTGTGATGATGTGTTTAGAAGAGAGAATAATAAATGGGATAAACGGGAGGGGGGCTGGCTGTTACTCAGTGCTGTAGCAGAAATGTCAGAGTAAAGGGTAATTAAGGACATGTATTAATCACCAAGACAAGTTCTTAGCTAACTGAGAAGAGATCAGACAGCTACATTTTAATTGGGATAAGGTTTGTGGGCCTTTAATGATGTCCCCTGAGGAACACATTTGGCCTCGACCTAAGTAAAACTCATAGATTTTTGGTTTGTGTGTTTACAATTAAAAATTCCAATCAAGGCTAAAATAAGAAAGCACAGTGTAATGTATACTTTCTGCAGCTGTCTCTCAAGGAGCCATCATTTTAAACGCATGCTAAATCTCGTTTCATCTATATCCTGTTCCATTCTCGAGTCCTATTCCCTCCCATCTAGTGGCTGACTCATGGTCAAGCTACAGGACAGGGGAATGAGGTTCTGAGACGGGAACTACTGAGAAAAATCTTGTCTTTTTCTCCTACATCCCACTGTAAGCCCCACCGTGCCCCTCCCAACCCCCGCAAAACAAACAAACAAACAAACCCAAAATCACTGCCCTGGAGTCCATTCTGATTCATAGTCATTCTGATTCATTCCTAGATGGCAAATACGTGTAGTAGCAATCAGCCTCATCTTTTTTCCTCACAGCAGATAGTGGGTTTGTACTACCGACCATGCAGTTAATACCCGAAAGTTGAATTCACTGTGCCAACAGGCATTCTTGTTCCCCACTATACACACCCCTTCCAAAAATGGAATTATTTTGAAGTAAATCAATATAATGTAACATTTTATTCATAAATATGCAAAACCTACAAGATAAGAACTCTTCTTTTTTTCCCGCTTATCATGATGTTATTTTTTAATATTTTTTATTAGAGGCTCATACAACCCTTATCACAATCCATACATATACATACATCAATTGTATAAAGCACATCCGTACATTCTTTGCTCTAATCATTTTCAAAGCATTTGCTCTCCACTTAAGCCCTTTGCATCAGGTCCTTTTTTTTCCCCTCCCTCCCCGCTCCCCCTTCCCTCATGAGCCCTTGATAATTTATAGATTGTTATTTTGTCATATCTTGCCCTATCCAGAGTCTCCCTTCCCCCCCTTCTCTGCTGTCCATCTCCCAGGGAGGAAGTCACATGTGGATCCTTGTAATCAGTTCCCCCTTTCCAATCCTCTCTCCCTCTACCCTCCTAGTATCGCCACTCACACCCCTGGTCCTGAAGGTATCATCCACCCTGGATTCCCTGTGCCTCCAGCTCCCATATGCACCAGTGTACAACCTCTGCCCTATCCAACATAACTACCGTTTTAGCAAACCCTCTAAACTTTGATTACCTCAAATAACAAATCAGAGCTCAGATTTTCCAGTATATTACATACAGTGGTCTTGGTTGGTTGGGTCACTTTTGTTTTGCTTATTTTTAGTTTGCTGGTTTAGCTAGGAATCCATGGGTGGTGCAAAACTTTAAGAGGTTGTCTATTAACCATAAAAGTTGGCAGTTTTAATTCACCCAAAGGTACCTTGGAAGAAAGTCCTGGCAATCTGCTGTCAAAATCCAAAGCCATTGGAAATCCTGTGGGGTACCACTGTACACTGAAACACATGGAGTTAATTGGAGTCATAGGTAAACGGAAAATAAGTGATTTTGGATTTTTGTTTGTTTGTTGGAAACAAAATCGAATCAACGTTCACATCTTGTATTGGTTGATATGATACTTACCTATTTTAATCTACAGCTGTTCCCTCCTTCATAATTTTATTTCTAATTTACCTATTGAAGAAAGTGGATCATTTTCCTATAGATTCTTCCACATATTGTCTTTTGTTGCTATGCCACCAGGGTGTTGTTTAATATGATCCTCTCATATTTTCTGTATATGTGTAATCAGCACTAGAGATTTGACGCATTTCTACTCAATGTTCTGCCAGTCGGTGGGAGACAGGTAAGACTGCTGCCATCAGGAGTTCCAGCCTTGGAACCCACAGGGGCGGTTCTGCCCTGTTATTGGGTAGTTACAAGTCGGCATCAACTTGATGGCCACGGAGTTTATTTGGTATTTGTGTTTTTATTTGTTGATCTGTTATATTATATCCTGACACGGTATACGTCTTTTTGCAGCCCTGGCAGCCTAGTGGATACTCCTGGGGCTGCTCACCAAAAGGCCAGCAATTTGAAACCATTAAATGCCTTCGGGAAGAAGACCAAGCTTTCTACTCCATAGAGTGACTGACTCAGAAATCCACAGGGGCTGTTGGCCCTGCCCTACAATCGTGATGAGTCCAAATCAGCTGGGTGGCAATGAGTTTCAGTTTTGCTTTTGTTGCTGCTGCTGCTTTGCATCCAATCACGAGGTACATGATATCTGATTCCTTCTCTTCTTAAGTTAAAATTAATCAGCGAAGTCTGTTATTGTCACCTTGAAGTATTACAATGCTTTCCATTGGCTTTTCGCTAAATAGTTCTACTAACCATTTATGCCCATTGCTTAGATGCAGGTTTTGTTAAAAACCAAACAAATAAAGACACAGGCACAAATACCACCGCTGTTGAGTCTATGTTAACTGATAGCCGCCCTGTCCTGGTTTGGGAGGTTATGAATCTTTACAGGAACAGACAGTCTCATCATTTTCCAATGACAGGGATAGTAGGTTTGAACCCCTGGCCTTGAGGTTAGCAGCCCAATCCTTATACTACAGGGTCCTTCCAATTTTTGTTAGCAGTTGTGACATGTTGAAAATCTGAATCTATCATTCTCTCTGAATGTATTACTCAGAGTTCTTTTGATAAATATGTATCTTTGGGATAGGTTATTAAAAGCAGGATGGCTGGGTTAAAGGAGGAATGCACATCAAATTTTGCTAGATATTGCCAATTTTTTTCTCCATTTGGTTTCTGCCAATTTTCCTTCTCACCTACAGTGAATGAGAGCTCTTGTTTTCTGCAGTCTTGCCAGCAAGGCATGCTGCCAGATTTGGACTTCTGCTTATCTGATAGGAAGGAAATGGTATCTCAGTAAATTTTAATTGGCATATCTCTTATGATGAGTGAGGTTGATGAGCTTCTCTCATGCTTAAGAGTAATTTGCATTTTCTTTCCCTTGCTTTTTATTTCTAAAGGTTGGCTTATATATTTTTTCTCCCTTGCTGGAGTATCTTTTAAAAAAGGGATTAAGTTGAAGCATTTTTTTCTCCAGTCAGTCATGTGTCAGTTTACTCTGTTTATAGTCTTTCTTTCTTTACCACATAAAAGTGTGTATCAAGGAATGTTTATGTTTTCATATTGCTTCTGGGGTTTGAATCACAATTGGAAAACTATTCACTATTTTGCAAGAGAGGAACTCACCCATGTTTTCTTCTAGTAGTTATGTAAACTTGCATCTCCAAGTTAAATTTCTAATCTATTTGGAATTATGTCAGTGCAGAGGAGAAGGACGGATCCAATGTTCTCCCTTTCCAAGTGACTATCTACTTATGCCCGCACTATTTTTTCAGAAGTTTTTCTTGCACTTACCCTTCTCTTCTCTCCCCATAAGCTTTCAAAACAGCCATGTGGTAGTGCGTCCACATGTGAAGGCCACCTGGCACAGAATCTCAGGGGCTAAGGTGAGTGAGAAGACCATGGGGGGATGGAGGGGGTAAGTTCTGCCTGCACAGGATGTCTAAGTCCAAGCAGGGAAGACATCCTGACAAATAAAGGTAAATTCCTACATGTATGGGGCCTGTCCTGTCCTGTCAGAGCCCAAGCATGGAGATGACGAGGTCCACCGAGAGGAAACCCTAACGCAGAGTGTCAGAGGCCATGTAAGATGAGAAGGCAGCTGCATTGGAAAAGAGATAGCATCCATGATGGGAGTGATAGGTATCCAGAACAGCAATTAAGGGGGCCTGCCTCCCCAATGAGCCCCATAGGGTCACAACAAAGGGGTGGGAAAGAAAACAGGCACACTAACTAGACACCTATGAGAGATCAAAACTGAGCATGCTCAGACACAAACCCCCTTGGTCCAGGTGGGAGGTCACACAGATGAAGTCTAGCCACGTGTCATCACCCAGGTGTGCTCAAACTCAGCTAGTGAGGTCGCCAATGAGGCAGCCACTGAGGTCGCCCCCTACCTTCAACCCCGGCTGGCTCCCCCGCCAGAGGAGATAAGAATGAGCCACAGGAAGGTCGGGCCTCTCTAACTTCTCTTGTTTGGGCGCACTCTTGCAGGCTGGAGGGCGGCGGCGCACATGCTCTGGGGCCCAAGCTCCCTCAGGGTGCTCTTTTGGGAATTCCTGCTCTTGGATAGCCTGTGAACACCTGAAACTTCTCTTTTCCTCATGAAAGTCACCTGGTTTACAAACGGGCTTCTGCCATAGGAATTCCTTCAGCATTGTGAAGCAAGAACCCAGGTATCACCACCCCGGAAATCTAATGGGAGATTGAACGTAGACAGAAAAATTAGTCATATAAATAATTATATGAAGGTTTCGGGGAGCTGAGTTTCTCATGTTTTGGAGAAAGGAGTTATCATTCAGAGGCTAAAATTAATTCTGTGCTTTGGGATTAGGATTAGAAGTAGCTTGTAAACTGAAAAGTTTTAAATATTTAGAGAGGCAAACATATGTATATATTATTGTATATTACTTATATATGAATATGAATTTCCACAGAGTCAAAATGAAATGCTTCCCGGTCCTGTTCCCGCTTCCTGATCATTGCTATGTTTGAGTCCCTTGGTTGGCCATGGGGTCAATCCATCTAATAAAGGGTTTTCCTCGGTTTTGCCTGCCTTCCAAATGGAACCCAGGAAAACCCTTTAGAATATGAAATGGAACCCTTAAATGAACTAACCATTTTTCTATCATAAGAAAAACATCTGCTAGGCTGGTGGGGGGTGCAGGGGAGACCAGGGGAAGCCTTAGGGTCTCATCAGGAAGACAATGGGTCTTTCCTGATGACGTGCCCAAAGTAAGTCAATTAAAGTCTTGTCATGCTCACATCTAAGAAACATTCTAGCTCAAAAGATTCCCTTAGTCTTGGAATCAGGTAATTTTTCAAGGGGTCCCATTTATTTCGGTAATAAATTATATTTAAGGGTCAATACTTGGGTATTAGTTGTGTTCAATACTAATGTAAATTTCTACTCCGAGGTTATTTCAGGGGACTCAGCTTGAGATGATATACATGTATGCATATTCAGAATTGATGTAATTGGTAATTAGTATAATAGAATCTTACATGTTGAAATGGTTTCATTACCACTAGAAATTGAAACTAAAAATTATTTCATTAGCATAAATTGGGTATAAACTCACTACAATAAAAACAGATATTATTCATTAAACTCAACAACCTAAAAAACAAAATTAAACAATATGCATTCGAGTTCTACTATTGGAATAATGAATATCCTAGGGACTACCAGAAGATTGAACAGATCAGACCTAGGATATATTTCACCAGAATGTTCCTGCTCCAAAGGACTGACTTCCCCAGGTCTCCCCCGCACCCCCCACCATCCTTAGCGGGTGTTTTGCTTTATGATAGAAAAATGGTTAGTTCATGGAAGGGTTCCATTTCATATTCTAAGCTGAGGAAATAATAGTTAGCACTGATACAACCACTTCAGAAAATATAAGCTGTCCAAGGAGCTACATAGTGCTGATTTCTAAGCCATGCAGCCAACGACAAAGGAATATGGATCAATCACCCCAAAGTGAGCCCATAAAATGGGGAATAGGAAAGGGAAAGAGGGAGAAAATCAGAAAGGGGGTGGGAAAGAGAGAGAGAGAAAGAGAAATAGTGTTGGCCTTGAGTGGCAATTCACATGAAGGAGAAAAGGTTGGATTCTTCAGCACATAGCATTAATATACTTGGTTAGTCACTCGAGGGGAAAATAAGCTAAATTAGAACTCTACCATCCATATTACAAAAACATAAATTCTGCAGGTAAAAATTGTAGTGACTGAAAACAGAAATAATAAACTTATCAGGATAAATCCCAGGTGAATATTGCTTTAATTATAAAATAGATGATACCTTTCTAAGCCTCGTGCCATGTGTACAACCTGTCAAGGAAGATCGATGGATTTAGTCATTGAAATGCTGGAAACTTCTTTAAGATAAGAGTTATGCAATAAAAGACCATTAGAGCAAATTATTCATTAACAAAAATACCTTCCCTATATATCTTTAGCGTAAGAGTTCATAAGAAAATAATTAATGTGATAGCAGAAAAATCATCAATTTGCAATTTGCAGAATAATAAAATTAGATAATTATACATTAGAATATGCCTAGCTTCATTATTAAGTGCAAATTTACAACAAATGAGTTATCACATTTTACTCATAAAGCAGTTAGTTATTAATTTTTTGCATTATTCTCACTGTGGACAAAGACATGCATGCTGATTATAAGAAAAAGTAGACCTTTCAGTGGGCAATATGACAAGATATATCACAATCTTCAGATGCCATATATGCAAAGCAATGTTTTAATCTATAAATATTCTCAGAGTTATGTGAAAAAGTTAGCTATTAGTGTTTATACTCACATTTTAATTTAGAGTTAAATTTTGAAGAAGTGTAAATATTCACAATGAAGGGTTGATTAAATAAATGTCGGGGTATCATGCGTCATCGTCAGATTTTGTATCAGATTGACTGGGCCAGTGTTCTTGATTTGGGGCCTGAAGCCTCCCTCATGCTGTGCTCTAACGTAATGTCATCAGCTCCATGCTGGAAAATGCTGTAAGCAGTCAAGCAGTTGTGGGAAGTTCATGCAGGAGTTGTTGCTGTCTGCTGTCACCAAGTCCATTCCTGCACGCAGCGACCTGTTCACAATAGAATGAAGCAACACCAGTCCTGCGGTCCTCACCATTGTGTCTCTACTTCAGCCCATTGCAACTGCAGTGTCACTCCGCCTCCTTGAGGGCCGTCCTCTTTGCGCTGCCCCTCTTCTTCACTACATATAATGGTCCTTGTCCGGCAATTGGTTTCTCCCGGCAATATGTCCGAAGTATGTAAGACAGAGTTTCACCATCCTTGCCTCTAAGGAGCACTCTTGCTGCACTTCTAAGATGGACTGGTTTTTCCTTTTGGTGGGCTGTGATATTTCAATATGCTCCTCCAGCACCACGATTCGAATTCATCGATTCTTCTGTGGTCTTCTTTATTCAGTGTCCAACTATACAAGCATATTAGGCAATGGAAAATATCATGACTTGAGACAGGTTCACCTTAGTCTTCAAAATAACATCCTTGCTTTTCAATACAGAGGCCTGGTAGAGCAGATTTACCCAATGCAACACTTCCTTTGATCTCTTGACTGCTGCTTCCATGAGCACTAAGATTTTTGGATCCAAGCAAGACAAAATCCTTGACAACTTCAACCATTTCTCCATTTATCATGTTGTTGCTTCTTGGTCTGGTTGTAAGGATTTGGGTCTTCTTTACATTGAGTCACAAACCATATTGAAGGCTGTAATCCTTGATCTTCATTGGCCAGTCCCTCAATAACTCCTCACTTTCAGCAAGCAAGGTTGTGTCATCTGCACACCACAGGTTGTTCATAAACCTTCCTCCAATCCTCATGCTATCTTCGTATAAGCCAGATTCTCTGATGATTTGCTCGGCATACACATTGAATACATGCGGTGATTGGACATACCCTGAAACACACCTTTCCTTATTTTAAATCTTGCATCATTCTCTTGTTCTGTTCAAACAACAGCCTCTTAATCCATGTAAAAGTTCCCCGTGAGCACAATCAAATGTTCTGGAATTCCCATTCTTCTCAAAGTTCTCCATAGTTTCTCAGGGTCCATAGAGTCAAATTCCTCTACATAGTCAATAAAACACCAGTAAACCTCTTTCAGGTATTCTCTGCTTTGAGCCAAGATCCATCTGACATCAGCAATGAGATCCCTTGTTCTACATTCTCTTCTGAATCCAGCCTGAACCTCTGGCAGCTCCCTGTCAATGTACGACAGCAACCATTGTTGGATGAGCTTCAGTAAAACTTTACTTGCCTGTGATATAAGTGGTACTTTGAGTATTCTGGTGGGTCATCTTTCTTTGGGATGGGTACAAATATGGATCTAGTTAACTGGACAAGTAGCTATCTTCCAAATTTCCTGACATAGACAAATAAGTGTTTCATCAACTTGCTGAAACATTTCAATTAGCATTCCCGAAATTCCTGGAGCCTTGTTTTTGGCTAGTGCATTCAGTGCAGCTTAAACTTCCCCCTTCAGCACTATTGGTGCTTGTTCATATGCTGCCTCCTGAAATGGTGGAATATTGACTAGTTCTTTTTTGGTACAATGACTGTATATTCTTTTGATCTTTGGATGCTTCCTATATCATTCACTATTTTGCCCATAGAATCGTCCAATATTAAAATCCAAGGCTTGGATTTTTTCTTCAGTTCTAGTTTAAGGTATGCTGAACGGTCTTCCATTTTGGTTTTCTAACTCTAGGTCTTTGCACATTTTATTATACTATTTGGCTTTGTCTTCTAAAGCTGCCCTTTGAAATGTTCGATTCAGCTCTTTGACTTCCTCATTTCATCCGTTTGCTTTAACTACCCTACGATTAAGAGAAAGTTTCACGGTCTCTTCTGATATCCATATTGATCTTTTTTTTTCTTTCCTGTCTTTATAGTGACCATTTGCTTTCTTCATGAATGATATTCTTGATGTCCTCTGCAACCCCTCAGATGTTCTCTCCTTGGTGTTCCATGCATCACATCTGTTCTTGAGATGGTCTCGAAATTCAGGTGGGATGGACTCGAGATTGGATTTGGGCTCTAGTGGATTTGTTTTCATTTTCTTCGCCTTTATCCTGAACTTTTATCCTGATATGAACAATGGGTCATCTGTTCTACAGTCAGCCCGTGGCCTGGCTTTAGGTGCTGATATTGAGCTTCTCCATTGTCTCTTCCCGCAGATGTAGTCATTTTTATTTCTCTGTATTCCATCTGGAGAAATCCATGTGTATAGTTGCCCTTCGTGTTATTGGAAAAAAGGAGTTGCTATGAACAAATCATTGGTTGTGCAAAGTTCTATCATGTGAAGTCCAGCTTTGTTTCTATTACCAACAAAAGTCCGTATTTTCGAACTGTTCTTTCCTCTTTGTTTCCAACTTTTGCATTCCAATTGCCAGTAATTATCGATGCATCTTGATTGCTCATTTACTCAATTTCTCTTTGAATTTTTTTATAAAATTCTTCAATTTCTTCATCAGTAGCTTTTGTGGTTTCAATAATAGTTGTATTGATAGGATTTCCTTGAAGGCGGATAGAAGCATTCCTGATAGATGATAGATCACAGACAGTATTGTACTTCATGATTGATTTTGCAATGTCCTTTTCCCAGCAGGTAAATAATATGATTTTCTGATTCAAAATGGGCCCCGTATAGTCCATTTCAGATCACTAATGCATAGGATATCAGTTCCATTGCATTTTTGAAGACTTCCAATTTTCCTAGATTCATACTTCTCACATTCCAAGTTCTGATCATTGGCAAATTTTTGCAGCTTTCTCCTCAAGTTGAGCTGAATCCCCTCTCAGCAAATGAAAATCCCAAAGGTCTACTTCCATAGGCTTTACCCTACTTATGTCACCACAGTTGATGCCCCTCCAAAAAACCAGCTCCTCTGTCACACGTGGAGTGACCCCAGTGACCTTCATTGGCACTATCTCTCTGACGGTGCTCTGCACTTTCATTGATTAGGCCTTCAGTGTCTGACAGTGTTTTGAAGCTCTGGTAAAGCTTTCAGAGGCTCGTTCTTCCAAAGTGGGGATACAAGTCCTTCTTCATTGTCTGTTCTTAGTCTGGAAGCTCTGCTGAAGCCTGTTCACTTTCAGTGACCCTACTGGTATTTGAAATACCAGTGACCTAGCGTCCAGCATCACAGCAAAATGCAAGCACTACGATATGACAAACGGACCTAGAGTTTTAAAAAATTATTCTGAATATGGTTCTTTTAAAGAAAAAAAAATTTTATTATTGTGAACTAGATTTGGGTTTACATTTCTGATCATCAATTTTATATTGAACAGTTTGTAATACTTTTCAAACCACCCAGCAGCTGACCTCCTTTGATTTCTCTCTTCTGGATTACTCTCATTAACATTCCCCAAGTTAGCACCTACCCTGTGGTTTCATCTTTAACATTCCCCAAGTTAGCATCTGCCCTGTGGTTTCATCTCCTCTCCCTCACCCTCTCACTTTGTAACCTCTACTTATGGTAACCTCCAAAGATGGTTCTCTTTGGTATAAAAGTCTTTGTCTTTTTGTTATTTTTTTCTTGATAATAACGGTCTCACACAATATTTTGTGACGTTTGTGACTGACTGACTGACTTTACTCAGGTCTCTCCCTGCCTTGAGATGCTTCGTGGTTTCGACGTTGCTTTTTAGCAGCCAATCATAGTATTCTGTTGTGTGTATGCACAGAAGCTACCCTATCCATTCTTCTACTGATGGGCCTTTAGGCAGTTTCCACCTTTGGGCTACTGTGAGCGGTGTTGTAATGAATACGGGTTGGCATCGGTAAATCTGCAGCAAAAGACCGCTTTAGAGTGTAGAAGATCAAGGATGTTATTTTGAGGACTAAGCGGTGCCTGACCCAAGCCATGGTATTTTCAATTGCCTTATCTGCCTGTGAAAATTGGACATGTGTTTGAATTGTGGTGCTGGAGCAGAATGTTGAAAGTATCATAGACTGCTAAAAGGACAAAACCATCGGTCTTGGAAGAAGTATGGCCAGACTGCTCCTTAGAGGCAAAGATGGAGAGACTTTGTCTTACATACTTTGGATATGCTGTCAGGAGAGTCCAGTCCCTGGAGCAGGACATCATCCTAGATAAAGTAGAGGGGCAGCGAAAAAGAGGGAAAACTTCAATGAGATGGATTGATACTGTTGCAACAACAATGGGCTCAAGAATCAGAACAATTGTAAGGATGGCACAGGACCAGGCGGTGTTTCATTCTGTTGTCCATAGGTCCCCTAAGGTTTGGCACCAACTTGATAGCACCTAACAACAACATGTGTGTATTTGCTATGAATCTTACTTCTTTAGGTTTTTAGTCAGCACAGAGATTGTTGAATTTTATGGAATTTCTATTCCTAGTTGGTTTCGGTAATGCCATATACTTTTCACAGTGTTTATCTATCTTCACAGTCCTAGCAGCTGTACGTGAGGGTGAAATCTCTCCACATACTTTACAGCATGTGATATGTTCTGGTGTGGCTTCTGTTTAATATGGTTGTCCTTGCAGTTTAAGGTGTATCTCATTATTGCTTTGACTTGCATATCCTAGATGGCGAGTGATTGTGAGTCTTCAGATGTTTATTGGTCATTTCTATGTCATCTTTGGTGAACTCTCTTTTCATGAATTGGGTAATTTATCATTTTCTTATTGAAGTGTAGATTTTTTCTAGATTTTTCTTATAGATTTTAGAGATTAGTCCCTTGTCTATAGTTTAATTCTCAAAAGCTTTCACACTCTGTGAGTTCTCTTCTTACTCTTCTTACAAAGTCTTTTGGTGCATATGCATGTCTTATTTTTAGTAGATCTCAGTCATCTGTTTTGTTGCCTACCATGTGTGTTTCCTTTGTTATACAAGGGCATACACACACACACAAAAAAAAAAAACCCAGAATTGCGCTGCGTGGAGTGGAGCTTTCATAGTATGCATTTTTCCTGCTAGGTGAGCAATGAGCTCTCACTCAGAGTTAGTGTACTCAGTGGCATCACCTGGGAAAGTTCTCTCTGGTCACAGTGAATTTTTTTCTAAAAGCAGTTTCGCTCAAACATCATTTTTTGTGATGGTGGAGTTATGAGAACAGCATGAAATTTTGTTTCCTGCTCGGGGAAAAATGCCGCAGAAACTGTTGTGATGTTGAATACAGCTTACAAGGGCAGCACTATGGGAAAAACCCATAGTGTACAAGTGGTTTTCTTGTTTCTAAGCAGGTGAAATTTTGATGGATGACAAACCTCATTCTGGACATCCATCAACTTCCCAAATGGACGAAAATGTCAACTCATGCATTTGGAGTTCTTTCCACCAGGTCAGACTGTTAATAACGTTTTCTATTTAGAAGTTCTGAAAATATTGCATAACAGTGTGCAACAAAAAAAGACCTTGTTTTGGTGGCAGACGGGGGACTGGTTTTGCCACAATGACAATGCACCTGCTCATGCAGCCACCTCAGTGCTCCAGTTTTTGGCAAAAAGCAGCCTGTCTCTCTTGCCCCACCCACCTTACTCACCTGACCTTGCTTCATGTGACTTCTTTTTGTTACCATGAATGAAGGGAGACATGAAAGGACAGCAAGTTGAGGACTTAGAAGATGTAAGAAAAAAATGAGGGAGGTGCTGTCAGCCATCCAAACAGATGAGTTTGAAAAGCATTTCCATGAATGAAAGCACAGATTTGATGGATTTATTAAATGCATTGGAGAGTACTTCGAAGGTGATAAGGAGTTCTTTCCATATCCTTGTCTTTTTCTTCTCCATATGAGGGTAGTGATAAATTTCACACTTCTTTAAAGAGTGAAGTTGAGATCTGCATAGAAATTTTATTGTATTTATAGATTGCTTCTGGTATTATTATCATCTTCCTGATATCAAATCTTACTCTCATTAAAATGTAATATCCTATCAATTATGTGGGTCTTTTTCAGTTTCTTGTAGTTGTGTTAGGTAGTTTTCTTCATACAAGTCTTTTGTTTTCTTGATTTCCTTTTCAGAGCTCTCTTTTTCTTGTGTGTTGACTGTCTATCTTGCCACAGTGCTGAGTCTTTTGATTGCTTCCAGAAATTTTCTTGTCAACTCTTCGGGGTGTTCTACATATGAAATCACATCATCTGCAAATACTGAGAGTTTCTCCTCTTCTCTGCCATTTTGGATTCCTTGTTTGGTTTCTGTCTTGTTTTGTTTCTAATGCACCTGGCTAAGGCTTCCAGCACAGGGTGGAGTAAGAGAGATGTGATGGGTTATCTTTGCCTGGCTCCTGTTCACAAGAGGAATGCTTTCCGTTTCTCAGAGTTGAGTAAGTAGTTGGTGGTTCGTTTTGTGCATGTGGCCCTTGCGGTGTTAAGAAATTCCCCATAGATTCCTAATTTTTTAGTGTTTTTATCAAGAATGGGTGTTGTTACGTGCCATGAAGTCAGTCTCGCTTCATAGTAACGCTGTGTACAACAGAATGAAGCACTGCCTGATCCAGCAGCATCCTCACTATTGTTATGTTTGGGACATTGTTGTAGCCACTGTGCTGGTCCGTGGCAGTGAGATCTTCCTTTTTCTCTGTCCTTCTACTTTACCAAGCATGCTGTCCATTTCCAGGGAGTAGACTCTCCTGATAACTTATTCAATGTACAGGAGATGACATCTCAGCATCCTCACCTCCAAGGAGCATTCTGTCTATGCTTCCTTACAGACAGATTTGTTTGTTCTTCTGGAAGTCTGTGCTACTTTCAGTATTGCTTATCAGCACCATCTTTGCTCTTCTTTATTCAGTGTTCAACTTTCACATGCAATTATGCATTGAAAAATACCATGGCTTAGTCAGGTGTTTCTCAGTCCTCAAAGTGATGTCCTTGCTTTTTAACATTGTAAAAAGGTCTTGTGCTGCATATTTACTCAATGTGAAGTGTCCTTTGGTTCTTGATGTGAACATTGATTGTAGAATTATCTAAGCAAAAAGAAATGCTTGACAAATTCAATCTTTTCTCCATTTGTCATGATGTTACCGATTGGTCTGGTTGTGAGGATTTTGTTATTCTTTACGGTGAGTCGCAATCCACATGGAAAACTACAATCCTTGATCTTCATCAGCAAGTGCTTCAAGTCCTCCTCATTTTCAGCAAGCAAGATTGCTTGCATATCTCAAGTTGTTAATAAGCTCTTCTCCAATCTTGTTACCATGTTCTTCCTCATATCATCTACTTTCTCAGATAATTTTCACAATATACAGATTAAATAAGTACAATGATTGGATATTGCCTTGACAGACACTTTCTTATTTTTAATCCATATATTATATTTTTTATTCCATTCAACCAATTGTCTTTTTGTCCATATACAGGTTCTAAATGAACAAAATACAGTGTTCTGGAGTTCCTATTCTTCCCAATACTATCTATAGTTTGTTGTGATACAGTCAAAATGCCCTTGCATTATCAATAAAACACAAGTAAACACTTTTCTGGTGTTCTTTGGTTTCTGCCAAGAGCCATTTACTTCAGCAGTTACATCCCTACTTCCACATCCTCTTCTGAATTTGGCTTACATTTCTGATGGCTCCCTGGATATGTATTGCTTATCTTAAGCAAATAAACTTCAGCAAACTTTTCTAGTATGTGACATCGATGATATTGTTCCGTAATGTCTGTGTGCTTGTGGGTCAACTTTCTTTAGAAGGGGCACTGATGTGGATCTCTGCCAGTCACACTGATGTGGATCTCCGCCACTCTGGACAACTGCCAGGTAGTTGTCTTCCAAAATTCTTGACAGTCTGGGTTTTGGAGGTCTCCATCATTTCATTGTTAAGCTGTTCTCCAAATATCCAGGAAGACTCTTTTTCCAATGATCTGCTCCTGATTGATGGAGACTGGCTTATCTTGTGCATCTGTCTATGTGACTATCTTGGCTAGAAGTCCGTTTAGTTTTTCATCATGGATATTCCCCCAATCGAGTATTAGGTCTTCCTTCGGGAGCTCCTGTAGGCGGATTCCAGCTTCCAGCCTTTCCATTGGCATCCTAATGCACTGAACACTCTCAGCCCACAGGGTTTCTTCAAAACTTATTTAAAATTATGTAAGTTCCTTTTTGATTTGGCCGTGGGTCACCTTGGGCAAATTCTCTTGCCAATGATTTTACTACATTTCAAGGCTGAAGCCCTGCTTGTTCTCTAAAGACATCAATGCTCCCCCTTTCCCTTGATTTTTTGCCCTTGCTTATATATCCTCGCTTGACCTCCCACAGTCCTTGTCCTGGAAAATGTTCCTCACCTTTGCATTCGTTATGTTTTGCCTGTCTTTGAGAGGCCCCGGGGCAGATTGGTCATACGTTGGCCTGCTAACGTCATGGTCGGCAACTCCAAACCACAAGGTGTTTCACGGGGAAAAATCAGGGCTTTCTCCTCCCATCGAGTGTTCCAGTCTCACAAACCCACGGGAGCAGGTCGACCCTGTCCTAGAGGGTTGCTGTGAGTCACATTCCCCCTGAGAGCAGTGAGTTTGGTTTGGGCTCGGATGCCTCTTTCACATCCCTGTCTTGGCAGTCCCTGGTGAAGGAGCAGCAGTTGTGCGTGTCAAAGGAGATAATGAGTGGACATGTACTCAGAGTCTCGTTTACTTGATCTCATTGAAGACGATCCAAATCTTCATGAGATAGTTCTATCTTACTCTCCAGATAAGGAGACTAAAATTTTAAGAATTTAGGATCTTAAATTGCTCTCAACACATAGTTTTTGTTGCTATTCTCCGTGCGTCTATTCTGACTCGTGGCGATCCCGTATCTGTGTAGCACACTGCGCTTCCTAGGATTTCAAGTATGTAACTTTCCGAAGTCAGTCGTCAGGCCTTCCTCTAAGGTTTCTTTGGATGGATTCAAACTGCCACTCTCTTTCAGCTAGAAGCCGAGTGCTTATAATTTGTGTTACGAATTTCTTCAAAACAGAGTAACTGCTCTCATCAAGGAATGTAAGAGGGACTGCAGTCTTTGGCCGCTTCTCTAAAGGCAAGAGTAAATGAAGGACCAGGCCTACCGTGTTAGGAGGATGAAGTTTGTAGCAGAAACAGAAAACAGCGGTTTATTTTACTTTTTGTCCTGATTTTTTTTTTTCTTTTAGATAGCTACAGAAAGTGACTGGATTCATCTGCATGGAAACCTCATGAGAATCTGGATGGGTCGAACCAAAAGAAAAGAATGATGTGTATGCTCCTGGGCAGGAAAGCAGAGGCAGAAGCCGGACCATTTCTGTGCTTTATTTGGCCTTTGTAGAATGAGCTGTGATGAGTTCCCAGAAAATGCATTATGAATGTGATGTCATAAGGCCGGCTTTCATTTTCCTGCTCAAATAATGACTTCTGTCAGATTAACCATGCTATGGAATATTGTCACTTGAGGGTGCTTTTTCAGCACAAGTGAATTGTATGTGATTTCATACCCCGATGTTTTATCTATTCAAAAGCACTCATGTTTTGGCAGTCGGGCTCTATTCATGTTATATGATTTCTAGTTCATCATAGGTTTCTTCCCTTAACCAAACCATTTGTTCCTTATACTTACTCTATTTTCAAGGGATCTATAATTAATTCATATTTACTTCCCTATATCTTCTCTTCAATACAAAAATATGGCTTTTTAATTGTGCTTGAGCTGAGAAAACAAATGCATATTCCTGAATAATTAAATCTTTTGTTTCTTCCTGTACATGCAAATTCCAAATGAACATAAGGGGAACTGGAGCGGCAGGACCAACACAGTTGAAATATAAATAAAGGGATCTATTTAGAATATCAATTGGAGAACAAGTTAAAGTGGAAATGGACAGAAAATGAGTAAACCCAAATTACATCAATATTATTAATGTTCTTCTCCAGAAACATTTGCTATTTTTTTCTTTCTTTTCTTTTGGTCTGTGTAGTATTCAGTTGGTACTCAGTTACAAATATGTACTTAACCAACTAGTTACTGTCAGGTTGGTTCGGGCTCATGGAGACTTTACGTGCATGACAGGAGAACTGTGCTACACAGTGTTTTCAATGACTGTTTTCTCTGAAATAGTTAAACTAGCCTTGCTTTCAGGCCTCTCTTTCCAGAGGGACGTAACTCACCAACCTTTTAATTAACACACAAATGCGTTAACCTGCTGTACTTGCCCTACAAACGCAGCCTTAGCAAAGACCTGCATTCCTCCTTTTACCACTGAAAGCTCTCTGTGTAGCCAGCACTGTGCTAGTCAAACCCCTATTCACAGCTTACGATCTAGAGTGAAGCCAGATGAAATCACATGAACAAGTGTATTATTACAAACTGAGATAGGTTCGCAGAACAAGGCGGCGCCCGTCACAGAAAGGTGCTCCACACTGGACATACAGAAAGCCTTCACTGAGGTGGGACAACCAAGGGAAAAGCTACAGGATGGGAAAGAAGTGGCATCTCCACCCCATCAAATAGTTCACTCTCTACAATCAGGCACCCTGTGCAGACCCTTAAAGTGTGCTATCTTGCAAGTCTGTGGTGTTCCTGCCTGGCCTAGGATCTACTGAAGACATTGTCCTTATTACCCATTTGCAGTGAAAAACTTGCTGGGCCTGATCCGGAGTGAAATGATAAGACCGTACTGTGCTCAGTTACAAAGACTTTTGGTTCTCTTGTGGACACTACAGTCCATCATATTTTCACCTTTGAAATAAGAAATCCCATCCTGTAGGTGGCCGTCCTCCTGCCATTGTTCCATTTAGCAGGTGTGGTCAGAAGTGACCCAATATCAATAGCTGCAGGAGGACACGGGACAAACACCAGCATAAAATCAGCAGATGGGGCTTGGCAGCATCCAGGGGCTCCAGCAAAAATGTGCTAGTGCTTCCAGGGGACCTTTGTCCCCAGGGACCATTGTTCACAAATTAATTCTCCCATGGCATCCTCTCATACACACACTCCTCCTAGTAAAAGGTGCGTGCTTAATTAGAACCAGTGGGGAAAATATACTAAAGCAAAATACGTCTATGTAGGAAAAATTAGAACCAAGGAAAGCATTGAATAAAGAAAAAATGGGCCTGGGAGACAATCAGACATGGTGACTAGGCACACAAACGGGCAAGTTGCTGGGGCAAAGTTCAATTGTTCTAATAGAGGAGGAAATGGGGCTAATGGGCAGGGAAGGGAGAAGTAAGGAGTCCGCTGTTAGAGTGTGAAGGAAGAAGAAAAAACTGGGACCACACTTCCCAGAAATGACTTCAAAGAACAGAAATGTCCAATTTTTAAAAGTTATTTGCTCTGGAATGGCTGACATAACCCCCCTCTTTCTTCCAAAAAGTCACAGCCGAGGGAGCACAGGTCCGCTTTGAACCATAGGCGGTTGTCATGAGCCCAAATGGACTCCACCGTATCCGATTTGTTTTCTTTGTGTTTTCGCTGACCCCTAATAATCCGAGAGAAAGAGCTTGGGTGGCGAAGTGGGTTTAGCACTGGGCTGTTAAACAAACCTTCGATGGTTCGAATCCACCAGTCTTTTCATGGCTACTAATATAAGGCTGCCTGGTCCCATGAAGATCGACAGGGTCTGAAAAACAACAGAGCAGTTTCATTATGTCCTAGAGGGTCGCTATGAGCAAAAATCAACTCACGGGTTATGAGTTTGGATGGGGAGGGTTAATAATCTGAGAAGCTGGACTACATGAAGAAGGAGGAGGCATCAGTATTGGAGCAAGACTCAGTAACAACCCATGATCCGAAGATGACACGACTTTGCTTACTGAGAGGGAAAAGGATGGCCGGGAAGCGCCGAGATCAAAGAGCATGTAAATAGAGTCTGCAGGTTGGATTCCACATAGACATTAAAAGAAATCCTCACAACTGGCGGAATACACAACTTTATGACAGGTGGAGAGAAGAGAAACAAAAACCCTGAAGCTACAAGGAGTCCATTTTGCTCGGATCCATAAGCAATGCCTATGGTAGCAACAATCAAAAGCCGAGCAGCCTATTGCATTGTGCCGATCTTCCGTAAAAGGTGTCCTTAAAATGTTAAAAAGCAAAGCTGGCTCTTTGAAAACTAGGACACACCCAACCTAAGTCAGGGACTCTTCAACTATGCATACAACACGTAGACCGTGAATGTGGAAGACAGGGGAAGAGTGGATGTGTTTGAATGATGATGTTGCGACTGCCAGGAGGACGAATGTCTTCGTCTCGGCAGCAATGCAGCTAGGTCATTCTTGTTACTGGGTATCATTGAGCGGTCTCTGACCCATAGCAACCCCATGCACTGCTAGGTCCTGCCTAACATCCACACCCCTTCTGAGGTTGGAGCCCATTCTTGCAGTCACCGGGTTCATCAGTCTTGTCATGGACCTTCCTCTTTTCCACTGCCTCTCGACTTTACCAAGCATGATGTCCGGCTCCAGGGACTGGTCTCTTCGGACAATGTGTTGTATTTTAAAGTGACCTCTTGTAACAACTGGTTTTTGTTGTTGTTGTTTTCTTGCCCTTGGTTAATCTTTGTACTGACATATACCCTTAAGAAAATATTTTCTCAAAAAAAAAAAGGAAATATTTTCTCTTTGTGATCAGGCATGTGTACGATGCTCCTAGATTATCTATCCTTTGTGGTCTCACAGGTGCAGGATATGATAGCCTGTATCCAAAGGGGGTTGACATACAACATTATCAACTCTTGCTCTTTACAGTGGACCCCTGGGAAAAGACATGCTTAAGAGAGGAGTTTTAACAGCCCATTTCCAGAAGAGCATGCTCTGTGATTGTCTTGCGACCATTCTGCACTCCTCTGAAAAGCACATAGGCTGGCAATCTGTACCTTTAACCAGTTACATAAGACCATATATGCTGGGTGCTGCGATCACTGTACAGCCTCCCCCTGTTGTTAGCCCCCCTTTGACTTTTACAAACCCCCAGTAAGCCGACAAATCAGAATATTGTGTTGTTAGACTTGGGATTGGTATAGAAATATTACCTTGGATGCTTGCAACAACTTGGGAGCACGGGGCTTCTTTTTTGATGTCTCCTTATCTCCAGTTTAAACTGTGTCTTGCTTTGAAAAACCTCTTTGCTGTGTATTTTAATAAAGTGCACAGTCCTATTCTTTGGTTCACAACAACATAACACGTGAATTGGGTGCATCCTACTGCACTCTGAAACAGGATTCTGTTGTGCTCATAGGAACAAGGAGAGAAGGAGAAAAAGGTAAAAGAGGGAGAGGACAAAGATGGAGGAGGAGGAGCAAGTACCTTTGCCATGGCCTCTGTGCCTGAGGTCACCTTTCTCCATATGAGCATCCCCCCAACCCCCCATCTAACACAGTGCTGGGCACACAATTGGTGCCCAGCATACTGATCGCATAGAGATGAAAGAAGACGAGACTGCAACTTCATCTGCAGCAAACCGAGGTCAGTTGGCTGAACAAAGTGTTCCCTCTAGAGGCTGAAACAGTCTAATAAGGAATTCACAGGCAGAACCCCCATCAAGGCTGCCTGTAAGTGGCCCTGTTAGAGCTGACAGCTGATTAAGAAGCTGCCTGCCCAACCAGACACAGGGAAAAAAGTCCCGTTGATTGGCATTCATGCATCACCTCTTCAGCTGTGCCTCTGCCTTAGCGCTACAGGAAACGTAACCAGAGATCCGAGGCCTGGAGCAGAGGTATGGGCCAGGGGGACACATTACAGGGGGATCAGTAATGGCTCTGGGAAATGCACCTGCTGAGATGCCACTGGGATACCTGATCTCTGGGCAAAGGTCCTCGCACCTGCCAGACTCGCTGCTCCAGCAGACACCAGCTGTCTGCACTGTCTGCAGACTCACAGATGCAGACCTCTTTGGCACGCCTCTGGAAATGCAGCGCCTGGCTCCTCTTTGCCACCTTAATTGGCATAGAGCAGATCCCCGCTTCCCGAGATGGCAGTGCCCCACGAGACAGAAAGCAGTGTGAATTGAAATTCATTGGAATGAGGCCACCTATTCCATGAATACTCATGCCCAGATGCAAACAGACACATTATGAAGCAGTTGATGTTCTTGCCTTCTTCGTTATTGCCAGCATAATTCCTCAGAGCCACATCCTGCCTTCCTTGAGAAGGCCCCAAAGCACTTTTCGGATGTTGTCTGGACAGAAATATGCCCAAGGAAAGAAAGAGTGAGGGCTGTGGATGCGGCATATTCTGTACTCGCTTCAGAGGTCTCTGAGTTCAGAAACACTGGCGCGTGGCAAAGGGAAAATGGTCAGACAAGGAGGTAGCTCAGACAGACAGACGTGGAGAGAAACCAAGCCAAACTCACTGCCATTGAGCGAGTGCTGACTCCTAGCGACCCCTGTGCGTTGCCCAGCCAGGAACTGTACTGGAGCAGAAAGCCCAGTCGTTCTCCTGGGAAGCTGCTGGTGGGTTTGACTGCCAGTCATGCGGAGTGCAGCCATTTGTAATCACTACAACACCAGGACTCCGTAGAGGGAGACAGAGAGCCAAAACTAACCACAGAGACCGAGACAGACAAAGAAAGATGTACCCAGAGACAACCCCCCAAGACTGGTCCAAGAAATCTTTAGTCAAAGTCAGCCTACAGGTTACTGTAGGCGAAATGACTTCCACGCCCCTGCTATCTTTACCCCAAGTTCTATTACTTCTGATTCTTGGTCTATTTTCTCTACTCTTCCCCTGCCCCCCGCCCCCCACACCAACACACACACACACACACACACACACACACACACACACACACACACACACACTCATCTGTCTTTTTTTTTTTAAACTCCCACCCGCAGTTCCCCTCCCCGGACCTCATCTGTCCTTTTAAGACTCTGGTGTATCCATATGAGCATGGGGTGGTGGTTACACACAGTTGCCTCATAGAGTCCACCGTGGGAAAGAGAGCATTATCGCCCCCAAATCCCTTCCCTTGCACTTAGGGGGTCAGACTTCCTGGAAGCCGAAATGGGCCTTTTCCTGCTTGGTTTTATAACTTGAAGGCAAGTATCTAGTGATCTCCAAGTCCACAGCCTTTAGGGCAGATCCTTCCTCCTAGGATTTTCATAATTCTGACTGCCAAAAAAAAATCCATATATTTGGGAGATAATGCATAAGCTCATGTGTTGTGATGCTCTGAAGCTTATATTTACAAATATAATTTAAAATATATATGTAGTATATATAGAGAGAAATAAGGCAAATATATATAGCGAATTGTTCACAATTCTTGATTTTATGCCAAAAGAATGCACCATTTTAGTATGTCTATGGTTTTCATTTATTAAAAGTTAGGATTAAAAATCAAGATATAAACAAGAAAGAGTACTTCATGCCCTCGTTCCCCCACAACCCTTTTTACCCGGTATTGCAGTCTGCTTGCAGGAGTTCATTGAATTCACCACAATTAACTTTATTTTTTTCAACTACAATCAACTCCCTTCTCTCCAGTCCCCACTGAATAAAACTTGGGGGCTACCCCTTTTTTTTCCACCTCTACAAAACCCCAAACACAAAGTACTTGTTTAGGACCGGTTTCACTAGATCCTGGGGGTGGTGAGAAGGAGCTCTGGTGCCACACTGGATTACAAGTTGGACTGCTAGGTCGGTGGTTCAAACCCACCAGTCATTCTGCAGGAGAAAGATGAGGCTTTCTGCTCCCATGCAGATTTCCAGTCTTGGAAAACCACAGGGAGGGTTCTCCCCTGCTCTATAGGTTCACTGTGAGTCAGAAGTCCACTGATGGCAGTGAGTTGTTTTTGTTTGTTTGGGTTTGTTTTATGGTCTGGATTAGGTTCACATTACAGAGCATCAAAGAACATGAATGAAAATGGAATCTTTTGAAATCTAACTTAACAAAACCTCTGTTTTTCCTTACGATGCTAAAATGAGTAATACGTGACATTTTATTCTGGGCGTCAATTGTTTTATAAGGAGGTAAAACAAGGACGGAGGGAGCCACTGCTGTTTTGCGACAACTTCTGGCCAGCCCTCGCACCCAGAGGACCAGCTGAAGTGTGCTCCCTGGTCATCGCCCTTCCTCCGGCGCCAGCCTCCCATCACACAGCTCAGCAATCCTCTTCTTCCTTCCCTCCCCTCCTTCCCTCTGTGCACCCAAACGCTTAATCCAACGCGCTTCCCTATGCAGGGCCATTCAGTTCTCTCTATAGTCTGCCCTCTGCTTCCAGATCCCGTGTCTGTTTGTGTTAGAGTGGGAGCTGCATCCTATGGAGCCACGGATCTACTAATCCATTTGGTTAAGTAAAAAATCATTTGCCCTTTGAGAGCAATTATGCTCCCAGAGAGCAAAATAGTGGATGGAATGTCTGTATAACTAGCAATTTTCAAAAGTCTTGCTACCTTTAACTGCCATTTCACCAAAGAACCCTATTTAAAATGTGGCACGCAGTCAGTGGCAATTGGTATGGGAACTCTGTCTGCGGTGCCTGCTGCAGAAACACAACCCTATTTAAAATGAGCTACAAGAATATTGCTGCCTTTTCCCGGGTCACTCGCCTGGAAGAGAACAATTGAGAAAATGTAGAGAAGTGTACCCCAATCTCGTTTTCCCAACCCACTGTCCGCCTGGCCATCATTTATATTCTTGGCTCAGCATTTGTGCTGTCAGCTCTATTCAGCGTCTCTGAACCTGTGAATCTCAACTTCCCCCTCTGGGCCCACTTTGTTCTTTTCTGCGCCAGGGTCCCAGGCTCATTCAGGAGCTACCTTGTTCCCAGAATTTCTGCTGTCTTTGCATTGCCCCATGGAACACTTCCATACCATCCTATCGATTTGGTTTCATCTGAACAGAGTCGATAACCCCCATCCTTCATGTCATTTTTTTGTCCTCCCAAACGTGTGTAGCCAAAATTACAACCGTACAGAAAAAGATCTTTGTCCTGTTATTTCTTTTTGTCACCATTCCCAATTCCCACAAAAAAAGGGCAAATTCCAATTCTCTAATATAGAGGGAATCTAGTCGTGCTGGGAGCATTTAGACATTACTGATCTCAGACCAGCCAAGAGCCTCTTCTTTATGTCTAAGACCTTACTTGGGTTCTTTTGATTCCAGGGAGGGAGGGATTTTAGGACAGACAATAAGAAATAGAAATGTGTTGAAGTATTTCACTAACCCACCTTCTGACTATGAAATCAAAGACCAGGTAATATTCAAATAGAATCTGTACACATAGATTAAAAAAAACAACAACTGGCCCTATGGGTTTCCAAGATTGTCAATGCTTATGGGAGTAGAAAGCCTCATCTTTCTCCTATGGCACAACTAGTAGTTTCAAGCTACTGACCTTGTGGTTAGCAGCCCAACGAGTAACTCAGGATGCCACCAGGACAAAGAATAAGTTCTCTAAGGAGCAGAGGAATCCTGATCCCTGAGCTGAGTGGGCCATTGGGCAATGGGTGCTAGCCGCCCATGCAGCCTTAAACTCTATAAGAGCATCACACAGCTGTGTCAGAACTGTAGGGTGGTTGCTGTTACTATTTTTTTAAAAATACAGTTTTATTGGCACATAAGTTCACATATCATACAATTCAATAGTTCACTAATATCAAGAAGAATTGCACAATTGTTACCACAATCAATTTTGGAACTTTTTTTATTTTTCATGGTTAAATACCCATTAAAATGAGTTGTATACTCACAATTAGTTCTAGTGTTCCCCCCTCCCCTATACATTGTTTGCTTCCCTCCTTATCTCCCACCCCCTACCCCCACCTCCCCTATAAACCATTGCATGGGTTACTATCTCTATGCATCCACTCCTATGCTTCACAACCTGGAAAGCTCAGCAGAAACAATACAAAACAAAAGGAAGTGGTACTAAAAGACCACCATCAGTATTTTAAAAGCAAGAGAAGAAATTTTTGTCATGGAACAAGCAGGAAATACTTGCACCTAGATCAATTTCAGGTTGGGTTCAAGGGAGGTCAACTGACCACTTATCAAGTTTGATCCAGCATAATCAAAATTAATCTATCTGATGGTAAAACTATTTAAGACCCTTGCCTGTGGCTAGGGCAGATCTGCCAGAGGATTAATCTGCCTAGACACTCTGTAGATCAGTTTGGGGCTTGTGGTAGTCACCTAATGTGGTGTCAATTTAAGGATTAAGAGTGTAGGGGTGGAGTCTAGGCTGTCAATCTGGAGATATCCAATGAGACTTCTGTGGGCATGACCTTCCCCTGAGAATTCTGGGAAATCTGGTACTTCCTCCTTGGAGGAGGAAGATCTCTCTCTCTCTCTCTCTCTCTCTCTCTCTCTCTCTCTCTCTCTCTCTCTCTCTCTCTCTCTCTCTCTCTTTCTCTCTCTCTTCTACTCCCTGGGTGGGAGACATTGCAGAAGACAAGTCACATGGATGCAACCTGACCTCGGAAGCTGGAGAAGCCACAGAGAGACCCCGGCCAGTGCTGAGATGCTTGCAACGCCACTGGACCCAAGGATTTTCTGCCCACTGGCTGTGATAGTCCTGCATTTGGCTTCGTTGTATGTCTTCCCTGAGTCTGAAGAGGACTTTATGGATTGGTATCAGACATGTGGGCTAATGTCAGACTTATGGCCTTGCACTGGACTGGGTTGGGACATTTTCTCAATGCTCAGTTCCTCTTGTATATAAAACTCTTCCTTATACACACAGGTGTATCCATGGATTTCTCTAGTCTACCCAGCCTGACACAGGGCTCCCACTGCCCAACATAGCCTTCTATAAATTGGATGTTCACAATTTAAAAGCAGATACTTTTCTTTTTTACCTATTTTGGTATCGTCCTTTTTGGATCATCCAAGCTGGTGTTCTGCTACCATGTGGCCTTAGTTGACTCCTCTCTTAGATGGCTGCTTGTTTGAATACAAGCCTTTAAGACGCCAGTCACTGTTCTCATTGATAGCCGGGCACCATCTGCTTTCTTCACCACACTGTGCAGTAGCACTTATCTTCAGTAATCATATCATGAAGGTGAGCATTGAGCAGGGCCATAATGTAAAAACTGATTGTTCTTGGATTTTGGCTAGAGTTAAGTGGGAGCCCAGAATCCATCTGCTTGTCCATGAGATATGCTTGACTCAGGTTTACTTTGGAGGGGATATTATGATAAAATCAAAACCCCATAAGATCAACTACGCCAACAACAGCAACAAACCAACCAACCAACCAAGGCAGGGAAACCCATGGAAACAAAATAGTAAACATTGCTACTTTTGTTCTTCCCTTCAGGTCAAAACTTATCATCACAGGGTATATTATCAGATATTTTCATTGCCTAGGACTGTCGTACCTAATACCATAAAATGGACAGCTGTAGACTTATGTAAATATGTTTTTATATGAGGATGGGGAAATAAGATCTATATGCATATAATTATAGGTTTAGTATTAAGGTAGCAGATGGACATTGGGCCTCCACTCAAGTACCCCCTTAAGGCAAGAATACTTTGTTCTATTAAACTCGCATTCCATGATGCTCACCTTCCCAATACAATCACTGAAGACAAAGTGGGTGCATAAGTAAATGTGATGAAGAAAGCTGATGGAGCCAGACTATCAAAAGATATAGCATGTAGGGTCTTAAGACTTGAAGGTGAACAAGCGGCCATCTAGCTGAGAAGCAGCCAAGCCCACATGGAAGAAGCACACCAACCTGTGTGATCATGAGGTGTCGAAGGGATCAGTTATCAGGCATCAAAGAACAAAAAATCATATCATTGTGAATGAAGGGGAGTGTGGAGTGGGGACCCAAAGCCCATCGGTGGGCAACTGGACATCCCCTTACTAAAGGGTCGTGGGGAGGAGATGAGCCAGTCAGGTTGCAATGTAGCAATGATGAAACATACAACTTTCTTCTAGTTCCTAAATGCTTCCTCCCACTCCCCCCCCACACACACACACACTATCTTGATCCCAATCCTACCTTACAAATCTGCCTAGACAAGAGGATGTATATTGGTACAGATAGAAACTGGAAACACAGGGAATCCAGGACAGATGAACCCCTCAGGACCAGTGGTAAGAGTAGTGATACTGGGAGGGTAGAAGGAGAGTGGGGTAGAAAGGGGGAACCGATTACAGGGATCTGTATATCACCTCCTCCTTGGGGAATGGACAACAGAAAAGTGGGTGAAGGGAGATGTCAGACAGTATAAGATATGACAAAATAATAATTTATAAATTACCAAGGGTTCATGAGGGAGGGGGGAGCAGGGAGGGAGGGGGAAAATGAGGAGCTGATGCCAAGGGCTAAAAGTGGCAAGCAAATGTTTTGAGAATGATGCAGGCAATGAATGTACAAGTGTGCTTGACACAATGGATGGATGTATGGCTTGTGATAAGAGTTGTGTGAGCCCCCAATAAAATGATTTTTAAAAAGAACAGAAATACAATATCATGGTTAGAAGTCTAAATCAGAGTAGTAGTCATTTTTCTTTCTTCTGGGGATTTCTGAGACAGAAACTGTAACATGCCTGGCTCATAGACTATGGTGGCTTTCAGTAATTCCTGCTGTTCCTGGGCTTGTATCTGTGTTTGTAGTCACATGACCATATAGTCTGTCTAGTCCTCTAGACCTGTTACTCTATTTTATAACACTTGGGATGAAATCATGGCATCCCTTACGCTAGTATGACCTCATGTTAGCTGATAATGCCTTCAGAGGCCCTTTTTCCAAACAAGACCTCTGTTAACAGCTCCCAGCAATGACTACCACAATATATATTTCATTGCTGTTGTTAAAATACTACCACTTGGGTCGGGAGTACCTTCAGCCTCAAAGTAACATCTTTACTTTTCAACACCTGAGAGAGGTCTCGATCAGCCGATTTACCCAATGCAACATGCCATTTGATCTCTTGACTGCTGCTTCTATGAGCACTGATTGTGGATCCAAGCGAAAGGAAATCCTTGACAACTTCAACCTTTAATCCACTTATCATGATGTTCCCTGTTGGCCCAGTTGTGAGGATTTGTTTCCTTTACATTGAGTTGTAAACTGCTGTTGTGAAGTGAAATTTCGTAACATGGCTCCTCTACTCAAGTTTCTGTAATGCAAGTATTGTGTGGGATTATGTGAACAGGCTTGTGTAGCCCTAACAGAGGGGATTGATCAGTTTTTGTTAGCACTCCCCTGGCTCTATGGATGAGTCATTCTTTGAAGCAAAGAGAGAAGAGAGAATCCCTGAGGAACTTGGAAGAACACGTTCAAGAATCTGTTTGAAGTGGCAGTGCCCACCGAGACCCGATGCATAGGAGACCATGGCATGGAGACTGATGCACAAGACTCTGGGGTCCCTTCTCCTTGTCTGACCTGAGCCAATGGAACTGTGTGACAGAGTAGCAGGCCTGCTGGCTTTCTGGTCCATGGAAGCAATGCCGGGGGACCATGTAGCCAAGAGGCTGAGAACTGAAGACAGATATGAGTGCTACCCAAGGAGAAGAAAGACTTTTTCCTGTTTGTTGACCTTGACCTGTGATAACTTATTAGCTTTCCTACCTTAAAAAAAATCACTGCCATTGAGTTGATTCCAAATCATAGTTACCCTATATGAGCCCCCTTAATTATCGTTCCTATTGTCTGTGAGTTCTGTTTGACCATTTCAAGGAAGTGTACAACCCAGCATAGATGGAGAGTGGTTTGAGAGAAGTGTTGGTATCAGAGTAAGTAGAGAAGGATGGAGTATGGAGGCATCTCTGGCCCCTGTCTCAGGGAAATAGGGAAGTCAAGAAGGTAGATAGTAGGTCTACCTCCATTGCTGTTTACCACAGCTGCAATCTTTGATCTTCATCAGCAAGTGCTTCAAGTCCTCCTCACTTTCAGCAAGCAAGGCTGTATTGTTTGCATATTGCAGGTTGTTCATAAGCCTTCCTCTGATCGTGATGCGGCATTCCTCTTCACATATCTTTTATGGGGCACAATTCAATCCATAACATCTGATGGAAGTCAGGGAGTCTGTCTCCATAGCAACAACATCCACACAAAGTCCGGTTTTGAGAAGAGTATCTTCTTTGAGGAACTCTCTCGCTACAACTTCCTACCGGTGTGGACACATGTGCACTGCTCCCTAGCTTCAGTGACAGTGCAAGGACTCATAGCCTTTTCAGCCCAGGCAACTCAGAGGCCTTCCCTTGAAGTTGGAGAACTTGAGCAAAGAAGGTAAGATAGAAAAAATATACATACCAGAACGAGCTGGTTCCCCAGTACCCACTCCAAGTCCAAAGGCCGCTTAGAGCAGAAAACTGAGTGTGGATTCAAAGCCATGTCAGAAGAAGTGAAGTTCTATGTCAGAACTAGACTCAATAGCCCTGGAAAATTCTTAGCGAGGCTCATCTCTCTATTGTTATTTTCAGATACTGGTTTTGGTCTTTGAGCTACCCTGATCCTTTCCATGATTTTTCAATGCTTAAATTCAAGTCTTGTTTCTGCTACCTAGAATGAAAAGAATTCTAAGTAACAAATTAGTTACAAATAAAAATTTATTTACCTTGATAGCCCATATAATTGCTATGAGCTAAAAATTATGCCAAATCTGGAGAAAATGCAGACAAATGGGGTAGTTCTGCCCTTGAGCCTCACAAATTCAGGGGTGGGGAGGGGAGAGACATGATAGAGAGAACTGCTTTCCCACACTTTATTCCTTGTCCTAAGATGCAATATCTCCTTTCTAAATGTTTTCCCTTTTCTTCTTCTTATCCAGTGCAATCAAAAAGATGCCATGAATATTTGCTATGGGGATAAGTAAAGTAGAATAATAATCAAATATACTGCTTTATGGCTTCAAAATCCTTTCTGATGAATTATTTCAAATGTCAAGCAAATCCAGTTCACGGGATCTTAATAGTAGAACATTGATGCTCATCAAGCATTATAGCCAAACGAAATCATCCTGTAAGTACAGCAGATTTCTTTTCATTTCTCATCTTTTGCTTTTCAAATAGACTTCCTCTGGGAGGGGGCGCGGGGGAGAGAGAGCTAATGGTGGAAATGGACAGTTAAAGTATCAGATTAAGTTGGTTGCAGTTTTTGAAAATAAAATATATTGCTTTCTGTGAAAAAGGAAGTTCAGAAGCATGGGTACCCAAGGACCTGATTCTCCCCAGAAGTTACCTGGCAACACAAACTCAGTCTGCAGCCTCGAGCCCCAACACATCATTCCTCCTACAATCAGCAATGGCAATTATGTACCAAACATGAGAGTAACAACTACTGAGATCCCTACCTTGCCCAAAGGTTTGTGATCGACCGCTAACCAAAATGCTGGCAGTTCAAACTCATCTAGTGACACCATGGAAAGGATGCCTGGTGATTTGCTCTGTGAAAATGACAGCCAAGGAAACATTATGGAATCTAGTGACCCTGTAACTCATGAGATTGCCGTGACACAGAATCGACTTCCTGGTTTGGGGTTTGTTTGTATGTTTGTTATAGCTTTGTGTAGTGCTTCACAAACTGATTTGCACCCAAGAGGCTGAATTCTAGCCCCAGACACTGTGGTTTCATCAGTAAGAGGGTGTGCTGTAGGCATATGGAGGTCTCAGATTTCCCCAGGTGATTCTAATGTGCACCAATGTTGAGGTCCATGGGTCTAATGGGAAAGAGGCATAAATAAACAGAAATTACCAGAAAGAACTTAAGTATATGATTCAGCAGGATGCAGGAGGGTCATTCGATCCAAGTTTAGAAGACCAAAAGGGGTGTCTTAATTTTCTAGTGTTGCTATACCACAAGTGGGCAACTTTAAAGATGGAAATTTATTTTCTCAAAGTTCAGGAGTCTAGAAATCCTAATCCAGAGTGCCAACTCTTGGGGAAATTGCTTTCTGGTCCCTTTGAGGGAACATCCTGTCTTAGGTCTTTAGTCTTGACCCTTAGATTTCATGGAGGTAATATGTATCATTTTTCCTTTTATACTGACTTCTCTCCATAACTGATCTCTCTTCTTTTTTTAAGTCATTTTCTTGGGGCTCATACAACTCTTATCATAATCCATACATACATCAATTGTGTAAAGCACACTTATACATTCGTTGCCCTCATCATTCTCAACATTCGCTTTCCGCTTGGGTTCCTGGAATCAGCTTCTCATTTTCCTTTTTCCCCTCCCCCTCCCTCCCCACTCCCCCTTCCTCATGAACGCTTAATTATTTATAAATTATTTTATCTTATCTTACACTGCCCAGCGTCTCCCTTCACTGACTTTCCTGTTGCCCATCCCCCAGAGAGGAGGCTATATGTAGATCCTTGAAATCGGTTCCCCCTTTCTATACCCCCTTCCCTCCTGGTATAGCCCCGCTCCACGGTGGTCCTGAGGGGTTCATCTGTCCTGGATTCCCTGTGTTTCCAGTTACCATCTGTACCACTGTGCATCCTCTGGTCTAACCAGGTTTACAAGGTAGAATTGGGATCATGATAGTTGTGGGGAGGAAGCGTTTAAGAACTAGAAGAAGGTTGTGAGTTTCATTATTGCTACACTGAACCCTGAGTGACTCATCTCCTCCCCACTACCCCTCTGCAAGGGATGTCCAGTTGTCTGCAGATGGGCATTGGAACCCCATCACACACTCCTCTTTTTCACAGTGATATGATCCACCCCACCCCCCCACCCCACCCCCGCTGCCTGTGGTGCTTGAAACCTGGTCCCCATGGTCCTTCATGATCACACATGTTGGTGTACAGCTGCTTCCATGTGGGATTTGTTGCTCCTGGGCTAAATGGCCGCTTGTTTACTTTCAAGCCTTTAAGACCCCAGACGCTTTATCTCTCAATAGCTGGGAATCATCAGCCTTCTTCACCACACTTACTTATACACACATTCATCTTCAGCATTTATGTGGGGAAGGTGATCACTTCCATCCATCCTTCTTTCCTATCCCTTCCTGCCTTCTGAGCTCTATCCCTGGACAAAAGCTGCCCTTGTGATCTCAAACGGTTGATTTTTCTAAGGACTGCATAAATCATTGATGCTACTGTTCATATTACAGACCTGTCTACTGTATGGCTGAAAGGTGAGCCCTGGGTGAGTTCAGGTCCAGATTTGAAGGGTGTCTATGGACCATAATCTTAGAATTCCACCAGTCTCTATCAGACCAGTATACCTGATCTCTCTTTTTAAAATATTTTTTAGCTTTGTTCCATATTTTCTTTTTTGTTGTTTTTGTTTTTTGTTCCATATTTTCTTCTGTTCTATTCAACATTCCTTACTGTGGTACTTACATAATCTCTTGTCAATTTGAGACTTACAAGTGAAGAGGTGGAGTTTACCTATCAATCAGGTTGTACCTGGATGACCTCATTGAGAAGCACTAAGGAGATAAATAGCTTGCTGGAAGTGGGATGCTAGCTCAGTCCCTGTGAGACATTCTTGTTGACATGTCACATGGAGACAGACTGATGTCAGCCAGAGCCTCAGACCTGGAGAAGCCATGTAGAGACCCCTGCCAGTGCTGAGATACTTACACAGCCACTGTATCCACAAGACTTTCCGCCCACGGGCCTGTGATAATCCTGCATTTGCCATCATTGAATGTGTTGTGTGAGTCTGAAAAGGAATTTACAGATTGGTATCAGACATATGGGCTAATATTGGACTTATGGACTTGATCTGGAGTGGGCTGGGATGCTTTCTCAATATTCAATTGCTCTTGTATATAGCACTCTTTCTTATACACATATGAGTGTCTATGAATTTGCTTCTCTAGTCTACCCAGACTAACACACCTATAATCATTTTCAGAATGGTCACAATTGTAACTAGGCACCATGTAGTTCTTCTGGTCTTAGAGTCATAGAGACTAGTGTCCTCATTAGTCCTTCGCACTAACTGTTCTCTTGATCTTTGATTTTCTTCACTCTTCTTTGCTTTGAAGGGGAGGGACCAAGAAGTAGACCTAATATTGCCACCCATAGCTTTCAGACTCCAAATCAGTAGTGAGGATGGTGTAAGAGGTCTGGTAGGGCATGACCAAGGGTAATGTAACCCAGAGGAACTACTGAAACCCAAATGAAGGCTGAGCACGATAGCGGGACAGGAGGAAAGTCAAAGGAAATAGAAGAAAGAACTAGGAGGTAAAGGGTATTTGTGGATGTCTAGATGCAGGTATGTACATATGTAATTATACTTTTTATGATGATGGGGAACTACATCTATGTGCATATATTTATAGGTTTGGTGTTAAGATAGCAGATGGACATTGAGTCTCCACTCAAGTACTCCCTCAATGCAAGAACACTTTGTTCTATTAAACTGTCATTCTGTGATGCTCACCTTCCCGACATGATCGCTGAAGACAAATGTGTGCATAAGCAAATGTGCTGAAGAAATCTGATAGTGACTGGTTATCAAAAGATATAGTGTCTGGAGTCCTAAAGACTTGAAGGTAAATAAGCAGACATCTAGCTGAGAAGCAGCCAAGCCCACAGGAAAGAAGCACACCAGCCTGTGTGATCACGGGGTGTTGAAGGAGTCAGGTATCAGGCATCAAAGAAGAAAAAAATCATATGATTGTATGCTCATCTTCCTGAAGACAGATGGGTGCATGGGCAAATGTAGGGAAGAATGCTGATGGTGCCCGGCTATCAAAGGATATCTGGGGTCTTAAAGGTTTGAAGGTAACAAGCGGCCATCTAACTGAGAAGCAACAAAGCCCACAGAGAAGAAGCACACCAGCCTGCATGATCATGAGGTGTCGATGGCATCAGGCATCAAGGAACAAAAAATCATATCATTGCCAATGAGGGGGAGTGTATATTGGGGACCCAAAGCCCATTTGTGGGTAACTGGACATCCCCTTACAGACCTGTCGCGGGGAGGAGACTAGCCAGGCAGGGTGCAATGTAGCAACAATGAAACATACAACTTTCCTCTACTTCTTAAATGCTTCTTCCCCTTCCCCCACCACCACTAACATGATCCCAATTCTACCTTACAAACCCAGCTAGACCAGAGGATGTACACTGGTACAGATAGGAACTGGAAACACAGGGAATCCAGGACAGATGATTCCTTCAGGACCAGTGGTGAGAGTGGTGATACCGGTAGGGTTGAGGGAAGGTAGGATAGAAAGGGGGAACCGATTTCAAGGATCTACATATAACCTCCTCTCTGGGGGACAGACAACAGAAAAGTGGGTGACGGAAGACATCAGACAGAGTAAGATATCACAAAATTATAATAATTTATAAATTATCAAAGTTCGTGAGGGAGGGGGAAAATGAGGAGCTGATACCGAGGGCTGAAGTAGAAAGAAAATGTTTTGAGAATGATGATGGCGACAAATGTACAAATGCGCTTGACACAGTGGATGGATATATGGATTGTGATAAGTTATATGAGCCCCCAATAAAATGATTTTTAAGAGACTCCATTCACTATTCAGCAGAATACGACAATAAGCAAAAAATATTATTATAACATCATAGATGCCATTCTCAAACAAAAATATCAGTGTCAAACTATTGTTGCTTGTCATATCCTCCATCTAGAGATATATGCTTCCCGGGGCAGCATCTTCCGTTTTGCAACCCTTCCCTGAAGAATGCTGCTCTTGTTTCATTGCACCTCATCAAAATGCTGGTTTTGGGGTCCTCGGTGGACTTACATCATGTTCCTTTGAATGCTCTCTTTGAGTTTTGTATTTGTCTGCAGCCACCACTGATCAGAGATGCATTTGAATGTGTTTTGTTTGAAATTATGAACTTCTGACTTACCATAGTAGGATATTGTGTGAGTCTGGTTACTTTAGAGAAACAAACCCACAGAAACTCATGTATAAGAAAGAGTTTTATATAAAGGATAAGTGCACATCAAGAAAACATCCCAACCCAGTGTTGTCCAAACCCACAAGTGCTACAGTAACCCCTACGTCCAACACCAATTCACAAAGTCCTCCTCCATCTCACAAAACACACGCAATGACGCCGACTGCAGGAGCTTGTAAGCCAAATCTGTGAGCTTGTTAGCATCTCAGCGCTGACAGGGGTCTCCACACGGCTGCTCCAGCACCCAGGGTTGCATCGGGGTAGGTCCATGCGGCTTCTCCTCAGGGTTGTTTTGCAGGAAGTGAACCTTGCCAGCTGAAGGGGGGACCTGGCTAAGGCAGCTGCACCCTGGTCAGACCATCAGAAAGCAAGAGACCCAAAAACTAGAAAGGCGAGGCTCACTGAGCCATTTATCTCTCCAACCTTCAATTAACCCCACATGTGTTTATTGCCCAGGTTGGCACAATAAACTTTAACAGTATCAGCTATAGACCTTGGGGACTCGACAGTTCAAACAGTAACTACAGGGAAGTAGTGGGACACGTGCTGCTACACTGAGAGAATTGCAATCAGCGTGAAATGCTGACTGGAGAACCAATTTGTTCTGTAAACCTTCACACTAAAAAATCACACTAAAAAAAAGTGTTTAGGTTTAAAACATACCCTGTGCTTATCATGATGTCATTAGCATAACAAAGAAAATGTTATTCCCCTTTGGAAAGTTAAATCCATAAGTACAGGGGTTGTTAGGACTTCAACACAATTGGGGCCTGGTGACATAGTGGATCCTCATTGCACTGCTATCCAAAAGGTCAACGGTTTGAGACCACCAGCTACTCCTTGGGAAAAAGATGAGGTTCTCTACTCGTGTAAAGAGTAACAGTCTAAGACACCCAAAGGGGCAATTCTACCCTGTGCCGTGGGCTCACTATATAAGTGGGCATAAACTCAATGGCGGTGAGTTGGGTTTTGAGTTAGGGCCAGAAAGGAGAGGGCGGAGCTAGTTCAGTCTGTAACAAAAGGCTACCCAGGAAAGATATATGTTAGCCAAGACCTGACAGGCCATGAGAGCTAGCCAACTAACATTGAGAGACGGGAGCCAAAGGGTGCTCCGTGGCAAAAGATCCACGAGGAAATAGAAAGTACCTGAAAGGAAAGAGAATCTGAAGTGTTGGAAACTAGGAAATACAGCAAAGTCGAATCTGGAAGTGCTAAAAACTGAACCGAGCAGGCGGGAGAATGAAACAATCAGGTGTGTTGGCGGTGGTGCACTCCCTCCTTCAAGGCCGCGGATGGACACACCTCTAAATAGAGTCAGCGTGGTGCCTGGGGATTGAGGATTGATTCCTGTGTTACCATTTCACGTGTGCAAGCTTCACCTAAACCTAGTTTGATAGATTTGGTGGTTCTTTCTCTCTTCAGGAGGTGAAAGCAGCTGCCTCATCTCGTCAACCTTTACTCCGCATCCCTGGGAGGAGCAGGGAAGGTAAATTGTATTAGCGAAAATGTAAAAGCTTTAGTTCGAAAGACCTGCCAAAACCCAGTGCTATGTGCTGGGACTATGCCAAGTTCTGGGGCTGCTTTCTCCCCCGATTCTCAGGTTCTGAATGATCTACAACATGACTTTGTCCACAGGAGCTGGTCAACTAGGAGTATCAGCCAAACAGGACAGCACGCGCTTCAAGGTAACGTGCACTTAGGGAGGGGCGAAAATCCGAGGGAGAGGAATCGCTTTTCTTTCCAGCTGAACCCTTTCCATTTCGGTGCCACGGGCAATAGTTAATTCATGGACGGAGCTGGGAGAGAAACGATGGCACTGGGTCCCAAAGAGAACAAGTTCAGCTCAACTCCTGCACTGCTAATAAAATTTTTAGGCTATTTTACATTTGTCCTCACGGGAAAGAAGCTAGACACTGCTGATGTAAAGAGAAAGTGCTTTGAATTTGATTTGACCTGTTTGATTTTTTTCTAATTCAGCAACTATGCATGGAAGTTGGTTCTTTTATTTAGTTTGGAATCAATTGACTCTGTTCTTCAGTAAACCCACGGCCCCTTTTATACCTACAGCCTATCTACTACTTACAGTTACCCAGTGTGTTTACAACATGCGTACCACAAATGGGGAGACTTTCAGGAACAGAAATGCCATTTCTCATAGTCCAGGGGCTGCGTTGCTCTCTTTGAGAAGGTCCTAACTCAGAGACCCTGTGTTCAACAGAAGGAAATGTTGCCCTCTATTAAGCCATCCTGTCTTCCCTGTGTTTGAGCCCATTGTTGCAGCCACTGTGTCAATCCATGTAGTGCAGGGACTTCCTTTTTTTTAATCTAGTCCTTTTCTTGATCCAGCATGATGCAGTGACTGGTCTCTCCGGAATAGCAAAGCCAAAAGACAAACCTCATTTTCCTCCCTTCTAAAGAGCACATCAACCCACAAGAATTAAAGAGCCAGCTCTAGGGGAAGGCTCTCTCCGGTGGGTCTCAAGACTGATCCTTGTCTCCTTCACTTCTGGTAACCTTGACCTTCCTTGATTCCTTGGTGGTCTTGGGAGCATCTATCATCTACCGCTTCCATGCGCTTGGGTCTGAGTCTTGGTGGCACAGTTGTTAAAGCGCTTGGCTGCTATCTGAAAGGTTGGCAGCTGGAATTCATTGGCCACTCCACAGAAGAAAGCCGTGGCAGTCTACTCCTGCCACAATAAAGACTGACAGGCTTAAAGATCCTAAGGGGCAGTTCTCTGTCCTATAGGGCTGCAGTGATTTGAAATTGACTCAAAAGCAATGGGTCTGATTATTTCTACATCCACGCTGCCCTTTATACCTTGGAAGTGGTTAGATTTAGGACACACCTTATACTGATAGGGTCTCATTAGGATAACAGAGAAACCCTGTTCCCAAACAGGGGTACAACCGTAGGTTATAAGACATATTTTGAAGGGACACAACTGGAACCACAACAACCTAGATCTTCAGATTGTCACTGTTCAGGTCTTACGTTCTCTCACACCTGTTTTCGGTGTGTTGGCAGGGAGGTGGGCAGGTAGGGAGGTGCAAAGGTTACTTTTTAGTTTCATCTCTGAGAACAGTCCAGCCCATGGAGTCTAAACAAGGAATTTAGATTGCACCCTGGGGCTTCTGTAAACTATAATAAAACTCCACAGCACCTGCAGTTACAAGTTACTGTTAACAGGTTGCTGTAAAGTTGAAGGTTCTGGTCTACCCTGAGGCACCTGTGGAGAAAGGCCTGACTATCTAATTCCAGAAAAATAAACCATTGAAAATGGGATGGAGCACAGTTATAACCAAACTCCTTTGAGTGGATTCAAAGGCAACAGGTGATTGATTGGTCTGGTCTGGGTCAGGGCCCAGAATCAGCATCTCCGACAAGCTCCCATATGATGCTGCTGCACCAAGGACAACTCTTTTTCTATACCTGCTCTAAAGTAGTAGCATAGTGGGTTTTGAGTTCAGCTGCTAACCACAATGTTAGCAGTTCAAAACCACCAAATTTTCTCCATAGAAAGATGGGGCTTTCTACTCCTGTAAAGAGTTTCAGTCCCAGAAACTCACAGGGGCAGATCAACCTTGTCATATCGGGTAGCTATGAATCAGCATTGACTCCACAGAACTGAGCTTCATTTCTGGTTTGCGTGCTGAAGCCTGGGGAAGATCCCTTCTCTCAAAACCACCTTTCTATCAGCCTGCTTCAATTCCCATCATTAGAGAGCGTATTCTCTGAGCCCTAAAGACCTTTTGTCCTTTCAGAATCTCCTTTAAAAATGCTTCTCCTATAGGATTAATATTTGATGCCCATTCTCAGCTGTGAGTATCAGTGATAAGGTTTCAGTTGGTTGAAATCCAAACCAAAATGGAATGAGTCAGGCAGGACTTTGAGATACAAGAGAGCAGACAGATGGGAAAAGAGAAAGACCCACTGTTTACCTAATCTTCCAACGAGAGGGGCTGAATTCACCCACAAGTGCCCATGAAGAAAGGCCTCGTCATCTCCTTCTGGATAAACCACCCCTTGAAATGCTGTAGACAAATGTCTGTCCTACGCTGACCCGCACGAGGTCGCGGGAACCGGAACAGGCTCAATGACAACTGGTAAACTTGGCAGAAGAGAGGACGGAAGATTATCATTCAAGACTGAGACTGAGATGGAAAAGAAGATGTAAGGAGACAAGGGGCAGAGAGGGGCCTAGGCAATCGTGTGATGAACTGCCCTCTCCACCTACACAACTAGCGCTCATTAGCATTCCTGAAACTAGAGTCCCTCTGCTAACCTGATTTTTCCAGATTTCGCAGGCATGTTTACTTACATTTTGATTATATTCTGAGTACTCATTAAAGCGATCTTTTCTAACAGTAGGTCTGAATGGGACACATCCAAATGTCTAGGGAGGTCAGCATCTTGGAGACCCAGCTTCTTCAGTAATGGCGGCGTCAGCACAGCCCGCTGGCAGGGGCACAAAGAAGCCTGGAGCAGAAGCCACCCTTCACCTGCTGATCCAGCCAACTGAAGCAACCCTGAGCCGAGAACTAGAAGCAAAATTGGCAACATATGCTTTGTCTCTCAACAAATGATGTTCAATTTAGGTCATGATGTTTTTTCTAAAATTCTATTTAATATAAATTTAATGTTATATGGCCTAGCAGATGGGACCTGAAAGCTGCAGAGCAGAGTGGCTGTATAGTAGCTATAAGTCATGCTGGTCGGGTGACAAGCTCCATGTGTCTGTGTGGGGGAGGATGTGTGGAGAGGGAGCTGCAAAAATGTAGAAAGAAAAACAAGCTAACACCAGGTGTTTTGAAGGTGAAAAATCATTTGGAATTCTCAGGATTTACCCTTCTGATATTTTCTTTGTTTTAGAGATGAAAAATGTTGACACTCCAGTTGGGTAGAGTACCAACACAATAATTTGAATTGTACCTTTATTCATTTTCTTATCTGCTCTGGGCCTCAGTTTCCATATCTATAGATTAGGGCTTCTTTGGAATATAAGGCTCTGCATAGCTTAATAAACGCTTAAGTATTCTACAACTGAGAGTTCGGTGGTTTGAATGCATCTATAGACAACATGGAAGGTAGCCTTGGTGGCAGACATGTGAGAGATTTTAAAAAGAAACCAACTCACTGCCATTGAGTCGATTCTGACTCATAAAGATCCTATAGACATAGTAGACTGGTGAGTTTGAACTGCTAACCTTGTGGTTAGTAGTGCAACTTGAAAACCACTGTGCCATCAGGGTTCCTCCCTTGGAAACCTTATGGAGTACAGTTGTATTCTGAGCCAACGGGGGCTGACGTGAATTGGAATTAACTCATCTCCCTGACACTGGACTTTTGAATCAGAGCTGATGAACAGATTTTATTTCATGTGTTAACACTAATCTATGACACCGGCGTGAGAAGTCTGAAACCCTAACCTATTGGGGCTGGTGTCACATTAGAGAATTAGCATCTTCCAGAAATTGATGGTGGACAGTCCTTGGAATTGTGCCATACACTTCCCTGAAGTTCTTTGTCTTCTTAATCATTACTGGGTTTTGACACAGAATGAAGAGTATGAACCAAAAAGGAGCAATAGGAGATGGCCCCACAGAGAGAGCCCATGGTTGGGTATTGGATTGGGGAGCTCAAGAGAAGGCAAGAGAGAGCCACCTGGAGGTTATTCAAGAGCTCATGCCACTTTGAGTAATAGACATTTTGAAAGTTGAAATACCCTAACACTAAATGTTACATACAACTTCAAGTCTAGCCAATTTGTTTGACACAAGACTAGAGGAGTGGGGGTAGTTGAAAAGAAACTGTAGCTATAGGTCCTCCTAATTCTATGATTCTCTTGGCAACCTACAGGAGCAATCATGGACATAAAGTAGTTCAGGCTGGTGGAAAGAAGCGAGGGGAATGGCTCTGTGAAAAGAACATTGGCTTAGACCCCACCATTCTCTCCTACTCCACCTGCTCCTCCTTTAAAATAGATCGCTCCTGCAGCCACCTGAGCAGAGAGCCCCTACCTGGATTGCTTTAGGCCTCATGGCTCAACTCTGCCATAAAGTGTCCCATAGGATAAATTGTCTAGGCAAACTCAGTTACCACTATAATCATTAATTGCTACTTTGCATAATCCTTTGGACTGTATATGAGGGGCTACCTAAAAAAATGGATTTTCCCCCAAAGCTATAAATTAAAATTTAAAAATATAACTTTATCACTAAAAAAAAGGAAACCTCCCAAAGAATTATAACCTTAACACCTTCAAAGTACTCTCCATTACACTTAATGCATTTGTGAAATCTGCAATTCCATTCTTGGAAACAGGTTGAAACTCGTCTGTTTGGATGGCTGACAGAACCTCCCTTGCTCTTTTTTTACCTCTTCCACAAGGTCAATCATTGTCCTTTCTTGTCCCACTTTATTCATGGAAACAAAAAGAAGACACCTAGAGTGAGATCAGGTGAGTTAGGTGCATGGGGCAAGAGAAGCATGCTGTTTTTGCCAAAACCTGGGGCACTGAGATGGCTGTGTGAGCATGTATATTACCATCGTGGCAAAACCAGCCTCTCCCATATGCCACAAATCAGGCATTTTTTTGTTGTACACTCATGAAATCTTTTCAGAACCTATAAATAAAAAGCTTGACTAACAATCTGACCTGGTGGGTGGAATGAATTCCAAATGCACTGTGAGTTGACATTTTCGCCCATTCAGGAAGTTGATGGATGTCCAGAATAAGGTTTGTCATCAAACAACAATCCATTTTTTTGAAATGAGAAAACCACTCATACACGAGTTTTCCCCATAGCACTATCCTTTAAGCTGTGTCCAACATCACAACAGTTTCTGTGGCATTTTTCCTGAGCAGGAAACAACATTTCATAGCTGCACATTGTTCTTTAAAATCAGTCATCACAAAAAAACCTTGGTTTGAGCGAAACTGCTTTTACAAAAATCTCTACAGTGACCACAGAGAATCTTCCCAGTTGACGCCACTGGGTGCACCAACTCAGATCAGGTTACTTGATGCTTGCCTAGTCAGAAAAATGCTTACTATGAAAGCTATGCCCAGTGGAGTTTTTTCCCAGTTTTGTGGGGGTACCCCCTTGTAGACTTGGGTATATATGTTTAGCATGTTATCAGAAGAGACAAGTGCCTAGAGAAGGACATTATTCTGGGCAAAGCTAAAGGAAATACAGGAATACTGTCAAAGAGGTGGATTGACAACAATGGCTGCCCCAAGGGGCTCAAACTTAACAATTGTGGATGGGGCAGAACTAGACAGTGCTACTGTTGAACACAGAGCCAGCACTTGTCAGCAGCATAGTCCTGTTGAGAAACTTATACCTTAACTAGACTGCCATTCCATTAATACCTAAGTGAAAATTTACGACCCAAGCACAAATATGACTGAAAAGCTGCCAATGTGTTCTTCTTGCTGTTTTGTCATTGCTGTTAGGTGCTTCCCATTCCTCGTGATCCTGTGTACAACAGAACAAAAGGCTGTGGAATGGAACAAAAGAGGAAACACCAGAGAGAACTCACTCCCTGCAGTAGCATCTGATAGGGAAATGTCCTTCTCCAAGTTGCAGCAAACAGTGAGTCATGGGTCATTTCTGAAATTAATCTTGTGGTCTTAAAATTTCTGCCTACACAGCAACTCACAGTAAGAACAAGTAGTTCAGACCATCCAGTTCTTTGGATGCAATTGCCCTGTGCTGCCTCGTTCCAATGGCATCGTTTGTGGAAAAGCTCCCAGTTTCCCTATACTCACTCCCCTCTCTGCTACAACTTGCACACTATCCCTGCCGGTCCTGATTGCCCCGCCAGTGCTTTGTTTACACTGGGTCCTTCGAAAAATCCAGTGAGCTGCTGGGTGAGCTCTGTCTCAACAGGTGTGTCCCATTCCCGTCAGAGATTGGAGCAAGGGACCAAGTCATCACCTTGCTCAGATTCCTTGCGTTATGATAAGAAGTCATGGTGTGGGGAGGGGTGTGCCATCCCATGGATTCAGAGAGAAACTGAGTTTCTCTCCTAAGTCTACTATTTACCATCTGTGTGATAGCAACTTATTCCATAAAATCTGGGAAACACAGGTTTCTCGTCAACAAGAAAAGAATAATAATAATAGCTTCCTCGCATGATTATAGTGAGAATCTGCTAGTCCAGGGTGTCGCACATGGAAAGAGCTCAGTAAATATTAGTTACTGTGGCTCTCATTGCTATTATTGTGATTGTTGTTATCACCACCCTCCCCCAAGAGACACAATAATTTGTTTCTCCTCATCTCTTGCCTCCCCCTCTGCATTTGTCTGCCTCCATGTTGGCTCCTAAAATTCCTGAAGGAGGGATGAAGTAGAAGAAATCTAAGCAAAAATATGGTCCCTGCTGAACCTAGAGGTACATTTGTTTATCATCCACTGTAATCAGTTGTGTTTCCTGGTCTGAACACAGAATCCTCATGAGACCCTTTTGCTTCAGACATCGCCGCAACCATGCTGGCATTTGGTATTGTCTCCACGACCACCAACATAACTGCAAAATTCACATCATCCAAAGAAATCTTGCTCTGCCAAGGACCACACACATGACTCCAAAATTGCCCGATGCTGACAGCTCATGTGGCGTTGGCCCCTCCCTTCTTACTGGGATAGCCATGTATCTTTTTCTAAGCACAAAGAAAAAGGTTTCTCTTTTTACCCTGCCAGCGTTGTTGTTTGTCCAGTGACCATATTAGCCTTGTCTTCTCCGAAGGGCTGGATCTATGCAGTGCTTTAAGCCATGACACCTCCCATCTCACCATCTTTGCCAGCTTCACTCCTTAGCACTGACCTTCTAATCTCAATATCTGATTCCTCCCCTCAACCCACCCAATTATGCCCTCAGCTCTCCTTTTAAACATGATGCCTGTTCCTCTCTGTAAAACCAAATTCCCTGACATGAGTCAGTTCCCATTCACAGCAACCCTAGAGGACAGGGTGTAATTGATCCTGTAGGTTTCTGAATCTGTAACTCTTAATGGGTATAGAAAGCCTTGTCTTGTTTTTGCAGAGAGGCTGGTGGTTTTGAACTGTGGACCTTGAAGTTAGCAGCTCAAGGCATAACCACGATGCCACCGGAGCTCCTTCTGTTCCAATATTGAGCTAGTTCTTTATATTGCCTCTGACTTCCCTGTCAAACTCTGAGCTGTCCTGATTGGATAATTGGATTGCTCCCAACTATCTTCTAAGTAGGAACCAGACCCTGGGAACTGGATCTGGTCAACTGGGCAGTGGTATAAGAGCAAGAGTTAATATATGAAAGGAACCAATGGTGTAAAGGAAGAAGTCCAGGGTGCATTGAAAGCATTAGCCTAAAGCAAGATTCCAGGAATTCGTGGATTACCGACTGAAATGTTTCAACAGCTAATGAAGCACTGGAAGCACTCACTTGTCCATGCAAAAAAATCGGAAGACAGCTACTTGGCCAAATGACCAGAAGAGATCATATTTGCGCCCATTCTGAGGTAGTTAGTTTATTGTGCCAACCTGACCGATAAACACATGTGGAGTTAATTGAAGGGGTGGGGGGGAGATAAATGGCTCGGTGAGCCTCACCTTTCTGCTTTCTGATGGTTGGACCACTGCCAGGGGAAGCCAGCCCCTAACACATCATTACAGGTCCAGTAAGCACAACTGTATAGTGATAATAAGTAAAGATTATAGTGAAGTTATATAGAACCTGAGAGATAGAAGAGAAATATTGAAATAAATGGAGTCAGACACAATTCATGGTAGCATGCTCACCTCAGTCCCACTTGGTGGTCCACGTGAAGGGAGAGAGAGAATCTTTAATGCTAACCAAGGCTTTTATATTCTCTGGGGACATGCAAGCCCCCTAATTACAGGTGAAGACATAGGTCACAGGAAGGGGTTGTGCTATAGGTAATACAGTAATGGAAGGGGGTGAACTAGAGGGATCCACGCAATAGGAAGAGGGGAGATTGGGGGTACACATGTGGCAAGATGGGCGGATCCTAGAGTCAGGATGGCAGCTGATCTCCATAAGAACCATTAGCAGTAGGATGTAAACCCCACCTACAGGAACCAAGCTAATGGTCATAAGCCTTAAGAAGAAGTAATCCATTGTCTCCAGCAGCAAGGAGCAGGCCCACCCCTGTAGAGTGGGCAGACAGCAGTCTGCCTCCAGGGAGGATGTCTAAGCATCTGACCTCCCCCCCACAGACCAGGGGGCAGCTGCCTTAGCCAGTTCCCTACTTCAGCTGGCAAGGCTAACTTCCTGCAAGACATCCCTGAGGAGAAGCCACATGGACCTACCCTGATGCAGCCCTTGGTGCTGGAGCGCCCGTGTGGAGACCCCTGCCACTGCTGAGATGCTTACATCTTCACTGATTTGGCTTTCCTCCTGCAGTTAGCATCATTGTATGTGTTTTGTGAGATGGAGGTGGACTTTGTGGATTGGTGTCGGACATATGGGTTAATGTTGGACTTGTGGGCTTGAGCAGCACTGGGTTGGGATGTTTTCTTGATGTGTACTCACCCTTTATGTAAGACTCTTTTTTTCTTTTTCTTTTTTTACATTTTATTAGGGGCTCATACAACTCTTATCACAATCCATACATATACATACATCAATTGTATAAAGCACATCCGCACATTCCCTGCCCCAATCATTCTCAAAGCATTTGCTCTCCACTTAAGCCCTTTGCATCAGGTCCTCTTTTGTTTCCCCTCCCTCCCGGCCCCCCCCTCCCTAATGTGCCCTTGGTAATTTATACATTGTTATTTTGTCATATCTTGCCCTATCCGGAGTCTCTCCCCCCCCCCTTCTCTGTCGTCCATCTCCCAGGGAGGAGGTCACTTGTGGATCCTTGTAATCAGTTCCCCCTTTCCAACCCACTCGAACCTCTACTCTCCCAGCATCGCCCCTCACACCCTTGGTCCTGAAGGTATCATCCACCCTGGATTCCCTGTGCCTCCAGCCCCATATGCACCAGTGTACAACCGCTGCCCTATCCAGTCCTGCAAGGTAGAATTCGGATCATGGTAGTTGGGGGGAGGAAGCATCCAGGATCTGGGGGAAAGCTGTGTTCTTCATCGGTACTACCTCGCACCCTGACTGACCCATCTCCTCTCCTACACCCCTCTATGAGGGGATCTCCAGTGGCCGACACTTGAACCTTGTGTCTCCACTCTGTTCATCCCCCTTCATTCAATATGGTATATATATATATATATATATATATATATATATATATATATATATATATATATATATACATACACTTGTATATACATATATATATATCTTTTTTTTCATGATGCCTTCTCTCTTACACATGAGTTTCTGAGGATTTGTTTCTCTCATGTCCCCAGACTAGCACAGTACTCCTGCAAGCAGCACGTGTTGAAAAGCCAGGGCGTTACTGTAAGGACGAAGGTGCACCTGACCCAAACCATGGTATGTCCATTCCCCTCATATGCATGTGGAAGCTGGACGTTGAATAAGGAGGGCTGAAGAAAAATCAATGCATTTGAACTATGGGGCTGGTGAACAGTATTGAAAGTACCGTGGACGGCCGAAAGAACCAACAGGTCTGTCTTGGAAGAAGTATAACTAGAATGTTCCTTAATGACAAGGATGGGCAAGACTTTGTGTCACATATTTGGGACATGTTATCAGAAGAGACAAGTCCCTGCAAAAGGACATCATGCTTGGTAAACGGGAGGAGCAGCCAAAAAGAGGAAGGCCCTCAACACAATAGATTGACACAGTGGCTTCAGCAATAGACTCAGACATAAGAACCACCATGCGCATGGCGCAGGATCAGGCAGTGTTCTGTTCTGTTGTGCATGAGGTCAAAATGAGTATGAACTGACTTAATGACACCTGCCAACAGCAAGAAACAAGCTAAAACAGTGCAGCCTTCATACTCTCTTCAAAAAGGGTCTCTCAACTCATTTAGGTACAGCATAATCTGATTTATGTCCAGGAGGCCTTTCATATAATTTGATGTTGCTGCGTGTTGACAACTCGTTGGCTCTGATTCCCAGCGTTCTCGGGTGTAACAGAGGAGACACTGCCTGGTTTCATGCCATCTTCAGGAGTAGAGACATCATCCCCTATTGCAGGGACTGTGGATTTTGAGTGCCTTGCAGCTCAGGGGGGGTCTCATCGTTCACCACCTTGTCAGACAACACAAAGCCACCTCAGTATGACAAGTTGACAGGAGGGAGGTAGGGGGGTATCATATAATTTTTGACCAACACAAAATTAATTTTTCCCGCAGGAAATGCAGTTGTTAAGGTCAGAGTGGAGTGGCTCTAAACCCAAGGTGTATGTATACATGAACATGTATGTAGCATGTTGCTCCTCTGAAGTTTCCCTCCTCTTTGTACTTTTCTCAGTGTTTTCTCTAATATTTCCCTGGAGGCCGCACTTAAATTTACCACATGGCCTGCATTAGTGGTTATTTGGCCTATGAAATGGCATCCTATGCGAATTCCATTGCAAAGTGACTGATTTGTCAGACATGGGGTTTCAGCGCTTGCACAAGTAATATGACTTAATGGCATCTTAGATTATATGGCTGTGTGATATGAAAGTTTTACAATGTTTATGTAGCGATGAATACTAAATTAACAGCCCCCAAATGGCCCAAATCACTTGGGAAATTACCTGTTTACTAGGAGGGACTAGCTCCTGGGACCCCCCTGGGACCAGAGGGGAGATAGTCATAAGGTCAGCGGACAGAACTGGAATTATGTATGCATTTTTAGTTTTTCTGTTAGTTATTTTTTGCTATTTTTTATTCAATTTTTTGTTTTCTTTTTGTTTTGTCTCTGGTATTTTTGGTTTCCCTAAATAAGATAGGCATGGGAAGGAAGCCCAAGGAGAAAGCAATGGGACCTTCAGTTCCAGAGGGTCTTGAAGGGAGGATGGGGTGGGGGGAGGCAGCAGTGAGGAAACAACACCGTAGACGGGGGAACAACTAGGAAATTAGCATCAACAACAAAGGGAACCTAGAGATCCTGGGGTTGGAGCAGCATCAATCTAGCTGAGAGGAATTCCTAAGAGGCAGAAGGAGGCGAGCATGATGGTGGGGCAGGAAGAAGGTAAAAGGAAACAGGAAAGATCTAGGAAGCACAGCTATGGATAGAAGTTTAAACATAGGCGTGTACATATGTAAATATATTCATAAAAATAGAGGTATTGGCCTATATACATATATTTATCTATATGGTAATACATTGAGAAAGTGGACGGACTTTGGGCCTCTGCTAAAGCCCTCCCTCAATGCAAGAACACTTTGTTCTACAGCCTGGCATTCTGTGATGCTCACTCTCCCAGCACAATTGCTAAAGACCAAATGGTACACAAGGAAATGTGGTGAAGAAAGCAGATAGAACCCAGCTATCAAAAGATATAGTCTGGGGTCTTAAAGGCTTGAAGTTAAACAAGCGGCCATCCAGCAGAGAAGCAACAAGCCCACATGGACAAAGCACACCAGCTTGTGCAATCATGAGGTGAATGACAGGAACAGGCATCAGAAGACCCAAAACAAACAAACATATGGTTGAGAACAAGGGGATTCAGATCAGAAACCCAAACCCCATCTGTAAACAATGGGACATTCCCTCATAGGAGGGTCACAAGGAAGGGATGAGTCAACCAGGGTACAGTACAGCACAGATAAAACACACAATATTCCTCTGGTTCCTTGAGGCTACCTCACCCACCACTATCATGACCCCAGTCCTGCCTTATACTTCATGCTAGACCGGAACATGTACATTGGTACAGATAATAGCTCAGGCCACATGGAGTCCAGGTCAGATAACCTCCTCAGGAACAGAATTGGAAGCAGCGATACCAGGAGAGTAGAGGGAAGGTGGGGGGAGTGGGAACCTATTGCAATGATCCACACATGGGATTCTCTGCCCCGCCCCAATCCATACCAGAGGGCTGAACAACAGAAACCATGGGGTAAGGGAGACAGCAGTCTGTGTAAGATACGAAAATAATAATAATTTAAAATTTATCAAGAGGTCACTAGGGTGGAAGTGGGGGAGGGATAGAAAAAAAGAGTTGATACCAAAGGATCCAATAGAAAGTAAATATTTAGAAAATAATGATGGTAACATATGTACAAATATGCTTGATACAGTTGATGTATGGATTGCTATAAGAGATGTAAGAGCCTCCAATACAATGATCTTTTAAACAAACAAAAGAATCAGAGACAACATTGAGGAGAAAAAAGGCCAGTTTATATATACATGAGGGTGAGCCACAAGCCACTGACAACAGAAGGAGGATTATTTCCAAAGAACAGCTAAGTGATGCTGTGCAGTCATGGTTCACAGTCATAGGGGCCCCCTGCTATTAAACTGTGTGACTCTTGTTTTTTATTTCCTTTGGAGTATTTATAGTTCTCCCCTACTACCTGTAGATTAGGGGTTTGGTTACTAACCCAAGGACAACAGTTATTACAACTCACCAGCTTTTCCAGGACAGAAACGTGTGGTATCTGCTCCTGTTAGAGATGAACTACCTCAGAAAGCCCATGAGTCAAAGGCAAGTCAATGGCAGTGGGTTGGGGGTGGGGGGCGGTGAGCTATCAGTTTATCTGTCTGTGCTGACATGCATGAGGCTGTGGGGCTGGCGTCTATGCCGCCAGTAATTCAAATACAAGCCGGGTCACGCTCTGTGTTTGTACAGTAAGACTGACTAGGAAGAAGGGCCTGGCAATCTACGACTGAAGATTAGCCCATGAAAACTATGTGCATCACCCCAGAATGTTGTCCAGCTCCCTTGGCTTGAGCAAGTCATCAGGAGAGATCAATCAGTAGAGAAGGACATTGTGTTTAATGAAGCAGAGGGCCAGGCAAGCAGAGGGAGAGACTCTGTGAGATGGATGGCCCCATAGCCACATGGATGAACTCAATGCTGTCACTGAAGTGGGTGACATTCCTATTTATTGTACATAGGTTATCATGTGCCAACTTGACAACAGCTATTGAAGGTGTTTCCTAAATTTGAATATTCAGTTGAGAGTTTTGCAAGCAATATCACTACCTTCTGTAACAATGTCCCTTGAAAACCTGGAGACTAAATCTACCCACTGGAAACAAGGTAGATCACAGCTATCATGGGTAAGTGCAGCGTCCAATCTTGTACCGATTAGGATTTCTATCAGCTTAGACTATCTTGGGCCCTCCGTCTCAATTGCTAGGTTCTCTCTGCCTACCTCTAAACTAGTAACAAGAGAAACTACCTTTCTTGTACTTTTGATTTTGTTTTGTTTTCATTTTTATTTTTCTGTCCCAGTGGAAGTCTGGTGGAGATGATGGATACAAATTGGACTACCAACAGCACAGTCAGCAGTTCAAAACCACTAGCTACGCCTTAGGAGAAAGATGAGGTTTTCTGCTCCCATAAAGATTGACAAAGTCTGGGAAATCCTAAGTTGATTTGGTGGCAGGAGGTTTGGGGTCCCCAGCCACCAAAAAAGTCCTGTCACCTTTTGGTATAAATGCTAATCTCCTACAGCACAGTGACCTAAAGACACTGTTAGTCAGTGACTATTGTCACGTGAGGTTAGGAGACCATGTGGGGAGTTGAACATTTGGCTTCCAGTTTTAGCTCTCTAACCACTGTATTGTACATATGCAGCCGTCTGATTCACTTCTATGGGTTTCCATTTCCCCATAGTAAATGGTTTTGCATTAAATTGAGGTAATACCTCAGACAATGACATGCATGGCTGCTCTGTTATAGAGAAAAACATAGGTTCTGTGAAAAAAAGCCCCAAATATTCCCACTACCATCAAGTTGATTCCAACTCACAGTAACCAACTTTATAAGAGAGAGGGAGAGAGAGTGCTCCTTAAGAAGTCCTGAAGCTGCAAGTTCTTATGGGAGAAGACAGCTTCATCTTTCTCTAGAGGAGGGACAGGGAAGCTTAAACTACCAACTTCATGGTTAGCAGCCCAGTACTTAACTCACTGAGCCACCAGAGCTCCCAGGTGCCATGAATCAACCAAAAGCCACTCTGCTGTCCAGTGGATGCCAACCAATAGTGCCTCTATAGGACAAAGTAGACCGCCCCTGTGAGTGTCCAAGAATGTAGCTCTTTATGAGAGTAGAAAGCCCGTCTTTCTCCTGAGGAAAGGCCGATGGTTTCAAACTGCTGACTTTGAGGATCGCAACCCAAAGCATAACCACTACCCCACCTCCTGTGGGTGCTGTGAAGAGTGTGCCAAATCGCCAGTTCTCTCATGTCCTTGCTAAATCCGTTAGAGATCATGTGCAAAGCATTTATACCTTGTGTACTTCTGTCAGTTTTGCCTACTGTCTCATGAACACACACACACACACACACACACACACACACACACACTCACACACACACACTCACACACCAGCTTTAGTTTGCCCCTCCACCCAACCCCAATGGAAAGAAAAAAAAACTGTCTTGGCAGTATTGTTCTGGGCCTGACCTTGACTTCCCTGGTCCTGGGCAAGCCCATCCTTGGTTGAGCTCCTGGGTAGAACTGGCCTAGATAAAGACATATTTTCTGAACCAAAGCATAATTCACAAGAGGTTTGGGGATTTGGGAAACAGAGCATCTTAGAGTATCAAAAGTCAATCATATTTAGTTAAGCCTCTTACTAATTTTTCTAAACGAAAAAAAACAAGATTTCATTAACGTCACCTAGCCAGCAAAATCCCCTTATTAATGAGGGTAAAGACGCCTCTCACCCCTCTGCTCATTCTCTCTGGCGAACACAGCCAAGCCCCTTGTCCTTGCTCCAAGCTCCTTTGTTCTGTAGATAGAAGAAGAAATTAATTTCCAGTCTCATGGAAAGATAAACAATAATGAAAATGCATCCTTTCTCAGTCTTTGAGAATTTTAGTGAACTTATGCAATCTGTTGGGAGAGCAAATGGCTTATCGTTTTCACCCCATCTTCAGCAGGGGTAGGGGACCCCGGGTAGCAAATGATTAAGCACTCAGTTCTAACTGAAAGCCTGGTGCCTCAGAAGGAAGGTACCTCAGAAGAAGGATTGGCGGTCTGCTTCCTAAAGGTCACACCTGAAAACTCGATGGGGTGAAGTTCTACTCTGTATAGAGGATGGCTGTGAGTTGAAATGTGGCCCCAGGGCCATTAATGGGGTTTGGAATCATTCATTTTAGTGATTCTCAGAAAAATGTAGAATTTTTACCTTTCAGTTTCATAATCAGCATCTGGATGAGCTTGCTTATGTTTGATTGTTTCATACTTTGTGAGGGTGGGAGCTGAAGGAAAAATGCATTACATACACAACTCTCGTCTGCTCCAACAGCATAGGCAGCAACCGGTGTCAATAGAAGATGGTGGAAAATGAGCTGGGATCCTAACATCTGGAAGCCAGATCTCCCTGAAATTTGATTTGAAAGTTGAAGAGCAAGTCAGGAAGGCGTGGTTTTGCTTTTGCAATGTACCAACACCCAGTGCTATCAATTCTAACTCGTAGCCACTCCGCATATGGTTGCTGAGCCTAGAAATCTTATGAGAGCAGACTGCCTCATCTTTCTCCCATGCAGTAGCTGGTTTGAACCTTAAACTACCAACCTTGGAATTAGTCCTACTTACCTGACAACACCACTAAGGCTCCTTTTACATGGTATCAAGGGACCGAAAAACTGCTTTAGGAATTAAAATTACTCTTGGGCAGTGGATTAAATGCTCCGCTATTAACCAAGCTGTTGATGATTAGAACCCACCACCACTCCGCAGGAAAAAGATGAGGCAGTCTGATTCCATAGAGGTCCAGAGTCTCAGAAACCCTTGGGAGTTCTTTTCTGTCCAATAGGGTCACCATGAGTTGGAAGCTATTCCCTGGCAGTGGGTTATCGGGCATGGTGTCACTCAGATCGTTAGCTGATGAAGAGGTCGAAGAATACAGTTATTGGAGAGCCATTTGGCATTTCTCCCCCTGTACGCAACCCAAAGGTCATTAGCATTGCAAACAGTGGGTGCTACATGCCAGCGTGTGTGCATGAGAAAACAATTATCCCACGAACCCCTCTGGTCTTGGATCAGTTTACTCTCCTGCTTCCCGAAAAGAAAAAGAAGCAGATGTTCCTTAGGCTCTGGCTTTCTCAGGCCTGCACAGTCCCATTGGGCAGCAAAGACCTTCTGGTCATGGGCCAGAAAGACGCCGGAGAATCATGGGCCCACCCATTCCCCACCTTGCCCTTCCGCCCCATCCTAATCAGTGGTTTAAAGGGAACCAGCCCCTTTAAAAACAGAGATCATGAGAAATTGCATTTTCTGGTTTTGAAAATACTGAGACCTGCAGTGCTGACTCTCAAGGTGAAGTTGGCCCACTAAAGTACAGTCCTAGACGCTGACCTGCAGGCTGGAGTGACAGTCTGTTTATAGGCATGCAGAGGCTCAGGAGAATTTCAGATGCTTTGTTAAAGGGCCTGATAGAGAAATCAACTAGGCTTTGTAGAAATCCACTAGGCTTTGTTACCCATCTGTTTAAATTTCCGGGTGGCTTATTAGTTAGTACCACTTGAGGAAGAGCATTTCTTTGCTGGAGGGTTAAGATCTGGGGAGGCAGGCAGACCTTCCAGCCAGGGTAGCTCAGTTACAGTGGATGATTTCATAAATGTGTAGAAGATGATGGTTGCTTTTATGGAATCCATGCTAGCCGCTGAATCACTCCTCTTGCAGCGTATGCCAAGTCTACTCAGCACATTATATCAGTATTGTGTACCAGTTGATGTAAACATGTTTTATTGCATTGGAAATCCACTTGTGTTACCAAAAGTAACTTCAACCTAATATTTGTCAATGAAAAAGTTAGAAGAGATGTTTGATTTTTGAAAGATTATTAATTTTTAATTAAAGGTTGAATTATTTTTCTTCTGTGAGGACAATATCTCTATTTGTCTATTGTGATTAGCAAGAATTTGAAGAGCTTACCATTTAAAGTCTTGACTGGAAATTGTGTGAAATCATTTCAGACACAAAACTTGATGTTTTCAAACTGTACTCCAGAAGAAAAGTTTGTCCCTTTTAAAATTGTAAAACGAGGCATGAGCAGGGAACCAGTAGAGAGGTTTGAGGGACCGACCCCAATCCCAACTACATGGGCAGCCACCCCTCCCCCCCATAAGAATTTACTTCAGAGGACAGCACTGAAGTAGCTCAGGGAGAAGGATATATGTCTGCTCAGAGCACACAGGAGCAAATGAAAGGAAAGGAAGAGAGTGTGGAGCACATTCTGGCCCAACAAACCTTGAAGACAATATCCCTGCTCCGAGCAGCCAATGCACAGAGAGGACCACTATGAGACATGGCATCCCTCACTGACCCATAGCTCTATAGGGGACAACACTGGAAACAGTGTGGGAATTACTCCCAATCTGACCCCACCACACTGAGGCAAAAGATTAATGGGGGTGCAACAGAACAGCAAGGGGAGCAGATCAAGGAAATCCCAAGGGAGTACCAAAAATAGACTTTCAGACCAGAGCATGGCACCCATCAGACTCGACCGGAAAACAACAGACCTTGAACTATTTACAGGCTTTTCTTTTTTTATATATATCATTTTTTGTTGTTGTTATTTTGTTTTGTTTTCTTTTGTTGCTTTGTTTTACTCTGTCTTGTTTTTGTGCATATTATTATCTCTGCAGGTCTATCTAGATAAGATAGGCTGTATGAACAATCTGAAGGAGATAACAACTGGACCAATGTCCCGGGAGACATGAGAGAGGGGAAGGTGGGGAAAAGGAAGTAGTGTTAAAAAAACCCAGAGATAGGGGAACAACAAGTGATCCAAAATCAGTGGCAAGAAGCATATAAGAGGGCTGGTAGGGCTTGCTCAAGGGCAATGTAACCAAGAGGAATTACTGAAATCCAAATGAAGGCTGAGCATGATAGTGGGAAAAAGGAAAGTAAAAGGAAATAAGAGGAAAGAATTAGGAGGCAAAGGGCATTCATAGAGGTCTAAATATAGGCATGTACATATGTAAATTTATATATGAGGATAGGGAAATAGATCTATGTGAATATATTTATAGGTTTAGTATTAAGGTAGCAGATGGACATTGGGCCTCCACTCAAGTACTCCCTCAATGCAGGAGCACTTTGTTTTATTAATCTGACATTCCATGATGCTTACCTTCTGACACTATCACTAAAAACAAATGTGTACATAAGCAAATCTGCTGAAGAAATCTGATGGTGCCTGGCTATCAAAAGATATAGTGTCTGGGGTCTTAAAGACTTGAAGGTAAACAAGCGGCCATCTAGCTCAGAAGCAACAAAGCCCACATGGAAGAAGCACACCAGCTTGTTTGAGCCCAAGGTGTCGAAGAGATCAGGTATTAGGCATCAAAGAACAAAAAAATCTTATCATTGTGAATGAAGAGGAGTGCAGATTGGGGACCCAAAGCCCATCTGTAGGCAACTGGACATCCCCTTACAGAAGGGTCACAGGGAGGAGACAAGCCAGTCAGAGTGTAGTATAGCAATGATGAAACATACAACTTTCCTCTAGTTCTTAAATGCTTCCTCCCCACCCCCCACATTCCCCTTCCCATTATCATGATCCCATTTCTACCTTAAAAATCCAGCTAGACCAGAGGATGTACACTGGCACAGATAGGAACTAGAAACATGGGGACTCCAGGGCGAATGAACCCTTCAGGACCAGTGGTGAGAGTGGCAATACTGGGAGGGTGGAGGGAAGGTAGAGTAGAAAGGGGGAACGGATTACAAAGATCTACATATAACCTCCTCCCTGGGGGATTGACAACAGAAAAGTGGGTGAAGGGAGATGTTGGACAGTGTAAGATATGACAAAATAATAATTTTTAAATTATCAAGGGTTCATGGGGGAGCAGGGAGGGAGGGGAAATATGAGGAGCTGATACCAAGGGCTCAAGTGGAAAGCAAATGTTTTGAGAATGATGAGGACAACATATATACAAATGTGCTTGACACAATGGATAGATGCCTGGATTGTGATAGAAGTTGTACAAACCCCCAAGAAAATGATTTTTGAAAATGCAAAAAGACTTTCTGTCAAAGGTTTATACTACAAAATCAATACCTTCACAGTACCTACATCACTGGTTTTTGTTGTTGTTCTTAACTGCAAAACCTCTGCAGGTTCATCAGCCACTCTCAGGCATTGTGAACTCCTCTGGGACACTATCTACTAAAATGAGTCTCAACTCTGACTCAAGGCAACACTCTGTGTCGCCCAGTAGGATTTAGCTCCATAGGAATTTCAATGGACGCTTCTTTCATGGGTTCAATGCAGATCACCAGGCCTTGATTTTGATGTATGTCACGTGTCCGATTTGTTGGTTAGTCGCCGAGGACATTAACCTTTTGCGCCACTCCCAGACTCCCTAGAACTCCTTGAGAGCCAGGAGAGGGAATGAATGGATGGTCTGTCTACGATGCCTCTTCCACTATGGCATATCTACTGCAGCGCCTGCATGTGGTTCACAGACTGCTGTCTCCTCGGGTTTTACCCAGAAAGGAGATTATTTGGATGGCCCCAGACAGAGCAGAGTTTCCCTATCTCCACTGAAGGCTCAGCCTCGGGCTCAAGGGTGCCTCTTTCTCTCTGGAGTATCTATCAGTGTCTACAATTTCACCATGTCCTCCTGGTGCACCTTTCATTCAACTTCTAATAAACCGGATCTTGGATTTCACTACAGGAAACACATCTCTTCCATCATCCTGAATTCTTCTCCACTCTCAAGAAGAAGCTCAATTTTTTTTTTCCTCTCAAAATCTGGGACTTTTGCTCTATTGCCAGAAACTTAGTTGACTCTGAATCCACCATCTCCACAAGTGCTAGCAGACTCACTCAATGGATGAAAGACTGGGCACAACCAGCAAATAGAGAGACATCTGTTGTTTTCTTGGATTCTTACTGCTCCCCTGCGGAACCCACCGCACCACAAGGGCTTACGGAGCAGCTTTAACAAGCTTAGACCCTGTTTTATGTGCTCAGTCCATTGGGAAATGTGCCTGCATATTTTTCTCTCTCTAACAGATGTTCGCTACCTGTAACTACCACTTTTTGCTTTTAATTTGACAATTCTTGAGGGAAGTACTTTCTCATGTATTACATACCTTCTCGTCTTATGAAAGACTCCAATCAGAAGATGCTGGGCCACTGCTTGTCATGAATAGCATCAGAATTAATATCTATAAAACACTTAGGACTATGACTGATACATAGTTGCAAATCAAAACATTCAGTGGCTCTGGAAACTATCATGGATCATGGAAGTGGGAAAGGTTGACTCTATCTATGCCTTGGCCTGTATGTTTTTCTTTCTTCGAACGCTTTCGGTATAGAAGCTTAATCAAGAATATTTGTTTACTGGCCGGTAGCAGTTTCCAGGCAGTAACTTTGCTGCTTATAATACGCTGTTCTTCCTCCTCCAAGTACAGTCTGTGGAGCAGCAGTATCTTCAAAGCCTGGGAACTTTCTGGCATGCAGATTTGTGGGCTTTTACCCAGACCAGTAGAATCAGAGTGTAGTTTTAAATCAAGACCTATATGAGGCAGTGGGTGGGTACATTCATGCTTGAGAACCACCTATTTAGATTTAGTGTTCCAGTTAGACCCCTTCCACATCATTGAAGACTTTAGAGATTTTTATTCAGTCCACAGGGACAGGTGATTCTGATTTAGCTCAGCTGTGGACCAGAATTTGGGTCTATGGTCTTAAGTGCAGCACAACCCAGCCTGAGATGTGCTTCTGTTCGTAGTCCCTTCAGCACCATGGCTGTGGCCAACCATTGCACTGTTACAAAACTCCACAGCACATTCCCCCATATTCTACTATTGTGACTTATTTTGATCTTCAAAACAACTACCAGGATCTGTGATGAGTTGCTTACTGCATTTACCATTTTTCCTGGTTTGGTTAGATGAAGATGGAAGGAGGTGGATTAGGTAAAACTCCATTTGGGTTCTGTTTCCCTTTGTCAGGTCATATCAACAGAGGTCATGAAAATGAGTTCTGAGCCCCAAATTTGTTGAGTCAAATCCTAGTTCTGTTTATATAGTTGAATTACATCTGTGAGTTATAAGTTTCATGTGCCTGAATGTACTGATTTGTCATATGATCATACTAATTATATCTAAGTGCCCATGGTGAATGCAGGAACTCCATGAATTAATATCTATAAAACACTTAGGACTATGACTGATACATAGTTGCGAATCAAAACCAAATTTACTTCCATGGAATTAATTCCAACTCATAGCAGCCCTGCAGGAATTCCAAGAACAGGACAGAACTGCCCCTGAGAGTCTCTGGGACTGTAATTCTTCACAGGAAAAGAAAGACTCATCTTTCTTCTGCAGAGTGGCTGGTGGTTTCGAACTGTTGAACTTCTGGTTAGCAGCCCAACTTGTAACTACTACACCAGCAGGGCTCCCTGATACATAAAAAGTGCTAAATAAATTGTTGTTATTTATAGTCACAAATACCAAAAAATAAGTAAATACTTTGCTGTTGCGTCAGTTTGGACTGATTGCGACAGAGCAACCATGCTCTGTAGAGTTTTTAAGGTTATGCATCTTTATGGAACTACATAGTCACATCTTTTTTCCACCAGTTGGCTGTTGGGTCCAAACCTCTGACCTTTCGGTTGGCAGTTGAGTGCTTGAACCATGGAACCCCAGAGCTGTTTAACCCAAGGTGGAAGAACTTAAATGACAATTTCCTCTACTTAAGTAATTTTTTTAGCTGTGAGACCCTGAATAAATTTACTTGCCCTCTTTGAACCACAATTTTCTTATTGGCAAAAGGAAGAAAACTATACTTAATTCACAGCAGATTGAAAGTCCAATGAGATTTCTTTAAATGCACCTAGCAGTGGATCTGGCACATGTTAGCTCTTTTCTCTTCTTTGTCATGAAAACAAATAGTTCGATAAAGGAAGTATTATGTTCCATGTAATTCATCTTCAAGTCACATGAAACTTCTGTTCATCCCTCAGGACCCAGCTCAGATGGTGAGGTGATGGTGAGACACAAGCTGGCCTTTAATATTGGTTTCTGACAGCCAGAGCACACCTGGGCTATTAAGTGAAGACTGACCTGAATAAGAAGAACAAATTGAGATTCTGACGTTGTCTATACTAGATATGATGCAATATATCATAGTCACATTGTGAGCCTGATAAGAACCTTGAACCCAAGGTCAGGTGAGCCTATTGGATAGATAACATGCTTAAGAGAAGATCCTTTATCATCTCTCTGTGGGTCATATGGGTTCCATTCCCAATTCCCATCTTATGAATTTCTTAGATTGTATACTTCTTGGCTTTCATAAATATCATTATTGTTGTTGTTAGGGACCTTTGAGTCAGCTCCAGCACATAGAGACCCGATGTAGTATGAAATATTGCCCAGTCCTGTGCTTACAATTATTGCTATGTTTGACCACATTGCGGAGCCACCGTGTCACTCCGTCTTGGTGAGGGTGTGTCTCCTCCTTGCTCTCCCTCTGCTTTACAATGCATGGTGTCCTCGTCGAGGGACTGGTCTCTCCCGATAATGAGCCCTAAGTACATGTGGCAAAATGTCACCAACCCCACTTACAAAGACCATGCTAGTGGTACTTCCTCCAAGATAAAATGGGTTGTTCTTCTTCCTCTGGCATCCCAGGCCCATGTGAAATTTAAAATACCTTAACTTTGACCTCAACGTGACAACTTTGCTCGCTAACACTTTAAATAGGTCTTGGGCAGCAGATTGGTCCAGTGAAACACACAGTTGGGTTTCTTGATTGTTCATTCAATGAGTGTTGACTGTGAATCCAAGTGAAGTGAAATCCCTGAAAACTTCAATCTATTCTCAATGTCTCATCATGTCCTTTATCGATCCAGTTGTGAGCAATGGTGTTCCATTTGCATTGACTTTTCATCCATAACCGTCCTCAGCAAGTGCTTGAAGTCCTCTTGGCTTTCGTCAAGCCAGGTTGGGTCACTTGCATATCGCAGGTTGTGAATGAGCCTTCCTCCAATGCTGATGTCAAACAGTCCAGCTCCCCTGAAAAATAAGTGTGATGATAGGTTGCAACCCACACACACGTTTCCTGATGTGCAGCTGTGCAGTATCCCCTTGCTCTGTTCCAAAGACTGCCTGCTGGGCTATGTACAGGTTTTGAATGAGCAAAATGAAGTGTTTTGAAATTCCCATTTGTTCTCAATATTATACATGGTTTGTTACAATCCATACAGTAGAATGTCTTCCACAGTCTTTGAAACACAAGTAAACATCTTTCTGGTACTCTGGGCTTTCAGACAAGATCCTTTTGATGTCAACAGTGAACCCCCTCATTCCACATCCTCTTCTGAATGTGGGAGACTAGGTGGTATAGAGGTTATGCATTGGGTTGTGATCTGCATGGTCAGCAGTTTGAAACCACCAGCAACTCCTAGGGAGAAAGACTGGGTTTTCTACTCCCATAAACAGTTATGATGTGGGAAACATACAGGGATCATTATGAGTCAGCATTGGCTTAATGGCAGTGAGTTTGGTTAGGGTTGTGGTTGGACCTGTGGGTGTACTATTGTAATTATTTTTTCATTATCTTCAGCTAAAATTACTTACAGGTAACATTAATGATATTGTCCAATAAGTTTCACCTTCTTTTCAGTAACTTTTCTTTGTAATGAGAACAGATAGCTGGTCAGATTTCTTGGCACAGGCAAATGAGTGCTTTCAGTACTTTCGCTTCTTAAAACATTACAGTTGGTATTCCATAAATTTGTTGGGTCTTGCTGTTCGTTAATGCTTTCAGTGGACCTTGGACTTCTTCATTCAATACCATTTGTTTATCATCGTTATTATTATTGAATGTACTTTTGTTATGTTTAATAACAAACTTTATTACAATGGTATGAAATGCAAATCTCAAAAGTAGTACCATTTGTTCTTTTGGGGGAGGAAGGAGCTCTTACAGCTCTTATCACAACATTTGTTCTTAAGGATCACATGTGGACATATCTGATCGGAGCACATGGGAGCAGATGAAGGGGGAGGAGGAGAGAGTGGAGCACATCCTGGCCCACCAGGCCGTGAGAACAATGTTCCTGATTAGAGCAGCCAGTCCACAGAGAGGACCACATGGTCGACCCCACTGTGAGACATGATGCCCCTCACTGACCCATAGCCCTACAGGGGACAACACCGGAGACACAGTGTGGGAACTGCACCCAATCTGATCCTGCAAAACAATAAGGGGTGCAACAGAACAGCAAGGGAACGGAGCAGCGAGGTCCCTAGGTAATGCTGAAGGTGGACTTTGGGGCCAGGGCTTGGTGCCCCAACAGACTGGACTGGAAAACACTCTTAAAGGCCAATAAACAGTCCTTGAACTAACTACAAGTTTTTCTTTCTGTGTTTTGTTTTTTGTCATTGGTTTGTTGCTTTGTTTGTATATTATTGCTTGATTTTGCTCTCTCTTGTTTTTGTGCATGTTATTATCTCCGTAGGTCTGTCTAAATAAAATAGGCTGGATGAACAATCTGGAGGCGAAAACAATGGGACTGACAGTTCCAGGGGGAGGTGGGGGGAAAGGTAGCAGTGTTAACAAACCCAGGGACAAGGAAACAACAAGTGATCCAAATCAGTGGCGAGGAGGGTGTGGGAAGCCTGATACAGCGTGACCAAGGGTAATGTAACCAAGAGGAATTGCTGAAACCCTGGTGGGGACTGAGCATGATAGTGGGACAGGAGGAAAGTCAAAGAAAATAGAAGAAAGAGCTGGGAGGCAAAGGGCATGTATAGAGGTCTAGATAAAGGTATGTACATATGCAAATATATTTAGATATGAAGATGGGGAAATAGATCTATGTGCCTATATTTATAGGTTTAGTTTTAAGGTAGAAGGACATTGGGCCTCCTCTCAAGTACTCCCTCAATGCAAGAATACTTTCTTCGATTAAATTGGCATTCTATGATGCTCACCTTCCCGACAAAACCACTCAAGCCAAACCGGGTGGATAAGCAAATGTGGTGAAGAAAGCTGATGGTGACTGGTTATCAAAAGATACAGCGTCTGGGGTATTAAAGGGTTGAAGGTAAACAAGTGGCCATCTAGCTCAAAAGCAACAAAGCCCACATGGAAGAAGCACACCAGCCTGTGTGATCACAAGGTGTCGAAGGGATCAGGTATCAGGCATTAACAGAACAAAAAATCTTATCTTAGTGAATTGGGGTGGGGGGTGCGGAGTAGAGACCCAAAGCCCATTTGTAGGCCACTGAACATCCCCTTACATAAGGGTCTCGGGGAGGAGATGAGCCAGTCAGGGTGCAATGTAGCAATGATGAAAAATACAACTTTCCTCTGGTTCCTAAATACTTCCTCCACCCACCACTCTCATCCCAATTCTACCTTGCAAGTCTGGCTAGGCCAGAGGATGTACTCTGGTACAGATAGGAACCAGAAACACAGGGAATCCAGGGTGGATGATCCCTTCAGGACCAGTAGTGTGAGTGGTGATACTGGGAGCGTAGAGGGAGGGTAGGTTGAAAAGGGGGAACCAATTACAAGGATCTACATGTGACCTCCTCCCTGAGGGACAGACAAAAGAAAAGTGGGTGAAGGGAGACATCAGACAGTGCGAGATATGACAAAACAATAATTTATAAATTATCAAGGGTTCATGAGGGAAGGGGTAGCGGGGAGGGAGGGGGAAAATGAGGAGCTGATGCCAGGGGTTTAAGTGGAGAGCAAATGTTTTGAGAATGATGAGGGCAACGAATGTATAAGTGTGCTTTACACAATTGATGTATGTGTGGATTGTGATAAGAGTTGTATGAGCCCCCTGTGAAATTATTTTTTTTTAAAGGATCAGATGCTACCTTTTGGAATGCTTGAATGTGGAACGATCCCTATTGGTACAGTGACCCTGCACTTCTTCCATTTCTTTGGATGCTACCTACATCATTACCATTTTACTTCTAAATTTGTCCATATGTCAACTGAAGGCTGGGGTTTTATTTCCCGTTCTTTCGGCTTGAGATGGACTGCATGTGTTCTTCAATTTTAGTTTTCTAACCCCACGCCTTCCACTTTCATTATAATGCTTTACTTCATCTTCTCAAGTTTCCCTTTGAGTTGTTCAATTCGGCTTCTTCACTTCATCATTTTCTAATTGCTTTAACTAATCCACGTTCAAGAGCTAGCTTCAGAACTCTTTTCTGAGACCCATTTTTATCTTTTTTTGAAAGAGGTGTACAGTTACATCAGTTGTATTGGCTGTGAAATCCTCAGCTGTGATCAATACAAATTTTCTACCACTATAAACCCAAACTCAGTGCTCCATAAACAACAAGCCTTCGTCCTCCTGCTCCTGCTCACCCTAAATAAACTTTGCTCTTTCTGCCTTTGCCTCATCTTTTATTTTGATGTAAGTGATATTTTGGGGTAAATTATATGTATAAGTATAATCTTTGCCCTTTTCATTGACTTTTTCAACTCAACATAATGTCTGCAAGACTTATTTATGTGTATCAGAAGCTCATTGTCTTTCTGAGTGAGTAGTATTGTTTTGTTTATCTATTCATTCACTGATAGACATTAGGTTGTTTCCACCTTTTAGCTATTTGAATACTACTGCAATAAATATTAGTAGATGTATGTCTGTTTGCTTCACTGCTTTTAAGAGAGGAGGGGAATTTTATGAACAAATAATTGAAGAAATAAAAAGTTTCCTTTTCATAGACATATTATTGTATACGTGAAAAAACTGAAACAAAAACAAATTGTTAATTTTTCATAATTCAGAGTTTACTAAATTTATGTACCCAATTAACCCATCATTTTTTTTAAAACCCAAAACATATGCTGGGAAATGGTGCTCCAGGTTTTTTCTGGTAATATAGGAAACTGTGAGAGATATAAAATAAATTTTTAAAAAGAACTTATTCAGAAGATTCTATGTGAACCCCTGTGGTCATATAATTTATTTCTCTCCGGGAGTGTTTTAAAGCAATCTCAAAGAGACGAAAGTTTACCCTCATTTTAGTCTTTGTACAAAACTTTCCCTACTCGTTCCATTCCATTGTCTTCATTATAACCAGCTTCGACACATTGGATCCAAGTCCATATGAATGTTTGAATCCTTTTCCTTTTTCATTCTATCCTAAACTTTAAAAGGGAACATCTGGTCCCCATGAGCTACTGGGTAAGACACTTTCCTGTATTTGAAATTGAAAACCATGATCATGTGGCTACTCGGGTTTCTCTACCTTTGCTTAACAAGACCAAATTACACCCTTTCTCAGGGATCATATTTTTTGTCACTAGCCTAAAATGTATGCATAATCATCTTTCCAGTTTATTTTGCAGAAGCAAAAAGTGTAAGGAAACATAGTTTATTTGAAAAAGAACTATAAAAGCACGAGTTGACGTTCTTACTCTAAGAGTTTTACAAGGAGCAACCGAGTCGAAAGAGATCTCCAAGTATAATGGGAATCTTGAGTCTGGTTCCAGGAGCAGAGGGAGGAAGTGTGTGTTGGAGAAGTTTGGCTTAGAGGGATGAAGGTGGAGCGCCAGGGCTGGAAATTCTGAGCACTAGACTACAGGGTTGGTTCTGGAACTAACGGTTGGGAGTGGTTGGAACTGAACCTGTAGGTTGGGACTGATTGGGAGAACCCCAACTGGTGGATGGGATTTGATCAATTTCCTGAATCCTTCAAGATTGCAACTCAAAGATTGCATTTTTTCCCCTTGAGTTCTTTCAGTTTAAGATACACACTGTATTCTTCCGTTCTGGCATTCTAAACTCTAGGTTTTTGCACATTTCATTTTAATATTTGACTTTGTCTTAGGCTATTCTTTAAAATATTTCTTTGTTTCTTTTTTAGAACAGTATGACATTTTCTAATCAACTCTCTGACTTCTCATTTTTTTCTATTTGGTTTAGCTATTCTACAATTAAGAGCAATTTCGGAGTCTCTTCTGATATCCATTTTTTTTCCTTTCTTTCCTCTCTTTAATGACCTTTCTTTTGCTTTCTTCATGAATGATGTTCTTCATGTTCTCCCACAGCTTATCAGGTCTTCTATCATTATTGTTCAATGCATCACATCTGTCCTTGAGATGTTCTCGAAATTCAGGTTGGATAGACTCAAGGTGATATTTGGCTCTCATGGAGTTGTTTTAATTTTAGCTTTAACCTAAAGGCGGTGATGCTGGCTGCAGGAGAAAAGCCAAGTCAGTGAGTGTTCAAACATTTCAGCGCTGGCAGGGGTCTCCACATGGCTGCTCCAGCACCCAGGGCTGCATCAGGCCATGTGGCTCTCCTCAGGGATGTCTTGCAGGAAGTGAGCCTTGCCAGCTAAAGCAGGGAACTGGCTAAGGTAGCTGCACCCTGGTCCAACCATCAGAAAGCAAGAGACCCGAGAACTAGAAAGGCGAAGCTCACCAAACCATTTATCCCTCCACCCTTCAATTAACCCCACATGTGTTTATTGGCCAGGTTGGCACAATAAACTACCTCAGCAGGTAAGAATTCTGCATTCTGAAAAAGCCCACAGGGGCAGCAGTGGGCAAAGTATTAAAGAACCTGAGGCTAGAGACCAAGCATCGTTCCTGGACAATTCTTGGTGACTCCTGTGTCCATGTTACCAAGGATGGTTGCAAACCCTCTTTAAGAGAACTTCATTCAAAAGAATCCAATGTGTAGTTCTCCTTCTTCTCTTAGAAACAAACATTTCACTTGTGAATTGTTGTCCGTTTCCTTCGAATCGGCTTGGACTCCTGGTGGCCCGTGTGTATTAGAATAAAATAGCGCCCAACTCAGCACCATTTTCACGGTTGTTGGAATGCTGAATTCCATTGTTCTGGCTCCATTGTATTCTGGGTAGCTTTTAACATAGGGAGTTCGCTTTCCAATACTCTCTCAAGCATTAGTCTATTGTGGCCTATAGGATGTTCATTAGTTGAGTTTTCAAGCGTATACTTCCTGACCTTCCCCCGACTAATCTGCTTTTGTCTGGCCACTCCCCCTGAAATCCATCCACCATGGGTGATGATGCTGGTGTGTAAAACACCTGTGGTATCGGCTGACTCCTATACCACAGAATCAAACCACTACAGTGCAATGAACGGACAGAGAGGGGGTGGGTTTCCATAATACTGTTATTGTGAGTTGGCACTGAGTGGGCACCCATCTCACGATGACCCTACGCACAAGGGAACCGAATGCGAGCCGGCCTGCCTGTACCAGCCCCACAGTGGTCGCAGATCGCACCACCGCAATTCTAAGGATATTTTTCGGCCGCTTTCCAGAAGTAGAGCAGCGACCCTTCTTTATCTGTCTTCATCTGAAGGTGTTCCTGAAACCGGTCAGCTTCACAGAAATGCAGCCAGGTCGTGTCTACACATGAAGTGTGCTGTCTGGGTATCAAAGCCCCGTTTCTCAGAAAGAAGGTGACAGCTCAGCCATGGCACCACTGGGTGCCTCTTCTCAGCGCACAAAGCCTGGACCACATCCCTGCATAACTTTTCACAGCTAAAATACACATTTTATGTGTTTGAGTCTTGTGTGTATGTATATAAGAGAGGCTGCCATCGCCTCTAACTAATCCGAAGATTCGCTGAGCGGTGGAAGTGTGTTTGCTTTGATGTTTCTCTCCTGTGTCTCCCAGGCTCTGGCATCTGCACTTCACAGTCATTAGCATGCCGCCCCGTTTGTGTCTGTCGATTTCTCTTCCCCTGTTGGGACTTGGAGAGAGTTGAAGGCAGACTCCTACCCAGGGCCAGTGTTTACAGGCCCGTCCCCGGCATCTGGCAGGCTGCGTTTGTTCAGTGAGTGAAGGGGGTTGTTTTTGGCAGCTCCAGTTGCCTATGGAATAAGATTTATGTGAGACAATCAAGCACTGCCAAATGGTTAGGGTTAGTGGTAGCTCCCGGGCATCTGAGCTGAACAGCACCCATGGGGAGTCATTAACAATGACATGCGTGGCAGCTTGGTTAGGTAGAGTAAACCCTTCTCCAGCAACACCTACTTGCATAGGAGGAGAACTGCCAAGAGAATGGAATTCTCTGCCTGCATTCCTGGGCCCTCAGGGAGTCTTTCTCTGGTTGCTATTAGCACTGCCTCTTCTGGTGATCAAATCTACGACCACTCAAATGCAGCAGGAAGGAAAGCTTTTTGCAGTATAGAAGCCAATGTGTGAGGAATCGTCAATAAGGCAAAAAGTGTCCTAGGATCGCATTTCTCTGCAGAGTTCTAGGAGGGTTTAGGGCATGACGATTTCTGTAAACTGTTGAGTAGGCCTCTTTGGATCATTATGGCCTGGGATCAGGAAAATGAACGCAGATGTCAGAGGCCGGGAAGGCTTGGAAGCTGAACCTGGACTTCAGATGAATTGGATACTTGAACACCGTGCAGTAGCAAACCTAAGGGCAGAATCTCTACCCCTACCTTCTAATGACAGACTTTGTCAAGGAAAGGATGTTCTCTTGGTCCTAGGTAGGTTTGCTGATGGTAAGAAGAAAAAGGGCAGCTTAGGATGAAAGCTTGTCTTGGAAAACTGACTAGAGAGATTAAGAATGTTGAGCCATCCTGGGTACAATATATCATTCCTTCAGGTTAAGTCCTTTCTTCACATCCCTTTCTTCCATTGCACTGATTTCTAATGGTTTCAGTAAGCTAGCGGTACCTTTTAAGGAATGCCATTGCTTACTGATCTTGTCCCACATCCCTTGTTTTATTTTGTTAAAACAAAACAAAAGCCCTATTTAGACTAGTTGATGCTGAGTCATAGTGAAACTATAGGGCAGCATGGAGCTGCCCCATAGGGCTTCAAGGACATCAATTTTTCTGGAAGCAGGCTGCTGTCTTTTTCTCCCATGGAGAGGGTGTTGTTATTGCTAGGTGCCTTTGAGTCAGTTCTGACTCATGGCAAACCTATATAAAACAGAACTCAATACTGTCTGGTCTTGTGACATCTCCACATTTATTCTTATGTTAGAACCTGTTGTTGCAACCATTGTGTCCCTCCATCTTGTTTTCCCTTTGTCACTGCCCCTCTTTATGAAGTATGATGTCCTCCTCCAGGGATTAGTCTCTCCAAAGTACACGAGGCAAAGTCTCACTCTCTTTGCCTCTGAGGAGCATTTTGGCTATATTTCTTCCAAGACAGAATTGACTGTTCTTTTGGCAGTCCATGTTTCTTTCAATATTCCTTGCCAGCACCATAATTCAAACGCATTGATTTTTCTCCAGTCTTCCTTATTCAGTGTCCAACTTTCACATGCATGTGAGATGATTGAAGATACCATGGCATAGGTCATGTGCACCCTAGTCCTCAAAATACTACCTCTGATCAACACTGCTGCTTTCATGAGCATCGACTGTGGATGCCAGAAGATGGAATTCTTGACAACTTCAATTCTTTTCTTTCTTTATCATGAGGTTACTTTTTGGTCAACTGTGAGGATTTTTGTTTTCTGTACATTGAAATGTAACTCATACTAAAGGCTGAAATCCTTGATCTTCATCAGCCAATGCTTCAAGTCCTCCGCACTCAAGCAAGGTTTTATCATCTGCACATCACAGGTTATTAATACACTAATACCATATTATTCTTTAGATAATCTAGCATCTCTGATTATTTTTCTCAGCAGACAAATTGAATAATATGATGAGAGGGTAGAATCTTAATACACACTATTCCTTATGTTAAACCATGTATAGTATTCCCTTGTGCTGGTCACACAACTGCCTCACGATCCATGTACATGTTCCATGTGAACATAATGAAGTGTTCTGGAATTCCCATCCTTCTTAAGCTACCCATAGCTTGTTCTGATCCACATAGTTGAGTGTCTTTCAATAGCCAATAAAACACAAGCAAATATATTCCTGGTATTCTCTGCTTTCAGCCAAAATCCATCTGGCATCCAAAGATCCAAAGGTATCCCTTGTGACAAGTCCTTTTCTGAATATAGCCTGAATTTTTGGCATTTCAACAGTCAATGTTCCTTTGCAACTCATGTTCGATTATTCTCAGCAAAATTTTACTTGCATATGATATCAGTGATACTGTTCTATAACTTGAGCATTCTGTTGGGCCATCTTTCTTTGGAATGGACATACATATGGATCTCTTACAGTCACCTGGCCAGGTAGTCTACCAAATTTCTTGGCATAGATGAGTCAGTGTTTCATCAACTTGTTGAAACATTTCAATTATAATTCCATCAATTCCTGGAGCCTTGTTTTTGGCTAATGACCTGAGCTTCTGCATCCTCTCTTACCACAGATGTTGTCAATTTGTTTTCTGTGCATTCCATCGGGAGAAGTCCACCTTTTTTCTTCGTGATGAGAGGTATTTGTGATGATGAAGTTGTTTGTCATGTAAAATTCTTTTATTTATTTAAAAATCATTTTATTGGAGGCTCATACAGCTCTTATGACTTTGTTGCTTCTTAGCTAGATGGCTGCTTGTTTGTCTTCAAGCCTTTAAGACCCCAGATGCTCTATCTTTTGATAGCCAGGCACCGTCAACTTTCTTCACCACATTTGCTATGCACACATTTTGTCTTCAGTGATTCTGTCAGGAAGGTATCACAAAATGCCAGGTTGTTAGAACAAAATGTTCTTGCATTGAGGGAGTACTTGAGTCTAGGCCCAATGTCCATCTGCTACATTGATATGTAACATATAAATACACATACAATTCTATCATGAGTTTTCCAGCTTCGTTTCCATCACCAAGGTCATGCTTGCTAAGGTTTCTTCCTCTTCCTTTCCAACTTTTGCATTCCAACTGCCAAAGATTATCAATGAATATTGATTACATTGATAAATTGATAAAAGTTCTTTCATTTCATTACTAGCTTTAAGGGTTGATGCACAAATTTGAATAATAACAGTATTGACTGGATTTTCTTTTATGAGGGTGGATATTTCCCTATGAGAACTGGTGGGTTCAGAATGTCTCCTTTCTATTAGCAGTTTTTAAGCGTTGTGCCACGATAGCTTGTAGCTGCACAATAAAATTCCCGAGGAAAATGTTTAATATGTCAAAACTTGTCTCTTATTTAAAAGGCTGGTTCTGCTTTTATAAGGAGCTCTGAGGGAATTACGGCATTGGGCTTCCAAGCAAACGTGTGGCAGTTCAAACTTATCAGCTGCTGTGTTGGGGGTTCAAATAAATGACAGCCACGATAATGTCTTGATAATTTAGATGAGTCTTTATTTGGTTATTACCGAATCTAAACGCGATTCTTTGATTGCAGTCCCGAGTCCACATTTCAGTCCATTTTTGAAGGCCAAAAAAAAATCTCATTTATCCTTTGTCTAAGACTTAAGCAAGCATGGACAGAAGTAGAAAGCAAACTTAATGTTTAATAATTATTCATTAAGGTTAGGGAGAGTTACGGGATACAGAATGGATTATAACATTCTGATAACTTCCAGATGAACAAGCATGCATCACAAGGTACATTCCTTATCACAAAAGAAACAATACCAAAATTGACTATCACATCCTGGTTCCCATAACAAGATTAACTACACCATTCATACATCATTCAGATTACAGCATCAAAAGGAACAATATTAAAACTAGGAATATATTGAGGAATAGTCAGTGTCCAGCACCTGGGTACATGGGAGTACATTCTAAACTCAATCACTAGTGGGATTTTCCAAGACGGGAGGGGGAGGAGGCAAGTCACTCAGCAGTTAAAAAATGGAGTTTCTTTTGCTAGTCTACCTTAGCTTTACTCTCAGGAGAAAAAAAATGAGGCAGCCTACTCTTTTAAGATTTATAGTCCCTGAAACCCTCAGGAGCAGGGCCATCTAGAGGGCCACTAAGTTGGGTAAGCATTGGACTGCTAATCCTTGCCAGCTTAGCAGTTCAAACCCATCAAGTGTGTGGAAGCAAGACGAGGCCATCTGCTCCTGCAAAGATTTCCAGCCTCGGAAAGGCAGCTAGGAGTGGGGAGCAACTTGATGGAGGGGGTATGAGGTAGAATAAACTCCAGGGCAGCGGGTTTGGTTTGGTACTCTTTTGCTTTTTGGAAAATATGTTTCTATGTAAAGCGCTATAAGGTCAAGGGAAACGGAATCCTACAGAAATTATTTTAAAAGAATATTTGTTGTTGAGAATATCCATAGCAGAATGCATAGCAATCCAACCATTTCTGTGTGCAGTTCAGTGACATTGAATACATTCTTTACATTGTGTAATCAGCTCCACCATCCTACTTCAAACTGTCCTTCCACTTTACATAAACTTGCTCCCCCTTAAGTACTAATTAAGCGAAACTAATGTTTGGTCTCAAGAAGACTTCAGAGGATCGTTTGCATTTACAGTTTAAAGTGTATCGCAGTGCAATCATTTCAGGGATTTGCTTCTAGTCTTGAGGGTTCCTCAATGTCGGAATTCCATGAAAATCTGAAAATCTCTTTCTCATTTCCCACCTTTTAATCCTGATTGTTCAATAGAATCCTGGACCCACATGTTTAGTAATAGGAGCCTGGACCATTCTGGTTCTGTTTTCAAAGAAGGTGAGATAGGTGTTGATAGAGGCAATTAACAACACATTCCGTATCATCTTCCTTTTGGCAAATTGCTATTCCTCTGTTCCCCAGGTGACTAGAGATGAATTGTTGTACCGTGGATGGCTGCTGGCAAGTGTTGAAGATCTCAGGCACTACAGGACACCCTCCCAATTAAAACAGAAGCATTCAACACAATATTAAGATAATTAACTAGGATGATTCATGAAACCACGACCCTAAATCAAGAAACCAAATCCTATGAAGCGTTTGGTTGTACACAAGCAGTTGCTCTTTTAAAAAAAATGGTACTATATTTGCCAGAGAATATTTGCTCCCTCAGATTTCAACAGGTATACGATTATTAATATCCATTATATTGATTGGCCATGCACCCCTTACCCTTGATGCTGTTTGACAAACTCACAGACAAGTGATGGCCAGCTGTGAGGAGTATGTGTACGTTAGGGTTGCTCAGTGCTTACCCCATGCACGATATGCAAATCCTCTGCAATCTGCCCTCAACCGCCCTTCTTCAACAGGCTCACATATCCAGCACCCTTCCCTCTTTCCTGTGAACCCATCAGAAGACTATTCAGGCGATCATCACAGCCAACTGCTTCTCTGTACCCCTCAGAATGCTACTCCATTTTTCTTTTTACACTTTTATTCATTCACTTGGTAAGGACATTGAGGATAGAGAAAGTAACTACGTGGCCCGAGTTCAAACATCTAAGTAGAAGCACCAGGAGTTAAACCCAAGTCATCTTACACAGAGTAAATGTGCTTTCATATTATACTGAAGTGCAGATGCTAACTGCGTTTCAGAGCTACATGGCTAGTGCTCTGAAAGGGGGTGCTAGAATAATGGACTGACCCAAAATGGTGCAAAAAGATGAATAACTGTTACAAATCCTAAAAGTTATTTTTGTCAGTGACCAGTTGTTTTCTTTAGGTAGCATGGCATATTCCATGTGTAAATACCAACCTAGTGTCAGTTACAAATTTAGGGTAAAAGGAAAGTTGAAGTTCAAAACAGGGTCAAATTAATACCAAATCTTTCATCAGTTCCTTTTCCCACTCTTTAAGATTCAGGGGGCCTGCCAAATGCACCATCAGTACATTCATTACAGGCACTCTTAGGGTATCATAGCTACCAAGGTGTGTTAGAACGGTACAGTGGTAAACGTTCCCAGCAACTCTCTTCTGAATTATTTATGTGAGATTGCTAAGGCAACCTCTGTCGTTGCTAGCAGGACTAGAAAATAAGTTACTAAATAGCAGCAGCAGCAGCAACAACAACAACAGAAACACCTCACTGTCACTGAGTTGAACCTACAGCCATACTGTGGAACTGAATAGGCCTGTGTCTTTGGGTTTCCTAGGCTGCAAATCTTTCCAGAAGCAGAAAGCCTCATTTTGGTTACTTGGAGTGACTGAGAGTTTTGAGCTGCTTACCTTACAGTTATCAGCCATACATAACTCACTGCAACATGAGGGCTCCTTAGGAATATGGCACTGTTTTATTTCAAGACAAGTAGTGGTCTTTTGTCACTGTCAGTTTACTGGACGCGTCTCGTGTTGCTGAGATGCTGGAAGTTATGTTACCAGTATTTCAAATGCCGGCGGGGACATGCAAACTGAACAGGTTTCAGCCGAACTTCCCAATTAAGGAAAAACAATGAAGAAGGAATCTGCTGCTCATCTCAGAGGAGGTAACTCTTGAGAACCTAATGTATGACTTCCACACACGGGTAGATACTGAAAGCTCCATGAATGGAAGTGGAACCCTGTCAGAGAGAGTGCTGAAAGATGGACCCGTCGGGTCAGAGGGCTCTTGAAATGTGACTGAGGAGGAGCTGCTTTCTCAGAGTGGAGTCGACCATGGTGAGGAAAATGGAAGAAAGTCTGTGGGAGTGGAGACTTCTGGATCCTAAGTTGCTGACAGAGCACACTCTAGAAGAAACAGCTCCAAAAATCTCCTAGTGATCATGGAATGTCCTAGATCATACTGGAATCTAGGAAAACTGTAAGTCCTCCAAAATGAAATAGAACGTATAAAGATCTCTATCGTAGGTAGTAGTGAGCATAATGGCCTTGAGGTAGTTTATTGTGCCAACCTGGCCGATAAACACATGTGGGGTTAACTGAAGGGCGGAGGAATAAATGGCTTGGTGAACCTTGCCTTTTTAGTTCTTGGGTCTCTTGCTTTCTGACCAGGGTGCAGCTGCCTTAGTCAGTACCCTGCTTCAGCTGGCAAGGCTCACTTCCTGCAAGACATCCCTGAGGTGAAGCCACATGGACCTACCCTGATGCAGCCCTGGGTGCTAGAGCATCTGTGTGGAGGCCCCTGCCAGCGCTGAGATGCACACACATTCACTGACGTGGCTTTCCTCCTGCAGTCAGCATCATTGTGTGTGTTTTGTGAGATGGAGGAGGACTTCGTGGATTGGTGTTGGACATATGGGTTAATAGGTTAATGTGGGACTTGTGGGTTTGGGCAGCACTGGGTTGGGATGATTTCTTGATGTGCACTAACCTTTTATATAGAACTCTCTCTTATACATGAGTTTCTGTGGATTTGTTTCTCTAAAGTACCCAGACTAACACACCGCTTCCCCTCTTCTCCTCTTACTTAAAGCACAGCCAGTGGAAAGCCTCTTCGAATGAGTCCTTTTGTGCCACTAAAGTACCTCATAAAATCATTAGCATGGTCCACAAATCCCTTCACCTTTATGTCTTGGCAACATACTACACTCTCCTGTTCCAAACAATTAGCTCTCGAACTTTCTTCCCGTCTACACCTTCCCGTTGTTTCTTCCTCTTCTGTACCAAGCAAATTATGACCCGTTCTTCAAGTTCTCTGTCAAATTTGCCTGTTTTCATGGTTTCCATAGTACTTCTAGACAGTGTCACTCTACACCTCAGGATAGCCTTTGGTTGGGAAGTCAATGTAATTTTGTGGTTAGAATAACGACATGTGGAGAAAAAGTGGACTCAGAAAGCAACTACCTTCCATCTCCCAGTCCTGATTTTGTTTTATTGTGATATATGGGCTTTTATTGTGATTGGTATAGGAGCTTCAAAAGTCTATCTCAAACCTTGAAATATTATCATTTTCCCACACACACAAAATTCAAGTCCATGGACTGGATCCATCCTACTGTGCAGCATCACCATCATCGCATGCCACACTGTTACATCATCTTCCCCAGAGAGGCAGTGCCCCAAGCAGCCATCCCCTCCTCCACAGGCCTCATTTATTTCTCTTCGACTCTCCTTATAGTCTCTAGACCAAGCATATCATGTGTTGGCCTAGAGAAAACCTTTCCTGTTCAAATATGGGTAACCAGAACCCGGATTTAAAAATGTGAAATCATTCATAAAATATTCTGTAGCATACAGAAAATGCAAGGTTTTGTTGTTTTTGTTTTTTGAAAATGCAAGGTTTTCTGAAAGCTCAAGAAACAATGTATCTAAAATTGATTTGTATCTAAAAGATTTATATCTTCCCCTAACAAGGAAGCAAGCAAGAAGGAAGAAAGGGGGGTAATAGAGGAGGAGGGGGAAAGACAAAGAAAGGGGAAGGAATGCAAGGCAAAGGGAGGAAATATTGAAAGGATGTTAGTGTGTTGTCTTCAAAGAGACATGAGGATTAGGAAACAGGACCAGAGCATCATGGGAGTAAAGAGGATGAGATGAAGGAGGTGACAGGAACTTTCTGGGAAGGGAAAGGGAAGTAAAGCTGTAAACGTGTATGAGCAGAGCAGACCAACCCTGATAGAAGGCTCTACAGGCGATTTCTCGTTGTGAAGCTGTTTCCCCCACTGGGTCCAGTCCATCGAGGCTTCTCCTGATGCTCATCTGATGACTCAGAAGTCCCAGGCGGACTTCTGACTTGCTCTTCCCTTTTAGGACACCTCTGGTTTCCAGTCCCGACTGTATGGAAAAATCAAGCTGACTACTATTTGATAAGAGGGATGTGCAACTGAGCCTCCTAGGATCCTGGTGACTGAATGCCAAAGCGGTGAATAAAATAAATCATCAAAGAGAAAGAAAATTTTGTAAAGTAAAAAAATATATAGTTAAGAATTCTCTTGTATAAATTCTTGTTTGCTTTTCTAAGGATAATGACAAATATATCTTTATGACAAACAGAAAGTTTGGGAGACACCCTAGTAAATATTAAAAAGAAGTTAAAAAAATCTCTCCATGAATTATCACGGCTAACATGTCATCTGTTTGGTTTGGGTTGTTTTTTTTTTGTTGTTAGTGGTGGTGGTGGGAGGGGGGGGTTCTTCAAAATATTCCATGCTAACATGTAAATATTTTGTAGTTGGCATACACCCATACCTACACTTTACAGCTAAGTCCCTGTTGAAGCTATTCTATGACAGTAAATAAATAAAGCTGGTACTGGAGATAAACCCAGAAGTCTGCATCTTGAAATGACCAAAGTGCATGGCTTTTGCGTGTCACAGACCATTGCTGTCAATAGAGATTCACTCCAAGGTTCCTTCCTGTACGCGATACTTCAGTACATTGTCTCCAAGGTCAGCAGGAACACTCATGAAGAACAGAGGGCAGCATATGTTCTCGTGCATCTAGCAAAGCCCTTTGCGGAGAGGTGCAGCTCAGGTCTGCCCCCAGTCCATTGGCTCAGGCTCGGTCACAGAATCCTACCTAATTAAAGGGGGACTAGGAAACACAATCAATGTTGTGCCCCAAATGACAGGAGACACACAGATACGGGTGAACATTCACAGTCTGTGGACAGTGTGTTATTGCTATTGAGTTCTGGTTCAGACACAGAACAACAGCACTGCCCAGTCCTGCTCCAGCCTCATAATTGGTGCTGTGTTCGTGCCTATCATTACAGCCCCTCGGGTGGCTATCAATACAGTCAATCCGGTATTCTTTTTCATTGGCCCCCTTCTTTACCGAGCATGATGCTCTCTTTTGCAGTGACTGGTCTCTCATGTTAACAGGTCCAAAGAACAAGAGACAAAGTCTCACCATCCTCCTTTCTAAGAAACACTCTGGTTGTACTTCTTCCACAACAAATTTGTCTATCCTTCTGGTACACCATGCAGACGCTGAGCATTGTCCTACAGCTAACGATGGTACAGCGCTATCCCACACTGACCCTCGGGCCTCTGGAGTCATGGGAAGAGCAAGGGGAAGAGAAAGCAGCTGGTGTGGGAAAGCAGGCCTGCGCCTTTTATGCAAGTGGTCCTCGGAGAGAAGAAAGCAGTGAATCTGCTTTCAAGAGGAAAAGAGAAACCTTTCATCTTGACATGGAATCAAAAGTGCTCTCTTTGCGCCTCTAAATTCTCCGCCCCTTGAGTGTTTAACTTTATTAAATATCTTTCCACATACTACATCCATTCATATTAGAATTCCTGGGATCTGGGATGGAGTGGGTTAATACAGAAAGTCTTCTGGCTCCCCTGAAGGGCTAGCAATGTTATTTCCTGCCCTCCTATGGCTGTCTTTCGCTGCTTTCTGTTAATAAAGGCTCTGGTCTGGTTTAATTCTCATTTCTAACAATAGCCTATCTTCTCAAGTTCATTTTCACTTAATAACATCGTACTCTACTCAAGTACATAGAGTTACTCAAATGAATAACCAACAAAGTGTTTCCAAATTGAGACCCTGCTAAGCTGGCTTAATGGACAGAGTATGAATGCATTAATTGTTTGTATATAGCAACAAACATTAATTGCATGAGTGCATCAATGTCTAAAGTTCTTATACTATGTGCTCTTTTAATAAATTAAACCTCTACCACATTACTGAATTTTCACTCATGATTTCCATTTTGACAGCTTACATTCTGCTTTGTGTGAATTTTCAACAAATCCTGAATTCATGTGGTTGAAATTATATAAATATTTCCCCAGAAGTAGTTATTTGGATTTTTTTAGTAATCTTTTCCATTTTCAAAAAACGAATTTTCATGGTAGATAGTTAAATAAATGATAAGTAGATATATAGATACACCGGGACTTTAAAAAGCTCATGAGAAAAATTCCATGTTTTTTTCATTTCATTTTTCCAAGATTTTTTTGAAGTTATATCATAAATGGTAGGATGGGTGACTAGTGAGTGGAAAGGCAGATAAGTAGGTGGATGGATGGGTAGGTGGGTGGGTGGATTGATAAAGAGAGGATGGATCGATGGATAGAGGGGAGATCTGCATGGATATGCAGGGAAGATGGGAAAAAAAGACACAACAGTCAAGAACTTATTGCCACTTTGCAAAAAAGCACTGCACACTGGGTTCTGAGGCTTGCGTTCTGTTTCTGACCTTTACACTTTCTCCCAGAGCATATCATTTGAGCCTTTCTGTCTGTAGAGTTCACCTGTGTGACGGAGACACTCACAACCTTTGCTAGTGGTGTTGACATACTTAGACGTCAGTGACTGAAAGACCAGTCAACAGTGAAAAATCATCAGGATGAAGAGAATATGGATAATATAGCTGCTCTTTCTGATTATTATGTCAAAACTTCCAGCAGTACTCAAGCTTCTCTGATGGGAGTAGAGGCAGCTTCTTATAAGGATCCCGGCTCGTTGGGTTCCCTTGAAACACAAGCACCTTGAGGATGAGTCAGGCAATATTTACATCAATACATTTTCAACTGCCTGCCAATCCTAGGAGTTGTCAGCACCCTGCCACCATTGGATTCCCTAGCCTCTGCCACCAGAAGCCTCTCCTCTGACCTGCTAATTTTAGGTTCATTCGCACCTATAGCTACACAAACCAAGAGAAGCCTTCTGCTGGTATATGAGTCACATTTGGAACTTGCCCTGCTCTACGACTGTGAGAACCATGTCCTTAAAACAAATCTCTATCTATCTATCTATCTCTTTCCATATATGTGTGTGTGTGTATATGTATATATATAAAACATTTGAAATCATATTCCAAATACTTTCTCTGCCTCAAGCCTATATTTCCAGAATGGACCCAAACTCCTAATACAATAAAAATAAACTGCAATTCATTCTTACAATGTGGCCCTGCTCAATACTTGCCTTCATGAAATGATCACTGACGATATCGGTGCTATAGCAAAAGCTAGTGAGGAAATCAGATGGTGCCCGATTATACGAAAGAACAGTATGTGGTGTCTTAAAGGCTTGTTTAAAACAAGCAGCCTTCTAGGTGAGGTGTCAGCACCTGGGAAGAAGCACATAAGGCCATGTTACCAAAGGATTGTAATGGATAAATTAAAATCCCGGCTCAGAGAAGGAGATTGTACACCAGAGTATAAATTCTGAGCACCCAGTATGCAGAAGGCTATGGATGCCTGTGAAAGACCGAAATACATTTGTAGAGTCCCCAGGCAGATTAAGCCTGCGTTGAACTCCTTCATAAAATTCACCAGAGACATGAGTCATCTTACACTCAGAATGCATTGGAGAATGGATTCATGCAGATATAATTAGGCTAAAATTTAATGTATTATCATTTATTTCCCTTTAGACTAATTTTTCATTTGTTTTAGTTTCTATTATGTTTAGATTTGGGGTTCTTTGTGTTTTGTTGTTATTGTTGGATTTTGTGTAGGATTTTCTATGTATGAAATCCAGGATGAATAAACCTACAGAGACAGTAATTAGATGAAAAGTAGTTTATATTTATGATAAGGGAGGTTGGGAGTAATGTGGAGCTAATAAAATAGGTATAAGAATGAAAAATATATATTCTAAAATTGATTTTGGTAATGACTGCACAATACTTTTTAATATATTTAAACTGTTGAATTGTAAGGTATATGAGTTGTATGTAAAAAAATCTGTTAAAAAATAAACTGCAAAGGTGGCTTTAATATCTTTGAACATAGGATAACCAAGACCCAAAATGTGATTAATTAACCTATGCCACTTGGCCTTGGACCAATACTCACTAATAGAACAACACTGTTCACACTCTCGCCCATCTCCTCACTTCTTAGAGTTTGGAATAACATATGCTCACCCTGTAGGGCTGAGAGTTTTAATCATGGTATCCTCAGGTTATAAACAAAGCCACCAAATTCTCATCATTTTCCAAAGGCCACTTGGAATTCCAGAGACAAGCACTGAGTTAGACTACTTCTTAAGTGTCCATCACTCACACCTTCCTTAACACATGATGGTTAAAAAGAGCATATTTCGTGCCAATCTTTTTCTTCCAATTATATATCCTCCCCTAACCTGTGACACAGAATTCTGGTCAAAAACGCCATTGAATGAATCACAAAGTGTAAGTTAGATTTTCTACTTCACAAATAGTTTGCAGCGTGGGTGGTACCTTACTTTGGTGGATTTGTCAACTTTTTTTATCCCCTCTCTAGAATCACAGCAACCTTGGCAATATAGTGTAGATGAAAAGGTGGCGATGGAACCCATCAATGGGATGTACGATTGCAAGTATGCCCTGGGCAAAAAGAAGAGCAGGCAGCTGTGTAATGCTAATAATGTGATTCACAGAAGATGGGGATCCAAAAATACTGCTATCATCATTATAATGGTTATATAGACAAAATTTTCACTGACCAACAGAAAAAGTGCTCAAAAATGAACCCCAACTACTGTTAATTGTTCTTTTGGGGATGCTGAGGGGAATATGTGTTTTTAATCACTCCAAGTAACAGAATGAAGGACTGCTGATTGCACAATGGGTTAAGAATTAAGCTGATAAATGGAAGGTCCGTAGTTCAAACCCACTAGCTGCTTCACAGAAGAAAGGCAGGGCTGTCTGCTCCCGTAAAGATTGCTGGCTTCAAAGGTGATATGGCGATTCCCGATACAGATGGTGATTAAAATACTATATGACCGAGCAATACCATTACTGGGCATATACCCAGGAGAAATAGATCACAGACAGACATTTGCTTCCTCATGTTCATTGTAGCATGGCTCACAATAGCAAGAAGCTGGGAAGAGCCTAAATTCCCATCAGTAGAAAAGTGGATTAAAAAAAAAGGACTGTGGTACATACACACAGTGGAATACTACACAGCCCTAAAAACAGCGCTGAAGCCTCTCCTCGTGGAGAGACGTAGAAGACATTCTGCTAAGTAGTTAGAGCAAATACCCGTATGAGTCGACTGGTGTCAGAACACATAGCAGAAGGGGCACAGCTCAGACGTGGCGGCCGGCCAGTCTGCTAGCCGGGTGGGGGAGGGAGGGGGAGCAGACAGCCCGGTAGAGAGTCTGACTGGTGCCAATGATGCATATACCATCCGCTCCAGGCAAGTATTTTGGAGGTCATTTTGCTGGAGTGCCCCTCACACTAGGTGGGATCAGATGGTCAAGAGAGGGGAAGGGTATGCTGACTACTGAGTGGCTAAGTGGCTGTCGTGCAAAGTTATGATGAGGTTCCCCAGACAGGTAGATAGTCCTATTAGAGGGATGAGGGATAGTGATGGGAAAAACAACTCAGGAGAAGGGAAAGGATCAAACACATCTGGGGGAATGCAAATGCATGTCTGTTGATAGACAAAGAGGGATCTCCAGCCGGGGTTGGGAGGATAGGGGTTGGGTAAAGGGCTGAAAATGCTTGCGGGTACCCTAGGGGGAGGGGCAGCATCTTTGGTGGTATGCACCAAATGGTCCACATTAATTTAGGCTTCTGGGTGCATCCTGGGGACCCAGGTAGAGTGGTATGGAATGCTGGGACACTGAATCCTGGATCTTTAAGATGAAGAGCATGCTTCACAGGCTGCATCAGTGAGATCCCACGTGGAAACCCCACTGGGGGAATTGAACTCTACCTCAGATACACTTGTAATCTGAAGACTTAAGTCATAAAATATGTAGTGTCTGAGGAAGTGGACAACAGCTATTCCAAGATTGTTGAACCATTGGTAGGCAAACATGGTCTTGCTCCATCAGTGCTCAATATGTAAATAGCAATCCCCATGAAAGGATTGATTATATAAAAGTGAATAATTCAGGTACTGTGATATGGAGTTAGCCTACATTGGCCCAATATCCCTCTCAGAAGAGCTTTAAAAAATTAGTACCATGGGCTAATCAAAGACATTATTAACAGAATATCATTTTGCCCCAGGGTGAGGATTGATAAGACTCTCTACCATAAACTAACTGGGAAGTTTTGTTTTGTTTTGTTTTGTTTTTATTAGGGGCTCATACAACTCTTTTTCCTTTCTTTTTTTTAAAAATCATTTTATTAGGGGCTCATACAACTCTTATCACAATCCATCCATACATAAATTGTGTAAAGCATATTTGTACATTCGTTGCCCTCATCATTCTCAAAACATTTGCTCTCAACTTAAGCCCCTGGCATCAGCTCCTCATTTGTTCCCCCTCCCTCCCTGCTTGCCCCTCCCTCATGAACCCTTGATAATTTATAAATTATTATTTTGTCATATCTTGCACTGTCTAATGTCTCCCTTCACCCACTTTTCTGTTGTCTGTCCCCAGGGAGAAGGTTATATTTAGATCCTTGTAATCAGTTACCCCTTCTACCCCACCCTCCCTTCATCCCCCAACCCCCACCGGTATCACCATTCTCACCACTGGACCTGAAGGGATCATGCACCCTGGATTCCCTGCGTTTCCATTTCCTATCTTTACCAGTGCACACCCTCTGGTCTACCCAGATTTGTAAGGTAGAATTAGAATCATGAGAGTTAGGGGGAAGGAAGCATTTAGGAACTAGAGGAAAGTTGTATGTTTCATTGTTGCTACATCGCACCCTGACTGGCTCATCTACTCCCCGAGACCCTTCTGTAAGGGGATGTTCAGTGGCCTACAAATGGGCTTTGGGTATCTACTCCGCACTCCACTCCTCATTCACAATGATATGACTTTTTTGTTCTTTGATTCCTGATAACTGATACCTTCGACACCTCGTGATCACACAGGCTGGTGTGCTTCTTCCATGTGGGCTTTGTTGCGTCTGAGCTAGATGGAAGCTTGTTTACCTTCAAACGTTTAAGACCCCAGATACTATATTTTTTGATAGCTAGTCACCATCTGCTTTCTTCACCACATTTGCTTATTCATCCGCTTTGACTTCAGCAATTGTGTTGGGAAGGTGAGCATCATGGAATGCCAGTTTAATAGAACAAAGTATTCTTGCATTGAGGGAGTACTTCAGTGAAGGCCCAATGTCCTTCTATTACCTTAATACTAAACCTATAAATATGCACATAGATCTATTACCCCATCGTCATATATAAATATATTTACATATGTACATGCCTCTACTTAGACCTCTATAAATGCCTTTTGACTCCTAGATCTTTCCTCTATTTCCTTTTACTCTCTTCTTGTCCCACTACCATGCTCAGCCTTCATTTGGGTTTCAGTAATTCCTCTTGGTTACATTACCCTTTATCCTGCCCTACCAGGCATCCTACACCTTCCTCACCACCCATTTGGATCACTTGTTGTTCCCTTGTCCCTGGGTTTGTTAAAACCACTACCTTTCCACCCGCCTCCCCCTCTCCCATGTCCCACTGGAACTGTCGGTCCCGGTATTTTCTCCTCCAGGTTGTTCATCAGCCTATCTCATTTAGACAGACCTGCAGAGATAGTAATATGCACAATAAACAAGACAGAGCAAAACCAAGCAACAAAACAACAACAACAAACCAATGACCAAAACAAAAAAAACACACACAATAAGAAAGAAAAGCTTGTAGGTAGTTCAAGGACTATTTGTTGGCCTTTAGGATGGCTTTTCCGTAGAGTCTATTGGAGCGCCAAGCCCTGGCCCCAAGGTCTATTTTTGGTATTCCCTGGGGACTTCGGTGTTCTGTTCCCTTGCTGTTCTAAGGCATTCCCTTAGTGTTTTGCCTCAGTATGGTGGGATCAGTTCAGCTGAATTCCCACACTGTCTCCAGTGTTGTCCCATTAGAGCTATGGGTCAGCGACGGATGTCGTGTCTCATACTGGGGCCGACCATATGGTCTTCTCTGTGGATTGACTGCTCTGAGCAGGAATCTTGTTGTCAAGGCCTGGTGGGCCAGTTTGTGCTCCAATCTCTGTTCCTCACCCTTCATTTTCTCCTGGGTACTCTGATCAGATATGTTCCTCTCCCTGAGCTGCAGATTCAGAGCTGACCTCTGAAATAAATTCTTCTGGGGAAAGGGGCAGTTGTCCACGTAGTTGGGATTGGGACCAACCCCTCAGACCTCTCCACTGGTTCCCTATTCCATGTTGCTTTCACATCCTGGAGCACTGAGTTGAAGTCTGGTCCCTCTTTCCCTGTGGAGATATAAACAATACCATCCCCTTGGGAGGGTTAGTTCCCTGTGCCCCTGCTACCCATTTCTTTTTATTTTTTCCTTTCCCCACCTTCTTTTTAGTTGGCACCATATGTAACCCTGGATTTGGTCTGGCTCCTGCCATACTACCTGGTCCTCACATCAGGAATGTTTATATACAGTAGCTTTTTCTCTTTGCCCCTTTTGCATTTTTTAAAGCTTATCTCAGCAGACTCATGTTGTACTTGCCTTTTTCTGCTTGGCTTACTTCGCTTAGCATGATTTCTTCTCGTTTTTCCCATGTAGTGATGTGCTTCATATGTTCATCACTTTTTAGCGGTGCGCAGTACTCCATTGTATGTATGTTCCACAGCTTTTTCATCCACTCGTCAGTTGATGGAAATTTGGGTTGTTTCCAACTCCTTGCCATTGTGAACTGTGCCGCAATGAACATTGGAGCATAGATGTCTGGCCTTGGTTTGTTTATTGCCCCTTCTGGGTATATACCCAATAGGGGGATTGCTGGGTCGTATGGGAACTACATTTCCATCTGCTTTAGATATTGCTGGATCAATTTTCATAGTGGCTGTGCATACTTACAGGGCCACCAGCAGTGGATGAGAGTTCCTGTCTCTCCACAGCCCCTCCAATACTTCTTTCTGATTTTTTTAATTGGGCTATCTTTGAGGGTGTCAGGTGGTACCTCATTGTTGTTTTAATTTGCATTTCTCTTATGGCTAAAGAGTGGGACATTTGCTCATATGTTTGTTGGCCATTCAGATTTCTGCTCCTGTGAAACTTCTGTTCAGGTCCTGTGTCCACCTCCTCAGTGGGCAATTCGTTTTTTTTCTTTTGGAAGCTAGCAGGGTATTGTACATATTAGTAATAAGTACTTTGTCTGATGTGTCCTTGCTAAAGATGTTTTCCCAGTCTGTGGACTCTCTTATTACTCTCTTGGTGAATTCTTTCGATGTACACAGGTGTTTTATCTTTAGTATATCCCATTTGTCAATTTGTGCCTCCTCTATGTTTGTGTCCTTCCCTATTTCTCATAGCCTATGTATTCCTTGTGCCAAAGTTCTCAAGTTGGTCCTAATTCCCTCATTGATGGCCCTAATAGTTTTGGAGTTTAACTTCAAGGTCTGTCATCCACCTTGAGTTTATTTTTGTTCACGGAGTGAGATAGGGTCTTGCTTCAATTTTCTGCAGATAGATATCCAATTTTTTCAAGCACCACTTGTTAAAGAGGGCATCTGTTTCCCATTAGATCTTCTTGGGGTTCTTATCAAAAATCAGTTGTCTTTATGCTGATGATTTTATTTCTGGGTTTTCAGTTATTTTCCATTGGTCTGAGTATCTGTCATTGTACCAGTACCATGCAGTTTTTAGAACTGTGGCTGTATAGTATGTGCTAAAGTCAGGTAAAGCAAGCCCTCCCACTGTGTCCTTCTTCTTGAGTTCTCTGCTACTTCTGGGCTTCTTCCCTCTCCATATGAAGTTGGTAATCAGATTTTCCATTTCTTTGAAGAAAGATGAGGGTAATTATATCGGGATTGTGCTAAACTTATATGGTGCCTTAGGCAGAACTGACATCTTCCAACCCACAAACATGGGATATTCTTCCATTTATTGAGCTCGCTCTTGCTTTCTTGTAAGAGTGCTCTTTAGTTTTCCTCATCAAGATCTTTTGTTCTTCTAGTCAGGTATATCCCTAGATATTTCAATTTGTGTTTGGCTATTGTGAAGGGTACCACCTTTTTGATCTCCTCTTCTATGGTCTTATCCAATGGGTATAGCAGTCTGATGGACTTATGTTTGTAGATCTTGTATCTTGCCACTCTGCCAAACTCCTCTATTGCTTCCAGTACTCCCTTTGTTGAGCTTTTGGGATTTTCCATATATAAAATCATATCATCTGCAAATGATAGTTTCAAGTCTTCCTTCCCCAGACGAATACCTTTGATGCCTTTTCATTGCCTTACACTAATAAGAGCAGGGACAAGGGGCATCCTTGTCTGGTCCCCTTTTTCAGTGAGATTGTGTTACTCTTTTCTCCATTGACTGCCACATTGGCTGTTGGTTTTCATATATAGCTTGTATTGTCTTGAGTAATTTTCCTTCCATTCCTATCTTCTCACGTGTCTTAAACGGGAATTGGTGTTGGATGTTGTCGAATGGTTTTCCTGCATCTATCGATATTATCATGTGGTTCTTACAATTTTTCATGTCAATGTGACGAATGATACTAATGGTCTTTTGTATGTTGAACCATCCCTGCAACCCTGGTATGAAACCCACTTGGTCATGGTGAATTATTTGTTTTACATACTTTTGTATTCTTTTGGCCAATATTTGTTAAGGATTTTTGCATGGATGTTCATTAGGGACATTGGTCTGTAGTTCTCGATTCTTGTGGGATCCTTGCACAGGTTTGGTATCAGAGTTATACTAGCTTCAAAGAAGGAGTTCACGAATTTGCCATCTTTTTCTATGTTCTGGAAGAGTTTGTGTAGGATGGTGTTAGTTCTTCCCTAATAGTTTGGTAGAATTCTCCAGTGAAGCCATCTGGTCCAGGGGATTTTTTGTTGGTAATTCCTTGATAACCTTGTCTATTTCTTAGATTGCTATGGGTCTGTTGAGATCCTTGACATCCTTTGGGGACAGTCTAGGGAGGGATTGTTTTTCCAAGAATTTGTCCATGTCTTCCAAGTTGTTGAATTCATTGGAGTACAATCCTTTGTAGTACTATGTAATTATCCTTTTGATTATATTAAGGTCTGTTGTAATGTCCCCTCTTTCATCTCTCATTCTTGCTGTTGAAATTTGTTCCCTCCTTTCTTTGGTTAGGCTTGCCAGCGCTTTGTTGATTCTATTTATCCTTTCAAAGAACCAACTTTTAGCAGCATTAATTTTTTCCATCGTTTTCTAATTTTCCCTCTCCTGAACATCAGCCCTGATTTTATTATTTCTTTTCCTTTCGTATTAGTAGGATTGTTGTGCTGACTCTGCTCTAGTTGTAAATTTTGTGCCAGCATATCAATCATGAGTCTCTCTTCCTTTCTCAGGTGTGCATGGATTGCTATGAAACTTCCTGTGATAACTGCCTTTGCGGTGTCCCATACGTTTAGGTATGTCATGTTTTCATTCTCGTTGTTCTCTAGAAATTTCATTTCTGATCTGTGCCAGTACGCACTCCTTTTGCAGTAAAGAGTTATTCATCTTCCAATTGTTTGCTCTTGTTTTCTACGTCTTCCTTTTGTTGATTTCCAGCCTTATGGCACAGTGGTCAGAGGGAGAGGTTTGTATGATATTAATGTGCTTAAATTTATGTAGATTCGCCTAATGCCCCAGCATGTGGTCTATCTTTGAATATGTGCTTTGTGGGCTTGAAAAGAATGTGAACTCTTTTTGTATTTTGATGAAAATCTCTGTAAATATCTGTCAGGTCAAATTGTCTGATTGTAGTGTTTAGATTTCTAACTTCCTTGTTGAGTTTCTTTCCTTCTGATCTGTCTTTCTCTGAGAGTGGTGCATTTGTTGAGGCTGTGATCTCTTTTTCCATCTTTTGGAGTGTTTGATTGACATATTCAGTGGGTCTCTCATTCAGGGAATATATGCTTACAATGCTTAGTGGTTATTTGTCTACCATTTCCTTGAGCATTATATAGTGTCCCTCTTTATCTCTTTTTATGGTTTACTCTTTGAGGTTAATTTCATCCGAGTTTAAGATTGCAATCCCTGCTTCTTTTGCATTGCTGTTTGCTTGGTATGCCTTTCTCCAGCCTTTGATTCTCAGCCTATTTTTGTCTGTAGCCTTCAGATGTGTCTCCTGTAGGCAACAGATTGATAAATTGTGTTTTCTAAGCCAGGCTGCTAGTCTCTGTCTTTTAATGCCTGAGTTCAGGCCACTGGTATTCAGGGTTTTTATCTCCATCTACAGACTCTGTGATGTCATCTCATACCATTTGTGTTGGATGTTTTCATACCTTCCTTTCTTATTAGTGTGTTCCATGTGTGGGTACGTGTATCATTCTTGACTTCTTTCCATCTTTAAGCCAATGCTATCTTGGGGTCTGTTTTCTATTTGTTAAACTCTGGGTGAGGTTATTCCATGTGGCGGTCTCTTATTTATGCTTGATGAGTGTTGTTCTTCTGCCCATACTGGGTCGGCAAGGATCTTTTGTAGGGCTGGGTTTCTTCTAACATCATCTGTGAGTTTTTCCTTGTCTACTTTCCTCTTACTTTTCCATCTATCTTGATCAATAATTTGGCTGGCTCAAATATTCTTGGGTTTGTGTTGTTTTCCTTCAATTTTTGGAATATGTTACTCCACTCACTCCTCTTCATAGTTTCTGCTGATAGATCTGAGAATATTCTTATTTGGGAACCTTTATATGTGATTGCTTGTTTTTCCTTAGCTGTTCTCATGATTTTCTCATTTTCCTCAAAGTTGGATAGTCTAACTATTATGTGCCTTGGTGACTTCTTGGGGATCCAATCTAGCTGGTGTTCTTTCAGCCTTCTAAATGGTTGCCTGGTTTTCATTCATTAAGCTGGGCAAGTTTTCCTCCAAGAATTATCTTACTATTGTTGCTGATGGCTTCTTTGTTGTGTCTTCCTCCACTAATCCAATAATTCGAATGTTGTTCCTCTTCATAGCCTCAGATATAGCTCTTAGGTTTTCTTCAGCTTCTCTGATGGTCTATTAGATTTTTGTCCGTGTTTGTTTAAGTCTGCTTGGCTGTCCTCCAAGTCACTGGTGAGGTTCTCTGATTCCTCTAGTCAATTCATGAGGTCTGTGTGTCTGCTACTGGTTTTTGTTATCTCCTCCCTAAGCTCTTGTACTTCTGTTTGGTGTATGGACTTTATTTCCTCTATCATTACATCATTTTTCTGTATTGTTTCCCTCATATCCTGTATGACTCCAAGCAGCATTCTGAAAATTTCTTTCTGTGGCAGCTCAATGTCTGCTTCTTCTATGCATGGTTTTTTTGTTTTTTGAGGAGCCAGGTGCCATTTTCCAAGGAGTCAGAGAGCACTGGCTCTCTCTAGGAGACTTGTAGGAATGATTCTTCAAACTGCTTACAACTAATTTCACTATGGAATTAACCTATTACTTTATCCCTTTGTGGCTTCCCTCTCAGGCACTGCCCCAGAAAGCTGGTAGGTTTCCTGCTTTGGTGTTGTGGAGGTTGGGCAGAGGTTCCTGGAGCAGCTTGGAACATAGGCTAGTTTTGGCCGAGCTGCCTTAGACCTTGTGACGCACTAAGGTAGGCGGGAGGAATTTCCCTCAGACACATGGGACAACAGAGGATAAATAGGAGCTCCCCGAGCCACACAGGCTGGAATTCCCCAGTAAGAAGTGTTGCAGAGTATCCCCTGGTGGAGGCTGTCAGGGCTTTCCCCAGCCTCGTGCTAGCTGTACAGTTTGGAGCTCACCTAGCTGGGTGTGGGGCAGGCATTAATGCCCTAGGCTAAAGGGAGTGGTCTTCAGGTCGGCAGTGGAGTATGAGAGAACAAGGAAGAGACAAGAGGTGGAAAAAAATTAAAAAGTAAGCCTGCTGAGACTGTGGGGGGGGGGATAGAGAGAAGAGAGGGAAACAAAAGTAACAACGTAGCTGAGCCCCAATCCCTGCCAATGGGGCTGCAAGGGTTTAATCCCTGCCCAGAGGCAGTGGCAAGCTGTGGCTGTGTTGAGATTAAGGCCCTGTGCCAGCTCCAAATGGTCCCAGCTCTGGCTGAGACAGTAGTGGGGCTAAGGTCAAACCCTAGCCGCCCTCCACTGTGGTAAGCCAAAAGCTCCCAGCCCCTGAAAACCTTGTGGATCTGTGCCTACTTATCTTTATGATGCTCCTCCTGTGATCCAACAGTGTTGAATTTTCCTCTTAGAAACTCTCCTGGCCTGATTTCTGTGGAGTCCCTCTGGTATGTGTTACTCCATCACCATCTTCCCTAAGTCCCTAACTGGGAAGTTTTCAAAAGGAGCCAAAGCAGATTAAAATTAAACAATCAAACAAACAAAGAATATAGGTCCAGGAATGGGTTTGGGGCTGACACTAAATCCTACCTTCAACCTAAGAACAATTAGTTCTTTAAAAAAAATTCTATTAAGTTTATTATTATTTTGATGATTAGCTTTGTTTCTTGACAATTTTTTTCCTTTTACTCATTTTATTGGGGGATCAGACAACTCTTATCAAAATCCATACATGCATTCATTGTGTCAAGTACATTTGTACATTTGTTGCCATCATCATTGTGTCAGTCTGGGTAGACTAGAGAAACAAATCCATGGGCACACATATGTGTAAAAGAAAGCGATTTATATACAACTGCAATTGAACATTGAGAAAACATCCCAACCCAGTTCAGGCCAAGTCCATAAGTCCAATGTTAGCCCATATGTCCGATACCAATCTATAAAGCCCTCTTCAGACTCATGAAACACATGTAATGACGCCAAATGTAGACGATCACAGGCAGTAGGTAGAAAATCTTTGGATCTAGTGGCATTTGAAACATCTCAGCGCTGGCAGAGGTCTCTGCATCAGGTGGATCCATGTGTCTTGTCAGCTGCTATGTCTCCCAGGGAGTGTCGTAGAGTGAGTGTCGTAGAGTGTCCTACAAGGAGGAAGTACCAAATTTCCCAGAATCCTTAGTGAAAGGCTATTCCCATACATAAACCTCATTGGTTATCACCCAATTGATAGAATAGACTCCACCCCTTCACTCTTAATCTTCAAATTGGCAAAAGATTATATATCTACCATAATCATTTTCAAAATATTTTCCTTTCTACTTGAGCTGTTGGTATCAGTTTCTAATCACCCTCTCCCTCCCTCATGAAACCTTGATAATTTATAGGTTATGATTGTTTTCATGGCCCTGTTCAATACTCACCCTCAGGAAGGGAACCCATAGGAGATGGGTGCTATAGGAAAATGTGGGCAAGAATTTAGATGGTGCCTGGCTGCCAGATAAAATAGCATCGGGGTCTTAAAGGCTTGTCTCCAAACAGGCAGCCATCTAAGTGGGATGTTAACATGGAAGAAGCATGCCATCATCAGTCACCAAAAGATTGTGAAGCATATAATCCAAAATGAAATGAGGAATTAGTATCAGAACCTAAATTATGAGAATCCAGTTTGCAGAAGGGCATGGATGACAGTGGGAGCCTAAGATATATTTGTAGGATCTACATAGGAAATAAGCCTCTGGTGATCTCCCTCTATCCACAATTGAGGGGTAGGAGGACAGTGGTTGCTAAACAGACTGCACTGGAGAGATGAGTATAGGAGATCAAAGGGATAAACCTGACTTGACCAGTTAAAACTTTATCAGTTGATTCCCCACCTCTGATACACATTGGACCTGATCTGATTTTCAACATTTTCCGTATTTTTGTTTTGTTTATGTTTGTTCGTATTAGGATCTATCCCAGAGGTGTTATGTCATTGGGGGGGTCACTCTCTTGAAGTTGTGTTATATGTCTTTCTATCATTCAGTATATGAACCCTAGGATTGATGAACCTAGTGGGACAGAAAGTAGAATTAGGGTTTCTGGGACGAGGTTTACAGTGGTGGGAGTTAAGAAGGTATAAAAGGGAGACAATGTCAAGGAGTCCATGAAGAAAAAGAATGCTTGTAAACTGATTTTGATAGCCATTGTACAATATTTCTTGATGTGATTGAACTATAGAGTGATATGATATATGTACTAACTCCTAAGTAATAATACGTAAAGTAAATACATATTTTTGAAAAGATTCCCAGACTCAGAAAGCAGATGGAGCCGTTCTCCTCTGTCCTACAGTTACTGTGAGTCAGAATGGACTATGCTATGGGTTGAGGGTTTTTGTTGTAAGTAACTGAATAGGTCTCTGGGGACAGAGAAGGACCAAATGGTGTTCCATTACTTTGGATGCAAGGTCTAGTGATACACTAAAGACTACAGCCAAGAAAACCTGCTGGCGTTCAGCTCTACTATGACACACACAGGATTGCCGTGGGGCATCGTTAAAACAATGGCAACTCTTTTTAAGTGACTGAATGAACACGGGTCACTTTAAGCTATTTGATCCTTTTCCCCAAGTCCATGAAGAAAGTGCCATCCTCTTTGGCTTGGTATCTTTCATCATATGTCCATACCCACTAGCCATCGCTGAATCAACCCAGTGCCCACTTCAGGAACCATGCACACTGATTGCAATCTATCCATTGGAATCCACCTCAAAACTGGGCATCTCAGGGTGAATTGAGGGAGCCTAGTGTCAGCCCACTGCTCCTGCTGCTTCGATGCTTTTTATTGCCATTGTCATTACTTCAATCATAGACAAAGAGGCAGGAAAAACTGGACCTGTTATAAATACACTGTATAGTTAACCCAAATAATATTGAGAGTCTTGGACAGATGAGTATGTCATATTTGAGAATCGGATGGGAGAGGGCCTTTGGTCATTTTCTCATAAATAAAAGCACACTCTCCACTGCTGGGTTCTGGCCCAGAGTTCATGGTTAAGTCCCTGGTTTAGGTCTCATAGCTTTCATCACCTCCACCTTTCTTGTTCAAACTCTGAGGCATTTGCTGTCAATGTCTGTAGTGGACACTGCGGCATGCTGCCCAGATGTCCCTTGAAAACAAAGGAGCTGCCAAAGGGATATGGAGTGGGTCATTGCCACGGATAGGTTCTAGGGAAGCTGATTCCAAAATGGAGAGTCCATAAACTCCAAACGCGCTGCCAGCAACTTGAGGCTAACTCAGAATGAATGTACAGGACAGGGAAGAACTGTCCCTGTGAATTTCTGAAATGGTAACTCTTTACAGGAATAAAAAGCCCAGTCTTTCTCCTGAGGGGCTGGCTGGTGTTTTCAAACTGCTGACCTTGAAGTTAGCCATCCAACAGGTCACGACTACACAAACAAAGCTCCCAGGTAAAATGGAGATTAGTGCGCGTGTATTTTTTGAAGTTTTTGCTGTTGCTTTGTTTGGTTTGTTTGTTTGCAGGTGGTCTTGGGATCCGCACCTGAGAGGGAAAGAAGGAAGCAGGAGTAGGAGGCAGAAGGAGCTGAGCAGTTTTACTGTATCAAGGAAAACCTCAACAGCCCACACAGGCAGCTTGGAATAGGAATGGCTTTTTGCAGCTGTCCTGAGCTGGGGCAAAGGAACTAGCAGGGCTCCTCAAAGTATGGCCTGTGGGCCACATGCGGCCTCCCGAGGAAATTTATCCAGCCTGCCAGGTGTTTTTGCTCCTGCTACCTGTCCTGTTTAGCAGCCACTCATCCAGTGTGCATAGGAATTTGTTCACAGTTAAAAAATAAAACAAAACTATAGTCCGGCCCTCCAACGGTCTGAGGGACAGTGAACTGGCCCCCTATTTAAAAAGTTTGAGGACCCCTGGAAGGTCTTCATATCGCCACATGCATCAGACATTGAACTCGTGATGTCTTGGGTGAAATGGGCCTCTTCAGCAAGACTATTCTCCAAGAGGGCTGAACACTGCAGGCTGTCGGTCAGTAGGCCTCCAGGCAACTAAGGGAATGAGGATTTCCTTTGTGAAGGAATACCACCACTTAATGCTGGAGTCAACAGTTTGTGTGGGACTGACAACTTCCCACCCCAATCATTTGCTTCTAGGACTTTGTTAGCAATCTGGGAGTTTGCTCCTGTACACAGGCACGGCCTGAAGAGGGAGGGAAGTTAGTGATCAGGATAGGATGGAAGATGGTGGGCAAATGGCCCATTCTGATCATCCTTGAGTGGTACAGTTCTGGAGCATGCTCCACAGCGTCACTCAGAAAAAAAAGAAAAGAAAAGAAATTCTAAGGTGACCCAGATCTTAGCTGTGCACAGCTGTTACTTATTGTCGATGCATCCTCTGTGAGCAGTTCTCCTTCGCTGACCCAGTTTTCTCTACCTGGATGTGTTTCCTGGGATCATTTCCAGATAAAATACCCGCACCCCTGTTCTTGCCTCAGGAACTGCATTCGGAAGATCCACAACTAAGACATTACTGTTTCTCTTCCTCCTTCGGACTTGCTTGTAACCTGCCTTCACAGATTCACTGTTATTCTTGAGCATTGCTTAGTGTTCCATTGTGGGGGTATACGCCAGAGTTTACTTATCCATTCTTCCGTTTAGGAATATCTCCCATCTTTCTGCTACTGGGATTGGTGCTGCAATACTCGTACATGTGTAGCTTTCCAAGGTTTGAAGGTGGACCGTTGACCCAAATTCACATGTGGACCATCTCACCTCCACACACGTAATTCCTAACCAGGAGGTAGGATGCACTTGCAACTTGAATTTCTGGGCAATTTGTGGTCCACGGTATGTAGAGTAGAAATGAGATAGTCTTTATAATCATGACAGGGATAATTACAACAGCAGATAAAAGGAGAAATGTTAAGAGGATCTCAAACACTCTAAGAACAAAATATATGTTAAACAGTGTAGAAAGCAAGCATGCTTCAAAAATTGTATCAGTCTTATGATAAGCCATTTGAATCCGAGCTATTTGGAGGACAGACTCTGGTTTCAATCCTGTGTCCCCACATGTCAGGCTTTCAGTTAATATTCACTCTCAGCTGTGCTCTTGGAGCTGAGACCATGGAAGTCCCTTCAGAAAGAGTGACTACTAGTGGAGAAGAGGGCAATAAAAATTAATGGATGTAGTAGTATACATGTCCGTCAGCTGTAAGAGATAAAAATTCAAAGCCGAGCACACTGATAGAGAAAGGTGGTGGGGAGGAGGTTTTGACCAGGTGAAGGAAAATATTGTAGGTGAAGTTACCATTGAGATGGATAGAAGAATGAAAAGCAATGCATCATGGGAGAGCAAAAGGGGGTTGGGCTAGAAAGGCCCAATTTGACAGTAAGCAGTGCTCACAACTAGCAGGGAGGCCCTCTGGGGTTGCACAGTAAGTAAGGGAGTGGGCAGTGGAGGCAAGCTCCATCCCTACCTCTCAAGGGATGCACTGTCTTGGACCAGCCCCTTCCAAGCCTGGGAATGTTGAAAGGCCTTCTCCAAATTTTGCAAATTCCTATGGATGCAACACTAAGGGATCCTGCTGTTTCCAGACTGTCTGCCCACCTTTGTTCTTTTGGCTTTACCTTGCTATCACTTTGCTGACAACCAGAAATTAACCTGCCATCTTTTCCCACCAGTATCTAGACACAGCAGGCAGTTATTGCTGTGAAATGCACTACACAACGAAGAGGAGCACCAAGGACAGGCCACGTGATACGCTCTGCTCCCTCTCTGGCCTCTCTCTCACTCGTCATCTTCCCCTTCAAATCCAGTCCTTCTCCCACCATCATGTGCTTCCATGGCCCTCCTTTCTCCAACCCTGAAAACTCTTTCTCTCTCCAGGAGGGGTCTTGCAAGCATTTGCTCAACAAAGCTAGCATTTCCTACAAGCAGTCCTAGAGCGACTGCTAAGAGAATAAAATATTCTCTGTCTCCTTATACCTTCCCAGGCAGCAGGTGTGTGGGTTGCACTTGAGCCTAGTTGGGGAGAGTGGGGGACACTAGCTTCCAGCCAACAGCGGTTACCTTGCGCACGGATCTGCAGGGTTGTGTGTGTGTTTCTCCTAAAGATAAAATTAGGTCAGCTATAAATGGCGAGGATGTGCGCACTGTGAAGCCCACAGGTTTTGGCTGGGTTTCCTAGGGAATGATCTACGTTAGTGTGATGTGGAGGTGTCCTTGGATCACAAGGCTCAAGACTGGAGTTTTACACAGTGGGTTCATTTTGTTTTACCAATAAACTCATGTCTTTTGGTTGAGTGCAGGGTCTATGGAAGGGATTAATTCTTCTTCTTTTGTTTTTATTTATTCATTTGTTTGCTTGTTTGTTTTTGTAGTTGGAAGATAAGGTGAGGGGATTCCTGGGCTGTAAACCTTTCTAGAGTGGGATGACTCATGGGCTCAAACCACGAACTTTCTGTTTAACAATTGTGCCACCAGACTATATCCCAGATAGACCCTCAACAAATGTATATATTCTCCAGCCTATGATTTTTGCAATGAAATCCATTTCCCTCCCCCACTTCTCAAAATCCCTATAATTCACATCAGTCACAGTTGTAGCGCAATAGTTGGCATTTACTGCACTTTTAATATATGATCATTATCAAAAGATCATTTTATTGGGGGCTCTTACAACTCATAGCAATCCATATATCAATTGTATCAAGCATATTGTACATATGCCACCATCATTCTTTTCTAAGCAGTTACTTTCTGTTGAGCCCTTGGTATCAGCTCTTATTTTTTCCCCTCACTCCCCCCGACCCTCATGACCCCTAAATAAATTGTAAATTATTATTTTCATATCTCACACCGACCACTGTCTCGCTTCACTCATGGTTTCTGTCATTTGTCCCCCTGGAAGAGGGGCAGGTTATGTGTCAATAATTGCAATTGGTTCCCTCTTCCTCCCTCCTTTCCCACCTTCCCCCTACCCTTCTGGTATCACTAATCCCATTCCTGTTATTGGATTCTGTGTGCCCTGCTCTCTTATCTTTTATTTGTGCCTGTGAACATGCTCCAATCTAACCCACAGTGAAAGACAATACTGGAGTCATGATAGTGGGGGGGGGTGAGGAAGCCTCAAGGAACCAGAGGAATATTGTGAATTTCATTGGTGCTGTACTGCACCCTAGTTGACTCATCCCTTCCTTGGGACCCCTCTGTGAGAAGATGTCCCATTGTCTACAGATGGGCTTTAGGTATATGCTCTGAACATCCTCATTCTCAACAATATGGTTTGTTTGTTATGCAGATTTTTTTTCAAAGCTATGTATTTAAATATTTTTTACAAAATCACTTTATCACCTTCAAAGTACTCTCCATTACACTTAACCCCTTTGTCAAATCTATGATTCCATTCTTGGAAACATTTTTCAAACTCATCTGTTTGGATGGCTGAAGGCACCTCCTCATTTTTGTCTTCATCTCTTCTATATCATCAAATCACTGTCCTGTCATGTCTCTCTTCATTTGTAGAAACAAAAAGAAGTCACAGGGAGTGAAGTCAGGTGAGTAAGGTGCATGGAGCAAGAGAGTCATGCTACTTTTTGCCCAAAACTGGTGCACTGAGATGACTGCATGAATAGGTGCATTATCATGGTGGCAAAAGCTGTCCCCCATCTGCCACAAATCAGGGTTTTTTGTCACACGCTGTTATGCTATCTCTTCAGAACTTCTAAACAGAAAGCTTGATTGACAGTCTGACCTGAAGGAACAAACTCCAAAGGCACTTGGAGCTGACGTGTTCATCTGTTCAGGAAGTTGAAGAAGTCCAGAACAAAGTTTGTTATCAATGGACATTTCACCTTTTTTGAAACAATAAAACCACTCATGCACTTGAGTTTTTTTTCCCAAAGTGCTGTCCTTGTTGTAAGGATTTTGGGGGGCGAAACAGAACCAAAGATCCAATTGGCAAAGTTTAGAAGCAGGCTTTATTGAGAGACTTGCGGGCGGATTCAGCAACTTGGGGAATTGAGCTATTGAAACCGCGCCTTGGGGAATGCAGGCTGCGTTTTTATACCCCTGCTGGCAGGCACAGCTGGGAAGGATCAAAGCTGAGGAGGCTCTGTGCACACCTGGGCTTCAGCAGGGAAGAGTTCGTTAATTTTATCTATATGTTTATATGTCCAGGATGGGTAGAGTGGGGTGTGCTTATCTTCAGAAAACATTCTGGCTCTGGGATGAGCCGGTTCCAGGTGTTTGGGGTTGAGCAGCGGAGGGGGGAGGTCAGTGAGAGGGAGGTCAATGAGAGGTGAATTCTAAGAGCCCACGCTGAAGGCACCGGATTTAAAATGGAGTCCCTTTTGCCAAGACCAGGCACTTGTCAGCTGTGTTCAACATCCCAGCAGTTTCTGCGGCATTTTTCCCGAGTAGGAAACCAAATTTCACAGCCGCACACTGTTCTCATAAATTGGCCATCACAGAAATACAAGCTTCAACAAGTGAAACTGCTTTTACACAAAATTTCACTGTGACCAGAGAGAACCTTCCCAGGTGATGCCACTGGGGGGGCACTTACTCAGAGCGAGTTGCTCAGTGCTCGCCTATTAGGAAAAACCTGTATTACAAAAGTTCTGCTCCACCTAGCGCAAGTCAGGGGTTTTATGGTACCCCCTCATACACTAAGATACAATTTCTAATTTTCCTAAGATCAAGGTTGCTGTTGTTAAATGCCATAAAGTTGGTTTCAACTCACAGTGATGTTATGTGCAACAGAACAAAACACTGCCCAGTCCCGCATCATCCTCAAAATTGTTTTTATGTGTGATCTCATTTGTGGCAGACAGGCAATGCTATTTCCATTTTACAGGTGAGGTTACTCAAGATCTTAGTGCTAAACCAGGAATCTTCTGAATTGATTTTTTCCCACTGCTTTTAAAAGAGAGAGTCTTTCATGATTGCCAGAAAGGAATAAATCCCTCTAGGTGTTAACAGTAGCTTTTGCAAGAGCAATCCTGGTCAGGCCTTTGATTGAGTTTGTTTCTCAGCAAAGCCAGGGCAGCAAAGTTCAAGTCATTCGTATGACTGAGTGTCTGAGCATCTTTGGTGAGCATGGGGTACCGGAGAAATGGAAGGGCGTGAGACCAAACTCTACCAGATTTCACCTCACCCTCCCAAAGCTTAGAATTTAATGAACTTTGAAATATGACTATTTAGTGACATCATTAAAGCTATCAGAAGAACCCAGAGGCAGAAAAGACACATTTGTCACCTCCACACCTCCTTGCAGCCTCCCCGTCCCACCCCTCTATACGAATCACATGGAAGGCTGGTTGAATATTGCTCTGTCTCAGTGCTCCCTCATTTTGCTGTCAGGAGAACCAACAAAGAACAAAAAATCATATCGTTGTGAATGAGGGGGTGGGTGCAGATTGGGGACCCAAAACCCATCTGTACCCAACTGGACATCCCCTTACAGAAGGGTCAGAGGAGGAGATGAGCCAGTTAGGGTGCAGTGTACCAACAATGAAACATACAACTTTACCCTAGTTCTTAAATGCTTCCTTCCCCTCCCTATCATGATCTCAATTCTACCTTACAAATCTGGCTAGACCAGAGGATGTACACTGGTACAGATAGGAACTGGAAACACAGGGAATCCAGGGTGGATGATCCCTTCAGGACCAGTGGTGAGAGTGACTATACCAGGAGAGTGAAGGGAAGGTGGGGTAGGAAGGGGGAACTGGTTACAAGGATCTACATATAACCTCCTCCCTAGAAGATGGACAACAGAAAAGTGGGTGAATGGAGATGGCGGACAGTATAAGATATGACAAAATAATAATAATTTATAAATTATCAAGGATTCATGAGGAAGGGGGGCGGGACTAGGAGAGAACTAGGAAGAAAGGCATGGTGATCTACTGGAATGAGCCAAGGAAAGTTCTCTGGATCACATTGTCTGATTCTCTATGGATCACAGGAATGTCACTGGACCAACAGTGTTGGTGTGTTGTGTTGTGAGTTTGTCTTGAGGTGGGGGCCTCCTCAACAGCAGCTAACAACAAAGTCATCAATATGTTGATTTTAGGAACCACACCAGGTGTGAAAGAGTCCTAGTGGCACAATTGTTGAGCCTTTGGTTGCTAACTGGTTGATTTTGGTTAGCTCGGATGACATAAAAGAGATTATGGGATGGACTGTTAACCACAGGTCAGCAGTTTGAAACTACCAGCCACCCCTCAGGAGAAAGACAAGGTTTTCTGCTCCCAAAAAAGATTTTATAGCTTTTATGATAATAGTAAAATGATGCAGGGAAAAGTATCCGAGCTGATATTGTGAACACCCAATTTGTAGAAGGCTATGGAAGACAGTGGGAGCCCAAAATCTATCTGCGGAGCATCCAGTTAGATTTAGCCTCTGGAAGATCTCCTCTCGCCACAGGTGAGGGACACCAGCAGCTTTACCGTCAGAGAGAGATTGTTGTAAATTTAATTATAGCAAATCAAACAATGATTTAATATGAATCTTGGTCAATTGACCTCTGTCTTGACCCAACCTGAATTTGCTCTAGGCTCAAATATTTCTCACTTGTTCCACGACAGAAATTTCTTCTCTCACTTTTTAAATATTGCTGGTGGTCTTTTTTGATCATTTTTAGCTTTATATTATTAGTATTTTCCTCTTTCTGTTTCATTTTTTGTTTTGTTTTTATTGTGTACATTAGGTTTCCCAGTTTATGAAGCACAGAAGGAGTGGGTGCCTATAGACAATGACTGATACAACGGTTTATTGGGTACAGAGGTAAGGTGGGGTGATGGGGAGGGTGAGGGGAATTGAGGAGCAAGCAATGAAGGTGGGAGCAGGAAGAGAGCCCTAGTCCTGATTGTGATGAGGTATAAACAACTCTTCTTAAAAGTGATGTAACCACAGAAGTGTATGATATGTGAATATTGTATCCAGAAAACTACTAAAATAGAAACCAAGCATGACCAAGAGTTCCCATGGGTGACAAAGGGTTGCTTAGGTCACACTCCGTTGATGTTAATAGTGGGGGAATCTTTTGAAAAAGACTATCAATAATGGTTGCACAACAGAGTACAATCAATGGCATTGAATTTTACATATGGAAGTTGTTAAATTTAAGAATGTTTTATAGTGCATATTTTTGCCACAATTAAAAAGACAATTAAATGAATAACAATGAGCACAAGAAGAAAAATGTTCTAAAATTGATTGAGGTGATGGTTGCACAATCTTCTTGATAAGATTGAACTTTTGCATCATACGATATGTGGGTGTGTGTCAATAAAACTGTTCAAAGAAAAGGAAGGCAGATGCAGTCCAGCAAATTATTTGTTGCTGTTGTTGTTTATACTACTTTTGTTTTTGCTGTTCTTATTACTCCCACCAAATGACCTTTTGCTAATGGATCTGGGTAAGAGAAAATAGGGGAAGACACTGATAGGTTTCAGTTGTTAATGACTGTGGACAGGGTTACTTGAGGTTGTCGTTCTGTTTGACTATAAAATGTGCCAACCCTAAATTAGTGGGGATCTTACTACCTACAAGGGAGAAGAGCCAAGTGTGAAGAGCATCTTTTGGACCCTGCAGTCCTGGCATGTGTAACCTCCTTGAGCCAAGAGACCGCTGCTACTTTAGAGTGCTGACAGCAGCAGCAGAACCAAGAGCTAGGGTGTAAGTCATATTGGTGGACTTCCTGGCTCTCGGAGCAATTAAAGCGGAGGGGCTTTGGGGTGCTTCCAGGCATTTAACTGAGGGGGTTAGGTTTGCTGATCCACAAAGTTAGAGTTGAGAGCCTAACAACTGAGATTTATGGTGGAGTGGTATGCCCTTTGGGCATTTATTGGCAGCCCTCAAAGACCTTGTAACAGAGCAAGAGCACGACAGAGGCCAGTGGGTCAGGTGGCTGAGAAATCTGCCCAAAGGTACAACTGAGAAGAGGCTGTCCCATCTGAATAATTGTATCCTAAGTATTTGTAGCCCTTAGTATCCTTAATAAATCCCACATTCTTGAAAAAGGAAGGATTTACAGCTTGGATTCCCAAAGGGGCAGTTCTCTATAGAGTCTCTATGAGTCAGAATAAACTCAATGCCAGTCAACTTTTGTTTCTGTTCTGTTTCATTTCCTTGCTTTTGGCCAGTCCCGTGACTTCTTACAAATGTATAATGGCTTGTGTCCACCAATACGGTATCAAACAGAATAGCTTCACTGCTGTGAAGTGTCTGTGCTCCCCCTGTGACTTCTTCCCTGCCTCCTCCTGGATTTCTGGAAATCACTCTCATTTTACTATCTCTCTAGCTTGCCTTTTGCCAAATGGGGGATAAGGCGAAACACTTGGCAGAGGCTCTGACACATACTGAATTGTGAAAATGGATCAGTCTTCCTCCTCCTCATCTTCCTCCTAATTCTATAAAACAGACATAGAAGGTGATGGGGTCCACAGAGCTATGACAGTGAAGCCTAATGCGAGGATTCTCTGAACAGTTTGCTTCTGTATTGTTCCACTCCATGTTCACTCCTTCCCCCACTTTCATAGTCGAGTCCACAAACACTGAGCTCCTCTTCATGGTCCAGCTCCTTTCACTGTCATGTGGAGGATCCCTGGGAGTACTGTGGGTTGGGTGTTTGGCTGCTAATCTCAAGGTCAGAGGTTCAAACCCAGCAGCTGCTCCACTGAGGAAATGTGGTGTGTTAGTCTGATTTGACTAGAGAAACAAATCCAAAGACAGTCATAGGTGGATAAGAAAGAGATTTCTCTCAAAGAGCATTATATATTAAGAAAACAATGCAACCCAGTCCAGATCAAGTCCATAAGTCCAATACTAGCCCATATGTCCAATAGCAGTCTATAAGTTTCTCTTCAGACTCACACAACCCATGCAAAGATGCTGAATGCAGGAATAATGCAGGAAGATCACAGGCCAGTGGGTGGAAGTTCTATGGATCCAGTGCTGGTGGAAGCATCCCAGTGCTGGTGTGGATCTCCAAATGGATCCTCCAGCTCCAGGGCTCTGGCTCCATCAGTGTAGTTCCATGTGGCTTATCAACAAGAATGTCTCACAGAGAGACAAAGCAGAGACTGTATCTGACCTTTAGTGAGCTATTTATCTCCATGGCACCTCCAAATGAGTTCATCAAGCTGAGACCTGATTGACTGGCTAGACTCCACCCCTATGCAAGTTGACCAGAAATTCTGTAATTGCCACAGATGGAGCTACTCCTGTAAACCCTGGATAGGATCCTGATGGATCAGAATGGATTCATTGGCTATGGATTTTGGGGGTTATTGTTATTGATACAGTAAGTTTAAAATCAGTAAGTATTGCTCCAAAATCATAGAAGTTTTTAGGAAACAAAAATATCAAAATGTAAAGGTATTGTTTCTCAATGTATCCTCCATCGAAGTTCATACACTTCTGAAGAGGATGCCGCTGTCTCTCTAACCTTTCTGCAAATTCTGCACTCTTTGAATTCCACCATGCCAAAACTACAACCGGGGAATCCTTGAAGAGCTCCGTCCTGGAAGGATTCTTTGAAATGCTCTTTGAGTTTGGGGGCCAAAATAAGTGTCAAGGGGCAAGATCCAACAAACCTCCTTGAGACATGTCTCTGCAGTCACTGGATGGCTGCAAACAACCCTGGAACCCTTCAAAGAATGAGCAGGGCCTTGTTGCGATACGGGGGCAATTCCCAGGCCAATGTGGTTTTCCTTTTTCTTAAAACTGTTTCTTAATAAGCTCCCATGGTCACCCTGTATCCTTTGGGGAAAATCTATCAAGATTACCCCTTGAGATTCACCTTGTGAGCCGAACGCTGTCCCTTGCACTCTACAACAGATCCCATCAGAAGCCACTGTGTTGATTGTCCTTTTTAAAATTAATGGCGCCTTAAACATGAGGGGACTGTTGAAAGAAATTGTCTACAGCCATCTGCTGATTGCAGAGATAGGTTTGGATGCATTTTTCTGAGAATAAACCCATGCCTGTATGAACTGGAAACACTCACCACCCCCCCGACACACACACACACACACTCATGCACACAAACACACACAAGTAGCCATACTTTTTGACTCCGACTCCAACAGTGAAGACTGTGAAATTTAATAGTACGCCTCATTTTTCCAGGTCTCCCAGATTTTCTGCCTCCAACAGTGCAGTCTTACCACTTGTCTAACACTCATTTGAATGGGAGATGCTTGTGTTCTTCGCTGACTCATTTCTTCTGCCTCACGCTGTTCTGGCTTTCGCAGGCTTTACTGTATATTCTTTCATTATATCATTGCCAGTTTAAAAAATGAGGGCCTGACTCATGCTCCTCATCTTTAGCGACACACAGCACCAGAAGAGAAGTATTTGTCACATCCAGACAACTTAAACAGTGTCCTTTAGGAAGAATGGAAACCAATTGCTCTCAAATTAGTCCATTCGGATTATGTGTCAGAATAGAAGGAAGCGCCAAAGGATTTTCAATAACTGAGTTTTTCAGGAATAGATTACCAGGCCTTTTTTCCACCGCTCCTCTAGGTAGACCCCAACTTCTAACCTTTCTGTTAGCAATCAAGCACATGAACTGTATTGTACTACCTAGGGAAGAGGTGGGGCAAAGACACAGGAGTGTTTTGGGTTGTGGCAGGGGGTGTCCAAAGAGGATATTTACAATAGCCAGCAGAGGGCAGAAGAGAGCCAAAGAGGTGTTTTCCTTCTGAATTTCGGCTTGCGTGATTGTTTTTTTTTTTTTTTACTCTCCTCTACTTTGCTGGCTTAATTAAATGCTATTGTCCTTCAAAGTGAAAGTCTTTCCAAAGCATCTCTATTAGAAGAGAGGATAAACGATTCTCACTGAGTATGTCGGTTAGATTATTGCATAATTTAGAGTATTGCATAAAAATAATTGCCTGGTGGAATTAGATGTTCTGTGGTAACAGGCTTCTGACTTAATTATCCCACTTCCCCCCCCACCCTATTTTGGTTTTACATCATTTATCCAGATCATTTTTAAAAATACTTCATAAGTGATTTTATTGATGTTCCCACAAAAGGACACTAAGAATCACACGATATCTGTATGGAAACGCCACTGAAACACTCTTGTTAATAAATATAGAGGATTTTTATCCTTAAAAAAATCATTTTAGTGGGGGCTCATACAGCTCTTATCACAATCCGTACATCCATCCTATTTCCTCCTTTAGAAGCTCATCCCCCTCCTCACTGAGCAGTGTTGCCATGACCAAATTCCATAAACCTGCTTCCCTTCCCATCCACCTGAACTGTGAACCGCAAGGTGTCCTGGGTGATGAACGGCCAGATCCACATACGGTATGTAGTTACAGGCCCATTCCCAGAGAGCCTGTGACACTAAACATTTGAAATTCATACAATGTCTTCGAATGGCAGGTGGATCCTACTCTGTGATGCATCTAAAAGCATCATCATGATTATTTACGCGTACTATATATGACTTTGATAAAGATATTGTCCTGTATGTGGAAGTGTTTCTCTAATGTCTTCTTATTCATAGAAAGGCACGTGATATACCAGATGAGGGTAGGTCATAAAAGTATTGCTACAAAGTGAGAGAAATCTTCTTTAAACAAAAATAACAAAATATAAAGCAGTTGTGCCTCCACATAGCCTCTATTTCAGTCTACACACTTTTGAAGGCGGTGCTTCCCTCTCTAGACCCCTCCCCTGCGGAACTCTGCCCTCTTCCACTGAAGCTCCGTCAACCCGGCAGCCTTGGCATCCTCAGGGGGACACCAACAAGGTCCTTTTGAATCTTCTTTGAGTTTAAGGAACAAAAAGAAGCATGAGAGGCTGGACCAGGGTTGTGGGGTGGGTGGGGCAAGGTGTCCCAGGCACTTTCTCAAAGGACAGTCCTTACCCCCTCCAAGAATGAGCAAGTGCCTCGCTTTCATGGGGGTGGGGGGATTCCTGGAC